>NC_090928.1:965877715-966503340 GCF_040938575.1 Ambystoma mexicanum
GGCAACTTGTGGAATAGATAGAACTGGATATGGAAGTAAGGGGCGGCGGAAATGGAAGAAAACTAAAGGGGGGAGCACTGGGGAAGGAGGAAGAAACTCTGTAACGAAGGGGGGGTGTTAGACAGGGTGGAGGGGCCTGGGCGGAGGGGAAAATAAGTATAGGTTTTGGAATTAGAACAAAAGCAAGATCAATGAAGATGGGTAGGATGGGAAATCAAGAACTGGGAATTAGAATAGTAGCATACTAGACAGAACAAGGGAATAAAAAAATTGAAGTAAAGGAAAGTAGTGAACACTAAGCACTAGAATTAGAATGTTAGAAGGGTCGAACAAGGGAATAGAAATTAGAATGAAAGGAGGTAGCTGAAATTGGTAAATGAAATAAAGAAGTAAAGACAAAAGTGTACTGTGAAAAGAAAGCAAATAAATGGCCATGGGTAGAGAGGGAAATGTGTATGGAGGGACGGTTTTACCCGGCAGGGTCCTCAGGACACTGACGGCGTGGGGGAGGTGCTTAAGAAACCACACCCAGCGTAGAATAATCCTGCAGTGTGGTGGAGAAATGTATGACCTCTAACATAACTCCTGGCTTTATGCAATAAAGCTTGCTGCAGCATTGTGACTTCCACCTTTGAAAACTGGTCTTGCCTCTTTATTCCAGGGAACCATCTGGAGGTCAGGGGTGTTTAGGGGGTATGAATGCGGTAAGGATGTCTGCGTCCGGGGAGGTGCAGTTGTGGGATGTCCCCGCTAAAATACACGCAGACACAAAAGTTATGCCCTACAGCGGGGGAGTTTTGCGGGAAGATACGCTTAGTGGTACACATTAAGTTTGCTGTGTTAAATAGAATTTGTGTATTGTTTTACTCAAGTTGGACTTCGTTGCACAGGGGCATATTGTACCTGATACTGGGAAATTGTGAATAAGTGACATGGTCTGCTTTAAATGTGTATTTTTGTTTCACTGACTTGATGATGTTATCACACCAAATGCACTTCAAAACAAACACTGGCAAAGTCAAAAGGTTTTAGCTGTCACATGCGACATGCAGAAAGTAACGGTCACACCCAGAACCTAAAATATAAGGGGTAAACAATCTATCCTACTTCCTTGGTACCAATACTGTATTGAATAAAGAGGAAAGATTTTTCAAAATGGAATGTTTCAAAGTGTTTTCCCTGAACTATTATTAAGAGAAGTACTGACACAAATGGATCAACTTAATAAAGAGCATACCAATGGAGAGATCTTTATTCTACAATCTTTTTTGAAAAAAAAAACAATTGCTAAAACATGCACACATAAAATAAATATATAAATGATGTAGGAAACTTTTCACAATGTTTATTGATATGCTTGTTCACAGTATTCAACATTTTAAACAATCTTCTGTGTTGCCAATTAACCCAGTTTTTCCTTACACGCTCGACCATATTGTCCAAAAATGATATTGTAAAGTTACCAGTTTTTGAATACATACAGTAATGTCCAATATACACCACAAGGTATTCCTAATAGCCCTACATGTTTCTATACCAACTATGCCACCCAATACTGGACATTCCTCAGGGGCTGAAAAAGTTGAAAAGGTATGAGGTCTGAATCTGATTACATTTCAGTTAAACCTCATTAGTTTCCTGAAGATAATTCTTCAAGATCTGTGATCCTACACCAATGACCTAAAAACAGAGAGTAACACATGCTTAATTTAAAAGTAACTACCACTCTATGTACATCATTAAATTCAGATACCCCATGATCGTAAACAATTGCTATAAAGAGAACCTGGAAGGATGGTCCAAAGTGACTCCTAACGGCCCTTACTCGCTACACTCCATCACTATCAATGTGATAATTAATCAAAGCAACACCAAACCTTTGGCTGATCTGCAAATAAAACCCACACACAGATACTCATAATGTATTTCACACTTGTAAGTAATAGAATAATGGACAGCTCATAGTATAATGTGTCTTACCTCAGGGCAGTCCCCCTTCTAATCGCCCTGTATCTTATCGGGGATACATATACATCAAAATGTATAATATATTCATTGGGCTAGCTGCCCCCTCCATGTATAATAGAAGCTTATTATTTGGAGTAGTGGAATCCAAACCCCTTATTCCTTGAGGAGAAGTTACTTGTTTACTGCTTGAGAAAATCCTACAGCGTCCTGCTCGCTGGAAATTCACATTTTACACAACACAGGGATTCAAAATGGCCACAATCTCATTAAAATGCATGACGTGACATAATGGCGACATCACGTGGCCCCGTGCAGCCAGGAATGCCGCAAGAATGCTGTGGTGGTCAGAGTTCCTGGTTTTGCAGGGACTGGCCCGACTCTGGGTTGAAAGTAAGTGACACTGCAGCAGGGGCACAAGAATTGAAGAAAGGGTAATATGTCTATTTCCTGACTCCCACCTGATCGATTTTTTTATTAGATTTTTGTAACCCATTTTTTACTACTGAAATGTAGATAGTGGGTTGGGGTCAGGCAATATTGTTGGGCAGTGGCGATAGAGGTGGGGCAGAAGGTCTCTTCACGCATTCTGCGTGAAAGAATTTGGTTAAAATAACGCCAGGAAAACAAAATGAGGTGTTACATTCTAATAGACTGCCATCTGTTAAAAAGGTGTGCAAGCTCACACTTTCACCAAACTTCTTCTCACGCACTTATGCGATGCCACTTGTGTCAGGTCCGGGCAAAACTGGAAAATGCTACATTACTCGTATTCTCTTCATGCATTCAGTGATGCAGTGCCACGGGCAGCACAATCACAGCATCCTTAACCCGTAAGAGGACTCTCACCGCCCTATCTCCTAAATCATCTGCTGCATGTCAGTGCTTAATTTGTAAAAAAAGAAGTGCAAGGGTTCGCAAAATTATTCTGGCTCCATTGTGCCAGCCCCACCCACTGCTAGTTCCACCTACCATCGGCTCCTCCCACTGTTGCTGCTCCATGTCACCAGGTTTTGGGCTAGTGGTGGGGTGGATGGGCAAGAGGGCGTGGGTTGCGGAAGGATCTCACATTACACTTTAAAGAAACAATTTTCATTGTAGGCTTAGTGCCCTATTTGCCCCCAGAGGCAAAAATAATGCATTTAATGCATTTAAACATACTTCTGGACCATACATGCTGTACTCAAAGTAATAATGCTTTTGATAAAATGGTAGAGAACCTATGGACACCATTTTATTTTTCCATTTTGTAAAATGCCCGACACCCAGGGCTCTTTGGAAATTCACTTGTCTCAGGATGTTAATACCTTAATACCAGACAGTCCATCAATCTACAGAATCGTAGCTGATGAAATCGCAAAGCAGCGAACAACGAACTTAACCGCATGGTCAGATAACTTAAAAGGAAAGCTATCAGACATAGCATGCTCAGTCGAAGATCTGAAGCACAATCCGGAAAGAGTTAAAAGAAAGTTAAAGGAACTTGATTGGATCCTGACTCTATCGAAAGCTCAAACAAACAAACTGACCATGAATCTCCCACCCACCTTTAACAGACTCAACGTACCTATCCCATACTGCTCGAAGTTCCCAAGTCAACAGCTAAGAAAATTCTTCATGCGAGCTCGTTTCAACCTCCTGCTGACGAGAGAAATTTTAGCAATCAGATCCAGTTCAACTGACACTATCTGTCGCCTTTGCCACAATCCCACTACGACAGAATCAATTAAACATCTTTTACTCAGATGTCCTATGGTGAGAAAAATTCGAGCCACCTACCTATCGACACTGGTCTGCGAACACACATCTTTCGGAGAGGAAGAAGAACTTATGTGGTGGAACAGGTTAATGTCGGGAGAAAAAACCAGATGGACAATCGCGACTGTCAAAATCCTGGAGTCTGCCTTTGAAATGATCAGTTCCAGTTCACAAACCACGAACGAGAGCAATACCTCCAAAGCCACCACTTTATCACCATAATGGTAATCAGGGAGATTAAGCTTCCTCTGGTATCTTTTACGCATTCGGCCCTTTACGTCCGCTTGAGCCCAACCAATTCCATCTAAACATTACATTGACCTGGAAGAGGTAATCCTATTCTCACCAGGAATCTGACATAACTACATGAAAGCTCGCGGCGCATCTCATTAAGGGTTGCTGTCGCTCTCAACTGTTTGTAAAAATTCATTTCATTGAATTGTAAACAAATAAATAAAAAAAAAAAAAAAAAAAAAAAAAAAAAAAATAATAATTTCAGACCTAAAGTAATCTAGGAAAATAATAAGCTGTAGTTTAAAAATAATGTTTGCTTGAATCAAACAAATGCAGATAAAGAAAAAAATAAACACACAGCAAAAAAGCAACACATAAATACAAGGTGTCATTGTGTATTGTTTTCCTTTTAAACTTAGCAAAGGAGGCAGTGGTGGTAGAAGTCGCCAACATCAACTTTATTTTTAAAAAATAGCGTGAGGAATTCAACCATCTGCACCACAGTGGGTGTGCGCTCGCCTGGGCTTTGTTGAACTTTTAAATGAAATTGAATGATGGTAGATCAACCTCTGGAAAATGTTTGGGGCTAATCCGCACACATTTCTTTCCTAACCTCACTGCATGACATATGCATAGACCTGTTTATTCTGGTTGGACACAGCCAAGCGCAGTCAGCCATGTCATATTTAGTTGGGATCTGACAGGTGAATTACAAAATGCATCTCCAGAAGGGGGAGGGCCAAACCTTCCCCTGCCATGGCCAGCCTAATTAAGTAACAAACCACACAGAGACTAAAGAAGGGTAGCTGTACATTTGTATACATTCATTGACCTAGTGACGTTTATGAATAGTTTATTTGATCTTATTTTAAATTGTATAAAAAGTGCATTAGTGCCATTGAACCAACACAAGAAGGTCCAAATAATACAATAGATATTAGGACTGAACACTAATTACACAAAGTAATATCCATAACAATAGATACTCATACATTAATATGCATTAACCTATACATTTTGAACAAAAAACAGACAAAACATGACAAATTCAACAGTTTCTCATATAGTTCTTGAATAGTTCACATCTTAAATTACCTACATTCCACTTTGTAAGGGACTGTCTTGTAATTAAACATGTGATGAACACCCTTTTATCGTGTCAGATAATTAACAAACAAAGGCTCCATGAATCTGCCATGTCCTTTTGTTGAGACTGGTAGCTGGTGGCAGCATGTGCATACTAATCAGAGTTTAATTCAAACAGGCCCACATGGGGCCTGGCTGCAGAGGCTAACAAAAGAGACAGGAAACCCCAACACCCTTTCATATGCACTGTGTCAACTTGATGCCAGCTCTCGCCCTCACCATTGATTGACAGTGAGATGTAATATCTGGGACTCTGTGTATTACAGTAGTGATCCCCGCAGGGGAACCCTATTCAGAAGGTACGAGAATGTGGTTTGGGGGAGCCAGAGTCTGGTCTCGCTGCAGCTTCAAGGAAGACCTGCTGCTTTAATCACGAACCACAGAGAGCTCCATTAACCAGAGAGAGCATTTGATCTACAAGAGACAGGAAGAGGGGTGGGACTTAGTAGTACATATTTTCACCCCTTTAACCTTTTCTGTTGCAAAGCTCTCTGGTTATGACCTCACACATAAGGAGATTGTTGGTGGGGACCGAGAATTGGTTCATTAAGGTAGGCTTAGCCTACATCAATCCCTGTGGTTCCATTTGGCTTTAAAAGAGTGCTGCACCCCTCTTTTGGCAGATCATCTGAAGGCTTATTTAGAAGCAGAAGGAAGAATTCATCGTTGGACCCTGGCTGCAGGTACAGTATGCCTTACATCTTCCACCAGTGAAGGAATACCAGGACCTCCAAGAGGGAAGTAAGATACCTCCCCTAATCATCTCCCTGGGAAGATACCAAATCCAGAGGACCCTTCAGCCACTCCAAAACCGGCACCCAGCCAGCACACAGCGTTCCATGCTAGGCTCTGCAGCAAGCTTCCTAGGTGGGAAATCCCAGTGAGTCTCTGAACCAAACCAAGTACAGGGCAGCTGCCTGCAACACACTCCTCGGCTTTGGGCCGTCTGTAGTAGTTGCTCGTGCTTCCGCGAGCCTTTGTCAAAGGTTCTAAAGCATAGAACGTTGATGTGTTCCACGCTCGGGGTGGCGGTTGGGGTTTTTAAAGGAAGGAGCTGGGAGGAGATGGTGTTTACGGTGTTCGGGCTTGAAGAATAAACATATCTTCAACTTACCTGTTATCTACGTTATTACACTGGCGACGAGGATCTTCAAGCCTGACCCACGTGCCTTGCCAAGCCGTATATATCATCAGGTGCCTCAGCTGTTTTCCGGGCTGCGCTCCCGGACGTGGTCGAGCGCGGCCCCCGGCGTGATTGGCGTCAGCTGGGCCAGCGCTACCTTTGCTTTCAACTACCGGCCGAGCCGCGCTCCCGGAGGAGGTCGAGCGCGGCACACGGCAGGGAGTGCAGCCGTGCATACGGCTGAGCGGCCGCTGTTCCTACGCAGAGGATCCTGCCGAGCCGCGCTCCCGGAGGAGGTCGAGCGCGGCTTGAGGGAGGGTGCGGCTTACGCCGTGCAGTGAAAAGGGAGTGAAGACCAGTGCAGGTGAGAGGTGGACCCTGGGAGGGGGCACAGCCCTGCGCTCTTCATAGCCGGGAAGGCACTGAGAGTCCACGGAAGTCACGCTGTTCGGCTCCGCCCACTACATTAGGAAGGGAGCCGGAGGCTTCCATTCATTGGTGGGTGTGTCGGCACTTATTGAACTGCAAGGAGAGGAAGATTAACTCCTTGTGTGCGGCCGTTAAAGGAACTGCAAGTTTCTGTTGAACACACTTGTCAAAGAGGAAGGAAGTGACCAGAACATGCCTGTTGACCATATTGTGTAACCCATTATACGTATTTTCTGCCAAAAAGGTTTGGTGTGGAGTATTTCATCTTGCTAGTCTGCCGTGTAGAACAAGGTGTACGTTATCGCACATTATTATTCAAGGAAGTGCGCAGAGATTTTCACCTGTTTCATTGCATTGACCTCAGTCAGTGGCTATGTCGGTTCCAGTGACCATGCAGCACAGCAATGCTCGCCCTCCTCCAGCCTTCCTCCCCAATCCGGGGGAGCCCCCCATTGCATGGGAGCTTTGGGTGGACACTTTCAAGGTATACCTGAGAGCGTCAGGTGGTTCCAGAATGTCTGATGATGACAAGGAAGCGACTCTACTCAATTGCCTTGATACGGAGGGTTTGAGGGTGTTCAGGCACCTTCCGGGCCAGGATGTTTTGGCTGTGTCTTCAGGCGAAGGAGATGGAGAAGGGGGGCAGGCAGTGGTTTTGGCATTTGAGACTGCTCTTAAGAAGCTTGAGACACGCTTTGGCAAAAGAGCTAACATTGTGCTTTAGAGGTATCATTTCTTCTCAAGGGCACAAGGTCCTGGCGAGAACATTGATTCGTATGTGTCGGCACTGCGCACTCTCATTTCTACGTGTAAGTTCACGGGCATGGCGGAAGAATACATTCGTGACCAGATCATGATGAGGACTAGTGACTCAAAAGTTAGGTAGAGATTATGGACAGAGAAGGATCCTCCGTTGGAGAAAGTGATAGAGATAGCCCGTGCCCTGGAGGAGTCAAGGAAGAGCGTCCAGGAAGTGACGGAAAAGGCGGAAATTGTGCACATGGTGCAGCCACGCAAGAATGAAGAAAATCGGGCCAGGGACAAGGATCAAAGAGTGGCGCCGAATAGCAGAGATTTCTGCAAGAAATGTGGTTGGAGGGGTCATGTTGCCGGAGCTAGGGAGTGTCCTGCTTCTGCCGTTGTGTGCAGAAAATGCAAGGGAAGAGGACATTTTGCCCGGATGTGTAAGGCTATTCCACAGAAGGAAGTAGTGCGGATGGTGGACCCTGAAGAAGACGATAGTAATGTAACGGTTGTAGGATATGTTAGTCCCTCTGTTAAGGCAGATGTGCTTCCAAAAGAAGGTGCGCTGTTGAGTGTGGGACCGTCGAAAAAAAGTGCGTGGGCCACCCTTAATGTGAATGGAGTTCCCCTCAGTGTGTTGGTTGACACGGGTTCTCCTTACACTATGATTTCCCCCGAGATGTACGAATCTAAGTTCCATAAGGAGGTGTCAAGTTTGAATCCGTCTGATATCAATCCCTGTGCGTATGGCCGTGTTCCGATTAAAGTATTGGGATATGAGTGGGTTGATATTGAGTTTCATGGCCGGAAAACCAGAGGAAAGCTGTATATAGCTTGTAAGGGTGATCCAGTTATTGGGTGGGATGAGCAGGCTGCCCTGGAGATGGAGGTTCGCCCTGGCAAAGCTGTCCCTGTTTTGTGTGTGAGCAAGGGAAGAGAAGGTGGTTTGAGTGAAGGGAGCGCGTTGACAGCCGATACTCTCCAAGAGAGGTTTCCGTCAGTTTTCTCCTCTGTCCTGGGCAAGTTGCGGGGTTTCTCACACAAGATCGTGCTCAAGAGGAGTGCTGTTCCTGTTGTGCACAGAGTTAGGCGTGTACCCATCATGGCACGTGAAAGTCTCCAGACAGAACTTAAACAGCTGATGGAAGCTGGGGTAATAGAGGAGGTAGAATCTTCAGAGTGGTTAGCCCCGGTTGTATTGGCACGTAAATCCGATGGTGGTATGAGGATGTGCGTTGATCTAAGAGATTTAAATTCAAGCATCTGGATAGACAGGCATCCCTTACCGAATATACACGAAATGCTTTCACTTGTAGGAGGGGCATCTTGTTTCTCCACCTTAGATTTGTCCTCTGCCTATCACCAGGTGGATTTACACACCGAATCAAGACCTCTTACTTCGTTCATTACGCCATTTGGAGCTTTTCGTTTCCGGCGTATGCCATTTGGTTTGGCATCTGCCTCCGCTGTTTTCCAGCGAGTGATGCAAAAGTTGTTTTGTGGAGTGGAAGGTGTGGAGTATTTCCAGGACGATATCTTGGTGTGGGGCAGGTCACGTGAGGAACACAATGAGAGGATTCTACGAGTTTTGGGCATTTTGGAGAAGAGTGGTCTGACGGTCAAACTGAGTAAGTGTAAGATAGGGGTGGAGAGCGTGACTTATTTAGGACACACACTGGATGCCAAGGGGATACATCCCAAGGCTGAATTGGTGAAGGCGTTATGTGAAGTATCTCCACCCACCAGTAAAGACCAATTACGGTCGTTTTTGGGATTGGCTGAATATTATAGCAGGTTTATTCCCACGTACTCCGACAAGACAGTGGCCATGAGAGCGTTGCTCAAAAAGGGCGTATGTTTTGAGTGGACAGAGCCGTGCCAACTTGAATTTGAAGGCTTGAAGGCTCAAGTGGACCAGGCTCCATCGTTAGCTTCCTTTTCTCCATCTAGGAAGACGGTTTTGACAGTGGATGCTAGTGAGTATGGGGTAGGGGCGGTTCTTGAACAGTGTTTTGATGGAACGTACCGCCCCATTGCTTTTGCGTCTAGGGTTCTAAGTGAGGCAGAACGTAGATATGCAGTCATAGAGAGGGAGGCCTTGGCTGCTATCTGGGCATCCAAACATTTTAGAACATTACATTCTTGTGGGGAGTAGAATACACTTTACGCACCGATCATAAACCCCTAGTGCATGTATTGACATCTAAGGGTTTGTTCCAGGCATCCTCTAGAGTGATGCGCTGGATGGCAGACATGAGTGAGTATAATTTCAAGGTGGAGTATTTACCTGGCACTAAAAATATGGTTGCAGATGGTCTCTCTCGTTTTCCCCGCCATGATGTAAGTGTGGAAAACTCAACACAGGCTGTGACGAGTGATGAATATGTGTTGGTGGCCAAGGTGTTTCCGGCCGTCAATGAGCAGGAATGGGGTAGAGAGTGTGCAATGGACCCCGTGTTGAACAACATCAAGGCTGCTCTCACTACCGGTGCTGGCATGGATGAATTGGACAAATCGTTCGGACAAGTATGGTCTGAGCTGTCTGTGGGTCCGTGGGGCATTGCCAGGGGTACCAGGTTAATACCACCTGAATCTCTTAAAGCCAAGTTGGTGGAGTTGGCTCATGAAGGGCACATCGGTAGATCTATGACGAAAAGAAGGCTAAGAGAGGGCTATTGGTGGCCCAAGATGGATGAGGAGGTAGAGAAAGTAGTTAAGGATTGTGTGGCTTGTTCTGTCAGTGATAAGAGTAGAACAACGTCGCCCCAACCCATACAGCCTGTGGAAGTGCCGCAAGACGTGTGGTCAAAGGTGGCCGTAGACATTATGGGTCCCATGGACACTTTGGGTGGAGGTTTCAGATATTTTGTAGTGTTAGTTGATTATACATCTAGGTGGGTGGAGGCCACGGCTTTGTCCTCTATCACCACTGAAAAGGTGATTGACTTCTTGTCAGCAGTGTTTGACAGGGAGGGGGTTCCTGCTGGAGTAGTCACCGATAATGGTCCCCAATTTGTGTCATTCGCCATGCAAGAGTTTTTCTCCAAACTAGGAATTCGTCACCATAGGGTGGCTTTGTACAATCCAGAAGCCAATGGATTAGTTGAGCGGATGAACCGGTTTGTGAAAGGGGCGGTTCAGTTGGCCCTGGCAAATGGTTTGCCGTGGTGCAGTGTAGTGACTGAGGCCCTAAAGGCTTATAGGGTTACCCCTTCATCATTTACTGGTGTGTCTCCGTTTGAATTAATGAGGGGTAGAAAACCAGGATCTAAACTCCGGGTGGCCGCTCTTGGGGGTGGTGTACAAAGTTGCATCAACATGCAGGAAGTTCTTGACCAGGTGCGCATTAAACAATCCCGTTTTTGGGAATCTCAGCTTGCCAGAAAGAAACCCTTGCGTGTGCAAGTAGGTGATCTTGTAGTGGTGAAAAATCCAAGATTTGTGGCAAAGGGTTTATCCAAATTTATGAAGCCATGTGTTGTGACCAAAGTGGGTCATGGATATGTTAAACTGCAAGATGGTACCAGATGGAGTTTGAGGAGGGTGGTCCTTGTTAAGGGAAAGCTGGCGGATACTAAGGACCAGTGTTGTGAGGGAGGCGGTGCTATGGTTGGAATTGGTGCATCTGAGAGTGTGGGTCCCCTACAGAGTGATAGGGCTGTGACTGTGCACGGGCAGGCTACTCGGGTGGGGCATGGAAGTATGGAGGTGCCTGCCTTGGGAAGTGATGATATTGCGCCATTAGATGGAGCACCTTGTGCAAAAGGGGTGGATGAATCTTCTGAGTGTGATTCTGATAAAAGTGCTCTTGGCCCGACTGGTGTGGAAACAAGGGTTGCAGAGGAATCTTCAGTGTTTGTGTCAGATTATTCGGTCTTGGTTCCACAAGGAAGGGGACTAGGTGAGGACTCTGCCTTAGCGGAAGCCTCCAACAGGGTGAATGATCGCCCGACCAGAATAAAGAAGATTCCAGCAAAGTATAAGGATTTTGTTTTAGAATTTGCAGATGATTAATTCTTGGACTGTAGATAATTAGCAATGTTATATATATGTCTCTTACTGCATATTACTGTTTCTTCCTTACTTCCCCATGCATCCTAGCCCTACCTCAAAACTGTGCAGTACTGACATGGAAAACATCATGATGGCCAGAGCTTCCCAGAAAATGCACAGGGAAATGCATGAAGAATAGGCTGCCACTCATTTTTGCCGATGTTATGGGCACAGAAGGACACTGCCTAAAACCACCATTGGACTACCCGCACAGTAGTCTGAAACCATTGGGAATGGCAATGCTGATTGCCAAATGCAACCTAGAATTGTGGGGAATTCATTTCTTAAATCCCAAAAATGGGTGCAGTACCAGTACTCACCACTATCCAAAAGCCGGCGTTTTAAAACCACTCTGTTTCCCTGAAGGCAAGTCAAAATGCCTATTTTCAAACATTGCAATATGTGCAAAATATTTACTGAACACCAGCAGACATTTGGTAGAATGGAGTTTTGTGTGCCTACAAAATCTGGGAAATGAAGAGCCCAGAAAAATGCTTATAACAAGACTGGCTGCGCTGTGGATTTCAGCAGTTTAAGTTGCATTGGACTGAAAGACACTACAAATCTAAATGTTCAAATTGACTGAGTGACCTACTTTTGAGTGTCACATAGGTTGAAATTGTTTAAATGTCATAGTTTTAAACTTAGAATCAGCCTTCTAGCTGCATATGTAAAAAAATGTCTTGACTTAGACTGGGGAACAAAAAGTGACATTTTATCTGAAAGTCTGGCTTAAGGAACTTAATTCTGCCTGGCCACTACCCCCATCAGGAGTGAAATTTGAGTCACAACTGTGTTCCCAGGCCAACCTTCCTTTTGCTGCCCAAGCTAAGGATATGCCATCTATCTGATAATTGAATTACTGGTGCTCTGCAGGAGAGTGAACAAAGCCCTCTTCACTCAGGCAAAGGTTTTTATTACCGCAGTCGTAAAATGTAGCTTCCTCTTGGCAGGAGCTGGGAGGGGCACTGCCTGTGAGAGCAAGCTGGCTTGGCAGAACTGGAAAGAACCAGAAATTCAACCTTGTGCTGAGGGTAAACCACACCCCTTTGGAGCCAGAACATAACTTTAAAAAGATGAATAACTCATAGAGCGGACATGTGAAAATTTTATAAATGACACCATAATTCTTGTGATTTTTCTGCCCACATTTTAAGAGGTTTTTCGACCCGGTGGCGTGTTCAGGGGGGTGTCAGCGGAAAAGTGGATATAACTCTAAATGTATGCATGTTAAAAATCTGAAACTTCATCAGTTAATGTCCCTACTCCCTGCACACATGTATGTAAAGTTGGGTCCATGTCAGAAATTGCAAAATCAGTTAAAAAGTGAAATATGTGCCAGTTCTGAATGCAAGCTCCCAGGAAGAGCAGAGTTTGAACAGGGGATACCTCCTGTAATGCATGATGGGTGCATATGATTTTAAAACAATATGTACCTCTGCAAATATGTATTTGTTTCAAATCTAGATTTGTGTGTAAGTTGACAGGAGGAGTGGACTTTCTGCAGGCTGTAAAATGACATCACTCTGACTCACAGTTCATTCCCCAATCAAATGATAAATGGAAGTTTGACCAATTAGAAGCTGAGAGAGAGGTAGGGTCAGTGATGCTACAACACACCCACATTCTAAACACATAAAAGCAGACAGACAGGACAGATAGAGACCTTCCAAATCCATCTGCAGCGGGACGCTCTGCCGGAAAAATCCATACTTACCTCCATCAACCTCCAGAAAGCCAAACTAGAGACTTCAATCTATCCAGAACTAGAGACCCAGACCAGAGAACCAGAGAGAGCTGACCCAGATCACTGTGAAGTGCAGAGGCCAGACCAGACCAGACCAGAGTCCAGTTTAAAACCCTGACCAGATCCATGGCGAGGCCCATTTCACTCAAGAATATAGTGTGAGTACCAAGAAAACTGTGCAGAACCAATCTCTTAGTTAAAATAATATAATTCAATCTATTTAATCTAAGTAGAACTGCCTCCTAACTGTCACCTGTCATTTGTAAAGCTGTCACTTGTCATTTCTAGTCGCAAGCTGCACTTGTCTTTTTGAACTTTAAAATTTCAAATCTGAAAAATGACCTCTATTCAATCGCTCATATCTCCGCAACCGTTTGTGCTAGAGACTTGCAGTAACTTTTATTTGGAAGCTGAGATCCTAGGCTTTCCTAGGACCCCAAAACGATAGAGATAGTCCTTGTGGTTCCTCCGTAATAGCGCTCGGCGCATCCGCGAATTTTGCCGCGATTTGCAAATTTCTCCACATGTAAAATCAGCTGCTGCTTGCCTTCCATTTGCCAGAAATTCGTTTAACCTGCTAACTATCCCTGCCTCATTGCTAGTGTGAGCCTGGACTAATATTAACTAGATACCACTCACCCTGAACCTCTGAAAGGGAATTCAAAAGCATTTCCAGCATATTTCTCATCCATTGCTAGCACATATCAAAGCATTTGGGCCTGTGTTTTCAAAACTCCTATCTGTGTTTTAAACTTCTGTTGTCTAAGCTTGGGGGGGATTGAACTGATTACATTGATTGCATTTCTGAGAACTGTGTGTTTTCCTCCCATTTCCTTGCATTGCATAAAGAGGGGGGGAGTGAATAGCCAGAGAAGAGTGATTACATTGTTTGGTTGAAATCATATTGAGTATTTTCTGTACTGCATTCATTGAATATTGCATCCACCTGAGCTTACATAAAGCATCCTCTACCACATTATACTTTTGTTCCTAATTACCAGTGTGCTACCTTATCCATTTCATCTCAACTCCTTAGTAATTATAAAGAAGTGTGCTAGTGCCAGATTCTCTGTTGTCAATCTTTATCATATCAGATTAAGTGTGCTATTCAATTATTAATTTATTATAAAGTGTCATATATATATCTATTGTTTAAATCATCAAATAAACCCTTTTAACTTGCAAAACAGAACTACTTCTTGGCTCAGTGGGGTCAGGGGGATTCCAAGAGAGGGGTGTTATATAGGGGTAGTCATCCAGAACGCATGAACTGGACCTAAAGATATATCAATAAGGGTTTTCATTCAGTATTCCAGACTAGGCGTTGACTTAGCTGTAGTGTTGAATTGAATCCTCTTACAAAGTGGGGGCTCGAGCCGAGACGTTGGGTTAGATTTACCATTTGTGCAGCTTAATACAGTGTGCTAACTGACGGGATACATACATCCAGTCGGATCACCACGCTGCATTACGCTGTGAAGCATTCCTCAAAAGGGACACTCCAAGAAAAGTTCTGTTCTGCAAAACTAAAATACTAACTTCCGTAAGTCAGGACAGAGACCAATCTCTAGAATGACGACCTTGGTAGATATGAAAATAGCCAGAGAGCACTTCTTACACAAACTATTTGTGAGAGGTGAATGGACTCACCAGGACCAAACAGTCTGGTTGCAGGCCATCACGCAACAGGTCACTGAAACAGGGTCAGATATATATAGAGATCAGGGTCCATTACACGTGGCCCTGAGTGAACTATATATGGCTCCTAAGGCCAAAGATGAGCACGACAAGATTGTTAGGATAGCGGCATATTTATATTTATACATGGGAGCCATACAGAATAAATGTGCTGAAGGCCATGATCTGGCAAAAAGGCAACAGATGGCGTTAGAGAAGGCCCAATCTGATCTGGACTCTTCTGAGCAAAGGCTGCACAGAAGCCAGGAGTCAGAAAATGAGACCAGACTGTACATCACTAAAATAAAGGAGGATATGGATGTGCTGCAAAAGGAAAAGTCAGAACAGGATACCAGATTTCTGGCCTTGCAGAAGGAACACCAAGAAGGTTTGGACTCCCTACTGCAAAGCCAGAAAAAGCTGGAGCAACAGCTAGACTTCAATAGGGCATGTGCTGAGCAGGTAGTCACCCTGCAAGGCCACCTAGATAGAGTGAAGGAGGAGAGCAATAAACTGATTCTGAAAGACCTGGATACCCAGGCAGAGTTTGATCAGGAGCGCCAGAAAGCTGGTGCCTTCCAAAGGCAAAGGGACGACCTGGCGGCACAAATGCAGGCTCTTAGTCAGGAAAGAGACGCCTTAGGCCAGGAAGTCTGCCATTTAAAAAGAAAAATGGAAGAAAATCACCTGGCCCACCAGGGGCTGGGTGACCTCCAAAAAGAAAACCAGAACTTGGTAGAGCACACCAGAAGGGTGGAGGATGCTCTTGCAAGAAAGGAGCAGGCCAATAGGGACATTGCCCAGGAGGTAACCCTCCTGCAGCAAAGACTGGCCCAGTTCTCCAGGACCAACCAGGAAGCACAGAGGGAGAATGAAGCTCTCTGCCAGCACAATGATAGGCTCCAGCAACAGGTAGCGATGCAGGAGAAACTGATAGAGTCGAGTAAGGCCTTAACAGAGGAACTGAGAGCACAACTGCAGGCTCTTGCATTGCAACAGGGAGCAGGGGCGGATAGAGATGAGGTCCGCTGGGAAAGAGAGACTCCTGACCATAACCGCAGGAGCCCTAACCCCAGGGGCCTTCATCTCCCCCAGTCCCTGGACTCTACCACCCCCATGTCCCCTGGCGCACATGAGCACAGGGCCGCAGGGATGGCAGATTACTATCCAGCTAAGAGTATGGGGCTCATAGGCCAGTACCACTCAGGAATGGAGGGGTGGGCATCCGGGTATGGGCACCCAAGTACAGTACAGTTCAATGGGGAACCCCAGGAGAGTAGGTCCATTAAGGGCATCCTGAAAACCTCTGCCCAGTTAGGTCAGTGGAGGGGGTACCCATCAAATCCTGGCAGCAAGGAGGAATCTGAAGACTCCTCTGAACTGCGCAGGACACAGGAGACCAGGTCCCCACATTCTGCCAGCCATTCCCAGGCTCGCAGAATCCGGGAAAACCTGGAAGAACAGACGGGAACCTCTGGGAGCAGTGCCTCTGAGTCCGAGGAAGAATGGACAAGGGTTACCCGAACCAAAAAGGCCAATAAGGCAAAAAGGGCCTTGCTTAAGGACCCCTTAAAGCAGATTAAGGCGATCAGGAGCGTCATCACGCCTTACCATAAGAACGCTAAGTATTCTGTTTGGGAGCACTTAGAGTTGTTTGAACAAATGATGGAGACTTTCCATTTGAAGGACAGCCAAAGCTGCATTCAATATGTAAAGTGGACCTTCTCCCGGGAATACTCCAGTTTCTTTGCGGGGCTGGAGGACCAAAATCATTTAAGATGGTCCACCTATAAGGCGGCCATCCTGAAACATTTTTCTGTTCACAGAAATCCTCAAGAGGCTCGCAAGGCAGCCTACAATTTGCAATGTGGGGAGGATCAGGCCCCACGAGAATTTGTGCAGGAGTTAAAGCGTGCTTTTGCACAGACCACAAGAAGGGTGCGCACAGATAGTAGAGAGTTTATAAATACGTTTTTCCATGCCTTGCCCAAATATATCATGACCCAGCTCGTGAGGGATTTTCATGAGAAAAGATCTTTAGACTGGGTCATTGAACAGGCTACCCGGATCTATGAGGTGCAGAAGCCCATAGAAAATAAAAGCAATGCCCAGAAAAACCCCAAAGCCAACAGCACCCCTGCTGCTGCCAAGGTGGCAGAGGTAAAGGTCACCCCCGTTTTGGATTTGGAGATGGGGGGGCCTAAAAACCTACCTGCACCTAATAATGCTAGGCCCAGAAGGTCCTCGGGCCAGTCACAGACAGGGAGCCAGGGAGGCAGCCCCACAAATGGGGTCCCTCGCTCTCCTGACTATGTAAGTCCTCGCTACAAGGGAAATCGACCCATCCTGGGTTATGTGTGGACTCCTCCAGCCCAGGGGGGGGGATCCAGCCAAGCACCTAACCCAGGGAACTTCCCTCCAAACTTCCCACAGGAGGGCAGAAATTTACCAAACCCTGGGCAGAACTTTTTCCCCAGATATCCACCCGACTTCCAGCCCCAAAACCATCCATCCTTCTTTCCCCAATTCCCTGAGCCCAGACCACTGAATCCGGGAGAGGGGAGGCCAAGGGTGGAGGGGTACCCAAATCTTCCCAACCCGGGGTATTACCAGAGGAGGGACAGCTACCCTTCCCGGGATCAGCCCAGGGGAGAAAACAGGGCCCCGTATCAGCCTGAGCGGGTTTCCCAGTTAGAGCGCCAGGTTCAAAACATGGCGCGGGACCTGGGTCACATACTGAGGGCTCAGCAGAACCCTCAGATGGGCGTGCCGGCGCAGAACACACCCAACTCTGGACCTGGTGCTCCAGAACAATGACGGGGGCAGCACCCCGATAACTCACCGGTTCCCAGGGAGGAGGCACAAAGGGAAGGGGGGTGTAAAGCCTTGGAGGAAGCTTCCTTCCTCACTTGTAAACAGCCCCTGGAAACCCAGGAACCGGAAACGAAATCTCTTGCCCCTGAAAGTCTGCCTCCTAAGGAGCAGAGGGGGGGTAGGAGAAACAAAAGACCCAAACAGACTCAGTTTGAGGAGGAGGTACAGATCTTCCAATTTGAGGGAGAGGGATCCTCAGAGGATCCTGAGAAAAGGATCTTCTCCTTCAGAGAGGGGGGAACTCCTCCCAAAGAAAGATGGGTCCCTAGGAATGCAAATCCAGACTGGGGAGATGTGGAGACTGAGCTACCGCCGCCCACCATCTCATCCCAGAACCAACAGCAAGAAAATCCCCTGGTTCAAACCCATCCTGGGGACTGCCTCCAAAAAGGGGGGGGCAGCCCAGAACCGGAACCAGGGGAACCCACAATGGCTCTGATCTCCAGTTGCCAACTTTTTCTTTCAGATTCCCAAGACTCTCCACAGAATTCTGCCCAAATCTCTTCGCTATCGATGTCCAAAACCAGAAAGTTAGCCCACCAGTTGTCCAAAAACGTGCATTATCTGTGCCCCCTTGAGGAGAAGGAGGGAAGATATTATGCCCCGGTACAAGTACAGGGGCAGGGTACAATCTCGGCACTGGTGGACACTGGATCTCAAGCTACCCTTCTGTCCAGAAGGGCCTTTGACGAACTGAATGCAGGAAGGGGAGAGAATTACCAAATTCCTCTCACCTCACTTCCTGGACAACTGCAGAACTTTGACGGGAAGGAAATTCCCGTTGAGGGGACTGCAGACTTGGACATTAAGATCGGGCGACACAAGTTGAAACACCCGGTCATAGTTGTGACCCCAGAGGGCACCCCTTATCTACTAGGGAATGACCTCCTGAGAAGGTTGTCACCCCTAATAGATTGCGTAAACAAGGTCCTCTGGACCCAGACTAGCCGACCGATAAAATTAAAACAGAGTGTCAACCATGTTAGTTTAAACGGCACCTGCCACATGGTTGAACAAAAATCTGACCAAGTAGAATTTCACTTCCAGAACCACCAAATTCCAGACGTGACAGTAATAGCAGTAGGACAACAGACTGGTGATGGGGGGTCCTCTCTATTTCTGAAAATCAACCTTCCTTCCAGTCTAAAGTGGTATTCCACGCTGGAAGGAAACACTCTGAAATTCTATACTAATCCACAATCAGAAACTCCCACTCCTATAGTCCAGAAAGATGTGAAATCAGCTCAGAGCCTGGCTGATATTCAGCAAATTGGAGAGCAGTTGTTCATCCCTATTCAGTTAAATGATGGGAAGGACTCTGTTCTCGCTCGAGTGTGTGTGAACAACGGTAAGATCTTCATCAGCGAAGCCATGTTTCGCCAACTTCCAAAAGATCCAGCCATTCCCACCTTCAAACTGATAGACAAATGGGAAATGGACCTGGAAGCACCCAATTCAAAACATCTCCTGCCAAGCAGGTGTATGCTCAAAATCTCCATTGGCAACAAGAGCATAGTCCATAATTGTTGGGTCGTGCGAGACGTCACTGCCGCCTTTTACTTAGGCAGTGACATTCTCAATCGCTTTGCCATTAGTTTGGACCTAATAAACTTCAAAGCTTGGTCCCGATTAGCGGATAATCTCATGGGCTTTGATGATCCAGAAAAAGCATTTAGGTCAGCTCAATTGCTACCTTATGCAGTTGAAATTCAGGTTAAAGAGGAAGTCACCATCCCAGAAAGGACCCAACAATTTTCCCTGGAAGTGAAAGTTAAAAGGGGACAAGAGTTGAAAAACCCTGATGCTTACATACATCTAAATCCTTCTTTCCAACAGCAAGGGTTGGGGGTAAACCCAACTCCATTAGTCAACATAGAACATGACACCATTCTAATAGAGGTGGATAACAGCGACTTAAAGAGTATTACTCTAGCCGCAGGCACCATTATTGGAATGGCGGTTGATGACCGACATTTCTCCATTGATCTTGTAAATGAACTGTTAGGACCAATCCCCAAGGACTGTGTTGACAGTGACAGTGAGGACAATACAACACCAGACAGGATTTTCACCCGGCATGGGGGGAACTTCCTGGTGTACACTTCCTGCCCCTATGGTAAGGAAGATGTGACGTGTGACTTCAGGAGGGATGAGGTGATTTTCCAGGTACATGAGGGCTGCCTTTCCCACCTGAAGCCTCCGGTCCAAATCAGCACTCTGACCAGGGACTTCTCCACCCAGTTGGAGGAGGCCGCTGAGATAGCCAAACCAGAAGTCTTTCCAGGCTTCAGGCAGATGGTGGAAGAGAGAGTCAACCTAGCTGATGCCTGTGTGACTCTGGAACAAAAGCAAAAGTTGAAACAAGTTTTCTTGGATTTCCAAGATCTCTTTGCGGTAGACTCATATGACTGTGGTCGCACTGACATCCACACAACAACAATCCCCACGGACCCTGGCATGACTCCTGTGTTTGTGAAGCAATATCGCTTGCCTCTCGCATCAATGGAGTCCCTTACTGAAATAATTAAGAACCTTGAGTCCCGGGGAATAATCCGTCCAGTCCACAGCACCTTCAATAATCCGGTGCTGGGAATATTGAAGCCAAACGGCCAGTGGAGACTCTGCGCCGACCTTAGGGAGCTCAACAAACGGGTCCATACTTCCCGATGGCCTCTGCCCTACATTGACCAAGGGCTGGCCCAGATCCAGGGGTCACAGGTATTCACTGCAATAGACCTGACCAATGGATACTGGACTGTGCCTGTCAGTAGGGAGGACCAATACAAGCTGGCTTTTACCTTTGGGGGCCAGCAGTACACCTGGACCCGGACTCCCTTCGGATACCTCAACTCCGGCAATGAATTCAACATTTTTCTACACAAGGCCATGCCTGACTTGGGTGCAAGGGGTAACTTGGCTTATGTAGATGATGTCCTCATCAAAAGTTCATCTGTGGAGGAACACATAGCGGAGATCCGTTATGTTCTGACACAGTTGAGGGCCGCCGGAGCAAAACTTTCCTTTCAGAAAGCACAGTGGTGTAGAACCCGTGTTAATTTCTTGGGGCATGAGATTACTCCTCAGGGCCTCTGTCCCCAGGAAAAGAAAGTGGAAGCACTTCAGAAACTGAAAGACCCCACAACTCTGCGGGAACTAAGGAGCCTCCTTGGACTGACTAATTACAGCAGAACGTTCATTGAGGGCTACGCAGAGATCACCAGACCCCTGATTCATCTCCTGAAGGGGGGGGTCAAGTGGGAATGGGGTCCAGAACAAGCCGAGGCAGTAAAACAACTCAAAAGAAGCCTCTCACAAGCGCCTTGCCTAGCTTACCCGGTCAGAAACAAGGAGTTCTTCCTGGAGACGGGGTTCTCTAATACTTGCTTGACGGCAGTATTATACCAAAAGCATGACAAGGTCAATAAAGTAATCTCCTATGCGAGCAAAACTTTATCCTCTGTGGAGGAAAAATTCAACGATTGTGAGAAGGCACTCCTGGCAACGGTGTGGGCATTGAAGAATTACCGCCCGTTTATCCAGGGGGAACACATTATAGTGGAGACTCCACACCAGCCTCTGCAATATCTCCAAAGTGACAGAGTCCGGGCCGGAAATGTGAGTAATTCCCGAATTACTTCCTGGATTCTGTCAATGCAAGGCTTTCCTGTGGAGGTCAGATATGGCCAAAACAAGAAGAGTCCCCTGGCGCAAGGTCTGGCTGACTTGCATGATTGTGCCAGAGAAAACTGTCTCGAGGACGAAAGTCTAAAAATAAAGGACAACATGGAGGCATACCTTAATTCCCCCCACAAAGTCTTTGAAGAAGACAAGTGTGAGGGAATGCCCACTGTGTATGTGGATGGATGCTCTTACCATGTTGACACCAACGGGGAGAAAGAACTGGTGGCTGGCGTAGGGAATGCATGGGTGAATGAGTCCCCAGAACCCTCCGCTGGATACAAAATTGGTCCCCGAAGTAGTCAGGTGGCAGAATTGATGGCTGTGTATCAGGCCATCTTCACTGCTGTCCAGCATCAACTCCACGAACTGGTCATAATCACAGATTCGGATTATGTACGGAACGGGTTCGTGGAGCACCTGGTTAATTGGAAAACCAGAGGCATGTTATGTGCTAACAACAAACCCTTGAAACATGGGAAGTTGATCCAAAACATTGATGATCTGGTCACATCGAATGAGATGACCATCTATTGGAAAAAGATCAAGGGTCATTCCAAAGTAGAGGGACCAGACAAAACTGGAAATGACTTAGCTGATCAGCTGGCCAAAACCGGGGCCATCCAAGGGGATCTAATTGAGATTGAGTCCCTGTTGGGGGAAATCCAGGTCACCGCTATCACTAGGTCCCAGACAAATGCTCACAACGACCTCTCAATTGCCCAATGGAGTAAGGAGACCCCTGATGCTGATTTGATTACTGCTCAGAAGGGGGATCCAATAATTGGTAAATTTTACCAGCACCTTGAGGACCCTGAGAACTTTCCCCTGACGGATACCGATTACATTGGGAAAGAGGACCTAAGAGTGTTGATGAAATGTCCAAAAATGTTCCGGATCCAAGACGGTTTGTTGGTAAGGAAATCCAAAGCTGGCCACGATCAGTGGGTGGTTCCTACCTCATTCCGAAGCCTGATGTTAAGTCACGCCCATGATGCGGCCACTGCCGGTCACAGGGGGTTTCACACAACATTGGAAATCTTAAGAGAGGTTGCATACTGGCCACACATGGGCCAGGACCTCAACCAATATTTGAAGGGTTGTCTTGTGTGTGCACAATTTCAGCCGACATCCCTCACACACCGGGCGCCTTTACAAAAGAGGGGGATGACCCTGCCATGGTCAGATTTACAAATCGACTTTGTAGGCCCTGTGATTCGCTCGGCTAGGGGGAATAAGTACATGTTGACTGTGACATGCTTGTTTACCAAGTGGGTGGAATGTCTCCCAGCCCCAAACTGCAAGGCAGAAACTGCAGCTGCCTTGATGATTAACCACATCTTTTCCCGTTTTGGTCTACCTCAAAGGATTGAGTCAGACAGAGGTAGCCACTTCACCAGTGAAGTAATGACAAAGATGTGGGAGATACTGGGGGTCAAGAGAAAGCTGCATATTGCTTATAGACCAGCTTCTTCTGGGGCAGTAGAGAGATATAACCGGACAATTGTGAGCATATTAAAGAAGTTTGTGGCAGATTCTGGGCCAAGTTGGGATATCCGATTACCTCTGGTCCTAATGGCTATCAGATCTGCCCCTTCATCTGCAACCAAAATGTCACCATTTGAGTTGATGACTGGGCGCAAGATGGTGCTTCCTCAGCATTTGCTCTATAGGACCCAAGAGCAGACACTGATAAATGCCTCCACTACTCATGAGTATGTAGAGAATTTAAGGAAACACCTCCAACATGCTTTTGCTTACGCTCAGCGGAATCTAGAAAGCTCAGCTGATAGCATGAAGACCCACTATGACCTGAAAACTTCCAGGAAGGAATATCAGGTGGGGGACCGGGTCTATCTATACAACTTCCAAAGGAACCAGGCCAAGCAGCGCAAATTTTTGCCTACATGGAAGGGACCCTTTGAGATCGTCGATAAGATCTCCCCTGTGGCCTACAAGATCCGCATCCCCAAAGGCGGTTCGGCAGAGGGGGAAGACAAGTGGGTCCACATAAACCAGTTGAAATGTTGCCATCCCAGGCACACTCTGCAACAACTGGAGGAATCCTCTGGAATCCTAGCGGGTACTGTATCAGACTAATTCAGTTCCAATCATAAAACATACCACATCTAGTCTCTAAAATATTGTGATTTGCATGAAACTGTCTCTTAGTTATACTGTTTTTTTTTTCAAAATAAGAATGTAATGTTTCGTGATGATGAAATGCATATGCTGTCCCACCATCTCAACAGTGGTGGAAAAACGTCTATGAGTAGGTATTGCCGCTCTTCCTTTGTCGTCCTAGGAGAAAGAAGACCTTGAGACTGGCCAAGGAGGGTGATCCGGAGACCGGGAACGAAGATCCAATGGGCCCAGTGGACCGCCCAATATTCCCATCAGGACCGGCGAGGAGAACTGATCGATCAGTACCGGATGGAGGAAAAGATGCTGAACTGTGCCATCTATTGGAAGAAGATGAGGAAACATCCCAGGTCTTGCGAGTCCCATTCGTGAAATAGAATGGCCATCGCAAGAGGGGGGCTTGTGGGATGTATTTACCCATGCATCCTAGCCCTACCTCAAAACTGTGCAGTACTGACATGGAAAACATCATGATGGCCAGAGCTTCCCAGAAAATGCACAGGGAAATGCATGAAGAATAGGCTGCCACTCATTTTTGCCGATGTTATGGGCACAGAAGGACACTGCCTAACACCACCATTGGACTACCCGCACAGTAGTCTGAAACCATTGGGAATGGCAATGCTGATTGCCAAATGCAACCTAGAATTGTGGGGAATTCATTTCTTAAATCCCAAAAATGGGTGCAGTACCAGTACTCACCACTATCCAAAAGCCGGCGTTTTAAAACCACTCTGTTTCCCTGAAGGCAAGTCAAAATGCCTATTTTCAAACATTGCAATATGTGCAAAATATTTACTGAACACCAGCAGACATTTGGTAGAATGGAGTTTTGTGTGCCTACAAAATCTGGGAAATGAAGAGCCCAGAAAAATGCTTATAACAAGACTGGCTGCGCTGTGGATTTCAGCAGTTTAAGTTGCATTGGACTGAAAGACACTACAAATCTAAATGTTCAAATTGACTGAGTGACCTACTTTTGAGTGTCACATAGGTTGAAATTGTTTAAATGTCATAGTTTTAAACTTAGAATCAGCCTTCTAGCTGCATATGTAAAAAAATGTCTTGACTTAGACTGGGGAACAAAAAGTGACATTTTATCTGAAAGTCTGGCTTAAGGAACTTAATTCTGCCTGGCCACTACCCCCATCAGGAGTGAAATTTGAGTCACAACTGTGTTCCCAGGCCAACCTTCCTTTTGCTGCCCAAGCTAAGGATATGCCATCTATCTGATAATTGAATTACTGGTGCTCTGCAGGAGAGTGAACAAAGCCCTCTTCACTCAGGCAAAGGTTTTTATTACCGCAGTCGTAAAATGTAGCTTCCTCTTGGCAGGAGCTGGGAGGGGCACTGCCTGTGAGAGCAAGCTGGCTTGGCAGAACTGGAAAGAACCAGAAATTCAACCTTGTGCTGAGGGTAAACCACACCCCTTTGGAGCCAGAACATAACTTTAAAAAGATGAATAACTCATAGAGCGGACATGTGAAAATTTTATAAATGACACCATAATTCTTGTGATTTTTCTGCCCACATTTTAAGAGGTTTTTCGACCCGGTGGCGTGTTCAGGGGGGTGTCAGCGGAAAAGTGGATATAACTCTAAATGTATGCATGTTAAAAATCTGAAACTTCATCAGTTAATGTCCCTACTCCCTGCACACATGTATGTAAAGTTGGGTCCATGTCAGAAATTGCAAAATCAGTTAAAAAGTGAAATATGTGCCAGTTCTGAATGCAAGCTCCCAGGAAGAGCAGAGTTTGAACAGGGGATACCTCCTGTAATGCATGATGGGTGCATATGATTTTAAAACAATATGTACCTCTGCAAATATGTATTTGTTTCAAATCTAGATTTGTGTGTAAATTGACAGGAGGAGTGGACTTTCTGCAGGCTGTAAAATGACATCACTCTGACTCACAGTTCATTCCCCAATCAAATGATAAATGGAAGTTTGACCAATTAGAAGCTGAGAGAGAGGTAGGGTCAGTGATGCTAGAACACACCCACATTCTAAACACATAAAAGCAGACAGACAGGACAGATAGAGACCTTCCAAATCCATCTGCAGCGGGACGCTCTGCCGGAAAAATCCATACTTACCTCCATCAACCTCCAGAAAGCCAAACTAGAGACTTCAATCTATCCAGAACTAGAGACCCAGACCAGAGAACCAGAGAGAGCTGACCCAGATCACTGTGAAGTGCAGAGGCCAGACCAGACCAGACCAGAGTCCAGTTTAAAACCCTGACCAGATCCATGGCGAGGCCCATTTCACTCAAGAATATAGTGTGAGTACCAAGAAAACTGTGCAGAACCAATCTCTTAGTTAAAATAATATAATTCAATCTATTTAATCTAAGTAGAACTGCCTCCTAACTGTCACCTGTCATTTGTAAAGCTGTCACTTGTCATTTCTAGTCGCAAGCTGCACTTGTCTTTTTGAACTTTAAAATTTCAAATCTGAAAAACGACCTCTATTCAATCGCTCATATCTCCGCAACCGTTTGTGCTAGAGACTTGCAGTAACTTTTATTTGGAAGCTGAGATCCTAGGCTTTCCTAGGACCCCAAAACGATAGAGATAGTCCTTGTGGTTCCTCCGTAATAGCGCTCGGCGCATCCGCGAATTTTGCCGCGATTTGCAAATTTCTCCACATGTAAAATCAGCTGCTGCTTGCCTTCCATTTGCCAGAAATTCGTTTAACCTGCTAACTATCCCTGCCTCATTGCTAGTGTGAGCCTGGACTAATATTAACTAGATACCACTCACCCTGAACCTCTGAAAGGGAATTCAAAAGCATTTCCAGCATATTTCTCATCCATTGCTAGCACATATCAAAGCATTTGGGCCTGTGTTTTCAAAACTCCTATCTGTGTTTTAAACTTCTGTTGTCTAAGCTTGGGGGGGATTCAACTGATTACATTGATTGCATTTCTGAGAACTGTGTGTTTTCCTCCCATTTCCTTGCATTGCATAAAGAGGGGGGGGAGTGAATAGCCAGAGAAGAGTGATTACATTGTTTGGTTGAAATCATATTGAGTATTTTCTGTACTGCATTCATTGAATATTGCATCCACCTGAGCTTACATAAAGCATCCTCTACCACATTATACTTTTGTTCCTAATTACCAGTGTGCTACCTTATCAATTTCATCTCAACTCCTTAGTAATTATAAAGAAGTGTGCTAGTGCCAGATTCTCTGTTGTCAATCTTTATCATATCAGATTAAGTGTGCTATTCAATTATTAATTTATTATAAAGTGTCATATATATATCTATTGTTTAAATCATCAAATAAACCCTTTTAACTTGCAAAACAGAACTACTTCTTGGCTCAGTGGGGTCAGGGGGATTCCAAGAGAGGGGTGTTATATAGGGGTAGTCATCCAGAACGCATGAACTGGACCTAAAGATATATCAATAAGGGTTTTCATTCAGTATTCCAGACTAGGCGTTGACTTAGCTGTAGTGTTGAATTGAATCCTCTTACAGGTCTGAGCTGTCTGTGGGTCCGTGGGGCATTGCCAGGGGTACCAGGTTAATACCACCTGAATCTCTTAAAGCCAAGTTGGTGGAGTTGGCTCATGAAGGGCACATCGGTAGATCTATGACGAAAAGAAGGCTAAGAGAGGGGTATTGGTGGCCCAAGATGGATGAGGAGGTAGAGAAAGTAGTTAAGGATTGTGTGGCTTGTTCCGTCAGTGATAAGAGTAGAACAACGTCGCCCCAACCCATACAGCCTGTGGAAGTGCCGCAAGACGTGTGGTCAAAGGTGGCCGTAGACATTATGGGTCCCATGGACACTTTGGGTGGAGGTTTCAGATATTTTGTAGTGTTAGTTGATTATACATCTAGGTGGGTGGAGGCCACAGCTTTGTCCTCTATCACCACTGAAAAGGTGATTGACTTCTTGTCAGCAGTGTTTGACAGGGAGGGGGTTCCTGCTGGAGTAGTCACCGATAATGGTCCCCAATTTGTGTCATTCGCCATGCAAGAGTTTTTCTCCAAACTAGGAATTCGTCACCATAGGGTGGCTTTGTACAATCCAGAAGCCAATGGATTAGTTGAGCGGATGAACCGGTTTGTGAAAGGGGCGGTTCAGTTGGCCCTGGCAAATGGTTTGCCGTGGTGCAGTGTAGTGACTGAGGCCCTAAAGGCTTATAGGGTTACCCCTTCATCATTTACTGGTGTGTCTCCGTTTGAATTAACGAGGGGTAGAAAACCAGGATCTAAACTCCGGGTGGCCGCTCTTGGGGGTGGTGTACAAAGTTGCATCAACATGCAGGAAGTTCTTGACCAGGTGCGCATTAAACAATCCCGTTTTTGGGAATCTCAGCTTGCCAGAAAGAAACCCTTGCGTGTGCAAGTAGGTGATCTTGTAGTGGTGAAAAATCCAAGATTTGTGGCAAAGGGTTTATCCAAATTTATGAAGCCATGTGTTGTGACCAAAGTGGGTCATGGATATGTTAAACTGCAAGATGGTACCAGATGGAGTTTGAGGAGGGTGGTCCTTGTTAAGGGAAAGCTGGCGGATACTAAGGACCAGTGTTGTGAGGGAGGCGGTGCTATGGTTGGAATTGGTGCATCTGAGAGTGTGGGTCCCCTACAGAGTGATAGGGCTGTGACTGTGCACGGGCAGGCTACTCGGGTGGGGCATGGAAGTATGGAGGTGCCTGCCTTGGGAAGTGATGATATTGCGCCATTAGATGGAGCACCTTGTGCAAAAGGGGTGGATGAATCTTCTGAGTGTGATTCTGATAAAAGTGCTCTTGGCCCGACTGGTGTGGAAACAAGGGTTGCAGAGGAATCTTCAGTGTTTGTGTCAGATTATTCGGTCTTGGTTCCACAAGGAAGGAGACTAGGTGAGGACTCTGCCTTAGCGGAAGCCTCCAACAGGGTGAATGATCGCCCGACCAGAATAAAGAAGATTCCAGCAAAGTATAAGGATTTTGTTTTAGAATTTGCAGATGATTAATTCTTGGACTGTAGATAATTAACAATGTTATATATATGTCTCTTACTGCATATTACTGTTTCTTCCTTACTTCCCAATTTCCTTATTTTATGTTCTATTTAATGAATCGTCAATTGTGAGGTTTACAGGGGGAGATGTGTAGTAGTTGCTCGTGCTTCCGCGAGCCTTTGTCAAAGGTTCTAAAGCATAGAACGTTGATGTGTTCCACGCTCGGGGTGGCGGTTGGGGTTTTGAAAGGAAGGAGCTGGGAGGAGATGGTGTTTACGGTGTTCGGGCTTGAAGAATAAACATATCTTCAACTTTCCTGTTATCTACGTTATTACACCGTCCACCTTTAAGGACAACACAAGCCAAGAGAATAAGCTAGGAGAAGTGCATCGACAAGCACCTACCAGCATCCACCTTAAAGGACCTTTTCAAGCCAGTCAAGTCCCCCGAGCTGCAACCAACTAACCGCTGACTGTTGTTATGCCGTAGTCGCTGAAGCTGTCTGAGATGCCTCGACCAGTGCTTCAGAACTGCCGGGCAGCACTGAGGCGACGATTCCTGAGCCCGAGACGCCATGTAGGCCAGCCTCCAGCCGTCCATCCAGCTTCACTCACCGAACTGCCTGCTGCCTGATACTCGCAGCTGTCTCCCATCTTGAACTCTGTTACAGAAGCTGCAAAGTGCCCTGAAACCGGCTTCACCCTGTCGAACACTAAGAACTCCTACAGCAGACGGTACATTTTAGTTCTGTCCCTCTGGTCCTTCTCTAGAGGCCCTGAGTGACATTGCACAACCCATTTCTGCCTTTGTGTTGAAACCAAGTATCCTTGAACTATTGCGATTAATTGCTATACCGACTACTCTCCTGTCAGTATCCAGAGTGTATCCCTTTTCCTTTTTTGAAACTCTATCCTCTGCATTTCTTTACAGGGTGGGTTGTATTTTGTAGTGTGCTAGAACTGACTGTTGTGATAATATACAACCTTGGACTGGACAGTCCATTTTATCATTGGGTAATAATTGTATTTTGGCTTTGTTGCAACTAAGCAGCGATCCACGACGTTTCACAGATAAGCCTGTCATTCCACCGACGTTACCAAAACTGGACAAGGAGGTTTATAATTTCCTTGTGTTTCCAATCTGTTCAGATCACTTCTGTTGTACTAAAGTTGTCGGCTGATTGATGGTTTAGAAACCGATATTCATCCCTGGACCACTGGTGCCCCGGAAGTTGATTTGGCACAAACAGACTATCGGATGCAATTTAAATATTCTGTTTGTACAAAAAAATTCTGCCAGCCAAAGTATTTGCCATAAAATATTAATTTCACAAAAAGTCATGAATCCTGTTACAGATTCTATCACAATTTGGCCAACTGCTTTTTGGGGGTCACCAAGGCTAACCATAGTTGCTAGATGAAATGTACCTCTCAGGCTGAATTCTCCATTAGTATGGTAACAGGGGTGTAGAGGAGCACACCTTTTCTTAGTTTAGTCCTTATTGTTGTTCAAATGATTTTTTATAAAGATTTTAAGAAGTCTTCTGGATATTATTTAGGTGCTGACAGAGACAGATTCTGGGCTCCAAAATCCAACATAAACAGAAAAAGTTCACAGGGTCACTTAACAACACAAATGAACTTGTCTCCGTGCACACTTTTGAGCATAAAACTGTGCAAAATGGTTATCTGTCGCGATTCTGTTATAGCATTTTCGTATTTTAATATTTTAAAACAAAAAATATATTTTTATAAACAAAAATAGCTGTACATATATATGACACTGATTAATGTCTCACCTTGACTTTACAATGTTCTACATACATGGTACATACTCCATTTTGTAATTACACATTTCCTTCTACTTAACAGTGCTTAATTCAGTTTCAACAAAATAAAATAGTAAAGAAAAACACTTAGATCATTTCAATGCAACTCCCATAATCTCCTATAGGGAATGTCCCACATTCCGGGTTTGTAGGTTCATTTCCTATTCTTTCAAGATAGTATTAGTCCATATGTATTACAGTCTTTTCTGTAACTTAAGGCAAGTTGCCTTTTGTGTTGTTCTCTAATGCACAACGAGTTTCGGGCAATTCATGCCCTTCATCAGGTGCGGACAATTATCTTGTTCCAATGGATTAATTTCTGAAATTTAAATAAACAGATGTTATAATCAGTGCCATTTCTTGCTGTATGTTACATGATATTTTAAGCGTTCTTCTAGATGTGTAAGCTAAAGTTAACTCTGACCTGAGGTGTCTCTGACTCGGAAGATCCTGTCTTCTTTATAACACGTTCCACACGTTAGTTTTGTCAGTTGACTCTACATGTACTGCATTTCTTTAAGTGCAATGGGAGATCTTTTTTTCAATCTGTTGGAAAAACGATTAATATTCGTTTTATTGGGAACTGTTTTTTTTAAAAGGCATACAAGTGCGGGTTTTGCACCGGCACCAGTCGCTTATTAATTGCGCTGTGTCCCAGTAACAAAACCCTGATTACTGGCATTTTAAGTCAAGTTACCTTTGTGAACGCTTCGAGTTCAAGTGCTCACCTCTGCCTTTCGGTTTATATGGCACCTGTCTTTCAATCTCTGAGGAGTCTCCGCCGAGTGATTTCTACACGCTGCCCGAAGTCCGTTTTACTCCTGTCTTGATCATCTCGTCCTTCTTGGTCTCGTAGTCCGTGATTCGTGGCTGAGTATCTTTTCCCGAGTGTTTAGCAAAATGTGCTCGTAGTGCTTTGCTGTGGCTTCGCGTTAACAATTCTTGCCGGTTGTTATGGTAACCGTGTTATACAGTGTTTAGAAGAGGTGACTTACTGCTTGCATTCAATGGACGCCATCTTTTAGTGTCCTGGAATGTTTATGGTGACTATGTTATCATACTGTTGTCTCTCTTAACATATGCAGGCGGCGCCGTGCCGTGTGTGTTTACTTTGGAAGATATTTTGATGGTTTGCTCGGAGTAACTGTGTTCTCCGATTACTCTTCGTGTTAAACAGAACGGGATAGTTGCTTAGCATTTTTTTTTGCATAGTTTTATGCTTAAAAATGTGCACGGAGACAAGGTAATTTGTGTTGTTAAGTGACCCTGTGAAATTTTTCTGAATTCTCCATTAGCTCAGTTATGCCAAAGCCCCTATTCTTGGCATTCACAGAAAAGTACAAATTATATAAAACAATACCTGCTTGGTGGGGAAGTTACCCTGCGGGATGCTGCATGTGTAAAAATGACTACAAGCTGGCGATCTTATCACATCATACCTTTTGTTATGATTTACGTCTTTAAAGTACATTTGTAAAACCCAGAGTGCATTTTTAAGTCTTCCAATGAGTATGGGAAAAAGAATGTTCTTAACATATTACTATAAAGATGTAAATAATTGTCACGCTGGCTTGTTGTGTAATTTGTGTACTTTTCAAACCATCTCTGTTAAAAAGAATATTCTTGAAGGCCCAACCTTGACACACGAGATATTTGTACCAACGAGACATGATAAGATAGGTGGTCACGCGCCTAAGTTGTAGACTAGTCTCAAATCCTGCTTCACCACTTAACTAAAGCGTGTGACCTTGGGCAAATGATTTGAATTCATACTCGTTGTTACTTATCTCCCAAAATTAGCTGTCCTTATAACTGATGAACCCATATGCATGCATACTGTAGGCCGAACCCTGACCCTCACCTGAAATGATTTGTCTCACAACATTTTGTCAAGTGTTGGCAATAAAAGGCCATAGGATTTTATTGTACAGATATGGTTATGTAGACATACAAATAATCACATATCCTAATAATATAATACTTTTGGGCACCGGGTCCCGAGGTTACCCCTTCTGGACCGTGCCGCCACACACGGTCAGGTTACCGGCTGGCCGTGTTCCCCCGAAAGTATCTCCTAATAACGGCCTCTAGATGTGAGAGTTGCCATGATTTCTCGAAAGAAATGTTCCATGCCTTGGATTGATAGGTGGGTACCGTCCTTGTGAAAAAGATCCGGGTCACGCAGGGTAATGGCCGGGTGTTTTATGAAACCCAGCCCTCTCGCTGTACAGTACAGAATCTCTCCCTGTTGAGTTTTCTCCTAGCAATGTCTACGGCTTTGTAACAGTGGGCCCCCAGCCATTTATTTCTGGGAAAAATGGCCGAAAAATATATTTCCATTTCCCTCCAGTTGTGGGAAATGCCCACCAGGGAGGAGCAGATTTCCTCGAATAGGTTTCTCCTTCCTGAGTTCACCAGGTCATTGCCCCCTAAATGTATTATGAGAAATTCGGGCGGGTCTCTGTATAAGACCAGCTCTGCTAATGTTTCGTGGATGTCGGTCCACCATAGGCCCCTGTAGCCCCACCATGAAACAATGGTGTTTCTAAAAGGCGGACCTTCTTTGGTTTCTTCCGCCCATCGGCCTGTTCTTAAAACAAATGAGTGGCCGTCAATCCATGCTGAGTTGAGCAAGTCTTCCCGGTGCCTGTAGGTTCTGCAGGGGGGGAGGGAAAGGAAGAGAAAAGGTGGGGATGGCTATATTAGCTGTGGTCTGACGTATCTTTTGTAGCAATCTGACTTCCATCCCCCTATGTTTTTTTGTTGTAATGGAGCCAGGCCTCCTTGCCATGTTGAGGTGGCTGCACCTTTTCTGAAGGAATGGGTGCCAAAGTTTTTGGGGTCCCACCCCACGGTGCTGATTGCTTTCATCAATACCCCTTTAAATTGGTAGCGACTTAGTGCCGAGGCATCCCTGTGGATCATGAACCTCCCCCCCAACCGTGGGCCTTTATGCGTAATAGAGGTTGGTGATGCATACTGGGCAGTTTGTTGCATTGTCGATGCAACAAATGTTAATGGGTCTTTTGCTCCCAGTTTTTGACAGGTGGATTTCTATGTTGACGCTGTCTTGTCTGACCCTAACCTCCATAACACCTAAACCTTTTGTGGCCTTGGTGCTGGAGGCGATAAGCTCTCTCACCCGAAAGGCCCCCGAAAGGCCCCAAAGTAGGCCAGAAAAAATTGTGTTTTGAATAATATGATCTCATAAGTGTGCCAGCATATGCTTTGTAACTGGTCTGCTATTTTTACCAGTTTGTTGAAATCAAGGGGGCGGTGGGTGTCTACCTGGGGCCCTTCTGCTCTGGCCCATCCTTTCATGGCGTAGGAAATGAGGGCGTTCTGGGTGGGGTCTGAGTCACCCCGTAATTTTGAGAAATATGAGATTGCCACTAGGTGTCTTTTAGCCCAGTCTCCTTTAAAGCCCTGCTCGTGCACCCATTTTAAAAATGTTTCTATGTCTTTAATCGTTATTAACTCGACATGGTTTAAACCTGTGGCTCTAAATACTGTTTGCAAACACTTACTGTACTGAGCTGCTGCAGTGCTTGCCAGGGCTTTCTCTGCCATCTCTATTAAGAAACCCGTGCCAGGGTCAGTGGTCGAAGTAAGCGGGAGCGGACGGGAGCAGTGCTCCTCTACTTTTAAAAATGACCTTTTACAGCTCCTATACTTTTATTTTAAAAAGAAACTGTTCCCGAATGCTTTCGTTTTAAAATAAAAGTGTAGGAAGAAGTTGAAACTTGCACGTTCAGTGCACTGCACTCAACGTTCACGTGATGCGGTTTGTGGGGAGCGAGGGCACGCCAGCAGCGAACATAGCTCCACTACTTCTTTTCATACACTTCGACCACTGGCCAGGGTTCTTCTTTTCTATTGGAAGGGGGTTGTTGGCACCCGTCCTAAAGGTGCCTGTATCACGTTGGACATCCCGACCTAGGTTCTCTGGTGCTGGCGTTGATGTCGGTATTTTGTTGGCACCCGTTTTTGAGGTGCCTGTTTTTTGAGCACCCCGGCCATTGCTCTTTGGCGCCGGCGTTGATGCCAAAATATTTGAGGCCCCCATTTTTGAGGTACCTGCTTTTTGTTGAGCACCCCGGCCATTGCTCTTTGGCGCCGGCGTTGATGCACAACTTTTTGAGGCCCCCATTTTTGAGGTACTTGCTTTTTGTTGAGCGCCCCGGCCATTGCTCTTTGGGGCCAGCGTTGATGCCCTTATTTTGTTGGCACCCGTTTTTGAGGTGCCTGATTCTTGATGGGCAACCCGACCATTGCTCTTTGGCACTGGTGTTGGTGCCATTATTTTTGCATTCTGCTGGTATTGGCGTCATCTGTTCCTGGGCGTGCAGTGCTAGCTCCCGGAATCTTGCCCACTGGAAGCGAGATAAAGCATCTGCAATATTATTGTCTGCTCCTGCAATGTGCTTTGCTTTCACCACAATGTTTTTTTGTAGTGTGACCGCTGTAATGTCTCGTAGGACTTTCAGCACTAAAGGGCATTTAGTGGATCTTCTGTTTATGGAGCCTACCACGGCCATGTTGTCGCACCAGACCAAAAGTTCTGAGTTCGCTAGCTTCCTGCCCCAGATGTGTAAAGTAAGCCAGATGGGAAATATTTCTAGGAGGGTGATGTTTCTTATCCACCCCACAGCTTGCCATGTCATGGGCCAGTGTCCTGCCACCCATTCCGTTTCTAGTATGGCTCCAAACCCCTTGCTCCCGGCTGCATCGGTGAAAAGGACCCTTTTTGTCGAAGTGTTCAATGGCGTACGCCAAAGTGTTGTCCTGTTAAAATATTTAAGGAAATGTCCCCAAATTCCTAGATCTTGTTTCACCTCTGCACCTAGTCAGATGTGTAGGTGGGGTTTGGTGTAAGATTTGATTTTTAGTTCCAGACTTCTGGAGAATACCCTCCCTTGAGGGATAATTCGGGCTGCGAAGTTAAGGCTTCCCACTAGTGACTGGATTTCTTTCACTCTGCCTTTGTCTTTTGTTGTCAAGCTTTGTATTATTTCCAGGAGTTCTGCTATTTTTGTTTCTGGAATTTTGCATAGGCTTTTCGCTGAGTCTATTTCAATGCCTAGAAAAATTATGGTGGTGGCTGGTTTGGTCATTTTTTCGGCTGCCAGGGGGATGCCCCATTGTGCGGCCATTTCTTCTAACGTTGCCAGGGCTTTGCTGCATTCTTCAGAGTTTGCCGGCCCCATTACCATGAAATCGTCGAGGTAGTGTACTACCCTGTACCCTGGTCTCTGTTTTTGAAAGGACCATTGAAAAAAGGAACTGAATTGTTCGAATAGGGCGCCTGATACTGAGCATCCCATAGAGAGGCACCTGTCTACATAGAATGTATTATTGAAAGTGAAACCTAGCCATTGCTATGAGTCTGGGTGGACTGGCAGCAATCTGAAAGCGGATTCGATGTCCTGTTTGGCCATCAGGGCGTGCGTGCCGCATTCCTGTATGAGTCTTACCGCTTCTTGAAAGTGCGTGTACGAGACCGCTGATTCCGTGTGCGGAATGCCGTCGTTTAGTGATCGGCCTTTGGGATAGGATAGATGATGAATTAGCCTAATTTTCCCAGGTTCTTTTTTGGGGACGAGACCTAGCAGTGATATTATGTAATCTTTGAGGGGCATGCGGTCCCAAGGTCCTGCGATGCTGCCTAGTAGTAATTCCTTCTCAGTTTTGCTTGAGACCATTTGTGGGTTGTCCCTGGCTGACTTTAGGTTGTTTGGGACATTCAGGGACCCGCTGCCCTTGACGGGGATGACAAAACCCTGGGTGAAACCTTCCCGGATTGTTTCACTGGTTTCTTTGACTGGGTAATTCATGAGAGCCTCTCTAAAATTGTCTGGATTGATGGGTGAGCGGCCCGGGGTTAGGCGAAAGGTTGGCGAGATGCATTTGATGTTATTCTTTTGTATTTTTGGCTGGTAGTTTGGTGCAGTTAGTCGCTGCGTGGTCACCGTGGCAGTTTGTGCACGTGTGCTTGTACCAGCTTTCTTTTCCCCATGTGCACTGGTTTTTCACAAAGTTTTTACAAGGGGTGTTGGCTTTCTGAGAATGGTTTTTGTTCTGCCTGTGGGTATTAGATTTAGCCCCCCATGGCTTGTCCTTCCGAAAGGGCTGGTCCCCTTTTTTGTGGTTTTCACTGTTGGGGGGGTCTGGGGCCCTGTGAGTTTTTGTTATTTTTGTGGGTTAAATGCGCGGTCTCTTTTCTGAAGGAGGCTCTGCGTTCAACATGTACAAGTCATTCTGTACCGCGTCCCATTCTATTGATGGCCTCTCTGACATGCTTCTCCTGAATCTAATGTCGTATGCTAGTCAGGTTTTCCCTTTTTGAGCAACTTTAACTTCTCTGATTTTGTCCACGTTTGCCCATATTTTTCTGCCATTGTGGGGGAATTTTTCTTCATAGATAGTTGCCAAAATGGCGAAAGCCTGTAGCTAGTTGTCCCAATTCTGTTCTACCTGGGCGTTTCTGGCTAATGCTTTCTCTTCTATCTTTTTGGGATCCCTAAACGCATCTTTCCCTTTGCGTTGGGCTTCTATCAGTGAAAAAATCTCGATGAACTCTTTCGCCCATATGGCTTCTTTGATTGTTTGGTCAATGTTCCATGCTAAACACCTTTTCTATCTGTTCAATATTTCTGCTTGAAAAGATTTAAGTTTTTGATCTAATTGGGAACTACTAATCATTACCGTGTCCGGTGGGTTGTTGTTTGCTCCTGACAGTCCTGGGGTTTTTGTATTGTTGACTGACCATGCTTTTAAAGCACCCGTTGTGTCAGGAGCTGTCGTTGTTGGCGTAGTTACAACTGTGACAGCTGATGTTGGTGTTGTTGGCACCTGTGCTATTGGTGTTGCTGGCAATGGTGGTGCTGTAGCTGTTGTTGGTGGGAGGGTGGTAACTGCGATGTCTGGTACTAGTGGTGAGGTGGGGTGCCTGTCTGGACTCGGCTGTGGGAGGTGTTTGTTTGCCCCGAATTTCTAGCAATAATTGCTGCATCTCACTCATGTTCTCATACAATTTAGACAGTTTTTGTTACCTTTTCCCATGCCTTCTGCAGACTTCCTTTTCTTTGCCGGTGTCATCTCATCCTCATGCCCGGTTGGTATGGGGACCCCTTCTTTTGGCAAGCCGTACATATTTTCTCAGACCCAGGGCCAGCCGTAGTGCTCCGCTGCTTCCATGGCTGCAAGCAAGTGAGGTGATTTCGGTTTCTGTGTCGGTGCTGGAGGTTCCTGTGATTTTCGCTTGCGACCCATGTCCTTTAGGTCTGCAAAGCTGAAAAATTCATGGATGTCTGCGTCTGTGCGCTTCGTCTGTTTTTCCTCCGTGCTCGTTCATGCGGGCCTTGGATCCTGCTCCTACCACGTTCTCCCCGGGGTGTCCTCTGTTTCAGCGCGGTTTCTCGCCGCTCGCCTGTAGTTGAGAGTTTCTGAACAGGACAATGTTCAAAGGGGGAGAAAAGACGCTGCATAAGCAGTGAACTTTTAAAGATTGCTAAAGAAGCAAAGTGTGGAAGACGCTGAGTGAACAGCGAACCTCCTGTCAGTTTGGGTCCCCGTTCAGGGTCCACAAACACATTGTGTTTTCTTAGAGTATTCTGCTCTTATTTATAAGACCCAGGGAGGCCCTGGGTCTTTGATGTGTATAGTAGTGGGGGCTGTGCGTCAGCCCCTGGCCGGATAGCCGACATATCTGGCCCCCTGAGGAGGGGGCAGGTCTTTGAACCTTGGCCCCGCGTGCCTGTTGGTTTTTCCGTAGGTGCTTAGCACCTTGTTGTTTGGAGGAAAAGCGAGGCGCGTGTTCGCACCTCACCCTTCCTCGGCATTGGGTGACAGAGACAGCGTGTCTCTGCGCTTGTGGGGGAGAGGAGCAGGCGTGGGGGCAGGAGCTGCCCCTCTCCTAGCCTGCCGAATGGTAACATCATTTACTCTGCCTCGACTTGGGCGGCCCTGCGTCATTGCCCAGAAGTGATCCAGTTCGCACTGTATTCTATTCCCAAAAGAAAACACTCCTATTGTTCAGAGAAAAATAATAGCAGTAACATTGGCTGACCATTCACATATTGCACATCACAACGTTTATGTGTTTTTAGGTTGACTCAGAGCACATTCTTGCAATGTAAATTCCTATGTCGATTCCTCTGAGCATAATTATTTTTTGTGTAATTTACTTTGTGTTGTGATGTCAACGCAAATGCAAAAAAGGGAGCTTATGCCAAAGTCTCACAAATATTTGAAACGTCCAGGTACCAATTGATGCCAACTGCAACAGTTATTTTCAGCATGATAGCTACTAGTGTTACGGAATCAGAACACAGCGCACAATCCTTTTCAAAAATGCTACTGAATCGGCCATTACTACTAGTAAGATATTAGAGACATTGCACTGTAGTGCTTTGTAGAGTAGCTCTGCCGTGAGAGCTATAAGCGCTTCAAATAGTACTGGGTTGTAAGCAAGTTGCAGCCCCTCCAAACCACGAATATCAAGGGGCTGAAAGGAAGGTGGGGTGACGCTGATAAAAGGAAGTGAATGAGGCACAGAAATAGAAGGTGCAAAGATCTATGGTGTTTCGCTGAAGTGGCGGCAGAATGATGAAACCAAGAAGGGAATGGTTCATTTTTAAAATCATGGCTAGAAATGACCCTGCAACCTGGGAGGGGACGCCTCCCGCATACAGAATAGATTACTCACCTCTGCAAGCTGTTTAAATATCTCGGCCACACAGAACATGTCTGATTGGGCAAGGGAGCTGCACGTTTTCCTTGACATACAGAAGAGACATACCAGCCACAGAAAGCTTTCCACACACAGAACACGCATCTCAATAGTACCGGGTGTGGTATGAGTTACGGCGGCAGTGCAAACCCGCCATCAGAGATGTGGACTGTATGAGCTACGGGAGTGAATACCTGCTTCACCCAGGTCAGCAGGGTCAAATCACTCCTCATATAGAACATGTATATGCCACAGACTCGTTATGATGATGTGGCTGCCTGCTAAATGGTTGCATAAACAGGGCTTTAAGTGGGCCAGAGCTCAGCTCCCGGCAGTCTACCAAAGCATAATTCGGGCCAGGGCTCATAATACCCCCAACAGCCACTTTTTTTTCTTTCCATGCGAGGGATTCGAACTAGCACACTCTGGTGACTGGCCAGTGTTACATTGCACTGTGCTATTCTGTAGGTGCTGGATTATTTTTATTTCATTCAATAGACTGCTCCACACATGGAGGATCTGAGGTGAGGTGACAGATTGTCATCCTTAGAGAGGCGCTTTTGACTCATGAGCAAACAACTGTGTGTATTTCGTTTGAGCTAATAGGCCCATAATACATTCATATGCAAAGTGATTCATTTGTATTTCCACCCCAAAAATGCAACGCCCTGTGTAGGTTAACACTGAATATTTCTCATGTGCATCAATAATCTTGAAGGACATTTGTTCCTGAAAATAAACCTACAATCTCTTTTAGTGTAATTGTATGTGCAGTAGAATTAACTACAATGTAACAGATAGAGATGTTTGAAATGGAGCCAATGAATTCCATGTTGGTGAAAAGGGGTGTGCTAACTGGACTCAAATGAAGACGCAATGGGAAGCGGCAGTTCTAAGTGCAGTCAAGCGATTTAAAACAACTGTAATGTATTAGTTGGCGTGTCGGGCTGGGCTCGCCCACCAGTCCAGCAACCGAAATGGGATATTCTATAGGTAAGGCATTGACAAGGGGTCTTTAATGGTGATGATCACTGCCATCCCCGCAGCTCGTGCCATCTCTTTTTGTTGTTACAGTGTCCAATGCCTGGCCTTTGCTGCAGCGTGCTGCTTACAGACTAGACCCTGCCAGCAGGGTGACCAGATTTAAAAAGTGAAAAATCGGGACTGGGCAACTAACATAAAAGTAGGACTTGCTCTTGAAAGTGGCTGTCAAGGCACTACACTTCAGTAGCGGTTGGAGAAGGTGGCTTAATTGGTAAAACGCAGCATTTATTCTGTGTGAGATTGTGCATTCCTGTTGGCCAACTATGAAGACCTACTACCAAAAACCGGGACCACTGCATTTTCCAATGGAAAGATAATCATCAGAAAGGGGGACAGAACACCCAATTCCGGGACAGCAGCTGCAAAACCGAGACGTCTGGTCACCCTACACTGCCAGCCACGTGTCACCCATTCAATTCAAGGCTTCACCTCCCCAGTTTATATCTTTCATTCTGCCTCTAGTTCATCTGCTTTTCTGACTCATCGCACTCACCCACTCTTCATTCCGCCTTTCTCCCATTTGCTTTTTCCTTCCCTCTGTCTGAACTCCCGCGCTTTTGCCCTCTCATGTCTTTTACCTTCAGGCATTCTTTGCTTTGTCCTCTTTCCCTCACACCTTCTTTTCCTGCTCTAAGCTTCCCTATCCCCATCATTTCTAACTTCCCCTTTCCTTCCCTCCCTGGCTTCCGTATACACTTCTTCCTTCCTTCCCTCATACCATTTAGTCTTCCTCCTTCCCTAACTCTCACAGTCCTATATCCCTACCTTCTTTGCCTACTCCCTAGGTCCGTGCACTGCTCCCCACCCCCTTCTCACATGGCACATTTCTCTGCATTCCTCCCTCCACTTTCCTTGCCATCTCTCCTTCCTTCATTAACTTGCTTCCTCCATTTCAATCTCCCATTGTCCTATTGTCTTCGTTCCTCGTACCCTCCCCCCTTTCCTTCCCTCACCCAGTCCCTCTTTCTTTATTTCCTACATTTCAGGAATAATTCATCCTCCTATACCTTTTTCTCCTCTCTACTTCCCACCACTCCTTTGTCCTCCTCATTATTTTCCACCGTTTGTTTTCCTTTCCTTAGTCTCCTCTTTACTGACGACCTTGCCTTTCCCATTGCCCTTTCCATCTCTCCCTCCTTTTTTGTCCCCTCCTCCCTCCGCCCCTTTTATCTACATTCCTTCTCATCTCCTTTCCTCAATCTTTTCCCTTTTCCTCTCTTCCTCAAACATTTTTCTTCTCTTTTTCCTCCTACCATTTTCCCTCCCTCCCATCGTGTTCTCTCCCTCTGTTCCTTCCTATCTCCTCTCCTTACTTAGTGCCCTTTCACCTCTCCCGTTTCCCCACTTGTGCTCCTTTCCTCCCTCTTTCCTTTTCCCCCCACCCAGCGGAGGTCAGAGTTTATTATTTTCCTAGATTACTTTAGCTATGAAATTATTATTAAAAGCATCCGAATCTCCAAAGAGCCCTGTCGATCGGGCATTTTACAAAATGGACAAATAAAATAGTTTCCATAGGTTCACTACCATTTTATCAAAAGCATTACTACTTTGAGTACAGCATGTATGGTCCAGAAGTATGTTTAAATGCATTATGTTAACCTATGGGGGCAAACAGGGCACTAAACCTACAATAACAATTGTTTCTTTAAAGTGTAATGTGAGATCCTTCCTCAACCCACGCCCTCTTCCCCATCCACCCCACCACTAGCCCTAAACATGGTGACATGGAGCAGCAAAGTGGGAGGGGCCGATGGAAGGTAGAACCAGCAGTGGGCGGGGCTGGCACACAGGGGCCAACATTTTGCAAGCCCTGCCACTTTAGCACTGGGTATGATGTTATCAGTGCTTGCCCAGTCATGAAGTTACTTGAGTAGAACCCGGGCAAATATTTTGGATGTTGGGTCCAACATGGCTAGTATGCAGTAGTTCTTAGGATTACAACACAGACTCCTCTTGCATACAGGAATAAAATACTTCTCAGCTAAGTTTGTGGGATAATACTACTCTGGCTTGTTGAGATGAACAATAGATGTAGCAACCTGCGCCACCCCATGCAGTTAAGTTTGTTCAAAGCATTACACAATCCATCCGGACCAGGAGCAGACAGGTTTATGAGTGACTTAATGATACCAATAGTATGTACATGACACACACTCAGAATGAATGTACAGGATTTATACAAAATGTACATGATATGGGGAGTATATACATTACAAAAACAATCACGTAACCGTAATGGAAATTTAGAATTATTTGAAAAAACATTTTTTGTTTACAAAATAGTTAAGGTTAAACAAACAAAAACATAAACTCTACAAACATTAGACACAATAACATTAAGGTAACAACATAATCAATAATATCAATTTAAATAAATATATTATATTAAATTAAAATATCATGGTAACCTTAATTTATCCATAAACGTATCAGCACACAATATAATCAAGTGATAATTAGACACATACAAACAAGCTATTGTACACAAATATTAAAATGTAGATTAAATGTAAACCAATAATATGTTACATGTGATTTTATCAAATGAAAATTACAGACAAGGCTGTAATTACGAAAATGTTACACCAAACAATATTGAATTTTATTTTTATTTTGCGGGGTCCCCAAACTCCCTGTTTCCCTATGCTTTTAAATCCACCCGACCCCCTCCGGCTCCCCACCCGTTTTAACCCCTTATCCCACCCCATGTACATTTTAAACAAAAATGCAATATGTTTTCGTTATAACATTGTCGTTATTACGGCATTCTCTGTAATGTAATTCATTAATATCACTGCATACTCTATAATAACATTTAAAGTATAACATGTTTTTGTAATACAGCATAACTAAATAATAACAAATTGACATAATGATATACACACGCAGGATTCATGCAAAAAGTTAAATAAAAAATATACAGAACATTTTTAAATAATAAAAAGAAATTAGACGTTAATTCAAAATTACAAAATATACATAAACATGTCAATATCATGCATTACATTAAAATATCAATTTACAAAGTACATATACTCATGGCAAATAGATAATTTAGTAAACAATGAACATAACATAAAAATACAAATACATTTAATACATAAGACAAAATGTAAATACTAACAAAAGCAGCACAAATGTAACACACTTAAAAACATAAATTATTATTAAACACATGCAACTAGTCACACAACACATTACATTACTTTAGCTATAAACATTTAATAGCAAAAGCAAAACATTGCAACCCAAGAACAGGGTGAGTTAATGTTACAGTGATATTTGATTTTAATATAATATATTTTATAATTAATTGCTAAAGTTTGTTATGTTGTTAACTTTACGTTATAATTTCAAATGTTTGCAGACTTTAAATTTTTGTTGGTTTAACCTTAACTATTTTGTATTCACTAAAAAACGTTATTTAGAAGAGAGCTAAAGGTGAGCTGATTTATCACAGCAAATCCCTTAAAATTCAGTTGATCTGGGAACTCTGTGTAACCTCTGTAGATGTCCCGACTTCGAACTCCTGCTTCATCAAACCGCGCAGCGGATCATCAGGATAACTGCTTAAAACCATCTCCAACCTTCAACTCAAAATGTTGGAGCATCACTCGTCGACCCTACCCAGAGGTTACTACACGTCTCGAAGCAGCTTGACCCCGAACCGATCCTGGTGAGTGCCTGCCCTATATTGCTCGAAAGCAGCCTTCAAACTGTTTTCAACCACTGCATTTGTAAGCACTCGATGCCAGCTCGCTGCTTGGATTAACACGACTTGCTGCACCCAAATTTGTTTCGAATCACTCACACATCAGCTCGAAACTCATTTAACGCTGTGGAACTGCAACAAAGTATTATTGATTTCTAACTGTCCCCTTGGTCAATTTGTGGACCCCAGAGACTGGTAACATCATTTAAATCCCTATTGCACCCAAGGGTATATCCTTTTGAAGAACATTGGGGTTTTTACTTGCTTTTCACCCCTGATTAATCACCCAGAGTGATGCATCTTGCTCTCTTTGCATATTCTATGTTTTTTCAACAGGGCTGGTGTTTTGTATCATCTTCTATTTAGTTATTATAGCATATTGTGTGTTTAATTAAAGTATATACATATTGGTATAGAACCTTGATTGGACATTCTATTTTTTTTGGACCATTACACTTTGCTATTTGGGTTGCTACTGAATCAGATTTAACCCCCTTGAGAGTATAGTCCTCCGCCATTGTTTTTTCTCTCCCTGACCTACTTCCTCGACCCCCTTTCACTCTTCGCTTTGTGTGACACATTTCTTTCCCAAGCACTTCTTGTAATGGTATTGAGGGAATCTCGCGCTATTACCCCATGGATCCCCCGATAAGGCAAACATTTTCTACCCTAGCACATCCCAAACTCCCCCACTTCACAATTTGTCCTCTTTCCCTCTCCCCGCCGCTAGCCTGATGTGAATACACCACACTTCCTACTCGACATGGAACTTTAAGGACTTTTGAGTGTTGGGTTCGCCCTGTTTTACCCTGTTTTACCGCGGCAACCTAGAAAAAATAAATGGCATCTTTTGTTTTTGAAAAGCCTCTCTGTTGCAAAGGACAATGGGAGATATATAAACGTTTTTGGGAGCAGGGTACACCCCCTATTCCATGGAATATTTTTAAAACTACTGGCCTGATTTACCCCAAACCAGCTAAAGGTAAATCTTCGGTGCTTTGTGCCCAAGTTGTTTCTTATTTGGGCCAATTCTGTCCAGTGTCCCTCTATGGGAAAATGAATGAGACTAGTCTGAAAAAAGCTTTTTTTTTCTAAATAACATTTTCACCTTTTAAGCAATTGTTCCCAACATTTACAGTTGGGTGGGGCCGGAAAAAATCTGTTTTGGGGAATATTTCATCCAAATCCATCCAGTGAGTCAAAGGTTATTAATAATAGCTTGGGAAATGTTTGTGTTCATCCAGTTGAACTCCACGCCGACTAGGTAAAAGTAAAATTCATCCTGTCACTTGAAGCACCAGATACAAATTACAGCACCACATAGTCTCTACAAGTCTTTAAGGCATGCCGGAGATAGGATAACAGGGCCCAAACATCTAGCATTGTCCTGGTGAATTTGAATAAGGATATTTAATAAATGTACAGTGCATTTAACGTTCTGTTGAACCTGCCATAATTGGAATCTGGTTACCTTGTCGAATGTCATTCTCAAATCCATGAAGGTAAAGTAACCTGGCTTGTGCTTAATAAACAAGGAATTTGCTAAAATTAAATACAGGCTAATTGTCTGTTCATTAGTCAACAATCCTGCACAAAATCCCAGATGAATAGGGGATAGTATATTGTTTTCAAGAACCCATTGTACCAGCTTCTTAAGAATGGTCCTACTGAATATTTTAAACTGTGGATCTAAAACAGAAATTGTCCTCTATGCTGCTGGCTTTTCTGCTGAGCCTTCTTGAAAATGTGTAGGATATGAGCTTGTATGGTGGCATTAAAGAGCATTGTTAACAATGAGACCTAGAAACAGTCTCCCTTGCTACCCGTGTGGTCTCCGTTGCAACCCCTAAAATAAAAAAAATAAAAAAAACACCACCATGTGGCTCTTTGTTTCTGGAGTGGCGGGCTTTCTTGTTCAAGCCTCTTTAAAAAAATAGGGGGTTCCACAAATGTAACAGTGATCATAAATGAGAAAGAATAGGAATAGTAAATAATTTGTCTTCCTGGAATTCTTAACAATAATTGATAGACTCATTAAAGGTATATTTTATGTGCATTTCAGGGGTTGAGCCACTGATTTAGGGATCAGGGTTGAAAGCCTGAGATGAAATTGTTTGAGGGAGAAAAGACTGAAGATTCTTTTTCTGAAATAACCTTCAGTGTTTTCTCCCCTGAACATTTCCGACTTGGCCCTCGTCCCCATCCACACCCCCACCCACACCCACACCCCACCCCCTACTTAACTTGCTGCCGACTCGCTGCAATGCCTGTTCCATTTCACTTCTGTGATCGGGATCCAGCGCTGCAGGGTCCTTTCTTTTTTTATTTTTATTTCGGGTCTGGTTGCGGGGGACACCCCTGGAACTCCCACTCACAATATAGTGAGCAAGGGTGCAGGGGACACCCCTGCAGCTGCCGCCACCGGATGGGGGACTTGGTCGAACTTTTCGGCCGTTCGGTATGTTGAACGGCTGAAATTCGGCCAGATCTCCCATTTGGTCATTTAATCTCAGTCATTTTGTATGATTCCCTGATTTATTCTGTTCTTAAACGCCTCAAATTCACAATGCAGACAAAACGTCCAAAAAGCATTCAGAGTATAATGAGCATCCATTTCAGACTATGCATTTTGCTTTTCACAGGTTACAGTTATAGCATATTTTTTTCTGCCGTTGTCTCTGTTATGATCATCGGAAGACATTCTATTTAGGTGTCCTCGGTCACTTAACAAAATCCTTGTGCCTGAAAACTTGAGTACAGTGTAGAAATGTTTGACCATAGCACACAGTGACCCCTGATTTCAGTATGCTACAATTAATGCTTAATTGTAATGTCTCTGTCTTTCCTATCTCGCTGGAATGCTGTTCAGGATGTTTGTTTGCATGTATGAGGTAATGAGTGCCGGAGTACGAGATGCCGTGTGAGTGCGCTGCTTTCCAAGCACTACTCTAAATTCTTTAATGCAGAGTTATGAACCCTTCCAATGGTATGTATTTTGCCAACCTCTGAAGCCTGAAAAGTAGATCCATGCAAGCTTGACGTGTGGCCAACTGTGCACCGGACCTCCAGAGGAACTGGCCTGATGGTTACAGTTACCAGTTTAATTGTATCGACTTCAGAGTGCAGTTTGCTTTCTGACTTTGAGAACATTCAGGCATGTAATTGCTAATTTTACTATAGCTGGTAAAATAGCTCAGGGTTTTGAATCCCAGCAAGGCCAACTCAGCCTTTCATCCTTCTGAGGTCAATACATGAGTGCCAACACAGGCTGGGTGATATTGTATCTATATTTGGTCTATATAAAGCTCTTTAGCGTAAGTGCTATATAATAACACACCATTATCATTTTGCCTTAGACGTCTGCTTGCATTCACAGTAATTTGGTAATATGGGCCTACACACACTGATATTAACTATACATATGGTGATCCATTCTTGTATGAAATGTATATCACATTACAGTGATATCATAACCATATTGTTCGTAGTGTACATACTAACAATGCTATGTGATGCCAGTTCCTGTTTTGTTAAAGGGTTAAAGGTTGCATGCCATCGCTTCCCATGATGTCACTTCGGGTTGGGGTCAAATGACATCACTTCCTGTGATGTCATCAGAAGTCAAGGGTCATCTGATGTCACTTCCGCTACCTCTGGCATTTTGATGAAATGACGTCCCTGCCTAGAAAGATTCAAAAGTTTATGCTCTGCAACACGAGTAACAATGTTCTAGGGTTCCACCTCGCTTGTCAAGTGTCCGGCAGCGAAATCCATGGCTCACAGGTCATGGTCGGCAGACCCACCTACCAGTCCAAACTACAAATACTGATAGTGTCAGAGCCACACAAATATCAGAGGCATGGTAACGAAAAGCATGACTAATACATGATAGCCACAAGACCCATAACCTGCAGACGCATGGGATTTAGCAGCAGTGGTGTTTGCCCTCGGTTGTTGCACCACCTTCTCAGAGAGACTCATCGTCAGTGGGGAGACAAATCCAGAGGTGAGGAACTCGGCTAGTTCTCACTTTGATCAGAACTACTGACTCTCGTTTATCATCCCGTGTGATCGCAGTGCATACCTCCGGATGGTTGCGCGGTGAGGTCCAGCAGATGCGGCCACTGCAGCTGATATGCCAGCAGAGGAAACTGGCTCACTGTCATCCATTCTTGGGCCTCGACAGCCTGTCAGAGGAGCCAAATCAACCGCTATCTCTGAGACCTTACAGCGTAAAAAAGATTCAGCAGCGAAGATCCTGATTCAGTACGTTTGCATACTGTCTGATCGAGGGCCGTGCCCTCGCTCATTGATACTGATCTCTTTGTTCTAGGAACCCTGGACATTTCTGATACTGACACACACTTGAAGGCGTCACTGGTGCTGGTGTCAGTTGTCGTGGAGGAATTGGAAACAGTCCGCAGAAAATCGGTGGCTGGTGAGGTTATATCATCAGCTGGGGTTGAAACCTTCCGGCAATATGCCATGTGAATCCAGGCCGAGATGCTGGCACACTTCACTGCTGAGTTGGTGATTAACAAAACTTGAAAGGGACCACTCCACCTCAGCTGAAGTGTAGACCTTCTCTGATGGACTTTCACCAGGACACACTGTCCTGGGTGCAAAGGGCGGCAGGGTCCCATAGTGAGTTCAGACAGAGCTACACAAACCTGAGTATGAAGAGATTCAATAGTTTTAATTAACATGCTACAATATTTTTATCAAAGTGTCGTCCTCTAGTGATACACTTTGCATATGTCTATGTTTGTGCTGGCGATTGTTTCTCATGGCAAACAAATGGACAGAGCATGGGGCCATTTCAACCCAGTCTCCTTACACACTTTAGATAGCCTTAACTTGAGGTCACCATTTCAGCGTTCCACATGTGTGTTGAAACAACGATGATAAGCACAGTGGAATTGTTGTCTTTTCCCTAAAGCTTTACACACCTCCCTGATAACGTGACCCTTAAAGTGGGTACCTCGGTCACTGTCTATACATAAGGGCAATCCAAACCGAGGTATACATTCGGCAAACAATTTCTTGCTCACAGTGACTGCGTCTGCTTTCCTACAAGACTAGGTCTCCACCCACGCAGATAACACATCCACTATGACCAGAAAATAAAGATATGACATGCCCATGGGGAGCTGTATGAAATTGACCCTTTGGTACAGGGCATGCAGACAGCTTCCTAAATCCTACTCTCCCAACATTGTGGGTCAAACACATAATACAATTCACACAATAATTCTGAGCCATAGTGGCTAACCCAGGAGCCATCCATTTTTGTTGTAACTGTGTCTTTCCCTTAAGTAACAGTGACAATAACACATGAGGACAGAAACTGTCATAGGATGGCCTTTTGTCAGGGAGTCTGTTTTCTTCACTAGTGCAGCAGCGGCAACAGCTCGCAGGCACACTGGAATTCCTGCAGCTGCGGGGTGTAACTCTGCACTATGATAAGATACAGGTCGATGCTTGTCCCCGTCTAACTGAGTTAACACACCTTGAGCAAACCCCTTGCATTCTTCGTATAACAAGACAAAGGGCTTGCTATAATCCAGAAGACCTAAAGCGGGAGCCATTGCAACCACTTGCTTAAAGGTGTGAAAGGAATCTTCAACTTCCTGGGACCATGGCACGGGCTTCGCAATCGAATCGTGTGTGAGGTTCTGAAGGGGCTTAACTATGGACACATAACCCAGGACACATTGCTTACAGAAAATTACCATTCCGAGGAACTTCTTGGTTTGGGGCTTAGGGACCTTCTAGATTGCAACAATCCAATCCTGGGACATGTGTCTTTCCCGTGCATAAATCTCATGGCCCAGATACTGCACTCGGGGCAGACATAACTGTAATTTGCCTTAGATGCCTTGTCACCCTTTTTAGAAAGCGCTGTCAGCAGAACCAGGGTGTCTTCCTCACATGCTTACAAGGAGGTGGAGGCTAGGAGAAAATCATCTAAATATTGCACCAGATGTGACCCTCATGGAAACTGTACAGAATCCATATCTTTCTTTAGAATTTGGGAAAACAAGGTAGGGCTTTCCAAGTACCCCATTGGAAGCCTTGTGAACGTGTACTGCGTTGATGTATGGGTGAATGCGAAATAATATTGACTATCGGGGTGTATAGGGATAGAGAAAAATGCTTACCATAAATCCCCAACAGTAAAATGTTTGGCTGTATACAGGACAAAATCGCAGCTGTATTGGGGACAAGCGTAACAGCCGGCAGCACTGCTGGATTAACTGCGTGCAGGTCCTGATTAAAATGATAAACCTCTTTACCTGGTTTCTTAGTAGGCAAAATAGGCTTATTATACGGGCTGCTGGTTGGGACAATGATACATGCGTGGAGAAGGGATTCTGTCACAGGACAAATACCCTCTTCAGCCTTTCTAGAAATGGGATGCTGTGGTACACAGGGCAATGGCTTGGCAGGGTTCAGGGTAATTTTCTCTGGCTCAGCGTTGACTATGTATCTAGTGTCATTTGCATGGGTTGACCATAATTTGCTTGGGACCTGATCTAACAGCCCCCGCTGCGGACCGGAGGTGGCATGCCAATCCTCAGAGTTCAAATGAGTAATCTCCTGTAATACTATCAGCAGCTTGTACTCCTTCTATGCAGGAATATCAAGATATACACCATCAGGGGAATAGTCAATAGAGCAGCTCAGCTTGCATAACAAGTCTAACCCAAACAAATTCATAGGGGAACGAGGGATCAGAAAAGAGGCATGTTGGTCGGAAATGGGACCTATCGTAATCTTAAGTGGAGTGCACACAGGATGAGGTATTGTAGTTCCTCCTCTGCCCACTGTATTAACTGCCGCAGCAGAATACATTGTTCGTGAAAACTCAGAAGCTCTTAAGGTGGAGCTTGATGCCCCAGTGTCAACCAAACTTGAAATGTTCTGACCTGCAACAATACAGTCAAAATATGGGGCAGTAGGATCAATCGAATGAGCGGTGCAACAAGTTCAGGGACCCCTTGGCAGTGCTAAACATCAGTCTATAGCACTGACGGTGGGGGCCGGAACCTTGGCATTACCCTTAGCGCAGTTGGCTGCCCACATCAACTTTTATACTAAAGCCAATGTGAACACTCAGTTTTCCAGAGTCCGAAACTCTTGACAATAGTTGCATTTGTCGCTATACATGTTGGCGTAATACCTTTCAGCAGTTTGCCCTGGCCTGAATGACTGAGGCACTCCTCTAGCTTTTCCCCGTCCCCGCACTAGTCCACTACAGCAGGGCAAAACCCTCCCCTTACCTGGGGAGGTGGCAACCCCTGCTTATGATTATGTTTTGGTTAAAGCACTTTGAAACAGACAGCAGTAGTGTTTTGACAATGCCAGAGAGACCTGGATTCTTTTTATCCTTGGTGGACAATGTCCAAGCAGGCCACTGATCACTGCACCTGAGCATGTTCAGGTTTGATGCGTCTCTCTGCCTGCCAGCCACAATACTAAGGAAGGTGAAATGGCTGAATGCAATCATCAAATTTCAAGCAGATCTTTCTTGGAAACTAAAATGCTCACCCCTCATGCCCCTTAGAATGTAGCTTGTAGTAATATGTTGAGTTTCCTGTCATTAATTACATCAACCCCTCCAAGACCGAATTTGTACTGCGGACCAACAACACTGAATACCCTGACATCCAGACTTGGCTCTCCGCCATGAACCACAGGGGCTTCACACCCCAGATGCCCACTTTCACCAAGTCCCTTGGGTTCAACATCGACAAATACCTCACCAACAAGCAGCACATAGCAAGGAAGAAACAAAAGCCCTGGTGCCAGCTTGCCCTCCTATGGAAAATCAAGTCCTTCATCCGATAAAACAACTTCAGATCTGTTGCCCAAGCCTTGGGTCACTCCCTTCTGAATGATCACAATTACCTTCTTGAAGGGCGTCCAGCAACTAAACTGGCACCCCTGAGATGTGTCCTGCATGATACATCACGACTCATCAAAGGAGTCCACAAATATAACTACCTCACCCAAACCCTCATCGAACTGCACTGGTCCCACTGTAAGCACGTATCATCTTCAAATCCTGCTGCATCCTCTACAAGGATGTCTCTCCAAACTACTTGAAGGAGGACTTCACGGTCTCTGGAGCCCTATGTTCCACCAGAGGTAAGGACATGTGCAGACTTGAAATCTGCCGTGCAGGAAGGAAAGAACCAAAATACAAGCCTTCTCTGTCAACAACCCCAGACTCTGCACTCTCCTCCCCATGAAAGCCAGACTCACCCCCTTGCGTCTAAATTTCAGGAACAAGCTCAAGACCCTCTTTTTCAGAGAATGGCCCCATTCTAACACCTAGGTCAATACACCCTTCACTCCCCACCTAATCTGAGATTATGTGATCTGCTTCCCCCTGTTTCCTTCACTAATTAGTAGTAGATCCCTTGCTGCCAAATTGGCTGCCCTCCTCCATTGTTAACCCCCTTGTAACTCTGCTTTCCTCACCTTGTCCTTACCCCTACGACTAGTAAAGCACTCTGTTGCTTCCCAAGGCTAGATCAATGCTCAATAATACCCTGGTAATACGACTACTACTAATTATAATAATAACTATTCCATGTTCCAGGTTAAGGTTTCCCTCTTCTGCCAACTCGCAGGTGCTGGCTTTATTGCACATGGGGTATAATGTGTTTATTTGAGAAAGAGAGATGGAGAGAGAGACAAAGAAGGTGATTGACAGTGGCAGTGTGAGGTAATGAATTTGTACTTGTTTGGAAGAGGCCAGTGGTCTGAGTGCTGGATTGCAGGTTGTTTTAACTTGAAAGATCAACTTCTCTCTTCCCCGACTAACCGTCTGCCCTCTAAGTTCTCCCACCACCTTCCACACACTGCACACAAAACCCCCAGAGATGGTCGCCAAAGGACTAGACATTAACACATCAACACTAATAGAAGCATGACTAAACCTCCCTCTTTAGCACTTTCAAACTCTCCCACATTAGCGGGTAACCAGATCCAGAGTACTGTAGTCTATCAGATTGTGGACTCTTCCCTATAGAAAACATATCCCCAGGTTTTCTCTAGCAAGCAGATTGGCACATAGGAACTGGGTACTTCTGGGCTGCACCTATTAACACCACAGGTTGCACATCTATCTCTCCCACTTTCCCACTTTTGAGCCAACTCTTCCTTAGGGAGGCTTGCGCAGCAAGGCCACCAAAAGTGGCTGAAGAGTGCTACAGTAGACATTACATAACATTAACAAGTGTAAGCTGACTATTTGGGAAAAAGACTATTTCTGACCTGAATTACCTATTTCTGCATGTTAAACCAATCTATTGTTTATTATTGCCCGACAACAAATATAGGACAGCCATCTTGACATACACACGAGCAAGGGGCATAGATTGTGATGGTAATCCAGCTGATGCTGTTGCCTTCTCGGATATGATCCCAGATGTATTTAAGAATTTGCATAGGAGGGACATACAATTTAAACTTGTATTTAAACTTGTATATGTTTTGTATTAAACCACCAGATATTGAATAGGTTGTATCTTCAGGAATGTTCTGCTTGTTGGTGTGAATGCCTTTCAGAGGGGATGCTGAGCCAGAAATTGTTAAACAATTTCAGTAGTTCAAACCTCATACAAGCAAGTGCGTTAACATGGTCTGTACATATAGACTTTATACCTTTGGATGGTATGTTTATGTTACTTGATATCTTTGTGGCACCATATTGCAATTGGAGTTGTACTTTCTAGTCTGATACTATGCTCTGATTTCCATCGAGTTTCAATAAATGTTTAGCTAAAAAAAATATTCTTTGGAGTCGGGAGAGTACATTCAGTGGTTGTCCTAATGATGCAAAATATACATTGTGATAGATATGTTGTGAAGAAAAAGTCTTAGAATTCTTTGGAAGAAGGAGGGAATTTTCTTAGTTGCTTAATCTAGTATAGTAATGTTTTGTGATGAACGAGTTATTATACTAGTTGCAAAGAAAAAACTTTTACAGTCTCCAGAGGCAGGAGGAGATAATAATCATTTGTTGTACCTCAATGTGGCATGTTTTTGTGACAAATGAGAGAAAATACACTTATGGTGAGAAGGTCTTACAATTCTCCAAAGACAGGACAGGGTCATATTCAGATGCTGTTCCTCAATGCACCATGTTTTTGCGATGAAGTAAGGACATTTCTAGTTCTGGAGGAAAAATATAATAATTCTTTGGCGTCAAGAGAGTACATACATTAATCGTCCTTGATGACCCACCTGTTTCTGACAGAGGAAACAAAATACTAGTTGCAAAGAAAAATTATACTCAGTGACTGTAACTCAATGTGCTATCTTTTTGTTACGAATGATAGGAAATACTGGTTGCGGAGAGAAGATCCTCATCAGTGGTGGCAGTAGAGTGCATTCAGTGGTTGCAAGGCGGGCACCATTTTTGGTGATGGGTGAGAAAAAATACCAATCTTAGAATTTGTGTATGTTTGCATGTAGAAGGAGATAACATTCTGTGGCTTTAACTCAGAGTGTGTCTAGTGGCAGCTGGTGAATGTTCTCAGTAGTGGGGCATAAACACTTCCCAGTAATTAGCACAAGTGGCTAAACCGAGCAGTGGAGAAGAATCTAAATAAGAGGGATCTTCGAGGGTTCTCCTGCTCGAGAATTCATTCAAAATAATGAGTTAAAATGAAGCATTCCCATTACATCTTTTGTGAAAAATTAGGTAAAAAGCCCTTCAATTTACATCTGTTATGTAGAGTAACACATGGAAAATCAAATAGATGCCAGGTCAACAACAGTTTACAGAAGCAATTTCCAATGCATTTTCAGGATGCCTATGCCCACAATCCATACCAGCATTGCCCCTGTTAAAACACACTCAAGTTGGTAGTGTCCACTATTGCCAGAATTTCTGCTGTAGGAAGACATGCTCATGGCTGTGCAAAACATTCCAGCATTGCTTCTGTAAGAGCCCACACACGATGCTTGTTCGAAATAGGGCTAGCATTGCCACTATAAGAAAACAGAATGCCTGTGCCCAGTAATGTTAGTAGTGCCACTGTAAAAATACACCTGTGCTGTCTTGTCCGGTAGGGCCAGGACTACTACTCTAAGAATACAGTGCTGTTGGCTTTGCTCAAAAAGGCCAGCACTGCAACTGCAATAATACATTGATGTTGGCTTTGTACAATAATCCCAAATCAATAACCTCAAGCTTTCTAGTTACCAGCAGCCAAGGGTTATTTCCAAATAAGTAATACAGAGTGGCAGTGGAATTAAACCCCTTCCAGGTATATTGACCAGGTGCATCACCCACAGTACGTCCGTTCAGCATTCTAATATCCCATTGTTTAATGAACCCAACCAGTTGCTTCCCTCTGCTATTATCCATAGCCTGCAACATTTCACTTCTCGGGGCTACATTAGAATACAATGGTCCGAGTGTATTATTAACACTCTTGCGTTAAAATCACCACCCAATAGAACCAGTCCATCTTCCCCAATTTACTTTACGATTTTCTGCCAAACCCTCCTCCAAATGATGCAGAAAACCACTAATAGATTTCGTGCTAGGGGGAAGGTACACATTAATTAACAACAGGGTGTTAATATTTCTGTACCAATGTTAGTGTTAATCTCTACCCCAAGAGCAAACCCTTTGTCATGGGTACGCCAGACTTTGTAAGACTACACTTGTGCTGGCTTTGTCTAAAAAGGCCAATATTACCCTTGTGTTAATAAACTGGTGTTGACTTTGTCCAGTAAGGTCTGTAATGTTACTGTAAGAATACACTTGTGCTGACGTTGCCCAATAATGTCAGTAATGCTACTCTAAGGATGCACTGGTCTTGGCTTTGTCCAATATGGTCAGTATTGACCCTGTAAGAGTACACTTGTGTTGGCTTTTCCCAATAAAGCCAGTACTGCCACTTTAAGAGTGCATTCATGCTCTCTTTGCCCAATAATGTCAGTATTGCCCCTGTAAGAATAAACATGTGTCAGCTTTGCCCAATAATGCCAGCGCTGCTACTGTACGAATACACCAGAGGTGGCTTTGTATAATAAGGCCAATAGTGACCCTGTAAGAATACAGTGCTTTTTCGCTTTTTACAATAAGGCCAGAACTGCCACTGTAAGAATAGCCTTGTGTTGTCTTTGTCCAATGCGCAAGTACTGTCACTGTAAGAATGCACTCTTGTTGGCTTTGCCCAAAATAGTCAATACTGCCACTTTAATAACAAACGGGTGCTGACTTGCTCCAATAAGGCCTGTACTGGCACTTTAAGAATATAATTATGTTGGATTTGCACAATAATGTCAGTTTTTCCACTGACTTAACACACGTTTATTCGCTGTGCCCAATATTAGTTTATTTCCATTTTAAGAAGACATTTGCATACTGCCTGCGTCAATATATGATAGCCTTGCCCCACAATGTTTTTTGGGGCTGCCAGTTGGCATAAATGTCTGCCGAGACCACCCCATCTTTTCCCCAAATTCATGTTGTCCTACAAGAAAACATTGCCTTTACATCATAACTCTAGAGACTGACTGTAGTGGGCTACTGCTTGTAATAGTATGAGATGCAATGAGCCTTTACACTAATACTGTTCTGCTATTCTATCCTGTGCCTGCTATTCTACAACTAGAGTAATGCACAGAGAGACACCTGTCAACGGGGCAGTCAGCACTGTTGTCAATGTAGTGGGTGTTGCCTATTTAATGCTAAAAACAAATAACATCCAACCAAGAACACGTGTTCGAGCAATCACCAAAGGTCATCTAGCACTAAAGTAAACATGATTTTTATATTTGGAATATCTTTATCTATGATGTCTGTTAGCACCCAACATAAATCAGTCATGTGTTCTCTGACAGCATTATCTAATGTTACATTAAGCACGTTTGAACTGCAATGATTTGCTGTAGTGCTGTTACATGCTTTAGAAAGTAAACTATTGGCAGAGTGTCAGGAGTGTTTCCAACGTGGAAGCTTTCTGGCGTTTCCATTGTGTGTGATCCTTGACGCTAGTCTTTTTACAATGGTGTTGCTGAGAAGGTGTGGTCTACCCAAAAAAACCTACTCCTTGGACGCGGAGCATCGCAGAGTGTCAGGAGTGTTTCTTGTGTTCCCCGGGAGAGCCGGAGCTGGGCTTTGGGTTGGCGTTGTTTTTACCGTGGCTCCGACCCGTATAGGGGTGAGTCTCATTCTGTGCTGCAAAGTTGTGGAACATTCCAGTGACTGTAAATTTGGGATTCATTGACAAGCAGGGCATATATTATCAACCTTAACCGAGACGGTTGGACAAGATGCCATTGCAAAGAACGAGGCAACAAGTAAAGTCTCAGGAGGGTGAGAAACCGCCGGCAAACAAAACTCAGAGGTTTTTTCTTGCCGCCCCCTGAGCTGCCTTTACTACCTCGCATCTGCGGGCGATTGCTTTACAAGACCTAACTGACTTAAAAGATGCAGCCATGTGGCGGGAAGATCTGACAGCCGGCATCAAATGCCAAGATCTTGCAGCAAATTTAAAAGCCGAGAAATCTCTTAGTAAGCAGCTAAAATGATGTATGGTGTGGGACAATTTTATACAAACTGTCAATCAACAATATAATGAAGCTTGCTTAATGCAGGTGGTGAGGAGTGTGTTAAGGACTTCTCTACTTTCTCATACTTCTAATAATGACTTAACGGATGCTGAGATTTTGGAATCGGACTAATCGCTGATGGCATTACAGGAACCTCTGAAAGAAAAGGGTCTTATAAATTCTAACAAGCGAGACATGTAAAATAATTCTGTGATGAACAATGATAATGAAATGTGCATAACCAACATGCATGAGTCACAGAAGACGCAGTCAGAGTGTGGTTCTAAAGGAGGGAAACACCACCGCAAATAATTATGTGAATTTCTGGTTGCCGTGGTGCAAAATGTATCTGGTCATAAACCACCTTCCCAAATAATGACTACTTCAGAGATTAACCAGCCTAATGTGGAATGTACCCTCCAACTTTACCAGCTTGGCTAGAAAGAGGCATAGATCTCATCAAAGAACAACTTGAATTAAAGGCGAATCAACTGAAAGCTGATGCCGGAGTGGACATAAGAGGGAGAACATAATTGTTTGGTGGATAAAAAGGTTGGAGAGGAGATCTGCATTTCTGCTTCTCCAATGCCCACAAGAAGAGAGCAAATCGGAATTTCTCCAACAAAAGGAGGACATTTTATCCCACACTCAGTTCCGGTCGATTTCTTTCTCAACAGAGCCAAACCCTGATCTGCCAAAGGACTTTGTAATTTCACTTTCATCATCTTCCTCGTCGCTGGAAGATGATATATACTCACCGGAAACTCTTCAAGAACCAGTTAATCCATTGAATTTGACGGCGTTTCATACACATGCTAATATGATGTCCGACTTAACGATATCTATGGCTCTGTTCATGAAGTTGTGTGAATCGATTAATGAAAACTTGAAAGCTCAAGCAACTCTCCTGGAGATGGTTCATTCTAATAGGATATTTATAGAATCATTCATTATGTCCCTAGAGACAACAGAGGACTATGAGGCTGCAACCACGTTGTATTTACAAAAAAAGCTGCAAGAGTCACTGGAATATGAATGGAGGGATAAGAAGGAATTGCTAATTCTACTAATGGCATTATTATGGGGGGGGGGAAAGATCTTAAAGCCCCAAACCCAGTGCCCAGTAAAATGCACACCCAGGAGAGTGCCTCTAAACTTAAATCCTTGAGGGAAAGGAGTATCATTTCTAAAGCACATAATCACTCCTCTGATCCTAGGGGGATAGACCCTTGCTCATTAGCCAATCCATTATTGGGACTCGGAATGGCAAATCCAAATAAATCACCAACAACGACCCCAAATAACACACCGAAAATTGATAACATGGACGGAGAGGTTATTCCCCTTGTCCAAATAGAACAAGAGAAGTCGTAGGCGATGTCTATGGTGGAAGCTAATCCTTTCACTATATTTCAAATAAGAAAAAAAAGGAAATTGAATAACAATAAGCATAAGGGTTTGATGCAAGATGTCCAGCAGCCCAAACTGTGGAAATCAAATAAGGCAATGTCTTTTCTATGCAATTTATCAATGCTGCCACAAATCGTGAGGCTAAATGGGGACCTGAAGAAACGGGAACCTAGGGCAGTTGGTGTCCCATTGGCCCTAAACCAGAATTCCATAGTGAAGATAGGCATGATGCCAGATGAAATAAGGGAAGTGGTTGAAGAGGAGGGAGCAGAGGATCTTGAATTCTCTGTCTATGCAATGAATGATAACGTGGAAATAGGTAATCTAACGTCTTGGAATCTCCAAGAGTCTCTAGTGCACAAATCACCTACAGAAGGGAACGGAACTCATTTGGTACGTTGGAAACACTATGGAGACTTCAGTACGCTGGCTGATAAACGAAGGGCAGCAGATTTGAAATTCAAATTGTTGTATAAGAACTCAGAGCTTATGTATTCTAACGTGTCAGCTTTACAAACTTGGAGGAAGTCCTCCGCCTTAAAATCAAAGTCCTTGAAAAAGAAAGACCTGATTGTTGTCCTAAGGAAAGACTTAAAGGATTCCAAAATCCATACTGTATAGTTGGAACGTGTGCTACCAGTGAAAGACGGATTAATTCCTAATCATTCCAACCTGCTGATATTGTTCCATCATATCCCCTTGTTAAGATATGTGCCCACAGAGGATATAAAGATTGTAGAATTTCCAAGTGAGATGCATTATGACAAAGTTCTACAACATCTAAATACGTATGCAATTAAAGCTTCCTTACTAGAAGTTGCTTATTATCTTTGGGCTTTGAGCTTAGTGACTCAAGTGCTAAAAAAGGATACTTGCAAGCAATTTCCAAAATCGTTTCAAAGGTCGATCAAAGAGCATGGCATGTAACCTACTAGATGCAAGTAATTCCACGTTTATGGAGGATAAAGATAACGTTAATGAGAGTTTACGACAGATGAACAAAGAGTCTCGAACCACGTTTGGAGTTCAGAGGCCCATTTTAAAGGTTACTTTTAATTGTGTGAACACACAGGACCATCGGGTGAAAGAAAGTTGCAAAGACCAACTAAATGAAATTCAGTGGGGATCACAAAACAGAAGGCCAGATTTAGGTCCTCATTATTTGAAGTAACAACTAAGAGTTCCTTCAGGTGGGGACCTGATAATGGGCTCATGGAACACAAGGGGGTTCACCCATCTTTTTTTTCATATAGTATGCTTGTAAGAGACATGGCTACAATCCGATCCAGTCATAGATGGTTATAGCTCCTATCTAAATTCTGCTTATAAGGGGTTTACAGGACGCCCCTCCTCTGGACTGCTGACCCTAATAAAAAGTTGGATGGGGATCGAAGTCATAGAGGCTTGGAACATCAATTCTTTTATTCAAACGCTTTTGGTGAATCTTGGATCTCGGATCTCGTCACCCTAAAATGCAAGTGTAGGGTGGCAGAGAGGAAATGGCGTGCTTCATGTTCATCCTCTGACAAACTGGCCTGCCGCCTGCTCCAAAGGCAATACCGGCTGTCCGTTCTCACCAAGAAGAGAGCGCTTATCCAAGCCCGCATCTCTGCAGCATCTAACAATTCGGCCGAACTCTTTAAAATCTCCAAGGAGCTGGCCAACCCTGCTGTGATCTCTACCTCTCCTGTCCCCTCCCAGGCCCTCTGCACGGCACTGGCCTCTCACTTCATCTCTAAAACTCAGGACATCCTGTCCTCACTCTCCTCCCATCACCTCCCTCCCTCTATTCCCTGCTCTTCCTCTGGCCCTTCTGCAGCCACCCCTCCTCCCTCCTTCTCTGCCTTTCCCCTTTTCTCCGCTGACAAGGTTTCCAGACAAGTCAGATCTATGAAAGTCTCGTCAAAACAGGTTCACCCCTGTTCCTCTAAAACTATCAAGGACCACATCGACTCCCTGGCTCCTGCCCTGGCTGACTTTTGCAACCACTCCTTTGCCTCTGGAGTCTTTCCATCCCCCCTTAAGCACTCCCTTGTGCACCCTCTTCTTAAGAAACCCTCCTCCAACCCCTCCGGCCCAGCTATCACCCAATCTCCATCACTCCCTTCCTCGGCAAGCTCCTGGAGAAACTGGCCATCTCCCAGCTTAATCTCCATGCTGAATCTGTTGGTACTCTTCATGACCATCAGTCTGGCTTCAGAGCTGCCAGAAGCACGGAAACTGCTCTCTTGAACATTCGTGAGGACTTGCTCTCTAATCTTAACTCCAACACTCCGTGTGTTCTCATTTTGCTCGAAGTCTCTTCTGCCTTTGATACTGTGAACCATGCCATCCTGCTCAACCGTCTCTGTGATAACCTGGGTATCACTGGTCAGGCTCTGGCGTGGCTGACCTCTTTCCTCTCCAATCGACCCTCCCAGGTCCAACTGGGGTCCTTCCTCTCTGACATCTTTTTCTCTACCTGTGGTGTCCCCCAGGGATCTAACCTCTCTCCCTGGCTGTTCAACCAGTATCTGGCACTCCTTGCCCACCGCATTGCCGCTCTCTGCCCCAACTTTCAGTTCAGTGCTATGCGGATGATACCCAGCTCATTTTCAGGCTACCCTCTGCCTCCTCCTCTCCTTCCCTCATCTCTGACTGTCTGTCTGCTATCCAGGGATGGTGTGCCGCCAATGACCTCTGCCTTAATGCCAGTAAGACTGAGATTCTACTCATCGGCACACCGACTCCCTCCTTCCCTGCAGCTCTCTGGCCGGCCTCTCTTGGCCCTTTTCCTGCTCTTACCTGCAAGGCAAAAAACCTCGCGGTCATCTTCGACTCCACACTCTCCTTCTCTCCTCACATATCTGACGTCTCCAAGAAGTCACACTACCAGTTGCACCTCCTCATAGGTATTCTTCCTTTCCTCTCCTTCCCCCAGAAGTTCACTGTCTCCCGAGACCTGGTTCTTTCAAAGCTGGACTACTGTAACAGCCTCTATCTTAATCTGCCTGCCTCTACTCTCCGCCCTCTGCAACTTATCCAGAACAGGACTGCGAGACTTGTCCTTGGCCTCAAGCCCAGGGACCGTATCTCTCCAGGACTGAAATCTCTACACTGGCTCCCAGTGGCTGCGAGGTTTAAGTTCAAAACCCTCTGCATTGTCCACAAGGCCTTCTGGGGCCTGGGGCCTAAATACCTTCAACTCTCTCTTCCTAAATATCTTCCTTCTCGAGCTCTTCGCTCATCCGCCTCCAACTCCCTCAGAGTCAGCCGCTTCTCCAAGCAACGAGTTGGGGTAGATCTCTCTCCGCGGCAGAGGCCTCCCTCTGGAACAGCCTTCCTGCCTCCCTGAAACTTGAGGAGAACCATCTCCGGTTCCGGAAGCACCTCAAAACCTTCCTCTTTGCTTCTGCTTTCTCTCCCCCTCTCCCCTGCTAAATTCTTGACTGAAACTGCACTGAATCTGCAACTGGGCCACTCTCACCGATCTCGGTCCTTGGCCCAGCCACTCTCCACTTGCACTGCCTCCCTGGCAACCTCTGCACTGCGGGACTGTCTATGTATCCCTTCAGCCCCCCTTCCTAGTACTTGTCTGCACTTACCTTGCACTTGCCACCAGCTGGCCCTAGTAGGTATTTGTTTCTCTACTTACCCTGTACTGCACTTCCCCCCCTTTCCCCTTGCACTTTTCCCTTCCCTCCACCCATGCACTTGCGCGATCTGAATGACACTTGGCCTAGTAGGATCGTTGTCTGTCTTCCCTTTGTTCCCCCCTCCCTGCCTCGTCGCGCCTTGAAACACTTGTGTATAGGCGCGTTACAAATGCCATATCATATCATATCATAACAGACACCGCCCAGGCTAGATGACCTGTTTTTGGTTCTTAATCTGTATTGGAATCCTAATGTTGTAATGTGTAATGCATGGGTGGATTAGGTGATGGATATCATCAATCATTTTCTTACATTGTATTTCATTGATGAATACGGCACGCTGCATTGCGTTACTGGGAGCACAATGACCAAGGGAAAGGAGAGAGCTCAAATGTGGGCGAACGCAATGGAGACAAGAGGCTTGAATATGCTCAATGGCCAGGCTAAAGGGGACATCCTGAGTCATCCTACTTGGTCGAATGGGATCCAGTCTAGAGCTTTAGATAACTTTTTTGTGTCAGGATCCATACTGAATAACACAAAATCCTTTGAAGTAATGGGGAAGTGTAAAAGTGATCATGCACTATTGAAAATTATTTGGAAAGTGATGATTACTCGGGAGGAAATAAATTGGTTCATATAAACTGAAGTAGTGCAGTCTAGAAATCACAGCAGGAGGTTGCTCTGCTTTTATTCAGATACACTAAACAACTGGAAATCTCATATCCAAGCGTTAAGTATGCTCCCCTTCTGGCGGACTAAATCGTAAAGAACCCAAGAGCCACAAACCCGGAATTTGCTCCTAAACACATTTATGATAACGAGACAGTAAGGGAAAAAACAGTTCTACAAAGATTTGAAGATCATTGATCAATTGAACAGTGAACAAAAGGCAGAAATGCGCAGGAGAAGGAAACAAAGATACAAAAAATTGCCCACGTCGCCATAAAGCACGGATGCTACAGACTGATGCAGAAGCAATGTTAGCTGCTAAAAAAAGATATTTGGTGCACTTGGCAATTGATCAATAATCAGTCCTTGTCTCAAAAGCCCCGGCTGACGAACGCAGTGGCGGAGGAAGCATGAGTTAAATTTTACAAGAATCTGTTTTGATGGTCTAAGCAGTGCAACTCTGATTCCTCCTATAATCTTCCGAGATAAATGGGATCTTCCATTTGATGATTTGGATTTGGAATTATTGATCAAAAGAGCTAACCCTTCGAGAGTGCCAGGCCCGGATGGGTTGACGAATTATATGATTAAGAAGAATCCTGAGTTGTGGATTCTGTTTATAATAAAATTGCTTGAACAAGTAATGCAATCCAGGGAAGTCCCAGATACTTGGACGATAAGCAATAATAATGCCAATTTTTAAGAAAGGCTTGAAGACAGATCCATTTAATTATCGTTGGATCGCCCAAGTAAACGTTCTGGGCAAGCTATTTGTGGCCCTTCTTCTTAAACACTTGCAGAAATGGATTCGGGAAGAGAAAAGATGTGACCAGCGGCAATCAGGTTTTACAAGAGGAGTGGGTACCCTAAACCTGCTTCTTTTAAATATCTTAAAATGGCAAGCGTTTAAAACTAAAGCCAACATCTATTTAGCATCTATCAATTTGAAAAAGGCCTTCAATAGTGTTGACAGGCAGCAGCTACGGAATAAACTTGGAACTTGGAACTGCCCAACCGACTTGTTAGCTGCTATTCAGGGACTCTATATGGCTACCTAAGTCAAAATAAGACTAAAAAACGAAGGCCTTTTTTCTAAAGAGATAAACACCCATAGGGGTTTGAAACAGTGGTGCCCTTTGGCACCTACCCTCTTTAATTTGTTCTTTTGAGATTTGGACAAGTCATTGGGAGTTACCAGAGCTTTCCCCCCCAAAGATCGGGGGTTGTCAACTAGCCTGGATTATATATGCAGATTATTTGGTCCTTATCAATTAGGCCCCTATTGGACTTCAACAAAGCCTACAAGATCTACAAACATACATGGCCAAGAATGGGTTGGAGATAAACACAGCAAAAACCAATGTCTTAGTGCTGGGGTCAACAAGAGGTCATAAAAAGGGACCCTTTCAATGGTATTTAGGAAAGAGAAACTCCCCCATTTAGCATCTATTAATTATTTGGGGTCATGTATGAATGTCAGTTTAAATGACGCCCCACGCATGCTGGACCTAAAATTAAAAAAACAAGAATATGACTGCACAAGGTCTTTTGATCACAAGAATTAGGGGAAGTTTTCTATGGTTCCAATTCTGACTTTTTATAAATCAAAAGTGGTGTCGTCCCTTCCATATGGGGCGGAAGCTTTCTTCTGTACCGAAGGAGCAATATGGTCTCTGTAAGAGGTCATTATTTGGAGAAAAATATTTGAGATTACCTAGGGGAACTTCATTTGCATTAATTAGATACGAACTTGGCATGATGTCAATCTATGCCAGAATTATGTGGAGATCTCAAGCTCGGTTGTATCATGCTTACTTCAGCAGCTCTGTATCAAATTGTGATATCTGAGGTTGCGATGGATAGCCAAGGTACGGTTGAGAAATGGAGGGAGAGATGCCGAATTATCTTGCAGGACTTTGGATGTGACCCTGATTCGATTAACAAAAGGTTATGGCAACAGGACTGGATCCAGACAACAGAATCTAAGAACAAGGTTTGGCTCCAACCTCCTACAAGTAATGAAGCTAGAGCTTTGGGTAATCTCCCAAGTTAACTGGTCAAATTTCCTTGCCCTCTATTAAGGCAGAAGTTCATTAGGTTTTGTTTAAATTTACTTCCCACAAGGCAACTTTTGTTAACTTGTAGATAAGCAGCGATGGACTCAAGATTTAGGTTTTGTGAGGACGAGCCCCTGGAAATGTTAAAAAATATAACGTTATTCTGTCCAGGGTTAATGAATTTAAGAACTAGATATCTGGGAGTTATCCTGGAAACAAAACAATCATATAGTGCAGAGGAGTGGTGGTAACTATATACGGTGGGTGAAAACATTCCTACTAGCCTGGCTACTAGCCTGGCTTTGACAACATTTTTAGAAGAGGTATTTTATTAGTAAGTTTGTTTGGAAAAGATTTGGCAGTTGTTATACCGTTAACGTAAATTGATCATAATTGGATTTTTATATCTCTTAGAGATACTTAATGATGGTGTGTGTTAGGAGGATTTTTTAATCAAATGGATTGTAAGGCATAATTGCAATGGCATTTTTTTAATGATGTTTTGGTGTTTTTGGTGTAGCAAAGGTCTGTAATAAACCATATGTCTGAACGAAAAAAATAAAATAAACAACTGTCATGTACTGTTTCAAAATTACAAAGCGTGGCTGCGAGTGTGCAGTCTTTGGCAGTCACTCTTCACTTTCTACTGTTCCTGGGAGGTGCTACCACTGCTGTGGTTCTACAAGACCCACTCCATACCGCGGAGCGGGCCACGGAGTGTGGCTGCGAGTGTGCAGTCTTTGGCAGTCTGTGCATGGCTGAAATGGCGAAATCGCCGGATATTGGGTTCCCACAGGATTTCAAACAGGACCCCAGGGAAGCAGACGAGGCTCGCTTGCTCAAAAGTGCCTTTGCTCGAAACACCTTAAAAATTCAAAAGCGCGGTGTGAAAAGCCAGCTCCCGCATGGTTTGACCCTGTCGTACAAAGCAAACAAAGCGGTGGCTTTACAAACAACTCACGCCTGCCCAAGGCGTACAGACATACTCCAACACTCTACGGAGGAAAATGCTGCCACGCAAATCAGCCCAAAGCGAATAAGTACGGCAGAAGTGGAGGGAGCTCACCAGGTCATACCTGATTCCACGCAGCGGCTACAAACGCAGGACCCTTCAGCGCACTCGCCTGTGTGCCCGCCCGTGCCCTCGCAACTGCAGGCTCCCCCCCAACAGCTCCAGGCCCCGGTGGCCTCCGGAGGGAGGACCGAGTCCTGTGAGCGGGGGGGGGTTGCTTGCCAACGAGCGGCCGGAGATCCAGCAGCGACGGCCCATTCCAGACGGAGAGCACGACTCCAACTACCCGCATTCGGCGGGGACAGCTGGCCAAACGGCGTCGCTCGAGCCGAAACAGCCGCGACACATTCAGGGGGCGGAGCCAGGCCCCGCCCACCGGCACTCGGCAGAGGAGGTCATGAGGGAGGAAATCCCAGAAAAAAGGGTGCTCACGCCCCCCAATGAGGAGGCAGGGGGGTCATCAAACCCTCAGGAGTGTCGGGTCCAAGAGCTCTCGAGGCAGGGATCAGAGGCTTGCCCGATGCAACTCAGAAATGAACATACACTGCAAATCAAGGCACAAGTGCACTTTAACTTACTTACATCAGCCCCTCTCAGCCAAGACTGTTCCCCCTCTCGGCCCCGGGCAGACAGTGGGGGCCCAGAGAACGACGTTATTGTCCTCCCTACGAACAGCCCAGAAATTACCAACTCTTCACCAGCATACGAAGGTGGGGCACCGAATGCAAAAAAACGAGGCAGAACCGACAGGGGGTCTCCGGACACGAGAAAATTGAGTTCACGCTTTAGAAAAGAGCCTCCAAAAAGGAAAAACAAAAAAAAATCGGCCCTGAATCCTCAGGCCGCGAAAATCAAGACAGGCTGCCAAGCAGAAAAAAAAACATGGAACCCTGAATCAATAAAACCTTCAATGGCAAGCCTTGTAACAGACTTCTTTCAGGCCTTTGCTCCAGATTCTAAATCCAGGCAAGAGGACCTCACAGATGAAGAAATCTTGGAAGCGATAAAATCTTGCCAACCCCCGGATAAACGAAGGAAAACTGGATGGGGCCAAGTTGTGCGCCCTCCCGCATCAAGTCTGGAAACGGGCGCCCTAGTCCCGAGCCTACCTCCACGGGCCCCACCTCCAGCACCCCAAGAGACGGCTCTCCAATCTCATCTGGTCCCAGCGCCCGCAACTGAACAGGGTCCAGTGCTCTCCAGACCAGTGATTGAGCACTGTGTCCCGGACAAGGCGGCTTCCTTAGGAACTCCGACAGCAGAATTTCCACCAAGCCCGCAGAGCAGCGAGAAAGGACTACTGAACCCAAATTCACCGGAAATTACAGTCGTCCCGACACTGCCAGCCACGGGGGGATCACAGCTTACCCAGGAAACGGCGATCCGAGCCCAAGGGACGGCTGGTGGCCTCATGGGTCAGTCGCCCGACATTTCACTCCAAGAACAACGCCACCAAGTGAAAGCAAACCAGCTGGCCTGCCCAAGGCCAGTAGGGGCGCCATCGGTACATCTCCCAAAACCACGACCCCTGAACCGGTCCAGCGGTGGTCCTGCAGAGCCACCATCTACGCCGGTAGTGAGACGCCTCTTAAACGAAAGTTCCGCCTCAACACCAATTCCCAAACAGCGCCCCCTGTCAGTGGGCTCTCCAATCGACTCATCAGCCCAAAATAAAAGGGACCTTCTGTCCATAATGTCAGCAGTCACAATCGCCCTAAACCCCTTCACTAAACTGTATGAAGGCATCAATGAAAACGTAAAGGATCACACCTCGATCCAGGCCTCCATGCTTGCAAAATTGACCTTCTTGGAAGGCTACATCACAGCCCTAGACGGGCAATTAAAAGCCTTGAAGCTAAACGCGGACCGTGGTACCACAACAGTTGCGCCCTGTCTGACATTAGCCCCAACGGTGAACGTAGTTCAGTCATCAAATCCGTCTCCACAACAAAGTTTTCCATCCTCTAGCATCGCTCATTGTCAGCCGGAGGGACCAGCTCCTCGAAACTTGCTCAATCACGAGGTCATCGTTATAACAGACGAGACTCAACAAACGGCCCAGCCCCGAAACCCATCGGCGAGGCTAGAGGATGGCTCCTATCCCATCTTCTCAACAGCAAGAGCAGAAAAACAGAACCAAGAAGGGAAACCTGCAACTCAAAAAATTCCACCAGCAAAACAAACAGCTATATGTGTTGACAAAAGCCCTATGAATCCCGGAAATCAAATTCAAATGGTGGCTGTGCCAGCAGGAAAGCAAAAAGGAACTGTCTCTTCTCCGCGCTCCACAGAAGACTCCTTAGCAGAGAATGATTTAATGGATCTCTCTCAATATATGGATGACCCCCAACCCGCTCGGCTGATCAAGGGGGGGTTAGCGACTCTGGAGCCACCCCACCCGATAATCCTGGGCGATCTGGGAAACTTACAGGAGATTTCAACAACCAAAGACGCAGGCAAAGATGACAAAGGGCACACATCCCTGACACTGGAGGACCGCAGGAACAATCGCCCCAGACGGCGAGCACACCCCTCTAACAGCCACCAGGTCGTAGAGCAGTGTCATTCGCCTCTCCCCGAGTGAGAGATGCGTCGGGCAGAAACAAAGCGGCCGCCAGTGTATCATCGGTCCAGCACACGCCAGGGGGGCACCAGTCAGAACGCCCCGCAAAGAAAGGGGAACACCATGCCTCACCATCTACCTTAAAAGAGCAAAGGGGGGTGCGCCAGTCGATCCACTATTCTTCAAGAACAGAGACTTACCGCAAGGAAACCAAACCTTCGATTGTGTCTCCAATAAAGTTGAAACAGCACAGAGACAATAAGGACGACATAATTCTTAACCGAAGAGGGCTACTTGCACTATTCAGTCTGATCCCAAAACTTCGTGACATAAAATCGCCCGATCTAAAGATAGTGGATCCCTACCACACACATGACAGAGCTAAAGTGAACATCCACATTGTTTCCGAGAGAGTGAAAAGGAAAATAGTGCGAGCAAAAGAGGACTTGGCCACTCTAGGATACATCATCAATCCCCAAAGTTCAAATTCAAACCAAAGGGTTTCGGAACATCTTGAGAGAAACTCTGTCAGACAGGAAAAAACCAACGGAAAGGAGAAGGGACGAGAACGTAAAAGAAGCGCGGGACAAGTTCAAACTGGGGACACTCCCAATGCAAAGCCTCAAGACACCGCCGCGCAACACCGGCGGGACAAACCAAGGTTGCTCAAACTGATCAAACCCGTTGATCGCCAGACAGCCAGGTCCCCCAGGACAATCTGTAAATCACCTGAAGGGGTCTTGACACAGTATTCAGTGCAGAGAACCGGGTCAAACACGAGAACAACAACACAAGCAGGACCCTCCAAGGCAAAGCAAAGCGACAAACGACAGGGGTTGTGGGCCTGGCTTCTCAAGGTGCTGTCCCAAACGAACAAATAGCAACCCGCAGGTCGGCTGGAAGGGCATCCAGATCGTCCGACGGTCGACCACCACGTAACACCCCTCCACTTTTGTTCCTGAAACACCCGCGGCCACTTACACCTCACTACGACGGGACATGCAAATCTAGCATCCTTCGATGTCATCTGCTTACAAGAGACTTGGTTGGTCCAAACACCTGCGCTGAATGGATTTGACATAATTTTGGCCCCAGCCAGCAAAGGGCTTCTGGGTCGCCCGACGTCGGACCTATTAACGGCCTACCGGCAGGGAATTGGCCTAAAACACAAGGCCACACTTCTAGCAAACCTTTCGATCTTGGCAGTTCTACTTGATTGGATTGAAAACTCCAATTCCAGACCTTCGCAAATTGCGATTGTGAACACGTACTGGAATCCGGCTGCTATAAACCCACAATCCTACCTAACGATGATGGAGAACCTGGTGGACGATATTCAAGCAACGCACCAGGTCCTAGCCATCATAATCTGTGGGGATCTAAACATCAAATGTAGTGAGGAAACCATAAAACCGGGCAAAGTCTCAAATCGGACGCCAGCAGCAAAAAGAGGGCACCTTTGGGCGTCCCTAATGTCCTCAAGAAACCTGGTAAACCTGAACTCGGTCTTCCCGAATGTACATCGTCTGCCAACTTGGGAACAGGGTCTCCTTAACGCTACTATCGACTACATTTATACATCAAGACAACTTTTGGGGAAGGTCAAAGCATATGAAGTACGCAAAACAACAGCCAGCGACCACAATCAGCTTACGATGTCACTGGCTTCCCGCTTTTCACAGCCTGCGGCGTATGTTCTGGCAGTGGAAACAAACCAGCGCGGAAATCGACTGAACCTGACAGCACGTGCAGTTGCAGCCCTGCAGGCCAAATATGTCCGGAAGGAGAACACCGAGAGCATCGAAAATCTGGATTACGTTCCTCTACTGGTACAATACAGGTCGAAAACTACCCAGCAGTCTTCCTCGAGCATTCAACCTAAACACTCTTATGATGCTGCTCTTGTGGCCAAAAGGCGTGACTTTCGCAGGTTGAAGAGACAGCTGGGAAACCAGCCCCAAAACAAAGACCAACTAAGGGTGGCAACAGTATCCTACAAAAACTGGGTAAAAAATCACCGCCACCAGCTTTATCAGCAGGATGCGGAATGCATGTTAAAAGCCATTTGCGGAAACAAGGCAAAGGGGTTCTGGTCATTGTTAAAATCTCCGGCCCCTTCATTCAACAATTCAACAATCAACGCCATAGCCGAGCAAAAATGGATCTCTCACTTCGCCACAGTTTTCCAAGCACCGGCAACAACTTCCCCAGCAAGAGAGGCCGCAATGGGGGACAATCAGTCGGCCACGGACTGGCTAAAACTGGACGATCAAGCTGAAATCGGAGACCAAATCAAAAAATTAAAGACCTTGAGAGCTGCGGGCCCTGATGGCATCTCTAACATAGACTTGAAAGCAAACCCAGTTGAATGGGCTTCGATGATCGCGTCGATCTTTACAAAATGTGCGGCGCCGAAAGCCCTGCCGCAGTCATGGACCAAATCCATCATTGTCCCGATCTATAAGAAAGGCGACATCACAGATCCGCTAAACTATCGTCCCATCGCATTGCTAGATTGTATTGGCAAAGTTTATGGGAGCCTGCTCCTGAAACGATTTCAAGCTTGGGCAGAATTGGCACCGTGCAACGACAAGTTCCAAACTGGATTCAAAAAGAAGATGGGTACGGCGGCGAACATTCTAACCATCAGTACCCTAAAAAGTAAGGTCTGGGAAGGGAAACCTCGAATTTTCGTTGCTTTCATCGACCTCTCCCAGGCCTTTGACTTAGTGGACCGGAACCGACTATGGCAAAAACTAGAAGGGTGGAGTTGCCCCCAGGAGCTTTTACAGCCAATTAGAACCCTACACTCGGACACCACCTTAAGGGTCCGACTGTCACAAAGGGGGAACTTATCAGGAGAAATTTCGACTGAACGGGGGGTAAAACAAGGCTGCCCCATGGCTTCAGCACTGTTTCTGGCCTATATCAGTGATCTTGGGTCATCAGAAGATCTGACACGCACTTTTCCTCCACAAGTTGCAGAGGTGAAAATAAGCCATCTACTGTACGCCGATGATCTCATCTTACTGGACCAGACACAGATCGGCCTCCAGAGGCAGCTTTCTAACCTTCTCGTTTACATGCAGGAAAACAACTTAAGAATAAATAAAGAAAAAACAAAAATTCTGATAATGGCAGCTGGGCACAAAAAAAAACATCGACAAATTCACATGGCGCTTGGAGGAGCACGAGATCGAAAGGGTTACCGAATATAAATACTTGGGTGTACCAATTGACAGCTCGAGACTTGAGACCGCTATGCAGGCATCTCTCCTCAACAAAACCAAGAAGCTGGCTTCTCAAGGAAAGGCAATCGACATCAAATTTGGAAAATGTTCCTGTATCCCAGTACTAGAATTTTACAGGAAAAAAGTCGTGCCGTCTATCACCTATGGGGCTGAAGCCATGCCATTGATTCCAGCAAAAACTTGGCAATATCTAGAAGGCCTGTTTTGGAAGTCGGTGTTGGGCCTGCCAAAATCTACATCCACCGCCGCAATTCGCCGCGAGTTGAGCCTCCTGTCTCTAAAGACAACGGTAAATATCAACACACTCAGGTTATACAGGAAATGTATAACGGACGACAGTGATCACATCTATGGTCTCCTCAACAAAGAAATCCACTCTGGTAAGGTGAAGATGCTGACAGACTGGAAAGATTTCAACAAGGCCCAACTGGAGTCGGTGGAGTGTTCGGATTTCGATCTCAGCACCAATCCCACGAGAGTCTACCAGAAACTAAAAGATCTAGACTGGATTCAAACTCAAGATACAGCATTTAAGAACAAACTTCTTCTTCACCTTCCCCCATGTGTCAACAAACTCAACGAGCCGATGAAATACCTGCAAAAATTCCCCAACAGGGGGGCTCGAAACGCGCTCTTGAGAATAAGACTGAATCTGCTAGAGACCAACGAAATCAGGCACATCAGAGGACTAGTGGACTCAAGCAAATGCCGCCTGTGCGGAGCGGAGACTGAATCAATCAGACACCTGCTGCTGGTCTGTCCAAAAACTGTAACTCTGAGAGCATCCTACTTCAAACACCTAACCGGGGACGACAGAGGGTGGGACGAAGACACCTGGTGGCCAAGACTGATGGGAGGAGACCGCACATCGTGGCTCCTAGCAACCACAAAAATCTTGGAACACACCATGAAATTGCTAACAGCCGGAGGGGCCCACCCTGAGTAGTAGCAGTGACTTTGATTCTTTCTTTCTTTGCAGCAACTTGTCTTTGTAAAGTTCGCTTATGGAACATATACAAATATAAAAAAAAAAAAAAAAAAAATTACAAACATCTATACAGTTGCCTCAGAATATATTAGCCCCATCAATGACAACATTGCAAATTAACAGACCTAACCAAGTATGATATTTTAAAAGTCTTATCCGGTTCTCTGGTATTTTGTAACTACCATCTGTTGCAAGCCAGAAGAGGGAGTTGACAAAGGGGTGTCATTTGAAACTCAAGGTTTTATTCAAATAATAAGAAAAGGACCTATCTTTCCCTATAACTAGAAGGGTTGCCTACCTAACTGAATTCTAATTTGGGTGCTCGTCGTAGGGGTGGTTTTCAAACTAAAGAATCAGCCCTCTGTCCAAGCCAATCCTACTCTAACCCTACCACTAATCAACTGTGTTCAGCAAACAGAAATTAATACAGGAGAATGACTCCCCTCTCCTGGTCCAACTGGTCCAACATTAAGGGCTGATTTCTGATAGTCTCTTGTAACAGTTCTGATAAGCTCTTGTAATTCCTCCCCGGGGCTTCTTTGGGCTTGGTTAAATGTCCAACAGTTATTCTTTCTCAGCGTCATATATATTCCTGGATTTTCATTATCTTCCTCTTGGCTATTGCAACAAGGCAGATCACTCCCGTAATGTCCTGGGTTTTCCCACAAACCCTCTGATGAGGAGACTACTCCTATAGTAATCTTTATCCTCGATATCTCTCTTGCAGTTATTGCGCCGAGGGCGATTGCTCCTGAGGCACTCTTGGAATCTTTTCTGTAATTATTGTGACAAGGGAGATTACTTCACCCTTTTTATCTTTCTTGCAACTAATGTGTTGAGGGAGATTACTCCCAAGATACTCTTCACTCTTTTTGTTTTTTATAACACTTTTTTTAATTTTCAAAAGGCCCATCATATTTGGGCACATCTCGTTAGGCAACATAAGAAATGCACATTTGTATAGATACCCCAGTCCAGAAACAAGACTTACATATGCACCCGTCATTCCTGAGACAATAACAAACCCGGTCAGCCCTCCTCTTCCCATTTCCCCCATATTTATTGTGTTTTAGCTGGATATCCCCATGCATTGTACACGCTCCTTTAAAGGGATATAGACATATTATCCTCTGATACAGACATGCTATATCGGGGGCATTCAACTGCCACCTCCAAATTGCTGCAATAATTTGCTTTATCAAACCATTGGTAGTGGATAAGCACAACTTTTATTAAAGGTTGTAAGAGGATTCTCCCCATATTCCCAGTAACACCAGCTTCGGTTCCTCCGGCACTTCCGTACCAAGGACCGTATTCAGTCTGCCCAGGCACCTTCTCCAAAAACAACAAACCTGGGTACACTCCCATGAAATATGAAAGAAGGTTCCATCTGATCCTCCACATCTTAAACAATTAGTGAGTTCAGTGTGCACCCATTTAAGTAATGAAGTGCAGAAGTAGTACACTCTGTGAAGTAGTTTTTGCCATATTAACCACAGCCTAGCTGAGATCCCAATTTCCTTAGAGAACATCAGAACCTCTATCCATTCTTCTAGCTCTATTAGACCTACATTGGCCTCCCATCTTGCTCTGAGGTTAGACAACTCCCGGATTGCAAAAGAGGTCATAACCTGTGGTATATTTTCAGCCTAGGAAAATGTGAAATACATTCTCCTAATGAAAAGCCAACCTCAAACTTTAACACAACCAAGATGTCTAGTAAATTCAGATTGTGTGTTTTCTGCGGTTGATACAAAGAGTATACTGAAAAGTAAAACCAGACTGTGGCAAGGAATCGAAAATGAACATTGTGAATGACAAAATGAATAGTAGTGTTTCACTTTCAATTGTCCATTGGAGAAAAAAATGCCGTGTGCAAGAGAAACTGATTCAAAAGGGCCTTGCATGTGTGTTTCACATTGGGAAATGGAGAAATATGTTCCCTTGCTAAAATGAGCACATCATTAAGAAGGGCCTTGAACAGTGATAGTAATACTAGTTATTCAAAATATTAAAAATAAATAAAAGCCGTCACATGAAAAAAGAATGCGAACAGGTGGATAAGATTATATTTTCTTTCAGGTGCAACATTACAGAAGCCTGAAGGGCCCTGGAAATGAATGAATACGTTTTGATTCCTGAGAAAGAGTCAGTTGCTGGGCAGAACACTTCAGTGACATCCACCATTACAGATCTGTTTGGCTCATTATCTGCAAGCCACATCTCTTTGAATCTATAGCAGAAGGAATTTATGGTGAGGTTGCTAGTCAACTAGATGAACAACAGAACCAGCCCTGCATGGGTAAAACTCCTAAAAATAGAAATTTTTAAATTTGAAATGTGGTGGAGTCAAGATTTGAATGACAAATTACAGTACTGCCTCATGAAGTTCAGAGGGCAAAGGTGAGCCATGTGGCCTGGAAGATAAGAATCCCTCCTACAGACCCTGACTTGCAGGATTGGTTAATTACTTTAATTTAAGGGTAAAATCAACATTTTAATAGATGCCTTGGCCTACCCGCAACTTAAACCTAAAAATGAAACTGAAACTATATATGTAAATAGGAGGCCATAGATTTATTTTGGGAATTGCATTTTTCCCATTTACTTTTGAACTGTGATATTTAGAGAGTAGGGACTATTCCAAACTGGTTGTGTTGCTACAGTGTTCATCCTGATCCAAGTTTCGGAGCTTAAGTTATAATCGAGAATGTGGTCCTAGCCTCCCCGAAAGTTTTCTTCATCTGGAAGTTGGGGAACTGGTGGCTTATTAAATTAGATATCTGGGTAGAACCTTTCATGTTGATAATTATTATAATGTTTGTGTAAATGGCAAAAAACTCAGTTTGCACGTGCAGCATCATGCCGAAACGGAAATAATCTTCATTAATCCTCCATGATTAGAGGAACACAGATATATTTAGGTTGTTATGTTGATTTGTAATTAGCAAAGTTTTGTCATGTAGTAACTTTTTAAGTGAAAAATCTGAAAAGTGTAAATGGTAAATGCTAGTAGGTGTATACCTCTGTCCCATCAATTCAACTTCAGAACTCCCCTAGCCTATCGGCAGAGAGGGGTTGAACCTTGGAGGAGGAGAGTACCGTAAACGTCAAATAAAGATTCAAGGCTAATAAGTTGACACCTCCTGATCTTACTATTTCGGGGGTGGGACTTAGGGGGTTAAAAAGGGGCTGCAGAAAAGGAGAGCTGCTTAAGAATTTTCAGGGAGACTTGCCTGAAGACCATCTGGGCAAAGCATGAGATAAGCATGAGATAACTGCCTAAATAGTATCTGGGTGGAAGGCCTACACATTGCTGCAGGATTAACTTTGCCTGGGAAGACAGCAATTGAGGAAGCCAAAAGCAGCTGGGATTTGTGCAAGGAGAACAAGTACAGAGGGATGCATGCTGGTGGCTGTCTTCGACTGAAGTCCCTGACCAGATCCAGTGCTTCTCCAAGAGAGGGTCCTGAAGTGCTGACTTTCCTGAGCACCAAAAACAGAGATTTCCAATGTAAGTAGATTGTCCAACAAAACCAAGGGTGTGTGGGACACCTGCTTGACATAATACCTTCCCCTTAATAGTGAGTGGGGGGCAAACTGAGTAGACCTGTAGTATATTTTACTGAATATTAATTTAATTAATTCCCATATACATTGACACAGGGGTAGCTCAGGGGAGTTCGAAACCTCTGCCCTCCTGGTGGTAATTTAAGTGTAGTAATTTAAAGTAATTGGGTATTCCTATTTTTCTTGTCAATCCCAGACTTCGCTAAAGGGAAAGTGGTGTCCTTGTCCAAAACAAAATTCCTTACTGCCCCCACTACCCAGACTTGGCCTTTAAACAGAGGGGTGCTGAATACCTGAAGCCTCGGTGTTTGGTGTTGGGAAGAGAATTGTTTTGCCAAGTGAAACCAAGTGTAATTCTCCATTGAAAAATGACCTGAGAGTGAGAAAGGGACTGTGATCAAAGAAAGACTTGGTAGGGTGAAGCATGAAGGAGAGTTCTATTAATCCAATCTATTCTTAAAAGTCTGTGTATTTTAAAACTGCTAGCATTTTTAAGTGCGCAGGGAATCTAAAATAGGAAAAGTGCTGCATGTGAACTTTCTTTCAAGCCAAAACTGTGCATTTGTTTCAAAACTCAACCCTTATCGAGAAATTCTACTGCTTATGCTCTAGTAATGTGCCACGGTATTATTACATTTTGATTTAAAGGGGTGTGTGGGACAAGAGGATTGACCTGTCTATTCAGCCTGTGTTCCCAGTACCTGAGACAAAAAAGGAAAAAGTGCGTTTTGTATTGAAGCTTTGTTTTCTGCCACAGAAATGGTGGTGGTGTGTGTAATCCTTTAGTGCAAATATTCCTTGAACCTATCATTTAAATAAATATATTCTTCTGTACCCTCGCCTGGTTCTTGGCTCATTGTTGGCACACGAGGCGGAATCTACGTGGATATATGTGAGTCACAGACAGGGCTAGCTGAATAAAACAATCAATGTGCTGTGTGTCATCTTAATTGGGGGGAAGGAACTCCTCATGTTAAAGGTGGTCTCCCAATATATATATATATATATATTTTATTTTCTTATTTTTATTTACTTGTGTGTAATCAAAGAGAAATTGATTTTTACAAGAAGAAGACATATTGAAACAAACGTTCATGAGATCAAGTGATACACATATTCACATATTCAGCTGAACGTTTGTGGGATGTTGATCATCGTTGTTGGATGCCGAAAATCCAAGGTGAGGTGAGTTCTTCTTGGCGAAAAGAAGGATCTGAGGAAGCGAGACTTAACTTAACTTAACTTTGTCATTGACTTGTATGCTATTGTGGTGTGGTTTCGATGGAATTTATCTTTGCAAATGCCACTTCCAATAGCTTTGCAGTGGCCACTGACCATCTAGCTTTTTCTACTGAAATCAGGCGACACCACCATGTGTCTTCTTCCACAAGTACTGAGTTGGCAGTGGTTCCAGAAAGGCTGTGCATTCAGCGTTTAACGATGGACAGTTTAACACCAAATGGCGGTCTGTTTCTTGGTTATCGAAATTTTGCACAGTCTGCTGGTTGTGTGGTTGGCTTGACTTCTTAACGCTAATATCTCTCTAGTATGTAATAGATTTAGCCGGACTCTTAGGAAGGTTTTTCTGAGTTTCTTGTCCAGGAATTTAACGCAGTAAGTCAAAGGCCTTTTTAGTTTGTTGTATGTTGGTGGAAGATGTTTCAAAAGTTTGGTCGCCACTGCCTTTTCACCTGTGGCAGTCCAGTCATCGTTTTTAAGCTTATAGATCACACTTTGTGGGTTGGCTATCAGGTCGTCTGTGGTGCACGCCAAGTTCTCCAATTTGCTTTTTTGCTGGTTGGTCCAGTTATGTAGGGCTTGACATTTGGTCAATTTGAGCTCGTTGTCGATAAGATTGAATATCGGGAGACTGTCCCGTATCAGGGTCTTCCTGAACAGTGAGATTGAGGAGACACTGACAGTTGCTTCTAGCGACAGTAGTCCCAGCTCTCTTCTCACTGCTGATATCGGTACTGAGTTAGGGAGCCCAAGTACCGATTTCCAGACGTATCCTTCCAGTTTCGGCCAGATAGATTTCGGCATGGTGATTGTTGCTTCCATACCTTATCTTACGGCCGGTACTATTTTGCCTTTGTAGAAATTGATAGCTGGCAAGAGCGAGTATTTGCCGAACTTTCGGTCAATCAGCCTCAGTTGTGAAGTCAGATTTTGAGTTTTGTCCCATAAGTACTGTTGCATTCTGGTCTCTTGCAATGATCCGTCTATGATCACTCCGAGGTACTTAAAGTTTTGTACAACTTCAATTTGTGTTTTGTTCACAGACCAGGTTTTGGTCGTTTTGCGAGAGTGTTGGGTTTTGGAGTCTCCCAATATATTGTTACAAACCTGATATAGTGTTGATATAACTTTGGATGTGATATGTTCTGGGAGGAGGTTCCTCTCAAGAGGGAAGATCAGTGGGATCTCCTGGAAAGATTGGATTTGTGTACCTTAAGCTTGTGCGAATTGCACATACTAGTGATGTTCCATGTCAGTCAGTCCAAAAGTAATATGAAGATCAGCAAAGGACAGAAGGATTCTCTCTTTTATCACATCTGATAGAATATTACACCGAACACAGACCGTAAATAAACTGATCTTATTAACTTCAGCTATGTGTGTATTGTGCCATGGGGGTTGTGCTGTCAGCCTGCCTCCCCACCCAATATGTTGTTGTGCATCCTTGCATATGCGTATGGTATGTTGAGTCATGGCAGGTAGAGAAAACTCCTCACAATCTCCATATAGAGTTTGGATTGGCGAGATTCTTTCTATCCATGCCTGCTCCGCTTTGATATGTGGTAGTTGAAGGTCCCCATGTAGCCAGTCATTAACAGTTGCCAATTGGCTCACCCAGTAGTATTGTCTCATGTTGGGTAAGCCGATAACCCCTTCCCACACTGAACATTGTAACATACTTAGAGTAATGCGTGGCTGCTTCCCATATAACAGTTCTCTGAGAGCTGTATCAATTTTATTGAATTCCAATTTAGGGGAAATTAGGGGGGGCATTTTGAAGTATGTAAATATATCTGGGTAACATTAGAATTCTGAATAGGGTAGCTTTTCCTAACAGATTCAGCTGGAGAGACTTCCACTGTATCACGTTATGCAAGAACCTTTCCGTAATAGGGTGAAGGTTGCAGGGAGGAAATCTTGTGTGATCAAGTCCTTCCTGTACACCGAAATATTTAAAACCATCGCTAGTTATCTGGTAGGGACAACCCAGAGAGATAGGCCCCTCCTCTCCCTGTACCAGAAAGAAAGTGGACTTTTGCTAATTTACCTTGAGTCCGCTGAATGCCTCATACTCCCGAAGCTTTTGGGTTACTATCAGACAAGAGTGTACCGGAATCAAAGTCGGGTCAGTTCTTAGTTGTAACGCTGTAGATTCTATGGCCAGAGTCAACAGCAAAGCAGAAAGGTGGCCCCCCTGTCTTGTCCCACGCACCAAAGAAAGGGATGTGGAGGTCACCACATTGACCTTAATTTACACAGTTGGTGACTTATAGAGTTGGCGGGTACAGTGAAGGAAATTATCCCCAAAGCCCATACACGTCATCATTTACCACAGACACTCCCACGTAACTGAATCAAAAGCCTTTTCAAAGTCGAGAGAAGAGAGAAGAGCCAACGTGTCCGGAAGAACAGAGGCTTAATTTATTTCTAGATTTAAACATCAGATATCCATGCAAGTGGATTTATCTGGCATAACCTGGTTCACTCGGATTAGGGTGGATTGGTTAAAGTAAGTCAAAAATATCTCCACCACAGGACCACATTTTTCTTGGGATTTAGAGGCTAGTAAATGAGACTGTAATTAGCTAGCCTCATATCTTTACAGGCCTAGTATTGACCTTTTCTAGATGACTGTGAGTAAGAGATGTTATCTAAAATTTTGTTAAATCTGCAGTAAGAGACAGATTACGGAAATTTGAAAGTGTGGAACTAATATTCCCTGTCTCGTTAACTGGCTGTGAAATAACTACAATGCAGAAGTAAAGTGTCTAGTCACTCTGCTACTCCATTGTGCTTGATATGTTTTTCCACATGTTTTGACTGTAAATATTGTGGTGTTTTTATAAATTATTAAAAGTATTGAATACATTCCGAGAAAAATGTTGTCCCGTGGTGGAGATATTTTTGACTTACTTTAACCAATTGAGTTTGGTAAACGTTTTTACTTAAGTGTCATTAGTCTGAGATATGAGGGCTAAGAGAGGTAATCAGCTTTCAATTTATATATTGTTTTATTAAATTTCTTCCCGTTAGAAAGCAGATCCCCAGTAAATAAAAAAAGTCAGGAAAATATACCTAATTTAGTGTTACTACCTTAAATTGTGCCAGGAAGAAGAGAGCATGTTTAATACCTTGTGCCTCCAGTTTTTTCCTGATCGAGTCATAGGACTGCATGGCTCTTTGTACCTCTATGGTATAACCTGGAAAAAAGGCAATTTTTGAGCCGTTATAAGTGATCAGTCCCCTCCAGTAAGCCATCTGCAGCAATGCGTGCCAATCACAGTATCTTGCTATCAACAGAGCCCCCGTACCATGCGGCTATGCTCTGCCAGATTGTGCACATACACTTATTTTGTCCTCTATGCTTATGTGTACTCCGTAAGTAGCCCCTTGTACCATGAAGCAAGGCTTTACCGGAGTATGTTATCACAACGATGTTGTAACCACTATGCACGGTTTTTGCCTTTTGTAGACTGTGCATTCTCACACTCACTGTAATTAGTGCCTTGATGCCTGAGGGTTTTGTGCACTGCTATAAATCTAAAAATAGAAAAATTCAAAATTGTTGCGAGGCTGTCGAGATTTGACGCTCTAAAGTCCGGATGGTGTCTTCTGAGTCCGAGGTATGCATACCCCACTCTCGAAGACAGTTTGTGTAGGTTGTGGTGTAGTAGGGATACCTCTGAGCTGAGCCCATCAATTTTCCCTGCTGTGGTCCGCTTTGGCGCTCATCACATTCTTGAGAGAGAGGGAAGCTGCCGTGAGCTCCGTGTTCCGTGCTGCATGAACAGGCACCAAAGATTTATAGGTAGTCGGACCGCTCGCTGTGTATTGATCCATCTTATTCTTTGCTCCAAGCTTCTTATGTTTGTCCTTTCCCATGGTCGTGAGTGGCATGTCATCAGCATGTCAGGTCACAAAACCCCTCAGGAAGTCCACAGGGAGCCCACCCAGATCGCCATCAGCAGAGGCCTCTGTTTAATGTGGGCGTAAAGGAGTCTGTCCAGGTCCCTGGAGGACTGCCCCAGGCTCAAGGGAGACACTATTGAACTTCAACAGGAGGAAACCAAATAAGGGAAATTCCAAGATGTTTCCTTTCTCTGCCTTCTTTGCCAGTGAATTGCAAGACTTTGTCCAGACCGCCCTCTCTCTCCACTGGGGCCCTCTCCTCTTGCATATCTGTGGCAGGAGGGCCAAGAGTCCTGATTGGGTGGGTTGCCTTCCTTCAGAAGAGGCCCGGGACTGGCAGGAGGAGTGCATGGTCAGCGTATCCCAGAGCCTTGACTGTGCCATGGCATCTCCCCGCCTTGCACCCTTCACTGTGCTCTTTGCCTGCTGGTATCCATGTTCCCAACCCAGGACTCCCTCTGTGGGTCAGTTGCTCCCAACAAGCCATGGGCGAGCACGGCCCCTGGGCCATTGGCCCTCCAGAAAAAACATAACTCAGAGCCCCCACTGGTGCCCTAATCAATGAGTGGGGCGGCACACTCTGCTGTGGCCATCTGCCACTCTGCACCAGGCAGTCATCTGCTGCAGGTCCTGGATGGGCATGTCCTGGGAACCGCTGGGACCGTGAGCCAGCATGGCTCTGCGGTCCCCCGCTGGTTTTCAAAAATGGCGATTTGACTGGCAAGATGGCACCGGTCACTAGAGCGCTTCATTGCAGTATCTTGTTCTTTGGCTGTCCAGGCTCTTTTTTATACCAGAACTGAGGTAGGATGTTCCACGATCATTCCTCTCTCTCCTCCATAACCGGGCTTCCCCGGAAGTAACGGTTTAAAGGGATATGTAACAACAGGATCCTGCAGGCCGCGCGGAGCTGACACGGCTCACGACTGCATACTTCGGCTGCTCAACAGCGTCCCTGATACTCTTCATTCTCAGCATCTTCCTTGCACTTACTGTGATGAGGGAGATTACTACCGAAGCACTCTTTACTCTTGCCCAAACCCGTATTGGGTCTCCCGTGGCTCCCTTTACCCTCTTTTTGGTGGGGGCACTTCACTGGTTCTTCCTGGGGTGTTGGTCTCGCTCACTATTGTCGAATGCTCTTTGCGTCTTTCTCTCCGCTTCCTGCTGCACTGCGCTGGCTCTGCGGGTTTCTTGGGCTTTTGGTGTTGGTGTAGTTAAAGGACTGCACAGTTCATCTCTCCGAGGCCATGCCACCATCAGCATCTCTCCAGCTTCTGCCTAGGTCGGGTGTCCGTCTGACTACGGAGTGTTCTGTCGACTGTTCAAGGATGTCCTCTCGACCGAGGACAAGCTTCTCCTGCTCACTTCCTCGTTCCCAGGTTTGAATCTCGCGGGGCTAAAGTGCTTCACACCAGGTTCTCTCTTCATTGAGTCCTTTCTTAGTTTTTATGTCCTGTAGCTGGGACCTTCCTAGCGGAGTGCCATAGTCCTTCATTTGTACCAATGGAATATTCTTCATTCCTCCTTGGGGCCACCTCTTCTCAGTATTGTCTAGACTTGGAATAGGAGTACTTTGGATCACTCCTTCAATCTTTCTCTTCTCAGTACTTTTAGGAGATGACTTATTATCACTCTGTATACTCCTCCTCATCTTGGTAGTATGAAGTCTTAAGTGAGGAAAGGAGGGAATATTGCAGTAACAAACCGTAGTGCTTTCAGGTTGGTTCTTGGAGGACCTCAAGGATTTCTTGGTCTCAAGGCAAGAGGGTTAGGAAGTTCCATCACGGAATGGGAGTCCCTGTCCCCATGAGGGGAGTCTCTCCCTGTGATGTCTCGCTTTCCACTAACCCTAGGGGGATTGTTGTGTAGCTGGCTGAACGCCGTAGCCTCACAGGGAAGGGTTCCCATCTGGTGAGAAGTGACGAGATCCCATGAATCGTCACACATCTTACACCCTCTTCAAAGTGTTACATGTTTTACTTTTTCTTTATTCAGTCCAGTTAGTATCAAAATTAGACTCAGTGGTGGTTTGGTGCATTGCTCATAAGTCTCCTCCATTTCAAGTACACATCATGCTTTTTTTTTACCAATAACATGCAATTGGAATAACTCCATGTGCCCATTCCTAGCTGGCAGCTTTTTGTATACTGTAGATGAAAGCTGTAAATATGTAAAAAGATCAATATAGTTAATTGGATTTCTGCATTCAGTGGATGTTATAACAACATTGTAAGTTGCAAGTTCACAAACATATACTATCACAACCCAACAGTAGGATTAATTGAAATGTGTAGATATATTCCAGATTAGCTATTTTAACTCTTAATAACTTCTTAACTTCTCTTTCAAATGATTAACACATTTCTCAGCTCTGCAGTTCAAATTCCATTGTTTAGTATGGTTGTATTTTTTTCACTAAACAATAGGCTGTTTATGAGGTTTCTGTAGTTGATTTACATTGTGACCCTATTGAAAAATTGTAGAGCCACTCTTGTGCTATTTATCAATCCCCCATGTCTGTCCTCGTCCTACCCTCTACCCCAAGGCCCAGTCACCAACAAGTTGGTAGTATGATGCTGGAGCATGTGCCACTCCATGGCATCTTTCACTGCTGTGAGAGATTCCAAGACTGACAGCCATCTGGCAGTACAGACAGTGCATGTATACAAAAAAGAAGTCCCACCTGAAAATGACTTGTGGTGCATAGTTAGAGCCCTGAGCAGGCCAAAAGGAAATCAGTGCTAATACGATAGCAGTTTTTCTTAACCTGTGTTCTTACTCCTCTTTCAAGTTGAATCAATAGTTTCATGAAGAATCCATACTTGTGTTGTTTTCTTTTCTAACTATATTTGGATTGATTTCAACATACACGATAGATCAACACCAACAGACCAAATGGATAATGGATATGCCAAATTGTTTTAACGTATTAAAATGAATATACTGTGTATGAGTCCCATAGCAAGGAATCTTAACCATCTATAAACATAACATAATGTGTACCCACACAGGTCTGCGTTAAAAAAAAACGCATTCTGAAAAGCTTGAGTTTCAAAATTGTAAAACCGACTTGGTCGCATTTTTTAATTCGAGCTTTTGGGAATGTGCTCATTTGTTCCCCGCTTTCAATTTAATGCATGCGAGGGACACCCCCACAACCCCTGAAGCCCATAATACAGAACTAGGTGAGCGGGGGAAACCCTGCAACCTTCGCTCACCTAGTTCAGCATTTTGGGATTCGCATTATCAACTATGCCGAATGCGCAGAAAACGTGCATTCAGCATTTTTGATCCAATACTTTGGGACAATCCCAAAGGGTTTATAAGACAAATGTGTCAATTGAAACAACAAGAATTTTAAAAAAGTGAAAAGAAGAAGACAAATTTAAAAAAAGGAGAAAAGAATAAAGGATCATCTTTCTTGAGCCAATCATATCATATCGGTCATTGTTAGTATCACAGGTATTATTTTACAACTATTGTATTGATAGGAATTACGCTATGTACAGACACTTAATTCTGTAAAGTGGTCATCAGCATTTATGATGATTACATGAATTATGACATTTTATACAAGTGAAAAATCTCAAACGTGGATTAGCTGAGCCTCTCTCGTCATTCTGATTAGCAAAGTTGATGAACGCCAACGTCATTGCCATGTAAGTCTAGAATCTATTGTTGACTGTTGCTGCAATGTCTTCTATTAATATTCAATCCCATATCCTGTGCCATCGGGTGTTGATATGTGGGGAGTCAAAGTACTTCCACATCTGTGCTATGGTTAATCTAGCGATGGTCACTAAATCTGAAATGAATGCACCAATTGGTTAGTGTGAAGGATATTCATGATTTTGGCCTGGGTCTCCCAGTATTACTATAACGGGCTGAAGTATGCAGGCCAGGAAACATTGAAGGGTAAAACAACTCCAAGTTTATTCACATTTATAAGCGACCCGGCGCTCTGCACTGCAGCTCTCCTCACATCCCCCCGTATCTCCCTCAACTCCCAACCTCTCGAATCTCACACACGCTTCAATGCAAACATTCTATGTCACGCTCATGTAGGCAGGGCACCTCATTACATAGCAACCGTAAAAAGCATATCAAAATACAACATCATCCCCCCCTTTGAGAAAATACAAAAGCAAAGAAGAAAACCAATAGAAACAGAAGAAGAAATAAAATACAAAACATGAAATTGCACAGAGTGCCAGAAGACGGCTTAAAACAAAACAACAAGGTATAACCGTTTGATAACTTGACGTCCTGAAACCCCAAACATAGTCTTACATTGAATGATTATAGTGCAGTTGGGAGACCACATGGGTAACTAAAAGTCTTTACTTTTCCATGACGTAGTCTCTTGACCAAACAGGTAACTTCTTTACTCTTGAACTACGAACAACCCTATCATCATCAACAGCATCAAGATTGTTTTCTTGATGTACATTTAAATCCCCCAATTCATTTCCTGGTCCCCCATTCACATCACCATTCCGTGAATGCACATCCTCTCCAAACAACTCAATAGCCCTTCTGTTCTACCTTTTCTGCACATCCACACCACCTTCACCCTTCCACATCCATTTACTCACTCTATCTAAATTCCAAACTGAACCACCACAAACTTTAACAGCTCTTTTGAACACTTGTACAACTTTGACAGGACTGCTGAACTTGGATTCACCTTTTCTAACGTTGCGCCCTAGTTTGATTCTTACGAAATCACCAGGTGAAATTCTTAACATAACTCGTTCGGTGCCAAATGTATATGTTTCACACTCTTTTCTCTTTCTATGATTTACCCACCCAGGATTAAGTAACGTGTTTGGAACCCTGCCTCTCGTCATTTCGAAAGGCGAAACTCCCATTCCCCTCTTGACAGACATTCTCACGCGCCATAATTTCTTCTTGAGAGCCTCATCAACAGGTATATTGATCCTCCAAGCTAGTTCCACCGTCTCCACAATGATTCTATTACATCTCTCCACTAAACCATTGGTTTGTGGGTGATATAGTGCCGAAAATCTCCAATCAATCCCCGAACATCTTGCAAACTCCCTAGCCTCCCTACTTCTGAATTGAACGCCATTATCATTAATGATCACTTTGGAATATCCCTCCCTCCTGAAAATTTGCATCAAAAAATGTATTACCTCATTGGAGTCAATTTTACTAACAGCCTTGACCTCCAACCAACCTGAGTAGTAATCAACCAACACTAACAGAATTTTTTTTCCATGCATTAAGTTTCCATAAGGTCCAATGATGTCAATACCTACTTTGTCCCATGGGGCCTCCCCCTTAGACATGTTGATAGGATCAGACTTAACACTTTTGCAGCTTTTGTCACTATTTTGACATGGCCAACAATTTCTGACAAACCTTTCAATCATTAGATCCATCCCAGGCCACCAATACTTAGTTCTCCCATTGTTTTTAGTTCCAGTGATTCCTGGATGTCCATGGTGCGCCTTTGCAATGAGTTCATTACACAATACTTGTGGAGGAATTAACTTGTCCCCCTCACTAAGAAATTATCTTCCATGGAAAATTCATCTCTTATTTCCCAGAATTTCATGCACCCATCACAAACTAATCTCTTTTCAGGCCAACCTGATTCAGTGTACTTCATGACTTTTTGCAACGTCTCATCTTTGCTGAGCTCATTTAAACATGTTTCTTTGGATGTCACTTCAAAAACAGTTGCCACAACTTCACTATCTTCTTCCAGACCAACGTCACTCTTTCCTAAAGGCAACCTGGACAAATAGTCAGCAATAGCATTTCTCTTGCCCGGGATATACTTCACAATAAAATGATAGTCTTGCAACTTGAGGCTTAATCTAGCTAACCTAGGAGAAGATTTACACATCCCACGCATTGTGAGTACTTCAAGCAACGGCTTGTGATCAGTATGTATTATGAATTTGCTTCCCCAAAGGTACTTTCTAAAGTAATTAACTGCCCAGGCACAAGCTAATAACTCTTTTTTGATAATTGAATACCTACTCTCAGTGTCCGAGATTGCTCTGGAAGTCTGATTGATTACTTTTTCATGACCAGCATCAGTTATCTGGGATAAAACTGCTCCCAAACCATTCCCACTGGCATCCACAGTGACTCTGGTTAACCTTCCCAACACAAACCCTCCCAATTCTACAGCATTACAGATCTCACTTTTTATGCATTCTACTGCTTTATTACATGAATCCCTCCATTCATACCTAACATCCTTTTTCATTAATTTCCTCAACGGTTCAGTCACACTAGCAACATTCTTTACAAATCTGTTATAATACTCACACAAACCAATAAATGATCTGAGTTCATCCTTATTAGCGGGATTGGATGAATCCCTAATCGCTTTCATGGCCTCCCACTTTGGTTTACAACCCTTTCCATTCACACTGTGACCCAAATATTCAACTTCTTTTACCCCAAACTTGCATTTACTTTGTTCAATTTTCAACCCACAAACCTCCAACCTTGCCAACACCTCTTATAACCTTTTGTCATGTTCTTCAGGACCTTTACCGAAGACAATAATATCGTCTTGATACACTAGTGTTCCACTCAAACCCTTCAGAACATGCGTCATGACTCTTTGAAACACCGCTGCTGCGGACGCCAACCCAAATGGCATTCGCTTGTACCTGTACAAACCATATGGCATGATAAACGCTGTGATGTCCCTACAGTCCTCCGTGAGCGATATCTGATGATATGCACTTGAAAGGTCCAACGTGGAAAATAAATCTGCATCCCCAATGCGATTTAACATCTCAGATATTATTGGCAAAGGAAAAATATCAGTTATGAGGTTTTTGTTCACATCCCTCAAGTCAATGCAAATTCTTGGTTTTCCATTCTTTTTTATGGCTACAACAATGGGACTCACCCATTGTGATGACTCAATCTTCTCAATAACTCCTTCTGATTCTAACCTTCCTAGTTCTTGTTCAACCTTTTCGATAATAGCAAATGGAATGGGTCTGGTTTTCGTGTGCGCCACTGGCAATGCTCCTCGCTTGAGTCGTATCCTGTGAGCAAAATCTTTTAACAAACCCAAGTTCGATTGTAATTCATTACCAAATGTCACCATTCTCCTGCTTTGTTCTTGGCTACTGTTCACAATCAGAATTTGTTCTTCTTCACACGGATCCAACCTTATTCTCAAACCTGCTTGATCTCTCCAACCTATTATGTTCACACCCTTTTCAGCTACATAAATTTTCACCTGGGCACGCCTGTCCTTGAACTGAATGATGCTTGAAAACCAACCCACAATCTGAATCTTTGACCCTTTGAATCCGCCTGGATTCTTAATGTCTGATGCTTTCAATTTGCACTTGAGGCCATTTGCCACCAGATTCTGCCAGGTCCTCTTGGTAATGATTGTCCATAGAGAACAGCTATCAACCTTCACCTTTAATTTCCAATTGTCTAAAATCACTTCACAACTTGGGCACTTAAATTCTCCTCCTGGCGGTTCATGAATCATGAACACTCTCTCTTCATCAGATTCTTCCTCCTCATCTTGGATTGCCAAGACTCTTTTTTTTCGTCTATAAGTGACAGCAAAATGTCCTTTCACTCTACAATTTCCACATTTTTGCCCAATCGCAAGACAATTTCTGGAGTAAGCATAATGGCCTAATATACCACAAATGTAACATCTGTCGCCATCTCTTGTCTGGGTATTCTGGATTCTGGGTTCAGTCTTCGTCCAGATCTTTCCTTTGGGGAAACTTCCTTTATTCTCAAATCCTTTTGCTCTATTGCCTTTGTTAGTGGCAATGTCAACTCGATCCTTGGTGCGTAGAGTACTAACTAAACCTTGCTCCTCCACTTCTTGTCCGCCTTTAGCACTATGTTGCAACATATTATGAGTAGCTTCCTGCTTTTTGCTCTTTATCTCTTTAGAACACAATTGACTGTGTTCTATCCTTTTTGCGATGGCAATAGTCTCTGGTAAGGACGGGTTTGCCACCATCCACAACCTATCTTGAATTAGGCTGTGTTTGGAATAGATTATAATTTGGTCTATAATTAGTTCATCAAGAGTGATCCCATTCCCAAAATGACATGTACGTGCCAGTAATCTCAACGCCGAAACATACTCTTCTATATTTTCCTGCTCCTTTTGAACTCTTGTGTAGAAATTATATCTATTGATGGCTACGTTAGTCTCAGGGGCATAGTATTTATCCAGTTGTCTTATTGCTTTCACGTGCTCATCACCATCGCCAGCTTCATCTCCTGATAATTCTGGAAGCTCCATAAATTTCCTTTGACCCTTCAAACCTAAAGCATGGAGTACTAACAGCTTTTTCTTGTGAGAAGTAAGTCCCTCTTGTTCCACAGTCTGAATATAGTTTAACCAAAACTCCTTCCATTCAGACCAAACCACTGCGGGCTGTCCAGGTGTTGGGAGAAAACTCGCGGGCGGTTGAATGCTGATGCCTTGCATGGTCAACCTTGTACCATGCTGACCAATATTTCTTTCCAGAATAGTAATTAAAGTCTAACTTGAAACAATGTAATTTTCTTACAGATTCAACTGTATCCTTAGAATAATAACAAAATGTGTTATTATTGTTCTGCTTGCTTGATATGACTTCCCAAATGAAAGAGAATAAAACATTATTATTATTATTATTATTTTTTTAAATTACTGAGACGAGGATGAAGGGACTTCCCTCATCCCCGCCTGACTTCCTGGTTTGTGCTGCCGGATCCATGTCACGTGAGCGTGTGACGTTTCGCAAGGTCCTTTACTCTAGTATGAGTAAAGCCAAAGTGCCCTTTGCGTGCGTGCGTATGTACAAATATGCGTGAACATCACTGTATGCCACAAAACATCCAAACTTCTGAGGGATCACCACTGTACGATCTCCCAGCCTCCGGGATTGATAAACTCTAACAGCACAAGCAAACAACATGCGTTTGCTCGGAGCGGCCGCTCTCTCTCTCCGTGAGTGTATACGATGCCGGGTCAATCCTCGTCCCTAAAATGAAGTATGCAGGCCAGGAAACGTTGAAGGTTAAAACAACTCCAAGTTTATTTACATCTACAAGCGACCCGGCGCCCTGCACTGCAGCTCTCCGCACATCCGCCCGTATCTCCCTCAACTCCCAACCTCTCGAATCCCACACACGCTTCAATGTAAACATTCTATGTCACGCCATGCAGGCAGGGCACCTCATTACATAGCAACCGTAAAAAGCATATTAAAATACAACACAGGCCCTTTAGGTATATTCATTTCAGATTTTTCTTTTACTTTATGGAGAACTTGATCCCTAAAAAGTTTGAATCTCTGGATATTCCCAACAAATGTGAATGTAGGAACCCATATGCTTGAGTCCATGCATTGTTAAATACCATTCTCAGAGTACTTTAAATGTATTCCCTTTGGACTAGAAACCTGATGCTGAGGTTACTGCTCTCAACCATATATGTTGTCATTGATCCTGTATGCTCACACTTTGGTGATCCCTCTTCCCCTATTGCATGTCTGTAGATTGTTCTGTTGAATCACAACTCTCAAAAGCCCTGTATATATACACGAGACCAGATAGCATGTTGAGTCACTTCAAAAAAGGCTCCTAAAGGGAGAACGTCTTTACAAGCTCCACTCATTATGAGTATGGAGGCAGCTATGCCCTTCATAAGGGCATGGCTGCCACCATACCGGGTTTCAGCTCCGGGTTCCTTCAATGAGGAATAACCAGGCCATTCCAACATTGTAGGACCCGGTAATTCCTCATTGAAAAAACCCATTCGCATTCCCATTTGAACACCCATAGGACTCAATGGGAATGGGGAGGCAGCTAATAACGGGGCTGTTAATAACGGGCCTGTTATTAGCTCCCTGGTCCCCTTGCGTCTGACCAGACGTCCTGAGCGGGTCCCACTAGGGGACCTCGTAATAGGGCATACCGTAATGAACGGTGCCGGTCCCGTAGCGGCACCCTTCATTACGGGAGCGCCAGTGTTGTAATGAGGCCCAATGTCATAGGATTGGAAATCCAAATCCGAATTTGCATGTATTGGTATCTTTCAAGTTTGAAAGCTGAGAGGGAAATCATTATCAACTAAATGCCCCAATATATCTAAACCACATTCTCGACAACGATTTAAGGTTCATCGCTGGTGAGAAATCTGGATTGCCAAAGACTGGAGTTAACAGGGAAGGATATATGGATGATTTAAATAATTCAGTATAGTTCCCCATTAGTATAATTTATTTATTTTAGCATTTGTAAATAGCGCACTTAACCCTAAGGCAACTAGGCGCTGGTTACACATGCATAAGGGGAAGGTATCAAGCATTCGGAAATAGTCCTGGCAGTCTGGGCACTTATGTAAAAAAAAGTTTTAAATTGTTTTCTGAAGGTCCAGTATGAGAGTTCAGCTCGGAAAGTGAGTGGGAGGGAGTTCCATAGTTTGGCAGTGGGAACCGGAATGCTTGTGCCGCCTGCTGTAGAGCGTTTCAATTTAGAGATTCTTTGCCGGTGGCTGTTAGCAGTGCATGTTGGTCGCGGTGAGTTTGGTTTTTCAAGTATGTTTGACAGCTATGCTGGGGCAGTGTTGCTAAGGCAACGGTAGACAATGGATAAGGTTTTGAACTGGATGCATTGTCAAATTGGGAGCCAGTATGCTTTCTTTCAGAGCTCAGTGATGTGAGCTTGTCTCAATATGCCCAGGACAGTGCAGAGGTCATTGTTTTGGATAACTTGGAGTTTTCCTAGGTTTCACTTTGAGGTGCTAGCCAGCAGTGCGTAACAATAGTCAAGACTGGATCCGATGATGGCTCTGGCGATGATGAGGTGGTTATCCATGGTAAGAAACGGTCTCCTGGCATTTAAGAGTTTCACAGTGTGGGCGGTGGAGGATGCAATGGTGTTAATTTGATGTGTCATGTTGAGGGTGGTGTCTAAGTAGACACCTAAGGTTTTTACTGTTGGAGAGACAGTGATTGTGTTTCTGTCTATGTTGAAGGAGTCGTAGGTTGGGTCGAGTTTGTCGAATGTGGATCAGGTGCCAACTAGGAGGATTTCAGTCTTCTCATCATTTAGGCACAGGAGATGGGAGGCCAGCCATTCTTGGATGATTTCTTAGTGTTCAGAGCTGAAACATCCCGCACATAATCATCAGTTAGTGGGAGGAGGACTTGGGTGTCATCCACACAGTTTGTGTATGAGATGCCGAGGGAGTCCAGGTGGCCGAAGAGGGGTTTTGTATAGATGTTGTAGGGTGTAGGGGAGATGCAGGAGCCTTGCAGGACAACACAGCAAGTGACTGGGGTAGGTGGGACTGTGTGGTCTGCGGCAAAGACCGAGGTCATTCTTTCGGCGAGGAACGATGCGATCCATCTCGTTGCATCTGGGGAGAGGTTTGCTGTGGCGGATAGATGGTGGCAGAGGGTTTGGTGGTCTACAAAGTCAAAGGCCATGGATAGGTGTAGCAGGAGTAGGAGGGCTATCTTGCCTGAATCTCTGCTATTGTTAAGTTGGTTTTTGAGGTCTAGAAGAGCAGTTTCTGTGTCGTGTTAGGGCGGAAGCCTGATTGGCGGAGACCAAGGACGTGGTTTTCTTCTAGGTATTCCTGTACTTGGAGATAGGCCGCCCGATCTACTATTTTTTTAAATAAATGGAACAGTGGTGATCGGGTGGTAGTTGGTGGGAATGGTTGGGCAGAAAGATGGCTTCTTAAGTAATGGAAGGATCCAGTCTTCTTTGAGGCTGGTAGGGACCGAATTGTGGCGAAGGAGGTGATGATGATGGCAGTGATGAGAGGGAAAATCACTCCGGCACAATTCTTAACTACAGGAGCGTGATAGGTGTCGCCTTTGCAGCAAGATGGTTTTAGACTTTTAATGATGCAGGCTACTTCTGGTTCTTATAGGAGGTGGAAGGGACTGGGGAAAGGGTTGCTGTGCAGGTGGATGGGGAATGGGTTGTATACCGGGGTTTGATACGAATGCCAAGCTGTTTTGTGCAAATCCTGTTTTGAAGTAGAAGGATTTTTATTTTGAGGGCATCCTGTACCTTCGTGCACCATGGGTTATCTTTAATTAAGTCAGTGTATGGGGTGGTTGGCGTTTCAAACTTACGTTGAAGAGTTTGCAAGTGTCAGATTTGTCATTAGTTATTATTTTGTTGTATGTGAAAGCTTTGGCTGTGTAAATTGTTTCTTGTACTCCTTGGCTAGGGTGGCAGAGATGTGTTTGTTGGCGTCTGTGTTTTATTTCTCCATGCTGATGCAGCAGTGCATTTGTTGGATTATGTGTCTAGGAGCTCAGGTGTGAACCATGAGTTTTTGTGTGTTGAGGCTTTTGCTTTGCATTGTTTGAGGGGGGCTAGTATGTTGACCGTCTGCGTGATAGTGGAGATATAACGTTCAACAACTGTGGATGGGTCAGTTTTTAGTACAGCAGGAAGGTACTGCTGGCAAAGCAGTTGTGAAGCTTGGGGTGCGTTTGGTCGTCGAAACAGAGAAGTTGATGATGTGATGGTCAGTCCAGGGTCATGGTGTGTTGGGTAGGATATGATATGATATGGCATTTATAACGCGCCTATACACAATTGTTTCGAGGCGCGAGATAAGTCGCAGTTTGAGTATGCGATTCAATATATTGTATATGCATGTGTAACAACGTCATTGGAGAAGGAGGCCATGTTCCGAGAATTGTAGGACAAACAAAGAAGCTTCTTTAAGGGAAGAGAAACAGTTGCTTGTTCACTCTCAACCCCCATCTTCATCTCAGTTTTTTCGAAATGCCATTCCACCAGACCACCAAGAAGTACAGAAATAATGGTTCTATTTCATATTTCTGCTTTTTGAAGTCGCCTAAAAAAGACTGTTTTTTTCCAGCCAATTTTAGGTGGCCCTCAAAAAGTCAAAATATCCCCTTCCCTTGCCCCCCGTCCCAACTCTCTCTGGTCGGAAGACTTCCAAATCGGGCAGTGCTACCCACTGAACCCCCCTTTCTCACCCACCGCTGCCTCCCTTCCCACCCCAGAAGTCCCTGTTCCCAAAAACACACACACAAACATGCAACACACACACAAGAACACACACACATAAAGACACGCTTCACTTTGAATTGGATACACTCCATGAAATATTGCTGTTTTCTTGTTGCAGCGCGGCGGTCTCGCTTGCATTTAGCAAAGGACTGTTATAATCTGCACCAGTCACTTTAAAATTGCTGGCCACGACCAACCAGGAACTGGCGTGTAGAAAAGGAGGATGCCGTAACCCTTGTGGTATTAAGCCCACAGGGGTGACAAGGGCGCAGAGACTGCCTTTAAGGCTGTTAGGCGAGCGGGAGCGGGCTTGTTATACCTGCGGTTATATCCATGGAACAACAGTAGCTGTTCAATACAGGGTTGAGATCATCTGTTACACTGTACGTTTTCATCATCGTACTTTGATAGCAGACTTGAGCGGCAGGGCAGGAACGAGAGTCGGACTCTGGCAGCTCCTTGAGCTTTCGGGTCTACCTAGCCCTGCCGCTAAGATTAACCATCAGTGTATGGATTTTGAAACACGTAGAACAGCTTCTTGGGAAAATTGTTACACCTTTGTTATTCTGGAAGTAAACTTATCGCATCTCTGGCTAATGTAGTATTTATTTAAACAGGAAATTGCAAGTTTTCTCTCCTCCTACAGTGGTGATTAGTAAAGTGGTCTATATTACGGAAGTTAATGTCCGGCTTGCTGCTAATTTTGTTCTATGTATTTTCCGTAATCTGTATGGGAAAACTGTTGCAATTACTTTATCGCGGAGCATGTGGATAAGTTATTAACTCTAATACAGAGGACTATAGTTATTATTTGTAGGTTATAATTTTCAATTTTAACTGTTCAGTTTGGAGTTTATAGGAACAGCTTTTTTAATTGATCCATTGTAAAGTGATATATTAAACTTTATATAAGTATTCTTCATTAGAGCTGAGCCACTTTTAGGAAAATGGCTCCAAAACTGAGATCTCAGAAAAATACTAAAACCAAAAATAATAAAGGAAAAAAGGATCTACTCTCAGTAAGGATAAAAAGACAATGGGGGTCATTACAAGTTTGGAGGTAGCCATGGTGCTATTAGCGCCATGGCTGCCTCCAAAGTTGTGTCTGGGTCCTCTGAATGGGGATTTACCGGGTCATTCCAACCTTGGAGGACCCAGTAAGTCCCCATTCAAAATACACTTCCCCATTCCCATTTTAAGCCCGCATAGGGCTCAATGGCAATGGGGAGGGAGCTTATAACGGGCCCGTAAATTAGCTCCCTGGTCCCCTTGCGGGGCCCGCTAAGGACGTCAGGTCTGACCAGACGTTCTGAGCGGGTCCCGCGAGGGAACCTCGTAATGCGGCATAAGGGGTTAACGGCACGGGCATCCTTACCGGTGCCATTAACCCCTTACCGCCGCACTCATAATGAACCCCAATGTATGGTAATACAGACATCATGACTAAGGTAACGAAGAAAAAAGTTTTGGGATTAGAGCAATCTAAGATCTCCGATTTCCTCACCATAAAGAAAACGGGGGAAAGCAATATTATTGAGGGGACAGGACCAATTCACAATTTAATCATCACGGGCAGGTTATAGGGCTGGGAGTAGAACTACCTAACCCTTCACTGCAAAATAGTACTGGCAATTTAGGGGAAATGAATAATATCATTGGTATGAATTTATCTATAACTCCAGATTTAGAGAAACTGGCACAATAAATTACAATGTATAACGAGGATGAAAATGATTCATGGTCGGAAGCACCATCTGAAATTGATAGCTAACTGTGTATTACAGAGAAAATAGATGCACTGACCACAACAGTGGATATGTTATTGGGTATTTGTACGCAAGTTATGAAAGGACAACTCTCTATGAAAAATCTTGTATCTACTATATATGAAAATATTAAATCAAAAAATCAGTCAATTGGAAATAATAATACTAATGCCATCGAAGAGGTACATGAGATATCTGAAGTAGGGATGACAGATGGTGAAATTATAGACGCAGAGGGAGAAGAAGTAATAGGACAGAAAAGGAGGACCCACCGCAAAAGAAATTATAAGAGTGTTGGTAAAAGAAGGACAGGGAAAGGTAAAAAAGGAAAAATAGGTAAAAGGGATAGTGTAGCCTTAGCAAATACGGTAGTAGAGGATATTGAATGTATTGAAGTAGTTAACAGGTATGAATTACATCTGGGAGAACAACCGACTAAGAAATTAGATGGAGATTTGAATGTATGGTTGAATGTAAGGAGAAAAGGTAGTAAGAATGGAAGAAAAAGTAGTATAAAAGAATGCAATACAGGTGAAATTCTGAACACTGTTAACGAATAAAAGACAATAGTGGATACTGAAACTAATATGGTACTACCAATTGAGGCAGATAAAGGAATCAGATATTTAGATAGAAATTACAATTGGGATAGTAAGAAGTAGAATGCTAGAGAGAAGGAGACATATAGAAAAGAGATGGCAAGGCTGGCAATGAGTGGGAATCTAAGTGGGATAGTAAAGGAGGAAGAGGCACATCTGGGGACATCACAAAATCATGGAATGAGGAGTGCTAACAGTTTGAAAATAAGATAATAGAAAAAAAGCCTCAAGAAGCCAGCCTTTTTTTTAAATTGAGACTGGCTACTTAACAAATTTAATCAAGTTACCAAACTACAGTGTCTAAAGAGTTCAGATATAGATAGAGTCATTTTACCCAAGGCTGGTAGCTGGGAGAATTGGTCTATAGTACAATTTGGTGCTGTGGTTATCGTGGAATTAATTAGAGATCATAAAATGGAGCTGTTGGGAAATGAGTATGAGCTAATTATTTGTAATAGCATTGAAATAGATAACTTATCAAATAAATTACACCAAGAACAACTTAGAAGTAGGAAAGGCTTTAGTAGAGAATGTACTCAAATAGACATTGGACACCTGATGAAAAGTGTGTAATAGATGGTTGAAATGAGGGAGAGATTAATCGTAGAATTATATTATCTTGGAATAGTAGAGGTTTTCAATCTATTCTGCAGCAAGAAAGTATAACGAGGTTAAAAAGCTGTGACATCTTTGCAATTCAGGAAAGCTGGTCCCGAGGTACTATCCTTCTGGATGGATATAATATGTTTACGAATCCAGCTAATAGGGGTCTCAGAGGTTGCCCATCAAGTGGTTTATGTGTGGGGGTGAAAAACACAGACAGGGTCAGACTATTGGATAAATATGGTAAATCTGACTCTGTTTTATGTGTTGTGATTGAGGGTAGAGTCACCAAGGAGGATCTTCTGCTGATTAACCTATATTCTAGACCGGCAGGAGGGAACATGATTGAAGTTATGAGGGTTGTGGAGGCAACGTTGGAGGGTTGGTATATGGCAGCTCCCAAATTGTGGGGGATTTTAACTCACACTGTGATATGGCCATGTCAAAAATTGAAGAATGGGAGAAAATGGGGTGAGATATAGAAATACCCCTACCTATGCTGGAATAGTGGAAAGATGTGGATGGAAGATTATTGATGCTAGCCTCTATTGCCATGATTTGGATGGATCTGATGCGCAGTTGGGATTTTAAATATTTACAACCAACTGCTCAGGCACACCCTGACATGGACAAACAGTAGTGTGTCTTATAGACTGGATTACATGTTTATAAATAGGGGGCTGGGGAAAAGAATTGGAGAGTTTGAACATGTGCAAACTCCCTATAGTGACCATGCATACTGAAGCCCAAAGTTGAAAAAAAAACGTGTTATCCGGAATTGAACATCCACTATAATACCAATCGAAATAGGATCTGTTGGACTGAGAATAATCTAAAAAGATTTGATAGGATATTTAACATCTTACCTATAAATGGACAGGACCTATTATTGAATGGATTTCAGGTGATTGGTAATTTATTAGGCATGATTCAGATGACTGAGAGTAGAATTACAATACATAAAAAACAGGAGAAAAGGATAAAACCCCTCTATGATAGACAAATTGCAAGTAAAAAGAAGGGTGTCAGAGGGGAAATAAGGTTAGTAAAACACAACCCTTATCTGAATGAGAAAGTTTGTTCGCAAAAAATATGAAAAGGCTACAGATGCAATGTAAAAATAGTCTGAAGTCGTATAAATATAATCTCCAAAATGCTAACTGGGAAATAGTATTCAAACTATGTAGTACTCACGGTGCAAAAAAATGTTGGTACCTATACTGCCAATGTACTATAGAAGATGATAATTTGGATGTTAATATTATTCCGATAGGGACCTGGAAAGGGTTTATAGTATCTAGGTACTTTAATAAGGATAAATGACTTCCTCTTATTGAGATGAAATGGTCAGGGAATGATTTGATTTTCCCGTTTGGGTGGACTGATGTGTTGGTAATAATTAAAGGCATGAAATCCTGAAGAGCTCCAGGACCGGACCAACTGGCGAATATTGTCCTTAAACGAAACCCAGAAAAGTGGGCTACTATATTATATGAAGTCTTTTCCATGATTTGAAAATCAGAAAAAAATCACAGATAGTTGGAGGAATGCCATATTTATCCCCATGCATGAAAACGGGGGTAGAGCTAGCCTGGGACATTATAGGTTACTAGCAATGTCAGATTCCAGTTGCAAAATGTTTTGTACCCTGATATTACAACTTGTGAATAAGTGGAGTAGTGAAAACAATCTAATACCCACCATGCAGAAAGAGTTTAAAGCTGCACACTGTACTGTAGATAATATTTTGATCCTAAACGTTCTTGTGGCGGAGGCAATGAGGAAAAATATAAAACTATATGCTAGTTTTATTGATTTTAGTAGGGCTTTTGACTGTGTAGATAGGGGAAGACTTTGGGGTAAATTAGCGAGATGGAAAATCTGCCCGATTGTCCTACATTTTCTAATGGAGATGTATAAAAACACCACAGTGGTGATGTATCTGAACAAAGGCAAGGAATGAACGAGTCCTATTAATACCAATCTGGGATTGAAACAAGGGTGTGTTACCTCTCCCACTTTGTATAACTTGTATGTTTCCGACATGGGGGAAATATTTGATGAAATTAACAATTTTCCACCGAAGATAGGAAACAGGGCTATCTATTGGTTATGTTATGCGGATAATACAATTTTGATAGATAAAACTCTGATTGGGCTACAAAGGTTATTAAATGCACTACATATGTATTCAAAGGAAAGTTATTTGAGTATCAATGCGAACAAAACTAAGATTTTAATATTTGGAAGCAAAGGTACTAATAGACAAAAGGAAACATATATATGGAAAATAGACAATATGAATTTCGTAGTTGTGGAAACATACCCTTATTTAGGCATGACAATAAAAAATTCTCCCCTATTAGGTCACTCTATCGATATTATAGAAAAGAAGATTATAAAGAAATGTGAGTATTTTGCATGCATATATATCAGAGAAAGGGGATAGTCAATTGAAGGTTTATTGGAAATCTATAAAACATTTATTATTCCCAGTGCTATGTATGCTTTGGAGACAGTTACGACAAAATATATGAGAAACATAGATAAAATGGAGGTAAAACTATGGAGGCCAGCATTCAGACTGGCCAAATCAACCCCAGTTGAGGAAATTTGCCGTGAGCTGGGACTAATATCATGGTCAACTTTATGGAAGATAAGGTGTTGTAAGCTGTTTGCAAGGATGACATTAGACACACAGTTTCCTGACCATTTGTTAAATACCTTGGGGAATTAAATGATAAAGGATGCCCTGAACAATGATGGTTTAAAGGATTTAACTGAGACGGTATCAACCTTTCTGATAGAGATTAATTTGAAACTACCAATGGAAAGCAACAATCTAAAGCCCTGGTATAGCAAACTAGTGAAAAAGCTATCCATTGGGATGCAATTAAGAGTTTGGATAGACTGGGAGAAAAGAGTAGATGTTCCACTTACAGTCACCAAAGGTTGGTTGTGAATAAACCATGTAAATATTTATTAATGGTGAGTAATAGGGAGTTTAGTAGATTCATCATGTTGTTGAGATTGAATATGCTACCTTGTTTTGAGTATATAGGTGCTTGGAAAAAAATACCCAGAGAAAAAAAGAGTATGTAGATTCTGTAAAATGGAGGTGGAAACTACAAGACATCTACTCACTGCATGTTTTAAACTGAGTGGTTGGTATGAAGCTCGGTACAAAGACTTGGTAGTAGATAACAGAAGTCTTGGTCCTGTATTTTTATGGCAAATCCATTGTCCTATATAGGGCTGCCTTTTATATTTGGAAGACAATTATATTAGGGTGGCATAAACTGGGAGTTCTGTGATGACTTTTGTGCTTGATATGTCATAAAGGCTTTTTTCTACTTTTTAATGCGTACAGTGTAAAAGTAGATTATGTGTGATATTAAATGATTTTAAGGTTTTTAGATTGCATTAGAAGGAAAGATATTAAATTGTGTGTGTATTTAAATGTTTTATTTAAGATATAGATGTATGAGGTTATGTTATATTATGTATTGTATATAAAGTGTTTAAGGTTTTTATTAACCAAAATACACTATAAATAAAAATAAATAAATAATAAAGACACACACACGCACATCAACACTTAACTGTTCTCCCATGCCTGTTAGCCCCTGTGTGCACTGGTGTGCGGCAGGGGCATAATAGTTCAATTGAGAAAAAACACCTTGCGGGTCACAGAGCGGTCTTTCTAAATCAATCTTTTTTGTAATAATTTTTTTTAAATGGTTTTTTGACCTCAGACTAAATAATATAGGTTGAAACCTGGAGTCGATAGGACCCCTTGCAACTATGAATGCATTATAACATTTCTGTAAATTGTGGGTCTTTTATGGGACCAAATGAAACAAAAATGTATAACTTGAATATGTTTCCCGAAGTTAGAAGGTAGTTTATTGGGTAAGGCTTGAAGAATATACAGCAAACTGTTAAGCAGATTCATTTCTATACGTGTTATTAATCTAAACCACGATAGTGTAAATGTGTGCCCGGTTTCTAAGTCCGAAAACAAGTCTTTCAATAAGGGAAAAATTAAAACATAGGAAAATGAACTTTACATAATAATCGATAAGAGCGATAAGATTATACCCAAATAATGAACAGACTGCTTGCCATTGAGAGCTCAGTAATGTGTAGTTGTGTTTCAGATATATTAAAAGCATTCAATTTCTGGGGATTTATTTTAAAGCTGGATACGCAACCAGAATTATTGATTACTTTATTTCAGGGAAGGAGACTTTAGTGGTATGTTAGGATGGAGAAACAAATAACTTATATATTTGTTTTTTGAATGGGTAGCCTGTTCTAGTTTTAAAACTTTGGATTACCTGGGCCGATGGCTCTAATTCTAAATTAAACAAATAATGGAGAGAGTGGGCATCTTTGTCTACTTCGTCTGTTTAATATTAATGTGTTTGAAAGTCTGCCATTCATCTTGCTCCAAGTAGTAGTAGATTGAGAAATGTCAAGATTTCATTCATGTGATGGCCAAATCCAAATGTGTGTGATAATAAATTGAGCATGTTCAATCTACACAATCAAAAGCTTTTTCAGCATTGTGGGACAATAATATATGTCGTTTCATAAACATATGTACTTGCATGATTAATTACTTGCATGATTAATTAGTCCTAACAATCTTCAAATGTCTTAGAATACCTGTTGCCCAAGTATGACGCCTGATTGATCTTGGCAGGTAAGCTTGGTCATTATTGGTTCTGTTGCATTTGCTATAATTATAGAAAGAAAATGTTTGTTTCTATATTTAATAATGTGACCGGTATGCATTTATGTTAACAGTTTACTGGCTTAACCATTATTTTCATTATACAAATATTTGAAATGTAATAATTGTGATGTGCTCTTGTCCATCGTCAATGTTCATAGTTTCCCCCTAATACTCGTCATTTGATGATAACATTTAATGGTATATAATTTGTTATGAAAAACTTCTGCCTCAATCATTATTCCTCTAGAGATTGAATTTCTAACCTCAGAGACTTCCGATGTGAAGAGGTATGGCTTATGGATTCCCTCCTAATGGTTTCTTTGCTGCATCCCAGATGGTTGCCCATGAAACGCCCCGAGTGAAACTCATTTTGAAATAATGATGTATTGATTCAGAAAATATGCACAGCCCTTCCTTGGTTACTTCCTGTGACTAGCCTCTTGCATAGGCTACATTTCACAGTGGTATAACAACAGACAAGGTATTGGTTTGTATGTGTATTTGTATTTGTTTATTTGTAGGGCGCACCTTGCCCTGGGGCATCTGGGCGCATGTTTAAGGCAGTAACAAGTTACAGCAGTAAGATACAATATACATGTTACTATTTAACAAATTTACAAAACCGTACAAAACACCTTATAACGATGAGAGGAACAAATCTAAATATACAATATAAACAGACTATATATAATGTGCAGTCGGTGATGGTAATAACAGATGACAGGGTTATAGAGAGGAGGCAAGGGCATCCTGTTCATGTAGCCACAGTTTGGTTTTAGCTTTGAAGGAATGGAAGTAAGGAACGTTCCTAAGAGCATTAGGTAGGGTGTTCCAGAGCTTAGCTGCGAGGACTGGGAAGCTCGGCTGTCTGAAGCTTGTAACTAGGAATAGTCAGTGTGTGAGCCTGGACAAATCTTAGGGGTCTTGTAGCTGTGGGTTGTGTGAAGCGCGTGGATAAGTAGGCCGGGGCTGCATTGTTCTGGGCCTTGTGGGTTAAGGAGAGTGCTTTGAGGGATATGCAGTGAGTAATGGGTAGCCAATGCAAGTTGCGTCTGGTGTTGGATATGTGAGCGCGCCAAGGTACGTTGAGAGCTGCCCTTAAGGCGTTGTTCTGTGTGACCTGGAGTTTATCAATGTTTCTTTGACTAGTCCCTAAGTAGAGGGCGTTACAATAATCGATTTTGGACATGATGAAGGTTCTGGCGAGAATCAGGCAATTCTCCGTTGTCAGAAAGGGGCGACATGCTGTAATCAGTTTACATGTATAGGAAGATGCTGAAACAACAGTGTTGGTTTTTCGATTGAGGGACAGAGTGGAATCTAAATATATTCCAAGAGTTTTGGTGACGTTAGAGACTTTAATATAATTTCCGTCAATAAAGAAGGATGTGTATTTGAGGTCAAGTTGAGTGGGTTTGTATTGAGATCCAAGAATGATTAACTCTGTTCTTTCATCATTGAGGCAGAGACTACATTGAGTGCTTTGGCATCTGTTACATAGTCTCCAGTGATAGGGATGAGTATCTGGGTGTCGTCCGCATAATTTGTGTAGGAGACACCCAGATAGTCAAGTATATCAAAGAGCAGTTTAGTAAACACATTGTAGAGTGTGGGGGATACACAGGATCCTTGCGGGACTCTGCACGGGCAATGGGCAGGCTCAGCTGCTGCTAAGGGCGAAAAGACCCTCATGGTTCTGTTCGCTAGGAACGAGCTGATCCACAATGTGGCAGCATCAGAGAAGTGGGCCGCGATCTTAAGGTGGTGGCAGAGGATTTGATGATTGACCAAATCAAAGGCTGCTGATAGATCAAGGAGGAGCAGGAGCGCCTGTTTGCCCTTGTCTTTCAGGCCCTCAATTTGGGTTTTCAAGTCAATTAAGGCTGTCTCTGTGCCGTGTCTGGGATGGAACCCGGATTGTCTAAGCCCTAACAGATTGTTAGTTTCAAGGTAGTCCTGGATCTGGAGATAGGCCGCTCTATCCAGAATTTTAAGCAGGAATGGCACTGTGGTGATGGGCCTGTAGCTCGAGGGATTACTCGGTTCCGGATTAGGTTTTTTGATTAACGGGATGACCCAAGCAGCCTTAAGGTTGTCAGGTACAATACCTGATTTGAAGGAGGCATTGATGAATGAGGTAATGAATGGGACAAGGCCATGTGCAGCTTCCTTTAAGGCCGGTGCAGGGCACGCGTCGCCTTGGCAGTTGGAGGGCTTGAGCTTTGTTATGATATTTTGACTTCCTTAATGGTGAGGGATGAGAAGCTGAAAGGTTTGAAGGCGTGTTTAGGAGATGTGGTTTTGTAGGATGGGGGTTACCTGTAGAGTCAGAAAGGTGGCTCTTTTTAGTATTGATTTTGGCTTGGAGCATGGCAATTTTGTCAAGCAGTGCCTTTTGAATGTTGGAGCACCACTCAATGTCAGGAGTGCATGTATCAAGTGGGTCAACTGAAGACTCAAGTTCCTTGAGGATCTTGAAGAGTTCCTTGGTGTTAGATTAGGCTTGAATGATCCTTTTGTTGTACACTTCCTTTTTTGCAGCTAAAATGGCTTCTTTATAAGTAAGGGAAGCTGAGATGAGGTTATTTTTGTTGACTAGAGAGGGTGAACTTTTCGAGTGAGCCTCAGCTTTTCTTTTTTCTTCACGCAGGTCGCGTAAGTGCGGGGTAAACCAGGAGTTAAGGTTGAGCCGCGGTTTTTGTTTGCGCAATTTGAGGGGAGCAATGGTGTTAAGGGCTTTTAGCATGACGCGGTTGTAGGGGTCTACTCCACTGCCCATAGACCATTGATCAATCCTCTCCTCAATATACAATTTTATCAATAGGTATCAGTATTCTTTCCAAATGAGAGTTTTCAACAGATTCTTCACGTTCACATTTAATTTCAATTGGTGATTAATATGCTCCTGCCAACACGTGTTTCGACCTTACAGAACACAGGTCTTTTTCAGGGCCAGTGTATCACCTTTTAACATTACAATGATTAATAATAGTCACCATAAAATACACAAAATACAAAATCAACATAATCCACCAAGCACAATCCAAGTACAGAACACATGTAAACAATATTATTCAAAAAGTGATCAGTGTTTGTTGTCAACAATATAAATACCGCATAACAAGGGAATCATTAAACGTTTCGCATCCAGGGCATGAGGTGTCATTATCAACCGTTGATATAAAAAGAAAGAAAAACAATAATACTACTGTAGTATCTTTACATCGGCTAATAAAATACCTCATGTGCATCCTCCACTTTCTTTTCCGCCTCCTTGTCCGCCGCTGGCAGTAGCAACCCTTCTTTGTCAGCTCTGCTGCCTCTCCTCTTCTTCAAAGAAATGTAAAGAAGGGTTCCTGGAGGATCAACTCTATTCTGCCCAAAAGTCGAATAAATCCGTAAAGTCGAATAAATCGAAAGATTCAGCATAATATTCATGGCGGTGCTCTAAGTGCAAAGCTAAATTCAATAAGCTGCGTAGTTAATGAATCCCTGATGGCACCAATGTGTTAGTAGGTGTCTGCATCGATAGTGGGGCAAGCCCTGGGAGCTTGTTAGGCGGAGTATTTGTCTCTGCGATCGATCAGCGCGGCTGCAAAAGCTCAAGCGCAGAGATCTCTCCCACGAAAAAAAAGCACTGCTGCTTTTTTCCGTGGAAGAGACCTCCGCACTTGATTTATTCGACTGTACAGCTGCCTTAAATTAGGTGTCCACTGTGACCATTACCCAGAGGCAATTTGGGCCTTGGGTTTACTTTCTACCTTATAGACCTGTGGCCAGACTTTCGTCCCCACAGCACCTCCTGAACATCCTGACTGCACAGTCCTCCTCTGTCCTGATGAAGGCGCTAGAAAGAAATGGCTCACTTAGCCTCATTATAGGGCTGAAACACCGGGTGTAGACGCATTTTCCTCTAAACACAGTGTCACCAATGTTAACTGTTTATATCAAGATATGTATTATATACCTGTTGTCCATTTGTTTACCGAATTTTGACCCCTGTCGCCCCTTTTTTTAGCGACAGTAGTAATTGTACTATGTTCTTTGTGAAAAACTGTGTGCAAGAATACCAATTTGCTTTTGTTTTGTTCTGATCGTGCAAACTGTGATTGCTTGTTTTGTTGTAGTCAATGATGTTCAGAAGTATCTCTTAAACTATGTAAAAAGCAGATACCAAAAATTATATAAACATACGTTTTTGTAAGTCTAGGTGTGATTTTTTACCCATCAATGTGCTGAAATTTTGAATGAATACTAAGGGAGGCTCTCCTCTTCTTCAGCCATCCCACAATGACTCTCACACCACAGGCAACACCTACTGTGGTTACGGGCGACTGGCAGCTATCCCACAAGCACGACAGGCACATCAATTTCTTCCAAGACATAGCAATTCACATCATTGTGTTCCGAGTGGGGAACCTCTTCTTCGTCCTACACCACTTCCTCCCAGTGCAACATATTCCTGCCTCATCTTTTCAATTCCTTTCCAAAGAACTGCAATAGTGAACAACAACAAAGGCAGGTGACTCAGCAGGGCAAACAAAGGGATAGACAACTGGATTCAGTCAGACAATTTGAAAGGGTCCCTGAACACACAGAGGAAGGCGATTAAAGTAAAGGGCGGATTCTCTGATTCACACACAAATGGGATGTATATGTAGGTTTCACTAATAAGCTGGAATACAAAGGGAAACAGTTTCTTAAAGTAAGGTAAGGGAAAACATGAAAGCACATAATGCCAACAAACACACAGCCAAACAGGATTCAGAATATTTTTTGGCGTGACGCAAAAAGAAAATGAACACAATGTTGAAATGACAGGGAACATTTGCTTTCTTGAAAAACTTTGTATCGAGGAAAGTAAAGGTAAAAAAAAAAGATGACAAACGGGGCCTAATGAACACACACACATAAAATGGAGCAGGCAAGGATTGACAAGCACTAAAAGGAATCTACTGGCAAATAAACACAACCAAACTCCACCGAAGTGCACCCAAACCCCTCCTAAACACAAGTCATTAGCCTCCTATCTGCACACATGCTCCTAGAGCGTAGGATAACCCACAAATGTAAAGAAAAAGTGGTCTGGGCCCTGGAGATGGGTTAGGTGGAAGTTTGCTCAGCCTTCCTATGCACATTGGGTGTTTTGCAGGTGTCTAGGGAATGACTAATGACCATGCCATGAGCATGGCCAGAGGTTATGCCCAGCTGGTACTCTAGATATGATATTTATTTCATTGACAAGACATTGAAATTCATTGAAAACATTTTAAAGTTGGTTACAGGGATGTGGAGGATTTGCTGCTGAAGTGAGTGACCCTAATAGTAAAGGAGTTTGGTGGTCTTTCCTGTGGAAATACTGCCATACTAGCAATGAGGCCCAATGACTTGTTGTATGCTCCAGCTATTTCCAACTGGTTTCTACTGGATCCAGTGGCTCACTGGTGGGTTTTTGTACAGCTGTTAAGTATGACAATCATTAAACACACATCTATGTAAACACTGAACTTGATTTTGAATTGTGCTGCATTTCAACCTTTTCCTGCAAGGCTCACCATATTCAAAATTAGTACCCGGCACGCGCGGCTGAACAGGAATACTGTGTGGTGATTGGCTCATTTACGAGCCATACCACACGGTATTCCTGTCCACGCCGTGCTTGCCGGCTACTCTGTTCCCGGCGAGGGGCGTGGCAGCCCCTCAGCCAATGAGGCGGCTCGAAACGGGGCAATCCCCGCTCCGAGCCTCCCCATGGCTGGAGGCTTCCTTCGTCGCCCGCTGGGGACTCAGGTAAGATTATTTTTTTTTCTTCCTCCCCATCCCCTCCCTTCCGCCCTCCCGACCCCACTTACCTTCTTTTTTCTTCTGGTCTTGGAAGCGAAAGGGGCTCCCGATGGCCGCCATGGAAAGGGAAAACGGATTACGTTTTCCCTTTCCATGGCGGCGGCCATTTTTTTGCCGTTTATTTTTATATTTTCTTTTTTCTGTTCCGAAATGTGTTTCGGAACAGAAAAAAATGCCATTAGCACCCCGATCCACCGGGACGGGGTACTAATGGCAATAAGACCCTTGGCGGCGGGCCAATACCGCCGCAGGTAATGCCCAGGGGCTTCATTAAGGCCCTTGCTACGCTCGGGCCTATAACTACGGCCCCGGGCATTACCTGGGGCGGTATTGGCCCGCGGCCTCGGGTCTTATTGCCACAGTAACCCGTTCGGGAGGAGCTTGGCAGATGATGTCACTAGCTTCAACTGTGCCAGCTCCAAAGGTGCCCATCCAACCCTGATCCCCATCCCACATCTGAGGGGATGCTGGGAGTGCCTGTTCATGGGTTTTGCGTGACTTGTGTACACAAAGCTTACACACACACACACACACACACACACACACACACACACACACACACACACACACACACACACACACACACACACACACACACACACACACACACACACACACACACACACACACACACACACACACACACACACACACACACACACACACACACACACACACACACACACACACACACACACACACACACACACACACACACACACACACACACACACACACACACACACACACACACACACACACACACACACACACACACACACGCGCACATTTCTGCACAATTTGCAGAAATCAACTCAGCTATGCTAGTGATGGAATTTCCTAATTCCTGGGATGCCCAATACATATATTCACGTAGGTGTGAATACCTCGTCCTCCCTCCCCACCCCGCACCTCCACGCTCTGTAATATTGGGAAAGGAGCCTGTGACCTGTAGATTACGCACAGATCTGTGCATAGATGTACATGTACTCCAAGCGAACTCCACGCTTTCCCTCACTCCGGCCTCCTCTGTGCCTCACTGATCACCGCCTGTTTATACCTCGATTCCGGGAGGGTAGCGCAAGGGCAATGTGCTTGTCTTGGAAACAAGACAGGACCGAGCGCTTAGAGGCTGGAGGAAGCACGACATGAAAACACTCATTAATATGTGTCCCTCTCTTTTCCTCACTTCCCATAGACTCTTTATTCCCTCCTTTTACAAAATCGCAAACTATTGGCGTTGCCGCTCCTTGTTTCATTTCTCTATTAACTTCTGTGCTTAGGCAAATCTACATTGTGGATTTATGTGCTATTTAATATGCAGCATTTGACGTAATATCAGTCGAATTTTCCCTCCGCTTAAGTAAAAAATGACTCACCTTTCCATGGTTGCGCTAATTATATCTGGTTTCATATATTTTCTTCATTTACTCAATAAATGCACTGCCATCGCCTTATAAATACGCACACCCTCTAGAAAGATAATGAATTCACACAAGCTTCCTAGTCGACAGCTGTTATCTACAGGGTATCACTTGGGCAGAACAGAGTGGACACTGGCGCTGGGAAGCGTGTGACAGAATTGTAAACGCCATCATTACCCCTCCACGCGCGCGCAGGGCCCTTCCCTCTCACGCCGAGTCCATGCACTGCGCAGAACTAACTCCCTGAAGCAACACAGACCTCTCTGAAATTGGAACCGAAGGACTCCCGCACGCGCTGGCAGGAAAGCTCAGCTTTATTGAGCCCTGCTAAAACCTGTACACGTCTCGTGGTTCCCCCGCTGCGCGAAAGGGGGCGGGGTTGGGGGCGTGTGAAAGCTATAGAAGAGAACACTAACTTCACATTGGAGCCACACAGAAGGATGCAGCAGTGAAGGTTGAGGAAAACAATACAACACAGCAATCAGTTGGCAACAATCAGTGGGTTAGCGGGCCATGCTGGATGCTAATGGCCCACTAGACAGGGAGCCTCTTTAATGAGATATTGTGCCCTGAGACAAACCTGCACAGAGCAACAAGAGTTGCTGAAAAGGGGAAAAAAGGCGTCATGAAAAATAGGACAACTCTTTCAAAACCGAAAGAGCCCTCTTTCTGTGTTCTTTGCACCTTAGCTACTGGTGACTAAAAGAAAACTTTCTGTTGGTAAGTTTCGGTTCATCATAAAATAGGGGTGAAATGAAGGCACGCCCCTTTACGCTCACACCAGAGAAAATACAATTCGCTAGGGAAAAAGGATAACAAGTATTTATTTCCATACAAAAAGTAAAAGCGGTAACAAAGAACTCTGCTGCTGTGGAACGTTCTTCCCGCTGTCCGCTTGTGTGGCAGGTTATAAGCACAAACAGCATCACTGATGACGCAATTACAGATAAGACAATTCTCCAATCCCTAGTGGATGGTACATATGCATGTAGGGCCTGTTCCATATGGGATACCAGGCCATTGGCTCATCTTCATCTGTTCGTCTTCGCCCGCGTGGGCACTGCTGGGCTCGTCATCCGAGGCGAGGTTGGCCTAATAATCAATTATACCCTACGGATAACAATGTTATTCTATCATGGCTACACTACACCTGGCAGATACATAGATGGGCTCGGGGGAGAGTTCAGGTCACCCTAACTCATTCACTTCGCTTGTTCCCAGGCAGATCAGCAACTCCCAAGGTCCTCCACCTTCGTTTTGTGCTATAATTTAGACGCCAGCTTGCACCTCGCAGCACAAATCACGTAACCCACTTATGAAGGCGTGATAGCCTTTCCTTCTGATCTTAGTGATCGATTGAGGGGTGTAAAGGTTTTATGGTCGGTGGGCTGCGTTGGATGGTCCTGTGGCATGCAGGGGTCTCAGGATGAAATTGCTGCCAATCTACATTTCTCATGCAGGGATCGTTGGGGGCAGGAGGGCCTTGCTATCCGTTCTGTGGGATGGTCCTGCCAAGATGTGCGCTGCTCCCTTCTCATGTCCTTGCTGGGTGTATTCCTCCCAGGGAGCGAGGGCCTGTAATTCTTTGGAACAATGGATGAGTTCATGGGCTGTGTGGGACCTGGCCGGGGTGGGGGTGCTGCTCGCGCTCATGCGAGGGACCTGATGTTTGTGCTTCTAATATTATTTGCTGTGCTTGGGCCTACATCCTAGGATAGCTGCTATTTCTCTAAGATGGCGTTCGGATTTTCGTGTGTTCTTATAGCTCCTAATGCATGCCTTGCTGTGATCGTATACCCCACTTGTGCGTGCCCTCCTCCCCCAAGCTTCTCGAATGTGTGTCCTTACGTTTGTGCCCTATTCGTTATCGCTTGGGGATGGGAGGGGTAGGAAGACCCTATCTCCTCCCCAACTGAAGGTAGGCATCAGAAGGACGGGAGGGACCAGCTGCCAAACAGCATGGTACGCTGACTTGCATTAGCAGGTACAGCCCACATTCCGAGCTTTCTAATTGGCTGTGAGGCTGCTGCAGGGTGCTAACATAGGAATAAGCCACTGTTCTTGGAGCCTGTCAGTAGCGCTAGGCACTTGCACCATTACCACCCCGTGAAGCCCCCAAAATGGGGATAATGATTATTAACACCCCTAAGCTAACCCCAGGGGTGCTGACAGCCATGCCGTTTGTGTGAATGTACGGGTCGTGATGAGGTGGCGACGCATTGATTCATACAAAAGCATCCTGATCCAGAGCAAGGATCTGGACATGCTATGCCTTACTGAAACATGGTTTGACGACACAACTAACCACACAGTGCTGCTAGCCCTACCTTCAGGTTACAAGAGTTTTAGATCTGATTGCAGGTCGGGTAGAGGTGGCGGTGCCACCATCATTTTAAGAGATTCATTTAGAGTGCACCAGTGCCACGGTTCCACCCTGGATAACAGTGAATACACTTTGATTTAGCTGAGTATAGATGATAACAGCACTATTAACATACTTGTTTTATATCGGCCGCCTATGTGTTCCCCTGCTTTTTGAAGAGTACATCCCTGCATTGCTTGGAGACTTCTTCAAAACATCCTAACTTGCAATTATTTTAGGTGATTTTAATTCATGGGTTTACCATGCAGGCGATCAGATGCAGAATCTTTACTGACTGCTACCCAAGCATTAGGAATATCTCAACTGCTGCAGAATGCTACTCATAGAGAGGGACATAGTCTTGATTGGGTATTGACCCACAATTTGCCTACCGCTGCCCTTGAGATTACTGCCTGTCCATGGTCCGTTCACTTTTTAATTATTTTCTCACTTGCGCTTCCATCAAAACCGGTAAAAATTAACACCCGGAAAAGATTGGAAACTAGAGTGAGGAACACCTGGATGGTCAACCCAAAAACATTTGAGGATATGGCTGTATATTCTCTTAGAAGTATGGCCGCCTCTGCTGATCCTTGCATATTGGTGGAACAATTTACAAAAATAACCTCTTTAGTTATCGACACCTTGGCGCTTATCATAACCAAAAAGATTAAAACTGAAAACACTGCTAAAACATGGTTCTCTGAGAATATCCTGGAATTCGGAAGAATAAAAAGATTGCAGGAAGGGATATGGCAAAAGGCCACGTCCCAGGGGAACCTCACCCAGTACCGGATAGCTGTAAATAATTATAAAAAAGCTATCATTACTGAGAAAAATAAATATTTTGAAGATAGGTTCTCCTCCGCCAAATCTACTCAGAAGGAATTATTTACCATCTTAAAGGAGATGGAGTGAAAATCCAGCACAAATCCTCCTGTTGACAAAAGTGATCTATGGTGCACTAAAATCCAGCAAGGATTTGCTACTAAAATACATTCTCATCGGGCCACGATTGAGGTACACCGAGCGAAAGCTCAGGTTATCTATCCTGAGATGGCTAGAGTACCAATAGAATTGCACAAACCTAATCGCAGCACTCATGAATTTCATCTCAACCAGCTATCGGATGAAAATGTCCTAGACATTGTAAAGAACTTGAAGCCTACCAACTGCACTGGCGATGTATGTCCATCAAGAATCAATCAGGACGCTATCGCTCATCCTGCCCCATATGTCCCAACATTATCAATGCCTCTTCCGCATCATCAGTGGTTCCCGCCACATTAAATGAAGTATGGATAACTCCTATCCTTAAAAAAAGATTCCCTGGACCCTGGAATGGTAGGGAACTACCACCCCATCCCCAATGTGCCATTTTTATTACAGATCTTGGACAGGGCAGCATATTTACAATTTCAGAACCACTTGGACAAAAACAATGTACCGTGTCTAGCATGGAAACAATCTGGTTTCCATGCTAGACACGATACAGAAACAGCTATGTTAGATCTTAGAAACAATCTAGTAAGCATTGTGGATTCTGGTAAAATAACTCTGTTGATGCTTCTCAAGATCCCGACAACCTTTGATCTCATTGACCATAGACTGCTGCTCGAGGGGTTGGGAGATATTGCTAACTCCTCCCAATCAACAGTGCAAAGGATGGGATAATTCCTGGGACCCAGGATGGCGCGTGTTGCCAGAGAGGGATTTCAGGCACCCCCTGAGTGGCTGACCTGTGGTGTTCCACAGGGAGCCTGTCTTTACCCTTTCCTGTTTAACCTTTATACAGGGCCACTCTTTGACCTCCTGGACAGCGTAAGAGTGAAATACACCAATTACTCCGACAACACGCAGTTGGTCTTTGAGATGTCTGGAATATATGAGAAGGACCTACAGGGCATCAATCAGGGTACTCACTGATCCAATTCCCTGGCCCTGAACACCAGCTAGACTAAACTCTTGCTGGTGCGCTTGAGTCAACACCTGGGCAAACCTGAGAGCAGATACAGTCAATTCACGATAGTTGATAGCACAATCCAGGTGAGCCCCAGGATTAAAACGCTGGGGCCCCACCTTGGCTGTAACTTGAATATGAAAAAAACATATTTTACAGATTAACGTGGCATGTGTCTACACATGAATCTCCTATGGCACTTTAAACAATAGATATCCTCAAAGAATATATCCATGTTGGCTACAGCCCTTGTGAATTCACGATTAGACTATTGCAATAGCCCCCTTGCAGGTACCACAAAAAACAAACTGAAAATCCTGCAGGTGGCCCAAAATGGTGCTGTTAGAGCTGTTTCTGGCCTAGCAAGAAGCGACCGTGTCACCGAAGCTCAGAGGCCCCTTTACTGGCTACCAGTCACACATCGTATCAAGTACAAAATCCTGACATTGACTAATAAATGTCTGGCAAATACGGCCCCCACCTATTTTTCGGAAAGGTTAAAGAAAGTCCCTGTTTTACGATCTCTCCGCTCTAATGCTCTTGACACTCTTTCGCTCCCCAGACACAAATTTAAGAACTTTGGAGGCACTAGTTTTAATGTCCGTACCCCATGTATTTGGTACTCTATTCCTCTACACCTGAAAAATAACCCAAATATATCAGGCTTTAAAAAGGCCATTAAAACACTACTATTTAATTGCAATGATTAGACTACCGCTAACCACCTTGTTATACCCTAGATTCTCTACCCTGGATCTCTAACTCTGGACAACTTGATGTACATCCTTTTGGCCTAATCCCAGGTTTTCATACTTGTGCGCACTGAGGCCTGCGGGCATGTTGCGCCCTATAAAAATTACATAATAATAACAATTATAATAATCGTCACCTATAATGGAGACCATGGAAATGAAGGATGGGGCTCTGTGTAGAGTCCCCCCTTCCATATTCATAGTGGCCAAGAGAAGGATGAGGTGCAGTGTGTCGTGGCAGCAGCACTGCATGAAGTGAGTGGGGGCTGGCGCACTGTTAGGACTGGAGGACACATGAGAGCTGCCGGGGGAATAGGTGGGAAGATGGCTGCGCTGGCGGGTGACTTCACTGCTTGGGTTGCTTAGATTCCGGGCTTGGATTGTTAGATTCAGCCCAGACTTTGGGCAACCTGATTGGTTGACGCATCCGCCTAGGGTGCTAATACTAAACACTGTATTAAAAGAGCAAATCATCTATGAATGTGTGGCAACATAGGGCCCTTTTACGCAATTTTGGGCACCATAGAAACAGACACCTTCAAGCCCCCCTTGAACTAAAGATATTACGGTGTCCCTTGACATTCCCTTGCTCTCTTCATCCTTATTGGAATCAGAATAACAAATATGTGAAATTTGGAGGGCAGCATTCGTAGTTCAAGACAAGGGTACTTGTGTACTAGCACAGGTTTCACAATAGCAGCCAAGAGGAAGCAATATCAGCCATAGTATAAATGCAGGGCACAGATCAGTAGCTGTCTGAAAATAGAACACATACCTGTAGAGAAGAAGCCAAGTACCGCCACCTCAACCGATCCGCCCCTATTACCTGTATGTAGGAAACAAGAGTATGTGACCTACACAGAACAGTTGAATCAACAAAGGGCAGAGTATGGACTTTGTGCGGTAACAGTGAAAATACCGCAAGCAAAAGACTCCTGGAGGCAAGGTTCCCGTTAAGAAAACCATACCTGCATACAAGAAAATATGATGGTCATTTGAGTGAAATCCCGGAAAGAAGCAGAACCAATGAACGACAAGGACGAGTGGTAAATGTCACTAACCTTGCCAGTATACATTACACAAAGCTGAGATGACGTACATAAAAGAGATGCAGAGACTAGAGAATGCAGATATTCTATTAGGCATCAAGAAAGTATCAAGGATAAGTCATATCTTGGGATCAAGGTGAAGAAGCTTATGCCACAGAAACAGATGAAGACATTGGGCCTCATTACAAGTCACCCGGTATGGAAATAACGGTGGCGGTAAACCCGCCGCCACCGTTGTTTCCATACCGGGTGATCTCGAGTCCTGCAGGCGGAGGTGTCATTCCCGCCAGGTCTGACCTGGTGGGTTTAACACTGCCCACCTGCAGGCAGACGTGGAAACACCGGCACCATCACGAGATGATGCCGGTGTTTCCATGGTCCCCATTCCCATAGAGTCCTATGGGACTCAATGGGAATGGGGATTTACCGAATTCCGCCTCCGGAATTCCCGGGTCACCGGGGTTGTAATGCCCCGGTAATTCCGGGAATCACGGAGGCGGAATGGTAATACGAGTCCGGCGGTAACCGAGCCAGAAAAACCGGCAGGTTACCGCCGGACTCGTAATGAGGCCCATTGAGTTATTTTACATGTGTACAGATGCAAAAGAAATGCAAACAGACAAAGTAATCTTAAGGCTGGCTTTATAGTGAGTAGATTGCAGCAAGTGCCTATAGATATATGCATATGGACAAGTGAAGGATGGATGTTTCCACTACGCATTATAGCAGGCTGGACAGTAGCAAGAAGGCCTCATTTCTCGTGTGTCGCAGTTAAAAAGTAAATTGAATTACAAAGTGAATCTCAGCAGACGAGGCTGGATGAGCCAAGGTCTCATCAAACTCGAGCGAACTGCCATTGGATACAATATCGTGTGAAAGAGCAAAACTCTGATGAATATAACAAAAAAGACGTCAGAGGCTTATTAAAAAGTAATATTAAATGCACCAAAAAGCTCGATTCCATGGTCTCCAGTCACGTGGAAACATGAAGTTGGACAAACAAAGTATTCACACCTATGACCGGGTGCAGAGCGTGCCCTCACTCCCTAACTTTCTCAGAGCTAAGAACACTCCCAAGGCCGAACTTCAAAGGCCTAATTGATATTTGACCACTGAGATGATGATCGACTGATATGCTAATTGGTGGGAAGCAACAGTTAAGGCGAACTCACCAGCACCTGCATGCTGCTAGACGTAGATGGAAAAGTACTAACAAAGGCCAACCAATCATAGAGGACTGTGTATTTAGGGGTCCTATAGTTTTGTAGACCAATAGGACGTCGTGTATTTAGTGACATTCGTAGTAGTCATTTTTAAGGGAGGGCTTAGTTGCCCCACCTGATGTTAAGTAACCAATCACACAGTCACACTTCTTAGACTAGTATGGATCGTATACTTAGTTATTCACTCAAGAGCCAATCACCCATACTGATAGGTTTTGTAGTTTGCCACGTAGGATGACATTAGTACATACGTAGGTTAACGTCATTGATGACAAATTTTCCTTATGAAGTTTCAGTTTTTATTAGAATGCTTTGAGTAAGAGGATCAAGCGATTTCGTTGATGTTTGTTATGCTCCCTGTTTTAAATAATTGATATTAAAACAGTCTTCCTTTTGCCTACTTCCTGAGTTGTCTCTATTTTTGATGTATGAATAAAATCTGCATCCCCATCCATCTCCAGGGTAATTACTACTCATCGTAAAGGGCTGTGTTATCCAGTTCACTTGGTAGCTGAGAGGATGCTTCAGAGACATCGGGATGATTAAACTTTACAGTCCCGGCAATATCGGACGACCATTGCCATTTTGCTGAAAGGACGTGATGCTCCCTGTAGATAGTTGTTAGTGTAATTTGAAAAAACCTTGCAAGCTGGGTGTGACAGGTCCCTTAGTTTCCATAGAATCCCCTTCCACATCTATGAGAAGCGGATTGATCGGAAAGTTGAAGAGGCGGTTAAAAAAGGCGTACGATCCAGAGGGTCCGAAGATGAAAGTGATAGCACTGAGTAAAAAACTGAGTGGGTTGGCAAAAGTATGGGTGATGATTGAAGAAACAAAGTGAGTAACTGAGGGTGCGGGGATAAAATATAACGTGAGAATAAGAGTGTTATATACGTGGGGAATGAGATATTGACTTGAGTGTGGCCAAGCAATATAAATCGTGAGTGAGGCCACGATAAGATAATACTCCCTGGCCTGCATTTTTAAACAACGTAACAGAAGAAATTTGAACCCAGAGTCCCGTTGTGGAACACGTAGAAGACAGATTAAATTAAAGGCGAATCCACAGGGGTTAATTTACACTTCGTACAAAGTATTTTTAGAGGGCAAGACGAGTTTTACAGAGAAGATCGTAGAAGATTTATGTAAACGGTTGAGTTTGTCTTGTTTGTTTTATGTTGTTTTGAAAGTGATGACATCATAAAAGGAAAAAATGTATTGTTTTTTTTTTTAAATGGAGACAGATGGTTGTTTTTTAGCAAGATTAAAGTAAACATTGTGATTAATGGGATTGGTGCTTGCTTATATTATATTATTTTTCTGAAACCTACCTTTTTAATCTGTGATTAAAAAGAAGCGAGTGTCAAACAGGTTAAGAGTAGACGAGTTAAGAATGGAGGATATTACTCCACTTATTCATCGTTTCAAGCAGTTGCTGAAACATGCACCTAAGCTTAGACAGTACAGTGTGGAATGGGTTAAAGGAACCGCAGATAAAATGTTTATGCTGTGGCCGCAAGGAGGGTCACTATCGAAGGCAGCCCTGCAGCATATGACATATTTGCATGCAGTATATACGGGGAAAAAGCTAGACAAACGATTACCTAGCCTAGAGCTTTGGAAGATGTACCAGGAAGAGCGAAATGAACCACCTCCTGTAGATTGGATATTTAATGTATGCAAAAAGTGGGGCGAGGAGCCCTCGGCTCCCCCCGTCACAGCTGAAATAGAAGATGAGAGCAAGAAAGACGATGGGTTATACCGTTTGAGGAAGTTTAAAGCAGCGACAAGGTATAGTTACCCGGCATATGATTCGCCTATGCAGAGTAGTGATGAGGGCCCGAGAAAAAGTACGGAGAAAGATACAATCTCTAAGGTCCCGAGGGACAAGGAGAGGTGCGATAAAGAGAGAAGTGATCGAGCAAGCACATCTCCGGATATAAGAGAGAAATAAAGAGATTGAAGGGAGAAAGAGATAAAGCTGATGAGATAGAGCTTCTACAGAATGGATGGGTGGCCAGATCCTGCTCACATTCGATGGTAAGGGCATCGAAGATGTAAAACAAAGGGAAGATCAGGACGAGCAAGACAAAAAGGATAAAGAAGGAGAGGAACGATTGAAAGATGAAGGAGCAAAAAGGAAAGATAGGCAGGGACGAGAACAGTTATATCAAGAGGAGCAGGTAAGAAAGCAAGAGAGGGTTGAAGAACAAAGAAAACGAGACAATAGACAAAGAGTGATCGACGAGCAGGAAAGGCTAGAGCGAAAAGGAATAGAAGAGGAGGAACAGAAATGAAGGGATAAAAGAATACAGAGATGAAAAGAAATACGCAGGGCAAACTAATTAAGGGATATGAAGAAAAAGGAGGAAGACAGAGTCAGAGACGAAGCAAGGAAATGAAGAGAATTTGATGACGATATAGAACGTAAAAGAAGGCAGAGAGCACGTGATCTCGATCACCTGGAAAAGGAGATAAGAAATCCAGAACCAGATGTAGCATGGGAGGATATAGAGGAATTCTTCCCAGAGTCATTACCAGGCCCGTCTAGAGTAAATCTAGAAGACGAGTTTGACTCTAGGAGCATTGGGGAAGCGGCCGATAAGGTATATCATGACATGAGAGCTCAGAAAGAGCCAAAAGGGAAGGGAAAAAATGATCAACTCGAAAACACTCAGTTGTATGACACAGAGGGAACGCCGTGCAGTATGAGGCAAAAGGAGTTGTCTCTAGAAAGACTAACTCTGAGTAGAGATGATGAGGAAAGAAGTTGCACGAGTTGGGCACACGAAATGTCAGACGAAGACAGAGAGACCTTCCATGGGGAGGAAACAGGGAATGTATGTGGTCCTGAGGGATGTTTTTCAATGGAAAATGAAGTCAGATGGACAGATTTAAATGCACCTGTAACTAGGGCATCAGAACCATTAACACAGTCAGACCAACCTAAAGGGCAACTTCATAGTGAAAGGGGGGAGTCGCCACCATATGTGAGTCTATTAAGAACGCTACCAGGAAGAAGGCGATGTGGGAATATTGTCCCTGCGGTGGACAGACACATGATGAGAGATGAGAATGAGTTTGGGGTGTCACAATTTCCCTTATTGGAAAAGAGATGGGCCAGACCACAGTATATACAATGGCCCCAAACGGCTAAGGATAATTTAAGGTGTAAACTCCTGAGTTTAACTTCTGGCGCTGGAAAATGAATACATGAGTTAGAGAAAATGACATGGGAAATGTATTAGCTATAAGGGACATTAAGGGTCTCCTGATCGCCATTCTTGGTGACAGGGCTGAGGACGTGTGGACAAGGGCAGGATATGCTGCTGTTACTACAGTAAACACTGCTCATTATGGAGCACCCTTCAATAGTTGCAGAGCGGCAGTCTGGAAAGCGCTTAGAGTACTGTATCCAGACACGTCTGATATGGGAGCTATAATTATGAAAAAGATACAGGGCGGAGATGATCAGCTTGTTTACATTCAGAATTTTCAGGAACAGTGGTCCTTAGAGATGCGCGAGGCTTGTAGAAAATCTATACCTGTGTTTTATCATATATTGTGCCAAGGGCTGCCAGACCCTGTACAAAAGCAGCTCAAGAAGTTAGTGGGTATGGAAGCCAAACCGTGGTTGGAGATTCAACTGACCATTGCGCATTATTGCAGACTCTTTTAGGAAAATAATTGCAAGAAAGAGGATGCAAGAAAAGCGAAGAGGCAAAATTAGTACATAAGAAACTGACAAGTATGCCATTGAAGGGGCAATGTTGACTAGTGTAGATCGATCGAATTCACAGCAGATTGCAAATATACTGCAGATGAATAACCAAAGGCAGTTTGATCAGAGTAATAATGGGTTTACTCCGTGAGGAAGAGGTGGATTTCGAGGAAGAGGTTTTCAGAATAATCAAGAGAATTGGCAGAATAATCAGGGAAGCTTCCAGACCAATCAAGGAGGTTTTCAGACTATGCAGAATGACGATCAAAATATGCCGGATGGGCAGATTCGGAGGCCACCTACATGTTGGACATGCAGGATGACAGGGCATTTTGCTCGTATGTGTAGAAGCCAAGGGTTCATGCAAAACAACCCATTTTTAAGAGGGGGGACTTCAAACCTGCTTGTGTATTCACAGCAGAGTAGTGATGCGATTGCTCAGAATCAAACGGTGCAGCAACAGCAGATGCTGAGAATGCAGCAAGGCTTGCAAACACAGCAGGTAGCAGTTAACCCACCGCAAGGGCAGTCACAGCGCTCGCCCATGCAGATCCAGCAGAGTACAAGTACAGGAAAGTTAATGACTCCTAGAGTAGGGGATGTCACTGTCAATGAAGGGAATCCTTTTACAGGTAACTTAATGAGGCTGTACCCACAACAGGACGGCTCACTGGGAGACCTGATGTGTTCAGTACTATCTGTGACGCCGAATCTTCATGAGGAACCAAGGGTAGACATCAATATAGGAGGCAAAAGTGTTTCATTTTTAGTAGACACGGCTGTAACACGCTCATATATACGAGAGGGAACGTTTTCAATGTCTGGCAATGCCATGAATACTCAGGGGTTTTCAGGAGCTAAAAGCAGAGTTCCTTTCACTGAAGAATTACCAGTCTCTATAGGAGAATGCGACATGAAGGTGCCTTTGCTATATTCAAGGCAGACACCCGTCAATATATTGGTTCGAGATTTGATGATGAAGTTGAATATGACAATTACGTTTACCGATGAAGGCATAGTGTGTTCAACACCAGGAATGCATTATTTTAACGTGAGCAAATTTATGATGGCATTTTCAGGATAGATAGCCATGAGAGCAACGCCTTTGGAACCATAGGTTTTTCATTAGGGAGTACGCATTTTGTTAACCTGGCTACCAGGCCTAGTAGACATTACAATGAGAATACCAGATGAATTCCTGTTTAGACCAAGAATACCCATGCGTGAAGAAGAGGGACACGTTTTTCCCTTACAGCTGAAAGCAGCTGTAGTGCGAGGTGAAATGGTTTTGCTTGATGGGAATGATGACAAAGGCAGACAATGGTGCGCAGTAATTGCCATCGGGGAAGGTTACAGATTAACTGATGTCACTGATGATGATCTGTTTGGAGATCATACATCCAACAACAAAGTGTTATTTGAGATGAGTATTACTTATTGGGTGAGTGCAATCAAACGAGAGGTGCCTCAGAAAATGCTGCTAGCATAAAACCGTCCTGAGTATTTTAATGAAAACATGGCAAAAGTGCCAACCTCATTATGGACTACAGGTCCCTATGACATAGGCCTACTAAAAGGTGTTGGGGAAGTGAAAATTCAATTAAAACCAGGAGCAATTTTACCAAAAGCACGACAGTATCTTATTTCTCGAAAGGCAGATGAAGGTATTTTTAAGACAATATCCGCCATGTTGGACCAGGGTATTTTAGTGACATCATAGTCACCCTGAAATACAGAAATTTATCTTGTGAAAAAAGGGAAAGGGGGGTCATGGAGACTAATTCAAGATTTATGCCCAATAAACCAAATTGTGGAGGCCGAGTTCCCTGTAGTTCCTAATCCGGCTATGATGTTATATATATACATGTTGAAGTGATGGATTTCAAAAGTGCGTTTTTCTCAATCCCATTGCACAAAGACTTGCAGGATCTGACGTCATTTACGTTCAGACAGACTAAGTTAAAAAGCACAAGATTGCCTCAAGGGTATTGTGAGTCTCCATCGATTTTCAATAGAGTCCTGCAGATGGATTTGAGCAATATCGATTTAGAAAGTGTTGTGTTGCAATATGTAGATGATATTTTAGTATGCAGCACTTCAGAGGAAGAGTGTAGATGTGATTCCGTTCAGCTGATGATTAGGCTTGCTGACAAAGGATATAAGGTTGACAAAGAGAAGTTACAGTATTGTCAACAAGAAGTGTTGTACATTGGCCAATTGATTTCACATGAAGGAAAGAAGGTTACTCCTGAGAGAGCTGAGGCTATTTTGAAAACCACAAAGCCACACACAATAAAGCACATGCAGGGATTTTTGGGATTGTATGTCAGAGCATGGGTCTTTGACCACAGCTCCTATATAAGGCCTTTATTGCAGGCTTCAAAGAAAGCGCAGGCAAAGCAGGATACAATTGTGTGGACTGAGGAAATGAAAGACAGGTTTGATGAGTTGAAAAAAAGCAATTTGCACAACTCCAGTTTTAGGGATTCCTAATTATGCTGAGGAATTCATTTTATTTTTGCATACAGATGGCACTGTTATGACAGCAGTCCTTACACAGAGAACCACATTGGGGTACGAGCCCCTTGCGTATTATAGTGGGATTTTGGACCCAGTAATGAAGGGTCACTTCCTGTGCGAACAATCGCTGGCAGCCGCTGTGTTCGCTATAGAGAAATCTGCAAGCATAGTGATGGGATTCTCCATGACATTATTTTTTGAGCATGCACTTTTTGCCATTCTAGAAAAACCAAAGGGCACATTGACTTCCCAAAGGGCTTCTGCCTAGGAGGTTGTCATATCAAATCCAGCAATCAAAGTAGTTCGATGCAGAATAGTGATTCGTGCCATGAACCATTTGCAGAAGATGAGCATGCGCATGACTGTGCAAATTATGAAGAATTCTATGATGAAATCCCTAGATAAAAGAAAATGCTTTGACAGGTGGAGAAATTGTTTTTTTTGACGGTTCTTCAAGAATTGATCAAGACGACGGACAGAAATACACAGGTGCCGCTGTGGTAAAACACACAGCCAATGGGGAGTTTAAGACATTGGTAAGTGCACGACTCGCGTCCCACTATTCAGCACAGGCTGAAGAGCTAGTGGAGCTGATAGTCGCGCTGGAGAATCATGCAGACCAGGAAGTAACAGTATACAGCGACTCCGCCTATGTGATGTCAACAGTGCATGTAGGGTTAGCATGTTTGAAGAGGAGGGGCTACCTCTGAGCAGATGACACGACAGTGCAGCACACCGCCTTATTGGACAGGCTTATTAAGGCACTGCATCTCCCAGTGGCCATCACCGTCGTTAAATGTGCAGCACACACTAAAAGGGCAGACTTTATCTCACGTGGAAACCAGACAGCATATGATGAAGTGAAACTTGCTGCATGTTCAGAAAATGTGATGACTTTTGATACGCCTGATATAAAAGAAAAAATGTTTTTTTTTATAAACAATTTTTATTTTTGTCAAACCACACACCAAACATTACAGCACTTTCGGACGATCATAGTCTGAATCAAAACATCACTTTATACAATGTCATCCCTCGTCTCCCTCCCTCCCCACAAACTTGAGTCATCTCCTCCATGCCATCTACCTGGGATCTATCGGGTTTCTCAGTATTTGTCCACTCATGTGTGTCTTCCGTTTCAAGATTGACCTCGTGGGGGTTTGTCATTATGGTCACCAGTTGCCTCCAGGCTATCAGAAAGCCCACTTCCTCTTCTCCTCCTCTAGTAACAGCTTCATACCACACCACGGTTTCTGCTTCTGCCCATTTCAAGAGGTCTGCCCACCATGTCTCAACCCTGGGCCTCTGGGACGCCTTCCATCCCATGGCTATTCTACGCTTGGCTAGGATATAGGCCAGGTCCTTCATCTTACTGACGTGTTTTGAATTACGTGGTCTAGGGAAACACCCGAGCATGCATGCCCAAGCAGACACCACGTCGAGCACCACCCCTCCCCTAGCCATTTTCATCTTTATTTCTTCCCAGAATCTCTGCACCTCAGGGCAAGCCCAGAACATATGCAACAATCCTGCTTGTACCTCCTCACATTTGGGGCATTTCTGTGTGGTTGAGCCTCCAAACCTGGCTATTCTCTCGGGGGTCAGATAAGCTCTGTGGAAAATATATAGCTGTATCTGCTGGAGTCTAGCATTCCGGGATACCTTTTTGTGGTATCTGTGGACTCTATCCCACTGTCCCTCTGTCATGGGTTCCCCCATCTCTTCTTCCTAGTCATGCCTCAGTTGCAGCAGCTCCTTCCCTGCTTTAGCACTCAGGAGCTTATATATACAGGATATTTCTGCCCTCCCTCTGAGATATCATATATTGATTCTAGGGTGGCATCAGGTTCTTCTGCTAACACAGTCTCAGGCCACCTCTCCCTCACCCGTTTCATGAGCCTGGTGTAAGTAATATATTGGCCTTTATGCACCCCTGTCTCCTCATGCAGCCTCTGGAATTCTAGTAGAAAAAAAGAAAAAATGGTTGTGATGATGTGTCTTAAGGATATAATTATTTATCCAGGACATAATTAATAGAGGTTCAGGGAGAAGCACCTCAAGATGAGAAGGATTTGTGGATGCGGAGAGGGTGTTCTTTAAACCTCTCTGAAGCATTGTGGTGACAAAACAGCACTGGTAAACGGGTGATGTCTGTAGGCTTATTAAGGGTGGTGTTGAAACAGCTACACTATCCTGCGCACGTAACTAGAGAGAACCTCACTGCAACTATTGCAGAGGATTGGTTTGTACCAAATTTGTTAGAGCATGTAGCGCTCTTTGTAGTGAACTGCATCATGTGTCCAGAATATACGGCTGGGCATACACTGCGCACAGTTAGGGGAGTTATTCCAAGACCCACTGGCCCCTTTCAGCATTTGCATATCGACCATGTCGACATGCTGCAAGTATGTAATGGATATAGATACATGATTGTTGTAGTTTGTCCTTTTTCAAGATATATTGAGGCTGGTCCATGTACTCACCCAGACTCTACCTGTGTAGCTAAATTCCTAATACAGGAGGTGTTTCCCAGATGGGGAGTGTATTAAGTAATGAGGTCAGATAATGGCCCACATTTTGTGAATCAAACATTTGAGCAGATCAGCTTGTTGCTTGGTATAAAGCACAAGTTCTCTTCGGCCTATCATCCACAAGGAAACATGATCTGTGAATGGCTCAATGGCTTGCTTAAGGAAAGAATAGCCACGTTGAAGCTTACCTTGATGAAAGGGTGGTTGCATTGCCTACCACTGGCATTATATGCATTGAGGAACCAACCAGGTTCGGACCACCATCTCACCCCCATAAGATAGTGACAGGGAGATGGATGAGGACACCCCTCACGGCTCCATCCCGAGTTCGAAGTGAAGCTCAGCCTACCGCAGAATTGTTAGGAATTGAGCTACGTGAGTATCTTATGTGTATGACTTCAGGTATCTCTGTCATTTCACGACAACTGCAGCAAAACAGTGTGGGGCAGTGCAGAAGGAGATGCTTCAACAAGTCGTGTTCAAGAATTATGTCTTCCCCAACTATTCCCCGGAGATGCAATTTTAATCTTTAACTTTACAAGGAAGTGGCACGAGCTGAGATTAAATGACACTTTCATTGTGGAAGACGTCATGTCGTCTGCAGTCAGAGTGCAAGGCAGACGTACTTGAACTTTCTTAGGTGACTTCAAACGTTACACTGGAGATACCCCTCTGCCTCCACCCCCACCAGAAGCAAGCATGCGGGAAGAACTTCAGCACATGCAGACAAGGGCTATGATGAGGAAGAAGGACACAGAAGTTGCTGAGTAAAAAAGAAAAGATTTTATTGGACTTTGGCTTGGTTCGGTACAGTCTTTTAGCCATCTCTGAACAGGTTAAGGGAAGCAGAAACGAACACTCTGTGCTGCCATTTCAGGGTGAAAGAAAGATCTTTTGTTCTTAAAGCCACAGGAGTTTACTGACGTTGGACTGAGGCATGCTTTAAGCCTTGATAAGAAGAGAAATATGCCAAATACCTAGTTCATTTTCAACAATTGGAAAACAGTGCAGTACCTCGATTCATTCCTCACTGAGTTCCTGTTTGGATTTGCCCATGGTGATTCCCAATGACAACATTCCGAGGATCATATTTGAAGTTTTTTTCTTTATTCTGCGCACGTATCCGGCTCTTGTGGGGAGAACTACCAGTGTTTCTATTTTTCTGCAAGATCATTAGAACGGTCCAATAGTAAGAAGGTTGCTCACTTAATTGTTGAGCAAATTTTACAGTTGCCAGAGTACAGTGGGGAAAGGACAAATTCCCTTATCCACTGATGATGCTCACAGATTGGTTAGTGTGGTTTTTTTATCATCTGATTGAAGAATACCTGCATCTTCTTGGAAGACACACTGATGTGCACACGTTCCTAAGGGATCCGAGTAACACTGCAGTACTAAATGGAATTTTGAGATGAGTTATATTGAAAGTTAACGCCTATTCTGTGAGAAATCTGAGATAAGAGTGAAACTTTCAGATCAAGAAGGTTGATGGTCAGACAAGACTTTCGTTTCATGCTGAAAGAAACTAATAATGTCATCTGGTCTGAAGCAAATTCGAGGAATCGGCTGGGAGCTGGTGTATGTCGTTGAATTTATCTAGACATATTGACAGCTGTTTTCTTCTTGCTGAAAAGGCATCTACATTTAATTTGGTTAAAGACTGGTTCCAGGGAGATATCAAGAGTTGTTCTTATCATCCAGTAAGCAGACAGCAGATCGAGGACGTACTTCCTGAGACAAGATAGCAGTTTCCAGAAGCAATGCATAATACTGATATATTAAAGATTACTTTTTCCTTCCTTAGGCAATAAAAAGGGGCAGTATCAACAGTAATATAATAATGCCAGATGCTGAGAGACGTCCATGTTGTCCATGAAATCGATGCTGTAAAATGACATATGTCTGTGTTATTTATTCTCGCATTTTGTTCATAACCATACTGCATTCACTCAGAGTACGTACATCATGTTATACTGATGTACAGGGAGCTAAGACACCTGTGAATCATCCTGAGCAGAAGGAAGGGGCAACTGTGCAACTACTAGGCAGCTAAGGCCCTATGTAGTTATTCCTGTTCTAAACAAAGATGATAAATTACCTGGGCTCCAGATAGTGTCACTAACAATCATTCACATGCAAGAAGTGTCTTAGAAACCCTTGTAGTACACAAGAAACAGGCCTGGCAAGATGGGCAAGATAAAAGGTTGGTAGAGGATGAGCCTATGCAGATAATGCATGCAAACACACCTGGTCCTGTGATAAATGACCCAAAGATGATCCCTAGAAGACAGACACATATGGAGATTATGCAAGACATTTTCATGCCCAAATGGTATGTTGAAAGGATGAAACATTTTGAACTTTCTCCCACTCAAATAACACATGTAGATGTGCCCCGTACCCCCCAGATGTGCCTACGATTTATCCAGAAAGAAAAAGTTATGCTGGTACACTTCATGATATGATTATGGAAGGTCACATGAGAAGAATGAGAACTAAACTAGGCACTCAAGAAGATGATTCTGAACTAAATGATTACCTGGCTAGTACAGCTCACTTGGGAAACAATATTTGGTATCAGCATATGAAAGAAGTGGGAAGAAGAACTTCGAAGGAAGAATGCTTCGTATGTGTACTCCTGCCATAAAGTATGGGGAAATCTAAAATCTTTATAGCCATTGAAATAGATGTTCTGACTGCATATTGCATATTACATCTAGCATTCTGTAGTACAAGAGGCCAGTTCATGGGTTGAACGGCCTTCCTCAAATGGGCAACTGAATGGACAGATCCAGATGAAGATGACTATATCCAGGACACAAAAACAAGAAACAGAGCCCATACTAAGAACCATGTGATCAGGTATGAGGAATCTGGAGTGAAAGGAGCTGGACTCAGATGGGAAGTAAACAAAAAAATGAAAGTTCCAGGAACATATGCAGAAGATATTCAGAGATGGAATAACAGAGGCCAAATGCAGATTTGGGGAACTGTACTATCACTAGATGCCTGGGAAGAAGGTGTAGTGATCTGCAGAGATGGGTGATAATGGGTCACTACCAGCCAACTATTGAGAATGCACAAATATTGTGTAAGCCTCTATGGCCGAAACTTGCTAAACTACTGACATGGGTCGACGATGGAGGAGGATCCTTGCAGATGGTGCCACTGGAAAGTTCGAACCTGTGTTTCAGAAACAATGGCACAAGGAAAGTTGGAGAGAACCAGAAGCGTGGAAGAATATTTCAAGCATCAGAAATTAACATTGGTACAGCAGTGATCATGGATCATTACTGGGCTTGTGTATCCAAGGCATACATGAAGTTACCCAAGGATTGGGGAGGTATATGCTCATTGGTGAATGTCCATGTTCCAGCTTTGGTGATTCCGAAAAGTGATCTGAATTCTGACCGTTTTCCAAAGGCAGATGCTCACCTGAGGAAGAAGACATCTGTGGAGCTAATAAAGAGAATGAAGAGAGAGAACTACTTCTTAGCCAAATCAATAGAGGTTTTTGACTCTATTCCTTATGAACACAGGCTGTTCAGCCAGACTTCGTCAGTGTTCACGTTGATCTTCATGCCAATAATCCAGGTTGGAGCAAATACCAAGTGGTTACAGATCACCAGATGGAAATTGTTACAGACCATCAACACGACCATAAAGGGGTTCAATGCTACCAGGGAAGAGATGAGAGCCATAAGACTGATGACTCTTCAGAACAGATATGTCCTGGACATGATTACATCAATGGATGGAGGTGTTTGTGCCAAAATCAGAAAATCATGTTGCACATGTATTCCTTCTCATGACAGAATGGAACCTTGACTGAGGCCATAAACATTCTGGGGAAGCTCCATGGTCAGATGATAGATGAAGTAGAAGACATTGCTGATGACATTGGTTTGTATTACTCTTCTCTTGGGTCCCACAATGGATGGTAGACATATTCAAGTTCCTTAGAGCTTTGATAGTGATGATATTACTTGGATTTTGTGTGATCAAGATAATAATCTCACAATGTAAGAAGACAGCAAAGAAAGCCATCGGGATGAAGATCATGATCGATGTCGACCCAGGATGGAAAGCCAAAGACCTGACAGATGAAGAAATCAGAGACTTTGTGAAGGCTTGTATCCATGCCGCTGAGGGGACGAAATTCCTGTATCCAAAGAATCATAAGAAGTATGTGGGAAGATGGATCTATTGCAGTCCAAATGGACAATGCAGTCTCATTACATGGAATAAAGATGAGCACGTGAAAACAGCAGGATGTCTGAAGGGCTCATAAAGATATGGTTCCCAAAGAAGCACATCTTCAGAGCAAGATATTTTGATGTAAAGGATGATAAAAGAATGGTCAATGAATTGCCCAGCGGGGGGAGTGTAGAGAAGGAGCCAAGTACCCCCACCTCAACCGATCCACCCCTATTACCTGTATGTTGGAAACCAGAGTATGTGACATACACAGAACAGTTGAATCAACTAAGAGCAGAGTATGGACTTTGTGCAGTACCAGTGAAAATACTGCAAGCAAAAAGACTCCTGGAGGCAAGGTTCCCATTAAGTAAACCATACCTGCATACAAGAAAATATGATTGTCATTTGAATGAAATCCCGGAAGAAGCAGAACCAATGAACGACAAGGGCGAGTGGTAAATGTCAATAACCTTGCCAGTATACATTACACAAAGCTGAGATGACGTACATAAAAGAGATGCAGAGACTAGAGAATGCAAATATTCTATAAGGCATCAAGAAAGTATCAAGGATAAGTGACATCTTGGGATCAAGGTGAAGAAGCTTATACCACAGAAACAGATGAAGACAGTGAGTTATTTTACACATGTACAGATGCAAAAGAAACGCAAGCAGCCGAAGACATTTTAAGGCTGGCTTTATAGTGAATAGATTGCGGCAAGCGCCAATTATGCATATGGACAAGTGAAGGATGGATGTTTCCACTACGCATTATAGCAGGCTGGACAGTAGCAAGAAGGCCTCATTTGTCGTGTGTTGCAGTTAAAAAGCAAATTGAATTACAAAGTGAATCTCAGCAGACGAGGCTGGATGAGTCAAGAAGCCAAGGTCTTATCAAACCCGAGCGAACTGACATTGGATACAATATCATGTGAAAGAAAAAAACTCCTATTCAGAAGGCATGAACATAACAACAAAGACGTCAGAGACTTATTAAAAAATAATATTAAATGCACCAAAAGGCTCGATTCCATGGTCTCCAGTCACGTGGAAACATGAAGTTGGACAAACAAAGTATTCACACCTATGACCGGGTGCAGAGCGTGCCCTCACTCCCAAACTTTCTCAGAGCTAAGAACACTCCCAAGGCCGAACTTCAAAGGCCTTGGCATCTGACCACTGAGGTGATGATGGATTGATATGCTAATTGGTGGGAAGCAAAAGTTAAGGCGATGGAAAAGTACTAATGAAGGTTAGAGTGCCAGCCAATCAAGGAGGACCGCGTATTTAGAGGTCCTATAGTTATATAGACCAATAGGACGTTGTGTATTTAGTGATGTTCGTAGTAGTCATTTTTAAGGGAGGGCTTAGTTGCCCACCTGATGTTAAGTAACCAATAACACAGTCACACTTCTTAGCATGGATCGTATACTTAGATATTCACTCAAGAGCCAATCACCCATACTCATAGGTTTTGTAATTTGCCACGTAGGATGACGTTAGTACATACATAGGTCAACGTCATTGCTGACGAGTTTTCCTTATAAAGTTTCAGTTTTTTTAGAATGCATTGAGTAAGAGGATCGAGTGATTTCATTGATATTAAAACAGTCTTCCTTTTGCCTACTTCCTGAGTTGTCTCTATTTCTGATGTATGGATAACATCTGCATCCCCATCCATCTCCAGGGTAATTGCTACTCATCTTAAAGGGCTGGGTTATCCAGTTCATACCCACATAACTCGGATTAGCAGCGTCACAGAATATAAAAGTGCTGAAGCATGGATCGAAGAGACAGGTTGGAAGCAACGAGAAAGATACACACAATATAGTATAGATAGCAGCAGGTCTAGATTAAAAGCTGCCAGGAAGGTGCAGACATCAGGATTTAGACTGAGATTATAAGATTATAATAGGGCCATGGTTTTCAAGTGTTATTGCTGCTAGTGAGCAAATAATCAAATGACTTTGTGGTGTGTCATATCAATAGTCACTATTATTATATATGAAACAACACAATAGCCAGTTAGACCATAAGTGAGGTTTTCTGAAGAGCGCCCTAGCAACTAAATCACTTTTAGGGGCTGACAGTTTAGTAATATTTTGAGACTGGCAAATGTGACAGGTTCTTTGAGTTGCCTGTGATCACACATTTTAAAAGGTGAAGCTGGGGTTTTAGCGAGGCATGCGATTTCTGCATTTGATTTCTGCATTTGACCAAACTGTTTTCCAGTTCTTGTCGTATAGCAAAGTAAAAGACGGTACAGAAATATTGTATGGATAATGTAGGGTAATAAATCGAGTTGAGTAGTAGAAATATAAAGAAGATAATCTTTCATACGAGTCCTGAAGAGAGTGAGGAGAGAGATCTAATAGATAGCAGTAGGGTGTTCCAATGTCTTGAAGTGAGAAGAAGCAAAGGTGGGATAGTGCATGGGGGATGAGGAAATGAAAGAAGTAACTGAGAGTGAGAGCCCAGTGCACCGGAGGGGTAGTAAAAAGAGAAAAGAGCAGAGAGATTGGGAGGGTCCAGACCGTGTAGGGATTTGAATACAATACACAGGAAATGAAGGAGGAGGCGAGATTCAAACAGAAGCCAATAAAGTGAAGAGAGGGTAGAGGAAATAGAGTGATGTGGATGTAAGCCAAGAAGAAGACAAACAGATGAATTACAGATGGAGCGTAAAGGATCAAGCTGGTAAGCAGGAAGACCCAGTAGCAAAGAGGAGCAGCATTCTAGTCTAGAAAAGACAAGAGAAGTAATCAAGAGCTTAGTCACATGAAAAGAGAGATAGGGGCGTGTTTTTCTAATGTTATAAAGTGTATAGCGACAAGAGCGTGCTATGACAGATATATAAGCCGAGAAGGCGAGAGAGGAACAAAAAAGAATACCAAGATTTCTAGCAGATAAAAAAGGGTAAATTGGCAGGAGCAAAGGGTTTGGGGGTGGGGGAACAGGATGAGGAATTGAAGAAGATTTGGTGGGATTGAGTTGAAGATAGCTAGCGGAATCCAGTGCTGGGTGGCTAGCAGACTGCTGAAAAGAGAAGAAGGGAGCCAGTTAAGAAGGAGAAAGAAAAGAAGATTTGTGTGCCATAGCCATAGAAATGATGAGTGCGATTGAAAGATGTGATTATGGAGGAGAGTGGGATGGTGTACACAGAGAATAGAAGGGGGTCAGGAACAGAACCCCGAGGTACACCGTACTGAAGAGGAAAGACAGGAGAAGTAGAGATGGACCAAGAAACAGAGAATGTGCGGTTAGAAAGATAGGAATCAAACTAGTGAAGAACAGATTTGCGGGAAACCCAGGTGAAAAAGAGTGGAAAGAAGAATAGAGTGGTCTACAGCATGAAATGCTGCAGACAAATTAAGCAAGACAAGGAGGGAAGATTGCTTTGCATAGCGAGAGGATAGTAAAGAATCAGTGAAATATAGGAGGGCTGTATCTTTCGAGTAATGTGGATGCAAACTAGATTGAAAGATAAGCAAAAGAGAGGATGATGGTGTTGAGAAGATGCTTGAAAGTAAACAATACGCTCAAGAAGCTTAAATAGAAATGGGAGTAGAGAGATAGGACAGAAATTAGAGGAAGTGAGGGATCAAGAGTTGGAGCAGAGCAGGGAAGTGGAGGTGAAAAAACGTTATGCCTCACTTGTGCGCTTCTATTTCCAGCTCCAACCCATACAAAAAAAGGGTGTTTGAGGGTCATTTGGTACCAGATGATGCAGACAATGGAGGCGTAAAAGCAAGGTTTATTGCTTTTATGCCTCTGTTTTCCACTCCGCCCCAAATGACATGCTGACACAAGTCAGAGGAGGGCCACAAAGTGGAGTTAACATAGCCGTTTTCTTTCCTCCTCCGTCTTGTGTGAGCATTTAATTTTACTCCTGCATATGATTTTAATCCAGATGTAAAACAAATGGATTCCTATGGAATCCCCCTCGCCTTAGCACCTGCTAACAAGCAGGCGGATTTCATTGGAATCGATTAGTAAATGGCACCTCAAATCATAATTTGCAGGCAGTGTTTACTTTTTGGCAAGATGGACTATACAAGTCAAGAGTAAAAGCTATTTTGCAAATGTTTCAGACCGGGATTATCCCTTAGCCCTGCAATGTTCTAAATGGTCAAAGGAAGCTTAGATTCTGATCATTTAAAATGATACGTTAATTGACAAGTGTTCCTTTCAAGGGTCTGTACACCAATAGATGCCAACACTTACACCTACTGCTGTGGGGTGCCTAGCAGGCAACTGAAAACATTCACAAGGAGTTGGGTAAAAGGAAAGAGTTAAATGAGTTGAACTCGATTTTATAATTTTCTTTTACTCTCGGTCTTGTGAAAAAATAAATGCTGCCTGCAAACAATTTTTTTGCAGGCAGTATTTATGAATGTACTCCTATGCAATCCGCCTTGTCTTCAGCAGGTGCAAAACGGAGGTGGATTCCATAGAAGTCCATTCCTTTTACGCCCCCATAAAAATCTCAGCTAGTTGATGCAGAATGGATAAGCAATTCCAGAAATACATCAGATTTAATTTGGGAGCAGCTTGTGAAAAGCGTTCATTACGCCCAGAGGGCCACTGATTTCTCACTCCCACACACTGTTCAGCCCAGTGTGAATGTCATCCATGCCATCATCAACCTTTTGGCGTTACTTACTGTGGCCATGTATTTTCACACACTCTCTTCAACATGTTCTTTTTCATAATCAGATTATATTGTCATTTTGTCCATACTGATAAAATCAATTCAACAGGTTACGATCGGTAACATGCTTCAACTGCAAACCACCTGCCCTCCCCATAACCCCTGCCTCCCTCACGCATCAAGCTTGGTTCACAGTGTACATCAGAATTCAAGAATATTCCATTACAAAGTCCAATTGAGACCATCTGGCGGGTAACTTCCCATATTTGATGAAAAAGGGTAGCCATGGCTCTTTAATACTCGTCTTCGACTCATCAAAGGTGTGTGTTACATATTCCATATCATCCTAATATAGATCGCTATAACCTTCTGGAGCTATTCTTTCTCGGTGGGGATTCTACTTTGCTTCCAATATTGTGTAGAGGAGGAGCCAAAAGCATCTACTGGAAGTCCTGCCACTAAATTGCCTATATGTTGGGAACCGACAATGATAACAAGCAAGACACCTGTAATGATGCCAATAATGCGAGCAGCATTTGAAGCAAAGTACCTATTGAGAAAACCGTTCGTTATGTATCCACCAAGAGCTGACAGTCTCTTGGGGAAGAGTCCTGAAGAACGAGAAAAGATGGACGAAAGAGCAGACTGGTGACGTCGTATGACATAAAGTGACACACCAAGAAGAGATGACAGAAGAGAAAGTAAAGAGAACTTATAGAATCTAGTGATGAAGTAAGAATCGAGTAAACATTCACCTGTAAAATTAAGATCACACGTGTGGAAGAGCACAGAAGAAATGCAAACCATTTTATAATTGTACAGATGCTGTAAGGTAAGTAGAAATAAATAATCATAAAGGCTGGCTATACGTAGTAAATAGATTGCGGCGATACGCCAAGGTATATATATATATGCATAAGAAATCTGGATGTTCCACATCATGTTTTAGCAAACTGGGACCCCATGAGCAGGCAAGGTGAAAGTGTGGCACAGTTTATAAAAGTAGCTGACGAGCAAGAAAGAATCCAAGAGGGCTTGGATGGCCCAGTGTCAAAAGGCCAGTGCAGCTGAGAACTGGTTGTCAAGTTTTAAAAGATGCAATGAATGCAAGAGTCAGTTCAAGCCCCTACCAAAGTAAAGCAAAAATACAATGAGTGCCAAGTTTTATGCGTTTTAAAACCATTAAATACAGAGAAGAAGCTCGAAACGTGGTCTATAGTCACGTGACCTAGATGGAAATAGACTTGGCAGGCGACGCTGAGACGAGAAGTTGAGAGCATGCTCACACTACCTTTATATTCCCAGGAGTTGTGAGGCTTGCAAGGCCATGTTCAAAGGCTAGTTGAATGACAGAAAGTAAGAGTGATGATAGATGTTGGGCTAATTGGGTGGGTAGGCATAGTATGGCTCAACCCACCCACACCTGGGGTACTAGCTTGCATGCTGCTAGTAAGTGGAATATTCCAGAAGGGTACAAGCGTGCTCACCAATTATAGAGGGCCACGTATCAAAGAGCCCTATAATTTGTGAACCCATAATCATTGTGTATTTTATGACGATGAAGATGACTTGCTAGAGGAGGGCTTAGTTGCCCATCTGACAATAGAGACCCAATCACAACCCCACAACCTATAGAAAGTATATGTAGATGTTTCCCGTTGTCCAACCACAATCCAATTTACATTTTACAGTTTTCCACATAGTGTGATGTCAGTGATGATGAAGTTGTACTATGAAAGCATGTTTTTTATGTAAATCATTGAGACCTTGCCATGAGATGTCCGTTGATGTCCGTTGTACTCCCTGTTTTAGAGAATTGTTAATAAAACAGCGTACCTTTTGCCAACTTCCTGAGTCGATCTTTTTATTGATGTTTCAGTAACTTATGCATCCCCATCCATCCTAGAAGAGTGCCACCTCGTCTTAGAGGGCCTACGGGTTCAAGTGGTGGCGTGTTGGATGGTTAGATAGAGATCCATCGGTTTCGTAGACTCGAGATTTTCAGATAATCCGATACCCTCCGCCATCCAGCTGGAAGGACGCAAAGATTCCTCTGGAGGACGGCTGAAATAGTCAAGCTTGCAAGTAAAGAAGATACAGATGGGACGGGCCCCTCTTTGACGAAATCCCTCCTGGTTTCCACAGGCACCGAGCGGACTGAAGGCAACAGTGGCCGGATTGAAGGAGGGGAGACGATACCGAGGGTCTAAAGCTGAAACACGAATTGTCAGTAGGCTAAGGAGAGTGGAAAACTGTGGGGGTGGGATTGTGGTAATGTAAGGTAACAGGGTTATTTTAGTTTGTGACGAGGAACATCAGTGTATATGATAAAAAGTTAAAGTGAGACGTATAGCATCTGAAAGCCTGTGGTCCTCGCTCAAGGAGCTTAGAAGGTATTGTCTTAAAATCCAAGTGGATAATAATAGGCGGCACACAGACAGGTTTGTGAGAGAAGACAATTCAAACTCCATTAGAATATTTTTAGAAACTAAGTGAAAATAGGTGTCATGACGTGCATGTGAAAGTCGACTAAGTTTGTCTGTTTGTGAACTTTATGTTTTAAAGAAGTGTTGGGAGAAACGCCAAGGGTAGGCTGTGTTGAATAGAGGTAAAAAGATATTATCTATCTTGGGTCATTGTCGGCGCCAACCGCAGGGTAGATTGAAAGCATTGAGAAGTTAAGGTTTGAGCGGCGAGTGTGGAGCACGCTCATATTTGTTATTTTTCTGAAACGTATTGTGTGTAAACGCTGGTAAGTATAGACAGTAAATTGAGACTTGTCAAAATGGGAGAAGACACACCACTGATGCACATGTTCAAAACCTTGCACAAACATATGCCCAAGATCAAACAGTGCAGTGCAGAATGGCTGAAGGACGCTGCAGATAAGATGTTCATGATATGATATGATAGGTTATTTATAATGCGCTTAATACCCGGAGGTTTATAAGCGCGGACCAGGGGATCAAACCTGTGTTGCTCTGTGTCGTCTTGTTTCCATGGCAAGCACGTTGCCCATGAGCTATCCTCCTGAGACCATGCCATGGCCACAAGAGGATTCCTTGTCAAAAGCAGTATTGCAGCATATGACCACATACTTTCACGCAGCGTTCACAGGAAAGAAGTTAGAGAAAAGGTTAGCTATTTTAGAGCTCTGGAAGAGGTATCAGGAGGAGCAAGAGGATCCGTCCCCTGAGGAATGAATGCTTAACCAGAGCAAGGAGAAGGGTGCTGAGCTTTCTGCTCCTCCTACTCCATCGGAAGTAAACAGTGATGGTATGGAAGGTGTAGAACTATATCCATTGAGAGAACTGAAGGTGGCGACAGGGTATAGTAATCTGATATATGAGCCACCTGCGTATAGCAATGGTGACAGTTCAGAAGAGAGTAAGAGAAAGGAAGAAATATTTAAGGCCTTGCAGAACAGGGATGAAAAAATGAATGATCAAACGTAACCACAGATATAGAATGAGAGATTAAACGATGGAAAGGAGAAAAGGATAAAGCTGACGAGATAACGCTTGTACAGAACGAATGGATGGGTGGACAGCTATTGCTTAAACTTGATGGGAAAAGCATTGATGAAGTTAGGCAAGGGAAAGACCAAGCCGAACAAGATAAAAAGACAGGGAATGAGAAAAAAGGTTGAGGGAAGATGAGAATAAAAGAAAGAATAGACAGTGGCAAGAACAAATGTATCAGGGGGAACAACAAAGAAAGGAAGAAAGGGCAGGGGAGCAAAGAAAGTACGACAACAGGCAGTGAGCACTCGAAGAACAGGATAGGCTACAAAAGAAAGGAGAAGAGGAAGAAGAACAGAAATTGCGAGATAAAAGAATGCTAAGACAAAGAGATGAGGAAGTGTATAGAGCAAATGAAAGAATGGAAGAGAAAAAAGAGGAAGAAAGGGTTAGATGGGAAGCGAAAAATGAAGGGAATTAGACAAAGAAATGGAACGAAAAAGGAGACAAGGGGAACGTGACATTGAGCATATTTGAAAGGGGTTATTGGAACCATGTCCAGCGATATCATTGAGCCATATAGAGAAGTTTCTCCTGCCACAGGGAGCAACAGCATAACCTCTTGGAATAAGCCTAGAGGAGTTTACTCCGTTAAAGGAGGCAATGCCAGGACCATCTAGGCTAAACCTAGATGAGAGTTTTGAGATAGGATGTATCAAAGACGGATCAATAAAGTTTATCAGGAGATGAGGATGAATCGGGAAGCAGGGGAAAGGAAGATCGATCTATAGTTGCTCAGGCGCAAGGCAAAGAAGGAAGCCCATTCAGTCTCAAAAATAGAGCCTTGTCATTGGACAGGCTGACTTTGAACAGTGATGAAAGGGATGAGAGTTATACTGGTTGGGGACTAGATATGTCAGTTGAAGAAAGGGAAACCTTCCATGTGGAGGAGGGAGAAGACGCACGCGGTCCTGAGGGATGCATGTTGCTAATCAAGGAAGTGAGATGGTCAGATTTAGAACAACCTAAGTAAAGAACACGAGATTCCAGGGCATATCCGAGCACGCTAAAGGACCAGCGCATAGTAAGAGAGGAAAATCGCCACCATATGTGAGCAGATTAAGGTCATTGCCTGGAAGAAAGCGATGCAGAACCATTGTCGCTACTATGGATAGGCAGACAATGGGAGCCGAGGGTGGAATTGGGTTTACACAGTTCCCCCTATTGGAGAAAGGAGGGGCCAGACCACAGTATTTCCCTTGGTCCCACATGGACAGGCATCCTTTAAGATGTAAACTTCCCAGTTTAACAGCATGCGTGGGAAAATGGATTTATGAGTTAGAAAAGATGACAGGAGAAAATACTCTAGCCATAGGGCACATGAAGAGTCTCCTAGCAGCCTTTCTTGGGGAAAGGGCTAATGACATTTGGACACAAGCAGGTTATTCTAGTATCACGGCACAGAATACAGCTCATGATGGAGCACCATTCAATAATTGTAGGGCAGATGTGTGGAGAGCGCTGAGGGTGCAGTATCCTGACACCTCAGATGCAAGAAGGGGAAGATCTGCTTGCTTACATTCAAAGTATTCAGGAATGGTGGACTTTGGAAACTTGCAAGCCTTGGGGAAAATCAGTGGCAGTATTTTACCACATTTTATGTCAAGGACTGCCGGAGCAAGTGCAGCGGCAGCTCAAGAAATTAGTAGGAATGGAAGCAAGACAGTGGGCAGAAATACAGTTGACTATAGTGCATCATTGTCGACTGCTGCAAGAGAAGCATAAGAAACTAGAAGAAGCTAGGAAACTTGAAGAAACCCAGCCTGTTCGGAAGAAATTGTCAAAATACTATTTAGAAGGGGCAATTTTGGCAAGCAGAGAACAGCTGAGAATGCAGCAACCTATGGTTGTATCACAGCTAAATAATCAACGACAGATGGATCAAGGAGGAAATTGGTTTATGCAGAGAGGCTGAGGAATGGGGTTCAAGGGAAGGGGTGGTTTTATATACAATCAAAATAGTTTTCAGAATGTGCAAAATGACAACCAGAATATGTAAGGAGGTCAAATTAGAAGGACGCGTCTTGTATGTTGGGCATGTGGCATGACAGGTCACATTGCACGTATGTTTGGAAGTTATGTTATGTTATTTTGCATTTATATAGCGCCTTATATACCATTGGTATGGTCTGAAGGCGCTGGTAGGTTGAACGCCCTTGGGAACCGAAGTTCAGGTCAGTAGAGAGAGTAGGGGGGAGTCAAAAAGTGTGTGTGCGCACTATGTATGTGTGCAGCTGGTGCGAAAACAAGTAGTAGCTGCTTCTTAGCTGTAGGTGTGGTGGTTGAGAGATCAGGAGTATGTGTTCGCTCTGGTCGGCTTTATCCGGAACGAGTGTGGCTGCATTAGGCCTGAGAAGAACGCCTGGCTGGGTGGTGAGAAACCAGCAATGTTTACTTAGAGTGATGTGGAGTAAGCGGGAGATGTAGATATGAGAACAGTTATACCGAATGGTGTCATAGTATCTCTGTGTTCTAGATGAGTGGTGGTGTAAGGGAGAGAGTAAGCGTGGGGTGTGGCGTGATGTATGTTTTCAAGAGTTTCCTTCATTCCAAGGCATGTTAAGTATCGTCCGTTGCACATAATCGTCCGTTCCTCATACTCGACCGCTCCACACATTCGTCCAGTCCGCACCCTACGTTTGGTTCGCACCCTCGTCCAGACCGCACACTTCGTCAGGTCTAGACACTTGTCGAGACTATATGCTCGTGTAGTTTATCCACTCGTCAAGTCTACATACTGGTCGAGGTAGGACACTCGTTCAGTCCATAATCAGTCGTGCGCTCCCCACACTCATGCGCTCCCCACACTCATGCGTTCCCCACACGCATCTGCTCTCGAAATCATCCGCTCTCAAAGTCATCCGCTCTCCACTCTCGTTCGCTCTCCACTCTCGTCCGCTCTCCACTCTCAAACCGCTCTCCGCACACTCACCCGATCTCCACTCTCATCCGATCTCCGCTCTCACCCGATCTCCGCTCTCACCGATCTCCGCTCTCACCCGATCTCCGCTCTCACCCGATCTCCATACTTATCCGCTCTCCATAGTCCTCTGCTCTCCACAGTCCTACGCCCTCTAGAGTTCTCCGCTCTCCACCCGATCTCCGCTCTCCACAGTCCTCCGCTCTCCACAGTCCTCCGCTCTCCACAGTCCTCCACTCTTTTCGGTTCCTCATACTAAGCCGCTCTATACACTCAACCGTTTTCCACACTCAACCGTACTCCGCGCTCAACCGCGCTCATCCGCTCCCCACAACTCGTCCGCTCACACACACTCATGCGCTCTCCACACTCATGCACTATCCGCACTCCCCACACTCATCCGCTCCCTACACTCATCCGCTCCCCACACTCATCCGCTCCCCAGACTCATCCGCTCCCCAGACTCATCCGCTCTCCACGCTCATCCGCTCTCCATGCTCATCCGCTCTCCACGCTCATCCTCTCTTCACACTCACCCGCTCAACCACACTCACCCGCTCAACCACACTCACCCGCTCACCACACTCACCACACTCACCACACTCGCCCGCTCTCTACACTCACCCGCTTTCCACACTCACCCGCTCACCACACTCACCACACTCACCACACTCGCCCGCTCTCTACACTCACCCGCTTTCCACTCTCATCTGCACTACGCTCTCGCTCTCATCTGCACTACGCTCTCGCTCTCATCAGCTCTCATCCGTTCTCCTCCGTTCTCATCCACTCTCCTCCGTTCTCATCCACTCTCCTCCGTTCTCATCCACTCTCCTCCGTTCTCATCCACTCTCCTCCGTTCTCATCCACTCTCCTCCGTTCTCATCCACTATCATCCGCTCTCCACTCTCATCCACTCTCCACTCTCATCCGCTCTCCACTCTCATCCGCTCTCCACACTCATCCGCTCTCCACACTCATCCGCTCTCCACACTCATCCGCTCTCCACACTCATCCGCTCTCCACACTCAACCGCTTTCCACACTCAACCGCTTTCCACACTCAACCGCTTTCCACAACTCAACCGCTTTCCACAACTCATCTGCTCTCCAGTCACATCCACATGCTTCCGTTTAGTGTAATTGTCTGTTCTGTACGCTTCATCCATTCTAACTGTTTCATTTATGTCATTCACTGTATTCCCTTCTCATTCATTATGTCGTTTTGATCGGTTCAGATTTCCTGAGTTTCTCAATGATTTATTCGTATTTTCTGTTTCATTGTTTTGATCTACTTTACTCGTTTAAGCCTGCTTGTCTTTCTAGTTTACATTCGAGTTTATTTAGCTGTCATTCTCGCTTCAGGTAGTTTGATGGGTCGGTATTATTGTGATGATGCTGGATTGGTTTTATGGGAAGAGCCAGGTTTTCAGTAGTTTGCGGAAGGACGTTAAGTCTTCAGTTAAGCGGATGTGGGGTGGGAGTGAGTTCCACAGGGTTGGAGCCAGTGCAGAGAATGATGATCCGCCTAGCCTGACTGAGTTTGTCTTGGGAATTACTAGGAGGCCGGCTGAGCTTGATCTTAGGGTGCGAGTGGGATGATAAGGTATTAGTTTGTCTTGAAGATATTGCGGTCCAGTTTTTTATGCAGTGCTCGATGCGAGAGGCATAAGGTTTTGAAAGCTACCCTACGGGCTACAGGAAGCCAGTGCAGTGTTTTAAGGGCTGGGGATATGTGGTCTCTTGGACTGAGCGCAAGTAGTAATTTGGCCGCTGCGTTTTGTGCTCTTTGGAGTTTATTCAGTTGGTAGGTATGGATTCCGAGGTAAAGGGGGTTTCCGTAGTCCAGTCTGGATATAACGATTGATTGGACAGCGGAGACTCTGTTGGGAAATGAGAGGTATGGAAAGACGCGCCTTAGGTTTTTAAGGTGATGGTGGCAGGACTTTGAGACATTGTTGACTTGGCGCGAGAGTGTTAGGTCGGAGTCTAGGGTGCATCCAAGATTTTTACTGTTTTGGAGGGTGTAGGTGAGTTGCCCATGGCGGGTGGCCAGGGTAGTGGGTGCGGAAGAAGGTCGGAGTTGCCGCAAACCATGATTTCTGTTTTGGAGGGGTTTAACAAGAGGTGGCTTTGGGTCATCCAGCGCTCTATGTTTACGAGGCAGGATGCCAGGTCGGGTTGGGAGTTGGGTTTCGAGTTCAGGAATTTTAGAATTAGTTGAGTGTCGTCGGCGTAGTTGTAACATAGGATGTTGTGTGAACAAATTATTGGTGGGAGGGTGATCAGGTAGAGATTGAATAGGAGGGCGGATAGACATGCTCCTTGAGGGATTCCCGTGTTGACTGGTCGGGCTTGGGAGGTAAAGCTGGAGAGTGTCGTTATTTGGTGCCTGTCTTTGAGGAATGAAGATATCCATTTAAGAGCGGTTCCACGAATTCCTAGCGAGTGGAGGCGGTCTAGGAGTATCGAGTGATTGATCGTGTCAAAGGCAGCGGATAGGTCAAGAAGGATTAGAGCGGCACATCCCGCGGAGTCTGCTGTCATTTTAAGGTCGTCCCAGATCGAGGTTAAGGTGGTTTCAGTTCCGTGACGTGTTCTGAAACCCGATTGGGCAGGGTCAAGGAGATTGTTGGCTTCAACAAAGGCGTTTAGTTGGGAGTAGGCGGTTCGGTCAATGAGTTTGGCGAGGAATCTGGTGTTTGAGATTGGGCGGTAGTTTTTGGGCTCGAGAGGGTCGAGCGAGGGTTTTTTAATTAGAGGTTTGACGTGTACCATTTTGAATTCTTCGGGAAAAATACCGGAGGAAAGGGAGGCATTTATGATAGATCTTGCGTGTTCTCCTGCGCAGGTGGATGCAAAGATTTCTTTAAGGGTTGTGGCTGGGCAGGGGTCCAGAGGGGATCCAGATGGTTTGCGGACAGATAGAAGTTTGAGAAATTGTTCTGGTGATATTGGACTAAAGGATTCGAATGTTGGTTGAGTTGAGGTTGTAGTTGACGGGCTGGCCGGTACGGGTGGAGGATTGTCAATTGGTTGTAAGAGAGCCAGTTTGGTGTTTAGAGTTTTTGTCCTTTCAATAGCTGTGGTGTAAAAGTGGAGGGAGAGTGAGTCACACAGTGATTGTGACGGGGTCGGGACGGTTGTATTACAAGTTGGATTGGTGAATTCGGAGATGATTTTGTGGAGTTCTTTGCTTCGGTTTTTGCAGTTTAGGATTCGGGTGTTGTAGTGGGCTTTTTTAGCTTTCCGGATTTCAGCCTTGTACCGGTACAGGTGACGGGCCAAGGTGGTCCTGCTTTCGTGGGTTTTCTCATTTTGCCAATTGCGTTCTAGGTATTTGTAGTGTCGTTTACTGGTCTTCAGCTCAGGAGTGAACCATCTGGGGAACGGGCCACGGCGGGTTGATGGTTTGCATGTAGGGGTGAGTCGCATCAGAGATGCGTTGAGCCATGAGTCAAAGGCTTCAGGTGTTAGTTGGTTTTTAGGGTGGCAGGCGGGTGGTGGGGACTGGAGGAGTGCCTCGGCTAGGTCAGGGGTGATTATTAGTTTTTTCCAGCATTTGCGTAGGATCGGAGGTTCAGATGCGGATACGGGAAGGGGGCCGGGTGCGGGGATGGCAAACGAGAGAATGAAGTGATCAGACCAGATGATAGGAGTTGGGGGCTATAACTGAATCTGGGTGTCGGAGCTAAAGATGGCATCGAGAGTGTGTCCTTTAAAATGAGTCGGTCCATTTATGCGGGGTTGGAGATTAATTGCATCTAGACCGTCGATTAGGGCGTGTGTCATAGGATTGGTGGGGATGTCGAGCCATATGTTAAAGTCTCCGAGAAGGATGAGGTTGGGATGGTTTATTTGGAGGGTGGCAATAGAGTCACAAAGGTTGTTTGCGAAATGTCTATCGTAGCCAGGGGGCCTGTAGATTATTAGGAAGGTGAGTGAGAGCGACGGGGAGAGGGATAGTTTAACGAGGAGAGATTCGCAGGATGGAATGGAGGGTTGGTTGTCCATGATTGAGGCGCGGAAGAGAGATTTAAAGACAAATGCTACCCCCCCTCCTCTGGACGGACAGTTCAGTGGGATGAGGCAGTAGTCGGGCGGAAAGGCTTCATTTGCGATTGGGCTGAAGTCATCAGAGAACCAGGTTTCAGTGATGAAAACTAGGTCAGGTTTGACAGAAGTGAGGAGGTCAAAGATGCAATGTCTGTTTTTTGCTACAGAGCGGGCGTTAAATAGGATACAGTTCACATCGGCAGGGAAGGTTGGTTTTGGTGCTGGAGCGGGATGGGGCGGAGGGGGAGAGAGTAGCGGGAGAGGGGTAGGGTTGGTGGTGCTAGGGAAGAGTGGGCGAGCCGAGAGTTTTGCAGGCTTCGTGCGGGGTTGGGTGGATGTGTGTGATGGGATGATCGGGATTGGGGTGGGGGATTTGAGGATGGGGGAGGGCGGTTGGGAGTTTCGGTTGTGGTGAAATCGAGGGCGAGGGGTTTCAGGAAGGGCGAGGCCACGGGGGAGGGAGGGGATTGTGGGAGAGAGGTGGTGGGTCGAGACAAGGGGGGCGAGGAGAGCAGAGAGGTAGAGGGGGACCAGGAACGCTTCCTCTTTAGTTTCTTTGCTGCGATTGGCGTGAGAGAGAGGGTAGGAGGGTCAGAGGGGGAGAGAGAGGCGGCTTCGGTTCTCGCTAGGGCTAGGCGTGCAGTTTTTAGGGAGGGGAAAGGGTGCAGTCGGATGGGGAAGGTGGCAGGTGTATGATGGCGAGGCGGGGGGTGGATGGTTGCAGGGTGGGGTGTGGTAGTGGGGAGAGCGGGCATGGGCAGTGCTGGCGGGTCGGCGGTGGGGTTCAGGAGATGAGTGGTCTTGGGGTGGGTGGCACGCCATCGTGCCCCCCTGGCTTGGTGTTTGGAGAGGGTGCTGGCAGGGATTGTGGAGGAGGGTGGGTTGTCTTGGGAGCGGGGGGGGGCGAGGGAGGCCAGATCGGAGAGTGGAGGAGGTTCATGGGAGTTGTTTCTGACGGGCATTGGTGGAGTAGGTGCGCTCATGATTGGTGTGCAATTGGGTTCACTTCTAAATGCAGGTGGGAGACGATTCTAAGTTCGACTTTCACAGAGAGGCTCTTGGGCGTGACTTCTAAATGTGATTGGGTGCACTTCTAACTGTAGGTGGGAGCAATTCTAAATTCAACTTTCTAAGGGAGGGTATAGGGTACAGATCTAGATGCGGGAACAGTTCTAAATTCAACTTTCACAGAGAGGCTATTGGGCGCAGCTTCTAAATGGATTTGGGTACACTTCTAAATGCCGTTGGGTACGTTTCTAAATGCAAGTTGGACCAATTCTAGATTCAGCTTTCTCAGAGAGGCTGCAGGGTACACTTCAAATGTGAGTGGGAACAATTCTCAATCGATTTTCTCAGAGAGGCTATTAGGCGCAACTACTAAATGCAATGGTGTACACTTCGAAATGCAATTGGGTACACTTCTAAATGCAGGTGGGAGCAATTCTAATGGAGGAGGGAGCAGTTCTAAATTCAACTTTTTCAGAGAGGTTGTTGGGTACACTTCTAGAATGTGAGTGGGAACAATTCTAAATCCACTTTCTCGGAGGGGCTGCTGGGTACACTTCAAATGTGAGTGGGAACAATTCTCAATCAACTTTCTCAGAGAGGCTATCCGGCGCAACTACTAAATGCAATTGCGTGCACTTCTAAATGCAATTGGGTGCACTTCTTAATGCAGGTGGGAGCAGTTCTAAATTCAACTTTCTCAGAGAGGTTATTGGGTACACTTCAAATGTGAGTGGGAACAATTCTCATTTAACTTTCTCAGAGAGGCTATTTGGTGCAGCTTCTAAATGGAATTGGGTACACTTCTAAAATGCTGTTGGGTATACTTCTAAATGCAGGTAGGAACACTTCTAAATTCAACTTTCACAGAGAGGCTACTGGGCGCAGCTTCTAACTGGAATTGGGTACACTTCTAAATGCCGTTGAGTACATTTCTAAATGCAAGTTGGACCAATTCTAGATTTAGCTTTCTCAGAGAGGCTGCTGGGTACACTTCAAATGTGAGCGGGAACAGTTCTCAATCAACTTTCTCAGAGAGGCTATCAGGCGCAACTACTACATGCATTTGTGTACACTTCTAAATGCAATTGGGTACACTTCTAAATGGGAGCAGTTCTAATGGAGGAGGGAGCAGTTCTAAATTCAACTTTCTCAGAGAGGTTGTTGGGTACACTTCTAGAATGTGAGTGGGAACAATCCTAAATCATCTTTCTCAGAGAGGCTATCAGGTGCTATTACTACATGCAATTGGGTACACTTCTAAATGCAATTGGGAATATTTCTATATGCAATTGGGAACACTTCTCAATTCAGCTTTCTCAGGGAGGTTATTGGGTACACTTCAAATGTGAGTGGGAACAATTCTCATTCAACTTTCTCAGAGAGGCTATTTGGCGCAACTTTGAATGCTATTGGGTACACTTCTAAATGCAGGTGGGAACAATTCTAAAATAGACTTTCTAAGAGAGGGTATAGGGTACAGATCTAGATGCGAGTGGGAATAGTTCAGAATTCAACTTTCTCAGAGAGGCTATTTGGCGCACCTGCTAAATGCAATTGGGTACACTTCTAAATGCAGGTGGGAACAATTCTAAATTCAATTTTCTCAGAGAGGTTGTTGGGTACACTTCAAATGTGAGTGGGAACAATTCTCATTCAACTTTCTCAGAGAGGCTATTTGGCGCAACTTTGAATGCTATTGGGTACACTTCTAAATGCAGGTGGGAACAATTCTAAAATCAACTTTCTAAGAGAGGGTATAGGGTACAGATCTAGATGCGAGTGGGAATAGTTCAGAATTCAACTTTCTCAGAGAGGCTATCCGGCGCGACTACTAAATGCAATTCGGTACACTTCTAAATGCAATTGGGTACACTTCTAAATGCAATTCGGTACACTTCTAAATGCAATTGGGAATACTTCTCAATTCAACTTTCTCAGGGAGGTTATTGGGCGCATTAATTACGTTGTTGATGCTGCGTTAGAGGAGTGGTAGGGTAGTATGGCCTGAAGTAGTTGCTTCTGGCCCTGCCCTTGCCACACTTACTTGTTGTTGGCTTCTTGCTTCTCCTGCGGATACCTGCAGATACGATCTGGAGTCGTCCTTTGCCTCGGGTCCTTCGCCGTAGGGCTGCCAGGCAGAGGGCTGCCTTGGGAGCTGCAGTAATGGCCTTGGAAAGGAGGCCAGATGGCCAATCGAAAGGGTTGTGGGCGGGTCGGGAGGCGGACCAGGACGCAGGAGCGGCAGGGAGGAGAGCACGAGCCGGTAGGCTCTGTTGCTGTGTGCTCGTGAGCCAATCAGGGCCAAGGAGGAAGCGGTCCGGCCAATCAGGGGAGGAGGGAGGCGGGAGGAGGGACAAACACGGAAGGGAGAGGGTCTAGGGAAGGGAGGGCTGAAACGGGGTGGAAGCGGGCTGGGCACAGGGTTACAAAGGGTCTGGGGCACCAGGAATTCGGCCCAAGAGGGTCTTAGCAGGCCAATGCAGCACTCACCGAAGTGCAGGAACAAAGTGGCCTACACAAGTCGAGCGCGGGCCGGTAGGCTCTGTTGCTGTGTGCTCGTGAGCCAATCAGGGCCAAGGAGGAAGCGGTCCGGCCAATCAGGGGAGGAGGGAGGCGGGAGGAGGGACAAACACGGAAGGGAGAGGGTCTAGGGAAGGGAGGGCTGAAACGGGGTGGAAGCGGGCTGGGCACAGGGTTACAAAGGGTCTGGGGCACCAGGAATTCGGCCCAAGAGGGTCTTAGCAGGCCAATGCAGCACTCACCGAAGTGCAGGAACAAGTCTAGGATACAAGTCTAGGATATGTACAGAATGGGCAATTTTCAAGAGGGGGGACAGTTTACCCTGCAGCATATAGCCCTCAAGTTAGAAATGGGTTTACACAAGATCAGACAGTGTATCAACAGCAAGAACTGCAAATGCAACAAGCACAACAATTACAGCAAGCACCATTGAGTCCACCGCAAGGACAGTCACAACATGGACCCATGCAAATTCTACAGAACACAAACATGGCACAGCTAATGACACCTAGAGTGGGGGGTGCTACTGTGATGGCAGCAAGTCCTTTCACAGGTACTGGGATGAGTATATATCCACAATAGGACAGCTCACAGGACGACCTGATGTGTTCAGTACTTTCAGTGACAGCAGACCCCCAAGAGGGACCGAGGGTTGATGTATCCATAGGAGACAAATCTTTTTCTTTTTCAGTAGACACGGGTGCAACTCGCTCATGTATACGGGAGGGAAAATTTCCGTTATCAGGAAATGCCATGAATGCTCAAGGCTTCTCTGGAGCTACAAGCAGAGTTCCTTTTACTGATGAATCGCCAATTTCTGTGGGAGAATGTGACTTGTCCACGCCTTTCTTGTATTCACGGCAGATACCAGTCAGTATTCTGGGGCGAGATTTAATGACAAAGCTTAACATGGCAATTTTATTTACTGACGATGGTATAGTGTGTTTCACTCCTGGGATACACTATTTGAATGTGGGCAAATTTATAATGGCATTTACAAGGCATATGGCTGTGCGAGGAGAGCCACTCGAACTTGAAGTTTTTCTGTATGGGATACAGATTTTGTTAACATGGTTGCCTGGCTTAGTGGGAAAGACTATGAAAATACCTGATGAGTTTCTGTTTAGACCACAGATACCTACGGACGAAGAGGGAGGGACGAGGCACTCCTCTAGAACTAGTTGCAGCTGTAGTACAAGCGGAGTTGGCCATGCTTGAAGGATGGGATGAGAGCAGGCTATGGAGAACAGTGATTGCCATTGGGAAAGTGTGTAGATTGGCTGATGTCACAGATGAAGAGTTGTTTACAGATGATCCAGCAGATGATGAGTTGATATTTGAGATGAATATTACTTATTGGATTAGAGTAGAGAAAAAAGAGTTCCTGCAGCGAATGATGATAGTGCAGCAATGTCCAGAATATTTTGACGAGGACTTATAAAAAGTGCCTATCTCGTTATGGACTACAGGCCCCTATGACGTAGGCCTATTGAAGGGGGTAGAAGTTCAGATTAAACTAAAGCCAGGAGAAATTTTACCTCAAAAAAAGGCAGTACCCCATGTCTCAAAGGCAGATGAGGGTATTTTCAAAACTATTTCAGCATTACTGGAACAGGGTATTCTAGTGACGTCAGAGTCACTGTGCAATACTGCGGTGTATCCTGTGAAAAAAACAGAAAGGTGGGTCATGTCGTTTAATTCAGGACATGAGGTCAATTACCCAGATTGTAGAGGCAGGGTTTCCTCTAGTTCCAAATCCTGCGACGATACTGTGTAGTATCCCTGTTGAGGCACGATATTTCACAGGGCCTCATTACGACTCAGGCGGTAAGGGGTTTACGGCGGCGTAAACAGCGCCGACCCTTACCGCCTGATTCCGAGGTCCCTTAGCGCCATGGAGGTTTTAACACCTGCTTCCAGGTGTTAAAATCCATGGCGCTAAGGGACCTTGATGTTAATTACGCCACCGTAATTTACGGTGGCGTAATTAACACCTTCCCCACTCCCATTATGCCCTATGGGGCAAAAATGGGAATGGGGAAGGGTAAATGGGGATTGGGGACTTACCGCCCCGCCAACCTCGGAATGGGGCGGTAAGTCCGCCAACCACCATGGCGTAAACGTAGTTTACGTCATGGTGGTAAAGGTACGACCCAGGCGGTAACTTACCGCCTGGGTCGTAATGAGGCTCACAGTGATTGACTTGAAAATGCATTTTTCTCAATCCTGTTGCATAAGGACTCTCAAGAGTTTATGTCATTTACGTTCCGTCAAACTAAGTTGAAAAGCACACATTTACCTCAAGGGTATTGTGAATCTCTATTGATTTTTAATAGGGTCCTCCAGATGGACCTAGGCAATATTGAATTAAAAGGGAAAAGTGTTGTGCTGCAGTACGAAGATGACTTTATAGTTTGCAGCATGACAGAAGATGAGTGCAGAGAAGGCTTGATTCAGTTAATGGTTGTTCTAGCAGACAAGGGATATAAAGTGGAAAAAGAGAAATTACAGTATTGTCTAGAGGAGGTGTTGTAGATAGGCCAGTTGATCTCACACGAAAGAAAGAGGGTTACACCTGAAAGAGCAGAGGCAATTATGAAAACAGCAAAACCGCACACGATAAAACAGTTGCAACAGCTTTTGGGACTATGTAACTATGTTAGAGCATGGGTATTTGATTATAGTTCATTCACAAGACCACTTTTGCAGGCATTAAAAAAGGCACAAGTGAATAAGTGAATAATGATAAAATAGAATGGATGATGAAATGGAGGAAGGGTTCAATGAATTAAGGAATGCAATTTGTACAGCCCCAGTTTTAGGGATTCCCAATTATTCTATGGCGTTCTACTTATTTTCGCATACAAATGGGACAGTTATGACAGCAGTGCTTACACAGAGGACTACCCTAGGGTATAAACCTATGGCATATTACAGTGGGATTTTGGATCCAGTTATGAGAGGACACTTCCCTTGTGAACAATCACTGGCAGCAGCTACGTTCACCATTGAGAAGGCTACAAGCATAGTGATGGGGTATTCTATAACTTTATTTGTTGAGCATGCTTTGTTTGCTATTTTGGAAAAGCCCAAGGGTATGTTAACATCTCAGAGAGCATCTGTGTATGAAGTTGTTATATCGAATCCAGCAATTAGGATAGTCAGGTGCAGGATAGTAAACCCTGCCATTTTCGTAGCTGAGCCAGTGGCAGAGGGTGAACATGTGCATGATTGCGCTAGCTATGAGGAGTCATATGACGACATACCGCATGTAAATGAAAATGCATTGTCGGAAGGGGAGATTCTCTTTATTGAGGTGTCGTCGAAAATCAATCAAAATAATGAAAAAAGGCAAACTGGTTCAGCAGTAGTGAGATACAGAACAAATGGGGAATTTGAAGTTGTGACACGCATAAGGCTGCCATCGCAACAGAATTGATGGTTCTTATTATTGTACTTGATAAATACAAAGGGGAGGAAGTAATGGTGTACAGTGACTCCGCCTATGTGACATCAACCGTGCACGCAGGGCTAGCACGTTGGAAAAGGAGGGGCTACCTCTGAGCAGACAGCGCTCCAGTGCAATACACAGTATTATTGGACAGGCTTAGTAAGGCACTACAGCTCCCAGCAGCCATTGCAATAGTCAAATGCGCAGCAGATAGTAAGAGAACTGATTTTATTTTGTGCAGAAATGAAGCCGCGGATGAAGAAGCCAAAAGGGTTACAGATTATTCAGATATTTCAAGTTTTGACACTCCTAGTATAAAGAGGGGGGTGACTATGGCTATGATAATGCAAGAGGGATTTAATCATTTACCGGAAACACAGTTCATGGAAATTCAAGGCAATGTTTCACAAGATGAGAAGGCGTTATGGGAAAGGAGGGGATGTCCTTTATCCCCCACTGAAGCCTTATGGTGGCAAGACAGCACTGGAAAGCCATTTATGACAGTAGCATTACTGAAGTCAGCGCTTGAACCGCTGCACTACCCCGTGCATGTAACTAGGGAAAGCCTGGCAGCTACTATTGCATAGGACTGGTTTGTACAAATCTGTTAGAACACATTGCATTTTATGTAGTAAAGTGCATTGTATGTCAAAGGTTAACTGCTGGGCACATACCGCGAACAATCTATTTCCTAGACCGAAATGGTCCTTTTCAGCATTTACATATTGACTATGTTGATATGCTGCAGGTATGTAGTGGATATAGGTATATGATAGTGGTGGTGTGTCCTTTTTCGAGATGGATTCAAGCCGGTCCATCTACACACCCTGATGACACTTGCACAGCAAAGTTTTGAGCATGAGAAGTATTTCCTAGATGGGGCGTATGTGAGGTGCTGAGATCCGACAATGGTCCACATTTTGTAAATGAATTATTTAAACTGATGAGCTAGTTATTGATTATAAAACATATATTTTCTTCTGCTTATGACCTGCAAGTGAACAAGTTATGTGAGAGACTCAACGGTTTTCTCAAAGAGAGAATTGCAAAATTAAAATTGACACTGAAGAAGGGATGCCTCTATTGCCTACCCCTAGCATTATATGTATTAAGGAATCAGCACGGGTCGGACCACCACCTAACACCCCATGAACTTGTAATGGGGAGGTGAATGAGAACGCCTCTGACTCCTCCATCGAGGAATAGAAGTAATAGACGGAATACAGCAGAAATGTTAGGAATTGAGAGACGTGTTTATTTTACATGTGTGACCACTAGTCAGACCTTCCAGGATTTTGCGGCATGAAATGGCAAATTTTGCGGCATGAAATGGCAAATTTTGCGGCACAAACCTTTATTTATTGCGGCATTTTTGCGGGACATTTTGTATTAACTGGAGGGTGTAAGATGCCACATTGCAGGAAATAGGTAGAGTGCAAGGCTAGAAGAGAGCCAGGGTATCATTATTATGTGTCTTTTGTATTAATTTAATAGGAAGAGTCCCAGATGTCTCTGGCTTGGCAGAACAGTGTTTGATTTGGCTACATTTCTGGTTTTATGTTCATGCCTATTTAATAGTATTAACTAAATTGATCATTATCAATTGTAATGCTGAAAATATTCCCCTTCTATGTTCTCCAATCCCCCAAACACCCACACCAACTCTCCATCACAACTTACATTTCTTAACCTCTCACTCTGGCATACAAATACTCACGTGCTATGTCACACTGTCAAGTCACAATCTGCACTGCCCAGCCCCTGCCACACTACAAATCATACTCCCAACTCACACCTTACACTCTACAATTCCTCCCTCAATATACAGTCCTTCATTCTTTTGTGCTGCTTCTGCATCTTGCATCTTTTCTCCCATTCTATCACATTCTTCCCTCATCCTTTTTCCCAATCTGCAGCTCACTGCCTCTTTCTGGCCAACCGCTTCCTCTACTTTCTGTACCTCTGCTCGCTCTCAGATTTCTGGCCCACCGCATCACTGCTTCCTCTGCTCTCTTGTGCAGCACTTCCTCCTCTGACCCACTGCTCTTCCTCTGCTTTCTTGCCCATCACTTCACATCTCACCCATCACTCTCCCTCTCTCTCATAGTGTAACCATTTTTTTTATTTTTTTTTAAATGTAGATTTTGACCCAGTTCCTCAAATGATGGGGCATTTAAAAAAAGAACAGAGGATATGCTATTTTTAGACAACCCATTTTTGGAAATGAGCAGGTCACCTTATTCTCAAAGGTGACCAGCGCATTTCCACAGGCTTGAGCTGTAGCGCAAATTGTGCGCTGGCAGCTGCCTTGAATGGTGTTCTGGTTTGTTTGACCGAAGTGTAATTATTTGCGGCGGAATTGACCGTAGTAAATTTTGCTGCAAATTGATTTGCACTTCAGCCAAACAACCCAAAATGTACCTTTCACCACCACCCGACCCCCTCCCCTACTTAACTGCTTGGTCGCTGTCGCTTCCCCTGCAACCCTGAGGTCCCAGATCCGTCCCTCTAACGCGGGTCGGATCCGTCCCTCTAACCCGGGTCGGATCCGACTCTGCAGGGTCCTTTTTTCATTATTTTCTTTTTTTTTCTGTCCCCACCTCCAATTTTGAGGAAAAAGGGGAAAACACTTCTGCAACCACCCTAGATCAATAATACTAAACAAGGGGAGCGGGTGACACCCCCGCAACACATGTTCAGTATTTATAAAAATCGATCGAATAGTACTGGACGTAATTGGTCAAATTGTAACATTCGATAGATTTTTGACATCAAAATGGGCAGTACTTTGAATAGAATCGCTCTCCCGACAGTGTTCTGCAAGCTCCCAGTGCCTTTCACAGGGACAGGCACTCTAGGTGCCTGCCACTGTAAAATGTGACCCAAAAAATGCATTTTTATCCTGTTTGAGGAACAGAAATGCAAGCGACTCAGCAGCGGTTCATACCTTAAAAGAAATGCATGACAGGGTCAGTAAAGACCCTGTCATGCAGTGGCAGCCCCACATCCCGTGCGCGTAGGGTTGCCTACAATTTCTGCACATTTAAAAGTGCATCTTGCTTGGAAATGAGGGATGTGCTTTTAAATTGACAGAAACGCCACTGTGACAAAGAACTATCAGTGCCTGTCCAGGGACGACTGGTGGAAAGCCATGTTTGTAGAAACTAAAAGACCACTGCTATACGCATTAGTCATCTTTCTTCGAGCTGTGAAAAATCGATTGGACAGTCTCGCGGTATCTTAGCTGGAGGAGTCATTCGACACACAACTTAACAATCTTGTACACAGACCCGAGGCTACGCAAATGAAATAATGAGATGTGACCTCATGCTGGTTGTAAAAATCCTAAATGTATTTTTGCTTTTTTCTTCTTTTTTTTTAAAGGTTTAAAAATAAACCACATAAAAAATAAAAAAAAATAAAAAATTGACAGAAACCCCACTTTATTTGATCAAGGAGGTGAAAAAGGCCACCTGAATGGGCGCGCATATAAAATGTGCCCATTCATGTGTCCCTTGTGGATTGGGCTGCAATTTTTGGGGCGCAAGTGATTTCATTTCTTGTGTAAATAAAAAAAAAAAAAAAAAGTTGAGAACCTGGCACCCTGAGGATTCTTTTTTTCAAAACAGTAATTTTTGCAGATTACTTAAAAAAAAAAAAAAAAAAAAAGTAATTTTTTTTTAAAGATGCTGTTTTTGCACAAAATGGCCATTTTTTCGGCATTTTGCGCAAAACGGCCGTTTTCGCGGCATTTTGCGGGATCGCAAAATCGCAATAAGCTGGAGGGTCTGACTAGTATCTCTGTCATTTCAGATCAACACAGAAGCAGCGGGTGTCGGTCTCAGGTTGCAAATGAAGACCATTCAGCAACCGGACTACAAGAACTATTACCCGTACCAAAATTATTTGTGGGAGACCCAATCCTAATTCACAACTTCACTAGGAAGTGGCATTAGTCCCGTTTTGTTGGTCCCTATATCATTGAGAACATTACTCCCTTAGTAGTAAAAAATTAAGAAAGACATCCCTGGATTCATTTGGGCGATGTTAAATTATTTACTGGCAAGACCGATCCACCCCCACCCGTTGATTCAGAAGCAAGTCGACACAAAGCAGTCAGCACGTGCAGACTCGACCAATGACGAGGAAGAAGGATGCAGAAAGTGCTGAGCAAATAAATGCAAGTGTGCATTTGGACTGTGGCTTTCCGTGAACACTCCTTAAAGATACTATAGCAGGCATGCAAACTTGTTGCTTGAGCCACAGAAATCCTTTGAACATTGGACTTTAGAAAGTGTTTGAGTCCTGAAAAGTATGCCAGATCTTCAGTTTTTGTTTAACTCCTGGAAGAGGGAGCAGTTTCCAGATTCGTTCCTCGCTGAGTTCATGTTTGGTCTCCCTGATGGCTCTGTCTGATGTCGACACACATTGGCTCTTATTGGCTGTTTTTCTTTTTATTTTGCGAGCATATCCTGCACTGGTGGGGAGAAGTACTGAAGTTTATGTCTTCCTGCATGATCCTAAAAATGATCCAGTTATAAGGAGATTGCTTTCAGCAATAATCGAGCAAGTCCTGCAGCTTCCTGAGTATCTGACAAATTTGCCTTATTAAAGAAGTCTTTCCTTCCTTAAAAAGTAGTTTGCAGGCATAATGTGGAGCCCTAATAATGATTCAGTAGTAGACAACGAACGAGCCCAGCGACGTATGAGGAATCACCGGTGGTGGGATTAATGTATTGGTGGCTGATATATGTCTGCACAGCATCTATTATTGTTTTCCTGTTTCTATTAATGTATGCTGCTTATCAGGCCGGTCTAAAGCAAGCAGCAGTTCCTTTAATTCTTCCCACACCAGTGACCCTTACAGACATAGCTGTTGTACAAAGGCCAAGGCCATATGTGATTATCCCTACACCAGTGACACATGTGAAGTCACCTATTTCTGTGGCAGATGACCCTATACTTCCCTTTGCAGGGAGGTCAGTTTTTGATTTGCTCCATGATCATTATGTACAGACTCACTTAGCAAGAAAGAGACCTAAGAGAGGCATAAGAGAAGATGATTATGACTTAAATAATTATCTAGGCAGTACAGCACATTTGGGGAATAACATGTGGTATCAACACATGAAAGAAGTAGGCAAAAGAACCTTGGACGAGAGTTGCTATGTTTGTGCTCTCCTACCTTATGCATTGGGGAATTCTAAGATATTCATAGCTATAGAAATAGATGTACAGACAGCTCATTGCCTAACTCACCTTGCACTCTGTCATATGAGAGGTCAATTCCAGGGTCGAACAGCAGCCTTGGTATGGATGACAGAATGGTCAGTGCCAGAAGAAGATGATTATGTACAAGATTTGAAAACAAGAGCAAGACCACACACCAAAGATCATGTGATGAAATACAAACAGCCTGGAAGGGAGCAGGGATCAAATGGGAAATACATAAAAAGCTTAATTGCCAAGGAAAGACTGAAGAAGAAATCTGAAAATGCAAAGGGAGAAGACAGATGCAAATTTAGGGAACAGTACTTTCACTAGATGGATGGGAAGAAGGCATAGTTGTATGAAGAGCAGTGGCAGTAACAGGATATCACAGGCTGACTATAGAGCGTGTGGAGAAGGGATGCAAACCCCTCTGGCCAAAGCTTGCCAAGCTACTGACCTGGGTTGAAGATAAAGGAGGCCCAGTGCAGAAGTGCAGAACTGTGTTTCAGAAACAATGGCACAAGAAAAGTTGGAGAGAATCAACAATGCGGATGAATCTTTGATGTACCAGGAATGAAGGATGGGACAGTGGCGATAATAAACCACTACTGGGCTTGTGGATCCAGAGCTTAAGTGAAGCTTCCCAGAGACTGGGGAGGACTAGGTTCTATAGTAATTATTCATGTTCCAGCATTAGTGATCCCAAGGAACGACCTGAACATTGGAGAATTTCCAAAGGCTGATGCTCATCTTAAGAAAAGAGGGCACTTGGATTTCTCAATCGAACAAAGAGGGAGAACTATTTCTCAGCCAAGTCAATAGAAGCTTTTAATGCTGTTCCATATGAGCACAGGTTGTTCAGCAAGACTGTCTTAGTGTTCACAACTATCTTCATGCCAGGGATCCAGATGATGGTGAATGTTAAATGGTTACAAATAACTAGATCAGAGCTTTTGCAGACGATCAACACTATCATAAAGGGATTCAACGTGATCAAAGAAGAGCTGAGAGCTATAAGGCTGATGACACTCCAGAATACATATGTCTTGGACATGATCACAGCAATGGATGGAGGTGTTTGTGCCAAAATCGGAGAATCATATTGCACATTCATACCTTCTCACGATGACGAGAATGCCTCTTCAATACTCGTCTTTGACTCATCGAAGATGTGTGTTAAATATTCCATTTCATCCTATCATAGATCGCTATAACCTTCTGGAGCTATTCTTTCTCGGTGGGGATTCTACTTTGCTTCCAATACTGTGTAGAGGAAGAGCCAAAAGCCTCTACCGGAAGTCCTGCCCCTAAATTGCCTACATGTTGGTAACTGGAAGTGGTGACAAGCAGGATACCTGTAATGTTGCCAATGATGCGAGCAGCCTTTGAAGCAAAGTACCCATTGAGAAAACCATTCTTTATATATCCACAAAGAGCTGACAGTCTCTTGGTGAACATCCCTGAAGAACGAGAGAAGATTGACGAAAAGGCTGACTGGTGACGTCACATGACGTGAAGTGATACATCAAGAAGAGATGACAGAAGAGAAAGTAAAGAGAACATACAGAATCTAGTGATGAAGTAAGACTCAAGTAAACATTTACATGTAAAATGAAGATTACATGTGTGGAAGAGCACGGAAGAAAATGCAAACCATTTTGTATTGTACAGATGCTGTAACGCAAGTAGAAATAAGTAATCATTAAGGCTGGCTATACGTAGTGAATAGATTGCAGCGATGCGCCAAGGTATATATATGCAAGAAATCTGGATGTTCCACATCATGTTTTAGCAAACTGGGACCCCATGAGCAGGGAAGTCGAATGTGTGGTGCAGTTAATAATAGTAGCTGACGAGTAAGAAAGAATACAAGAGGGCTTGGTTGGCCCAGTGTCAAATGGCCAGTGACGCCGAGAACTGGTTGTCGAGGTTTTAAGAGATACAATGAATGCAAGAGACAGGCCAAGCCCTTGCCAAAGTACAGCAAAAGGACAGTCTGTGCCAGGTTTTATTTGATTTAAATCCATTAAATACAGAGAGGAAGCTCGAAATGTGGTCTCCAGTCATGTGACCTAGATGGAAATAGGCTTGGGCAGACGATGCTGAGACGAGAAGATGAGAGCATGCTCACACTCCCTTTTTTATTCCCAGGAGTTGTGAGGCTTGCATGGCCATGTTCAAAGTCTAATTGAATGACAGAAATTAAGAGTGATGATAGATGTTGGGATAATTGGGTGGGGAGGCATGGCCAAGCCCAAACCACCCACACCTGGGGTACCAGCTTGCGTGCTGCTAGAAAGTGGAATATTCCAGAAGGGTACAAGCATGCCAAGCAATTATAGAGGGCCACGTATCAAAGAGCCCTATAGTTTGTGAACCCATAAATCGTTGTGTATTTTATGATGGTGAAGACTACTTGCTAGAGGAGGGCTTAGTTGCCCACTTGACAATAGAGACCCAATCACAACCCCAAACTCCATTGAAAGTATATGTAGATGTTTCCCGTTATCCAACCACAATCCAGTTTAAGTTTTGCAGTTTGCCTCATAGTGTGACGTCAGTGATGATGAAGTTTTACTATAAAAGCATATTTTTTATGTAGATCGTTGAGACCCTGCCATGAGACATCCGTTGAAGTCTGTTGTACTCCCTGTTTTAGAGAAGTGTTCATAAAACAGCATACCTTTTGCCAACTTCCTCGGTCGATCTTTTTATTGATGTTTAAGTAACCTCTGCATCCCCATCCATCCTATAAGAGCGCCACCTCGTCTTAGAGGGTCTACGGGTTCAACTGCACAATACAACTCCTAGACGCAACTGACAGGATGTGTACCATGTGCCCTCCTGCATCTTCCTCATCATCCTCTTCATACACCACAAAAAGCATCAGCCACGGCGAGAGCTGTCTAGTGATCCCATCAATCTCCTTGATCCAAGAGAAAAACTTCACCAAGTATGTCTGTATATGGGCACAACTCCACCATGTGTGATAGTAGTCCATGTTTGGCTGCTGACACCTCCAACAATGAGAGTCCACCCCTGGATAGATCTTAGCTAAAATGGCAGGAGAATATTGCCATCAGTATATACGTGTGATTGCTTACATCCTATAATGCAGGGACACTGAGTTTAACCCTCGTACACATTCTAGACCATAACTATTCTGTTATTTCCCTCTGTAGAACTGTCTCCCATTTCTGCCTGGCAGTCAAGTAGACCATTAGTTAGACCTGCAGTAGCGTCTTGTAAATATTGGCTGTTTGGCTTTTGGATCTGGTATTCTGAAGAAGTACCTGTTCAAAGGAGGTAAGACCTCTCCGTAGGTTATCCCACCATCTCAGGTCAGTAAGGGTGACAATCTGCCTATGTGGAGAAATTCCTCTAATCTTTCAATGGAGAATTTCCTGTCGTCCCATAATTGTCCCACTCTGCTGCGTCCAGCATCATACCATAGCTGAAACTGCAATGGATCTACTGTTATATTTCTTAGCAGGGGAGCCCACATGCAGCTGAGGGTCGAGGGCCATGTCGACAGCCAGCGCGTACCTTCACATTTCTTCCATATACTCCAGAATCACTTCAACATAGGAAGTCTCACCACTCTGTTGGGGATCTCCTTCTGGGTAACCCATAACCATTCCCCTAATGTAACTGGGGCTAATATCATATTTCCCATTTTCACCAACTGTTTCTTAGAGCTAGGGTCCAGATGTTCTATCATTATGCGCAGCTGGGCAACCTGGAAATACAAGTCGAGGTCTGGGACACCAACCCCCCTTCTACCTGTGATAATATAAGCATCCTGTATGCTATTCTAGGTCTCGCTCCCACCAACAGGAATTTAGAGAGCATCCGTTTAACCATGTCTAGGAACAATAATCTCAAGCATTTGGAAGAGAAAGAGAAATTTGAGGAGCACCATTATTTTAATGCAGTTCAACCTCACCATGCACGAAAAGTGCAACCTTGCCCATCGCCCAAGGTCCGCCTGCACCCTGGCCCAGAAGGGGGGGGGCATTTTCTGTGAACAGATTGCTGAGAACCCTGCGAATCTCAAACCCAGATATCTGAACCCTTCTGACTGTATGCAGAACCCCAGGACCTCTACACACTCCCTGTCCATAGGGTGCCATTGTCCTGTCACATAGGCCACTGACTTTTCCAGATTTATTTTAAAGGCAGATATGTCGCTGTATCTGGCCAGCCCTTGTAACAGACTACGAAGAGAGGTCCGTGGCCTTGTTAGGTACAGAAGGGCATCATCTGCAAGGAGGCTCAATTTATATTCTTCTTCCCCAATCTTCAATCTTGACCTGTTTGCTTTGATTTCCACAGCCCATGGTTCTATGAGCAGAGCGAACAGGAGAGGTGACAAGGGGCAGCCCTGTCTAGCATCCCTTCTCAGCAGGAATGCCCTTGACTCTTCTCCATTAACAATGAATTTCGTCCTATGTGTCGAATAAAGGGCAGACAAATCAGCCCATCCATTTAAAAAAAATAAAACCATTTATTTAATTCTTATATTGTGCAACACGTCCATAGGTCTCAAGACACAAGCAACACAAAAAACATAGTCTTAGATACAACACAAAAAAAACTGTAAAGCAAATATTAGATAAAGCATGACAAAACCAGAGCGGAGGACAATACTAAAAGAAATTATCAACGGTCCCCTATCAACTTCAGTTCAGAGGGCAAGTTGGAGAAATTGTTACAACTGCCCAAACAAAAGGGAGATTACTTGTCTGCAGCCAATAATTATGCAGTCTCTATTGGCTTGTGTACTCCACTCCTCCAACCTAATCCAACGCAGAACCTTGATATCTAAATCTCTGACAATCCCTGGTCCAGTTTGTTCATGAAGCCAGGCCATCACTGTATTCCTGAGAGCTTCTGTGGGTTCTGGCTTTACAGACGACATAAGCTTAGTAATAATAATTGTTCTTGGGTCTATCTCTCAGTGACTTATAAGCACTATGTGGCATCTCTAATTTCCAAACTTGCGTAGTCCTAAAAGGATTGGGATTGATTTTGGTGCAAACTCCAAGAGTAGCACATGATGATGCTGAAGCAGCCACTGAGGCCCGACCCACATGAACATGCCTGTCACTTCCCCCAAGAGTAGATGGCTCAGGAGGATAGCTCAGGTGCATCCCACTCGCCTTGAAAGCAAGACGAAGCAGGGCAACACAGGTTTGATCCCCAGGTCCATGCTTAGAAACCTCTGAGTATTAAATATGTTATAAATAACCAATTAAAACGTGTGAAGTGTAGCATAGGAGTGGTAAAATGCTGTATCACAGCTCCATATATCAACGGCTTAGACATGTTCATGCCACATAACTCGGTCTGGCTACTTTTATCCTCAGCCAAAGCAATGTCAAATTTCTTGCTGATAAGTCGGTCAGCCCCCATTAACCACATCAGCAGTCCAAGGTGTGTCTATTTGACAAGAGTTATCCACCATAACGGGGCGCACCAAAGTGGCAAATTTATCCAACAACTCCAATCATAGGCAAAAGTCATGATAATTTCTACATGAGAATAAATCAGCAAATATTCTTTCCTTTGTTAACTGCCATTCGGGAGAGCTAAAGTGTTCCGCCCCGGCAAGGTGTTCACCATTGGACCCCAGGTTTTTCACACGCAAGGTAATTATTTCTTCCCCTATATCAAAAAATAACCGAGGGGACATAGACATCGGCGGGACTGACAGCTTGGAATCAGCCCCATAGACCATTAAAGTCTCGTCCACTTAGGGACAAGGACAGGGATTACCAAGGTGAACAAATTCTCCTTGTTTAACATGATCCTCTAATAATACTTCTCCATTATCAACCTCAAGAAAGCTTGATTGAGTCTCATGGAGTCGTCTTCTCCTACAAGCACTGGCGGCCATCACCTCAGTGACTCTGTTTCTCTGGGGAGTTAGAGTAACGGGCCTGAAACCCTGTCTGGTCTGGACCATCTCTCAGGTGGGTCTATCAGCGATATATCAAATAGTAATCCCTTCCCAATGTGATTAGACCCTCGGGCCCCAGAAACACCAGCCACACTGCGCAATGCACTGTGCTGCGCTGCCGCCTGGAATAAGGCCAGCATACAGAGACAACGGGCAGGGTATAACATGCTCACTGTTGTCTTTCACCGTCGTATTTCAGTTTTACTGACCGCCAGACTCGGTGCAGCCCCTAAAGCAGCACAGCCTGGCACAGCCTGATACGTCAGCTGGAGAAAAAGATATGCAGCAAGCCCCAAGTCGCTAGCAGGAGACAGTGAATGTATGGGGGATCACATTTACATTCCTAATTCTTACCACTCTCCTAAACCCCTTTATTGCCCCCCCACCCTGTTAACCAACAGCGTTCCCATCAGGTCTTCCTTTTCATAATACCTTTGCTTAGTATACCTCATCTTCTTGACCACCTCACTTCTCAAGGTGGAGTGTAGTTCCTGCCTTTTCCCTTCATCTTGTTCAGCAACTCCTCCCTGTCACCTCGCTTCTTATTCATCTGAGCTCTCAACCCCAGTTTCTCTTACTGTAATCTGATCTCAATTAATATCCTGTCCCTTTTTTCCTCGCCCACTCTGCTATAAGGAGTTCCCTCATTGTGGTCTTCACTGCCTCCCACATTGTATTCGGGTGCACCTCCCCTGTGTCATTGGTTTCAAAACAACGACGGATCTAAAAAGCGGGTCTCTAGGGAGAGCATCGTTGCAGCGCTACCTGGCGGCTAACCCTCTTCTCTTGGCAACCAACCAAACAGCTGTTACCATCACGTGGTCAGACAACATAATGGTCTCCTCTGTAGGAGAGACAGTGTGCTTCTTCCTGTTCCAGTGAAACTAGTAAGAGATCTATTGTAGTGTATGTATGATGTGGTGGGGAAAAAAGTTATATCCACCCACATTTGGGACCGTCGATCTCCAGACATCTACCCAGTAATGCTCCTCTGGTAGGTGTGCAAATTCCCTGTTTTCCTTCCCCATTTTCTTTTACCCCGACCCCTTACAGAACACCAGTCAACCTTGGGGTGGACAATCATATTAAAGTACCCCCAGTAGCATAGGTCTTCTCCCTAGTCCTCCAGTACATTAAACACTTTCTTCAAGAAAGGGAGCTAGCTTGTGTTCACAACGTATCGTGTGCCAACATAATCACTACTCCCTCTAAGAGCCCCTTGATCGTGAGAAACATTCCCCCAAAGCCCCTCATAACCTGCACCTCCTGCAACGGAAAGGACTTCATTAGAACAATACCAACGCCCTCTTTTTTGTGATGTTTATGTGAGGCGCCTCTCCTCCTTTGGGCTCTGCCACCCCGGGTAACGAGTCGCCCCCAGTTCTCCTGGTCAGCGTCGTCCAGCAGGCCCTCTCTTTTTGTGGCTCTTGGGTGGCCAAGTCTGTACAGCCACACCGGCAAGGCTCACAGAGGGTGTCTGGTGTTTGGGGTAAAGCCCTGGTCTACGTCGGTGACCCTCTGCCTTCAGGCCTTGCCGACCCCAGGTCTCGGATCTGCCTGCTGGTTCTGAACAGCAGCACCTTCCAGCAGGCTCTCTCTTTCGCGGCTCAGTGGCGTTCGATGCTGCTCACCCACGGCCATACCGCAGCCCCACCGACAAGGCTCCACTCAGGGTCCCTGGTGTCTCTGAGTCTCTCTGGCATCTCCAGGCATAATTTTCAAGCTCGTCAGGGATACATTAATACTTATAACCTCGGCTTTACACGTAGCTCTGCATTCATGTGGCTATCATTCTCTGCACCTCCTAGTGGTCTCCCCTTTATATTGTAATGTGAGTCCCCCTTTATTATTTCTCACCCATAGCTTCCACAACACTGTATGTCTTATCCAGGGTAATTCCAAAAGCCTGTTTTGTTGGTGCCATGTCTCAACCCCCCTCTTCCCTATGCTGAGCGCCAACCTAGGAGCCGCACACTATGATAGTCGCACATCTCCCCCATATCCCACCACCTCCTAGAGCCTTCTTTTCAAATATATGCTCACTCCCTCAGTCTTACCTCAGTCCACCTCTCATACCTTCTTGTACCAGATTCAGCGCCTCACTTTACCACCTACTGCTGTTCTGCTGTGTTTCAAGACACCTTATTGTCAAAACAGGACATGGTGGTAGCCCCGCTGCTCCCTGATTGTATGGAATCTCCAATACTCCACAGTGCAGAATCTGCACGTGCTTCCATTAGCGACACTGAGCCCTTTGCAGAGAGAGACCACCAAGGGTAGATGGGCATACTGCAAATGCCACCTAACAGTAATGGCAACAGGACACCAGCAAGTCTTATGGGGTATAGTCTCGTGCTGAATGGCACAGGGAATCATGGCAAGCCCCTCCCACTCTGGCACCGAGCCTTTGCTAGAAGTTCAGCGACTCCAACCACCGTTTCAGAGAAAGAGGGACGAGTGGTTTCTGTGTGACCACAGACAGCAATCTACAGCAACGCTCCTGCTATATATGAGCACCGTCTGAAACCCCCGCTCTCAGAGAATAAGAAAAGTAAAAACGGCTAAACTAAAAATAGAAGCTATTTGCCACTCTCCTCTTTGATGTGCTTTATTGGAGCGGTGTCATGTTGCCACGCTACGTGATTCGTTCTTCCTCGTCTTTCTTTGCTGGATATGCAACTAAGAATTCAGCAGCAGGCAAGTCATTTAGCAGACGCACAGGTTTATTCTCCATTAGCCAGACAACGGGGCTTCGAGGAGATCCTTGCAGGAATAAAGTAGACAATGAATCACTTATCAAAAGGTTACATTTTCATTAATTGTTTTGTGCAGTGTCGTGACTTTTGCAAGCGGTCTTATCCGCCCATGTGAATTCACCATCAAGGTGTCTGCTGCTGTACGAGAAGACTCGGACTGTTTCCTGTCCAGACTTTTGCCGCCTATGGGATAACTTCCAATTCCAAACATTTTGGGCGGGCTAGTAGTATGCGTCCACAAACTTTCTTCTGACTTTCCTGTTCGTTGCCTCCCTACCGTTATCACTGAAACCTTCAGATTAAGTTTTGCAATCTACAGGAAAACAAAGTTTAATTGAAATAGTGTAAATTGTACTTCAAAGTCTTATTTACGGAATTAAAAAAATGGGGCATAAAATTGCAGTAATCAATTGCTCAATTTATTCTGCATACAACAAACCTCATCATGAGGGCCTAAAGTGGGAATGGTGAGCACAGCATGTTCATCCCTGTCTGAAATAATGCAAAATATTATAGCAAGGGCTGTACCCGGCGTTATGGCCCTGAAGACCGAGTTGAATGCCCCAGCGTAGCGAGGGTCTTTAACGAGGTATAAGGGTACAGCTTGAGCTGTAGGTTTATAAAGCTATTAGAACACCCTTAGTATTTAGGTAAATTAGAATGTAGACCAATGACCAATAAATGCTGAAGAAATACATTTTTATTGGAAAAAGGGTTAACATTCGGGGCGTTTAATTATGGAAAGCAACTGCAGGTGTGATTTTTCTTTTATCAGCAGGGCAATATAGGTGTAAAGTTACTTGTTTTAAAAGTAAATATAATATTGAACTATTTCAACCACAAACACAAGTGTATAAACACAAGTGTATGTTTAACTTTCAGTTGGGTGCCACTACATGATGATTACATACTTTTGTATGTAGATATTGCTGTTTCCTTGTTCACTGCGTTTGTAGTGCACTGTTCTGGAGCGCAAAAGAAAGGTTTCCTGTGTTGTTGAGGGGTGCGGGTACACGTTAAATATGCTTGCATGGCAATGATGCAGATAACGGGCCTCATTACGAGATGGGTGGTAGCTATGGTGCTATTAGCACCAGGGCTGCCTCCCATACCGTGCCCGTGTCCGGTCTCATTCACTGGGGACTTACCGGTGTAGTCCGACCCTGGCAGGACCGGTAAATCCCCATTGAACATGCCATTCCCCATTCCCATTTTAGCCCCTATAGGGCTTAAATGGGGAGGGCGCTAATAACAGGCTCGCGAATGGCAAGCCCGTTATTAGCGCCCTGGTCCCTTAGCGGGACCCGTAGGGACTTGTGGTCAGACCACACGTTCCTTACGGTTCCCTCCAAGGGACCTCGGAATAGGGTGGTAAGGGATTACCGGCACCGGTCTCCTTACCAGTGCCCGGTATCCCTTACCGCTCGACTCGTAATGACTCAGTGTTCCCTGAGTTAATAAGAAACCTTTAATATTGTTAGCTTTCGTGAGGCTGCTGAGCTATGTTCTGTATAACCACATGGGAAACGACAGAAAAAGTGTTGCCGGAGTTCATTACAAAGGTTTCATTTTGTTAGGGCTAAGCTACCTTACTTATGCTCACACGGCAATGCAATTTCAATTGTTAGCAGGAGCTTCAATGTTTAGCAATGAGCTTTCATTCACAGAACTTCCTTGAGGGAGCGGGGCCACGTGAGGCACGCTCCTGCATTAGCAGGGCAACGCATTAGGTGAACTGTTTTAGGTGCTGAATGGGAAGGGGCCGAATAGAAATGTGGCGGCAACTATTGTCCAGGCTGTCATCAGCGGCGAAGGTAAGCAAAGTAATTATTTTCTGGGCTATATTCAGTTTGCTGGCTATTCCAATCACGTCCATGGAAAGGGTGTTCTAATAATAGTAAAATATGATTTCGGATTTGCCATTTATGTCAGCGCAGTTCTCAGCACGGTAATCACCGATGATGGGCGCCTACAGGAACAGGGGAATATGTTTGACCAAACAATGATGTGGGGATTTTCTGAAAATGGCAGTTCTTTTAGTAGCGTGGTCCCACCCATGCATAGGCCTCTGAAAGCACTTTGCTGTGGTAGCTTGCCCACCATCTAAGGGAAGCTTGCAGAGAGCGCGATGGGCGGTTGCGACTGACGTTTTCCAGTTTATTTTTAGAAAGTCGGGTGATTTTCCAGAAGGGGAATTTTAGACAGAACTTTCTTTGAATGGTGTTTCATATAGAGGTGGAAAGGCATGACGATTTTCAGAATAAACATTTTATACTTGGCTCAAAAAATCCGAATGCTTTTTTTTCTTTTCATGAGTGAGAAGATTATTATTAAGAGTGGGGTATTTTATTTAGAAACTAACATGTGGGGTGATTTTTCAAATAGCATGATAGATAAAGCGCAGCAAGTGCACAGTACCGTGTTTGATGAGCCGCGCCCGTGTGAAGTGCACAGTCAAGTGCAATCTAGCACAGTCTGAGCATTAGAGCACACATCCCCCCCTAAAGCTCAGGTATGAGCCGGATTCGAATATTGAATCCACGCTAAGCCCTTTGATTATCCTATAAGTGAATTCAGAACAAAATGTAAAACTTAATGAGTAAAGTGAATGGAGGGGGACGATGATAGATTCCGAGTTAACATCTCAATTGGATAGGGTATGAGCAAAATAAGATCCACCTATTGAAAAATAAACTTTGCGTCCCAAAATAACCGCCCAGATAGGCAGAGGCGTAGCCAGGATTGTCTAAAAAGTGGGGCATTAAGCTAATGTAGTTGAGCCAACCGCAGTGACATTAACATCGGTAAATGCCCACACAGCGCTGCTGAGTAGGCATTTACAGATGTTGGATGGGCCTTGCCTGCTCAAGCCCTACCCTGTCTACGCCCCTGCAGATAGATCACAATCATTATCTGCTGTCCCCAGTGATACCGGAATAAGTTTGACCCCTCGCAAAAGGCGCTTAACTTGAAAAAGGGCTGGATCAACTTCACAACATCCTGGTGGCCGCCACCATAGAAATAAGGTTATAATAGCTGAACAAGTAAATTATGTGCCCCAAGCTTTGCCCACTGATAATCAAGCAAAAGGAGATGAAGAATTTTTAAAAGCGTGGCACAGGCTGAAACATAAAATTTGTATTATTGAACCTTGTTTTCGCCGGTAAGACAAGCTTTGGATTTATTCCAAAATGACAGTTATTCGATATTTGAAGACTCTGGGCTACAGGAGTTGTCGAACACACGCAAAGGCCATGTACCAAATACCCTTGGTCAACATCAATACAAGTCTATTTGGTGTGGGAATCATAAGTGATGCTTTATGATAACATTAGTTACGAGGTTCAGTTCAATTCCACTGAATTAGTAACAATTTTTAACAAATTAGAAAGATGTCCAACTTGTACCTTAGATAATGTAGCTATACCTAACTTGAGTAACCCATATCTTAGGGACGAAAACAAACAAGATACATTAAACAACTATGAAATTCAGGAGGATATTTCAGTCTCATGGGTAGTCCATGTGGCCGACTTATTTGTAAATCAAGACATTGAGGATATGGTATTAGTCTGATCCTCCCCGAAAAAACAGGAGGGATGAGCAGATATTATTTCAGCCATTAACAAGGAGAAGAAAAATTGAGAAAAGGCTAAAAACTTGAAGTGACAAAAGTAAAAAACAAAAATGCAAAGCAAAAGAAATCCAGAATTCAAATACATGTTTCGAGACCCTATTCAGGGGCTCCACTGGGAAGAATCGTAAGGTACTGGAAACTGGGGTCATAAGCAAATATACTCCTCAATGTGTAAACAACCAACTTCAAAGTTAAAGAGAAGATTAGCAAAAAAGAAATGCCTAAAGGTCAAATAAGGTCCCCAAAGTGTAGAATATTCACATCCACAAATGTCAGTTTATTAGACGCTCATTTGACACTGGAGAGCTTTTCAATGGAACAAACAGATGGTAATCGCCCAGCTCACTCAATGGGACTGGTGGAGTCATCTTTGCTTACTATTAGGAGCCAAGTTGAATAACAGAAAAAAACTACAAGCTGGAAATCACAAGGAGTACGACATATTCAACCATTGGAAGCTCAAATGGACCGGAATGATTCCCACAGAATAGGAATGGAGTCCACATTTCTAAACATAGACCATCGTCCATTGAATCCTTCTAAATTATCTTTTTTCTCAGAAATTCCCCAATTGAAAGTGATATCTATTGCGGACATCTCCCAAGTAGAATTATCAGGATGACTCAAACATCAGTTTTAATATCATTGTATGTAAACTTCAAATTGGTTTTTAAATTGATCTGGGGAGGCAGAATCACTGATGAAAATGTGTTATGATGTGTTTCATGTCACTAACAATATGGCGAGGGAAATGTCAACAGGGTTGAAAAGTGATCATGAAGAAGGGCAAATGTTGTTAAATCAGAGGTACATGAATTGGGTTGAATATTTGAGAATTAATATTCAATATGCAGACATAAGCTCAAGATTAGCTGTTATCTAAGGTAGCTAAGGAATGCATGAGGGCAGATACAGACATAGATTGGTTATGGTCACCAGGGGTGTTGTCTCAATCGACTCATCTAAATCGTGAACAAAAATGTCCTCAAAGACAAACAACTAGCCCTGCTATCTTGGAATTCGAGAGGATTTAACAGTAGTCAAAAGCTGGCTTCTTCCTCCATTAATATAGCAAATAACCAGATTACATGCATTCAAGAGACCTGGCTATTAGATAAACCTATGAATGACGGTTCTCCACCTTCATCCAAAAAGCGAAAAGAGGCAGAAGGGCTGCCATTTTGGCGGACTCCTTGTTGCAGTTAATAATGACCTGAAGGCTAAAGCAGCCATGTGGGAGGATACATTTGAGGGTCTTTTGGCTGTGTCTTTAATTGGCTACAGAAATACTGAGTTGGATTCTAATAATAAATGCTTATAGAAATATAGTTGCAGAAAAAGTCAATTTATTTGAAAATGTAAATAACATGTTAATTTCATGGTTCTAGAGGGACCATACAAATCAGGTTATCCTAATTGATGATTTAAATTGCTTATGTTTGGAGTAACCACTAGCATTTATTAAAGGATACAAAAATAGTGAGTAACATATGTAACAAAAGGGTTACTCCATTATTTCAAGGAAAATTGAAAATATAGGGTGATCGGTGGAACGAGGTTATGGATTATTGGGATATCCATAGAGTGAATGGGAATATCCTGGGGGATACTTCCCCAACAGTGACATGGTTTAGAGAAAATGCTGGTTCTACAATAGATTATATATTTGTGACAAGCCAGTTATTTATTCAATGTAGTAATATGAACATTTTCAGGACAGAATTAAGTGATTATGGTGTATTATCCCTCTTTATAAATATAATTAGTGACAGATCAATAAATAAGAGTGGGCCCACCGATATTATAGTTGACTCAAAAGAGAATAGAATATTTATAAAGTTCAAATGGGACACTTTAGACAGTGTTAGAAAGATGGTAGTCTGTGGACCTGACTCCCTCCTGACGTTCCTTGACGCCATTTTGGCTGACTCAAGAAAAAATGTAAATTAAGAAGGGTTAGAAAAGTAATTAGTAACATTGGGGCGGAGGATGTTGATGGAATAAAGACAAAAAAAAAGCGCTCAGGCAAATATTTAAAAATGTGCTCAACACAGGCCTCCAGATAATCTTTGTGCCTGGCCTTTTTACACATTAAAATCTTGTACACACACCACACCTTCTATCTTTCTATACATACCACACACCAGATGAGAGTAGAGTTCAGTGCAAAGGGCAGAAGACTTGACAGAAACCAGAGCACATCTGTTGATTCTTATCTGCATGGATGAAATTGCAGGCCATGAAGGAGCAGTTCAGACATTTTTCTCTTGAGCCGTGCTGTCAGAAACAGAACACAGTGAGATGAGGAATGGTTTCTTTCTGTTCAACTTCTGGGTTTTGTGTATGCAAGTGCTCATGGAGAGGAGAATAATGCACGCCTATTTATTTTCCTAGCATTTTAGGGTCACAGCAGTAATAAAATGGAAAAATTGCCTACAGTTGGGAAGTATCCTTTTAACAAACAAATGATGCTCTTTCAGCGAATGCATGCTTGCATTACACCAATTATTTTTTGGCGCTCTCGTGTTGTGTGCATTTATGGCCAAGATGAATCTATAGGGTGTGCTCATACACATTAATGTTTGGGAGATGGTTTTGCACAAATGCAATAATTTGCTTGGAGCCATAAGTCTTTGCTACACAACGGTTTTGGTTATGTGTTCTACCTTTGTTCAAGTTAAATAATGTTCTGGTTACCTGTCGCATAATATGTACGCTCTTGCTGAGGCTAATTATTAACGCGCACTTTAATTATTAAAACAGTGTTTAAAATACTCCCACCTCCAAACCTTTTATGGGACATGGATGAACATGCAATGTCTAGTTTAAACGCCCATTAAATCTTAACTTGGAGTCATTGTGCTAAATGTACTATAAATGGTCAGCGCAGTCATTTCTCAAGGATGAGTGATTACACCAATCACAGGGGTCATAGACTCTTTTAAATCTTCAGGACTAGACTTAAAAACACAATCTCTAGCCAGTGTATGTACTCCTACTAAACAACAGTGAAATGTTTGCATTTGTAAATCAAATAGAAACTCAGCAAACTTGTCCCTTGAGTGGTAATCCAGAGAAGTATTTCAAATTCTTACATAGCGTTTCATGCAGGATTCCTCCAACTTCTCATCACTGTAATTATTATTAGCTTAGTCGATAGGACGTTTACCTACCTTTGGAGGACGTAAGGGTAACTCGGGCCAGCCAACATTTGACCATGTGATATATGGCCTCATTAAGAGTTTGGTGGTAATTCAGCGCTACATCTGCTGAATAATATGATATGATAGCTTATTTATAACGCGCTTAATACCCAGAGGTTTCTAAGCACGGACATGGGGATCGAACCTGCGTTGCTCCGTGTCGTCTTGCTTCCAAGGCAAGCATGTTGCCCCTAAGCTATCCTCCCTCCTATTACCACCATACTAGCTTAAAATTACCACCACTTGCCCTGTGGTTTCCCACAGATTTACAAGTAGTGGCAGGGCAGTGTTAATCCCCATTTTTGAGTCCATGTGACTCAAGGAGGATTTTGGTGGAATTAGCACCGGCAGTAATTGGAACAAAAGTTGCCCTAAAAGTGGTGAATTTACTTCCAGCATGATGCTGGAGGAAAATCCTCCACTTCAAGGTCAAACCTATAGTTCAGTGGTGCGGTAAAAATGAAGAGTATTCCGTTACCACCCAAAAAGTGTTGGTCACAAAATGACTGCCTGTTTTCTCCCACACCACCAAATTTGTAATGTGTCTCGAAAAGATTGTAGCATTGAGCACTTGCCTCTCTGTGCTATTGTATTACAACACTGCAACACTGAGATACCATTAAGTCGTGCTAGTTCAAGTAAATGAGACCTTCCACTACAACAACTTTCAACAGACAGTTCTTCTATCAAACCTTAAAACATGTAATACAAGTCACGTTTGCTTTACTGTGTAATTGGCCAGGTTCATTTGTGTCTTAAAAATGTAAATATGTGCAAAAGCGATCAGGGTCAGATTACAGAAAATGTGCACGTGTGCAAGTGCAAAGTTTGCACAGTATTAGCACTAGGGAAAACCTTGCCCTGATGCAAAAATGCATAACAAAATTATCTTTTTAGCACTAGGGCAATTTTAGCCCTGGTGCTTTTAATATGCCAAACTGCACTTGTGGAGGTGCAATGGTTTTTTAATGTGTCCCATCTTTTTAAAAATAGGGCAATCTTTGCCCTTGTTTTAATACCGTGCAAACCTTGCACTTGCACTGGTGCAAAGTTTCTGTAATCTAGCCCCTGTGCAGACCTTTGTAGGGGAAAAGTGAAAGGTGTATTGAGTGACTTATCCTCCTGTAAAATTAACCCCCACTTCTGCAACATTTAGGAACATTTAGGAAGTGAACCAGCTGTTGAATGAAATAATTTGTTTTTCTAAAGTTCAATTCCTTCCAATTAAGGTTTACTAAATTCCTACTATGTGGAGTTTTTATGATTCCAGGCGCTGAGTGAGCCTTAGTATTTGAACTAGTTGCTATCAATGCTAGGTTAGTTCCATCTGTAAGGAACATACACTGCACTGCAGAGGCAATTAACTGTTGCTGGTCTATGTGGGTGATGCGCCCCTTGCTGTCATGCTTTTCCCATTCTATGAGAGGGCAGCTTGTATTGTTTAGCCCCTGCTGGGCAAATTCTTTCTGGTGGGAATTTTGAATGCGGAAGTCTATGCTTGCATTACTGAGGCTCTTCATTTACCAGTTCAATGCGGGGGTGCTTGCACTGCTCCAACCCCTTCAGTCCCTTCTCTATGCAAGTGTAACTTCTACTGCTATAACTGACTTATAGAGGTAATTTTGTACTGTAGAGGCCGACAATGTTCTTGATCCATGTGAGGAAAGAATGTTCTACTGAGACTTCTATATTAGGCTTCAGGAGCGCACACTCCCCGCATATGTTGCACCTGTTCCATGTGAGGGGAGAGTCTACTGCAGAGACCCATTCCTTATCTGTTCTCTGTGTATCTTCTACCATTGCTTGGCCTTGTACTGATCCACTCCACGTGGCCTTCATGATGAATGCTTGTATTGCGGTTGCCCTGATTTGCCCTTTCTGTTTGTGTGTGGATAGCCAAAACAGCACCTTCTCAAGCTGACCGATTCTGTGTGAGCGAAACGTTAAGTGGTTTCTGCTGCTGTTGTAGCTATTCTTTGCATGCAGGGGAAGATCACAGTCTTAGCGCTCATCTGGTCCATTTGTGAGCGGGTGTTCTGCACACTGCGCTGTATCCGTTAATTGTGAGGTAAATATGTTTTTGGATCATGATATGGCTTTCTGCTGCATGAGGATTTCTGCATCCACATACATGAGGTCAGCCCACATTGCTTTATTTGATGCATAGGATCAGTGGGAATCTCAAAACACATGAAAGCAGAAACTCCAATGTAAATTTCGAAACAGAAATTGTTGGCATTCTGCGATTCAATACGGTGTATACAAAGTTTTTTTTCTCATCAAAAAGAATTTCCCAGACACTATGGAAACATATTTACAAACATTGATTATCGAAACAAAGATACAGTAATGACCATATGCAATTCATAAATCCCACTCGCACCACACCACACACACTGCAAACACAACAAACATCCACCCATGTACATATAAAAATAATTGTGCAAAAATGGCAGTCTGTACAGTAAAGCAGTTTGTGCAAATCTTCAAATTCGACTAGTACCTAATACTGTCTGGCACAATGCATCTAAAAAAACACTGGCCCTCATTACGACCCTGGCGGAAAGGGTTTTACGCCAGCGTAATGCATGGCGTACCTTTCCGCCAGACTACGAGTTCCCGTAGCGCCATGGATATTTTTTCGCCTGGTTTTTCCGGGCGGAAAAATCCATGGCGCTACGGGACCTGTTGTTAATTACGCCACCGTAATTTACGGTGGCGTAATTAACGCCTTCCCCACTCCCATTATACCCTATGGGGCAAAAATGGGAATGGGGAAGGGTAAATGGGGATTGGGGACTTACCGCCCCGCCAAGGTCGGAATGGGGCGGTAAGTCCGCCAACCCCCATGGCGGAGTTGGCAGCTCTGCGCCATGGACCATGGTGCAAATTGCACCATGGTCCTCCGCCAGGGTCGTAATGAGGGCCACTGTCTGTAGAGCCTGGTGTGAGGAACTCATGGTGGCAACAGTAAAGACAGACATAAGTGACCACAGTTCAAGGGTGTTTATTGAGCAATAGTTGCAGGGTGGGAAAACGCCTAAACTAAACCTAAATCTAAGATGGGAGTAAGTGTCGACTATCAAATGAAAATAAGGCAGTCCTAGAGGCATTGTGTCAAAAAAGGGCCTATACTAAGAAACATATTGACAAACCTTACAATTAATACAAAAAGGGTGTGGGATAATTTTCAAGAAAAGAAAGGTTCTCAAATAATATGTCAGGATGCGGTAGCCTGGGTCTCCCTTCCCCACGTTTTGAGCACGGGGTAAGGTGGGATCTTATAGCACAGTACAGTCTCTGGCTTTGGGTGATGACTTTCACCCCGGGATTCCCCTCTTCTGGGCGTGAATCCCTAGAAAGTTCAAAGTTCTTTAATGATATCAAGTCCCTGGATAGCTATGTGCTCTCACTTTCGAGGGCCTCTCAGGTTCCAAAATAAAGTTCAAACAAAAGAGTTCCTTCCACAATCTTAATGTCCTTTTTTTAACAGTTCAACATGGACATCCCTCTGCCGGGTTCACTCTTGTCAACACACTGTTTCTTGGGACTTTAGACCTGCCCCCTTCTCATCAGCATCCCTCAATTCGATTTATTCTTACCAACTTCACATTCAAAGATATTTACAGGATTCACTTCCCTTGTTTTCTCATGTGACAGGATTCGCTTCCCTTGCTTTCACCCAAATTGTAGATCAAAGTCTTTTGATTGTACAGGGATTTTAATAGACCTCCTGTATGACTACTTTGACTTCTTTCGGCGACTCTGCTACGGCATTCTGATACCCGTAGTTTCACTCAAAGGTGGATCGACCAGAGTCTCTCGAGTTAGCATCCACACGGTGCTGATTTCCCTCTGCAGCTGTTCTTCCCTTTAACACTGGTTACAATTCTTCCACAGTTAATTGAACTTCGTTCAAAATTGCCACTTTGCGATTCTCATTCAACACAGCCTGGTCCTTATCGGTTCTCCGCTCAACTAACTGGCTGTGCTGAACCGCTTGGCTTTTCTCTTAATTGGAGTCAAAGCCTGTATCATGGTCCCAGGAGCATCCCTCACTCCTGCTTTTCGGCATAGGTTTGCCCTGTGTAACGTTGACATCTAATGCAAGACACTGTGCTATCGTCCGCAGTCTTAGGCTTTCTTCCTCGAAGGTTCTGTGGGCCTCAGACAAAAAGGGCAAGGTCACTTCTCTCATCGCCACTCTCTCGATTCCTGCCACCTTTCTCCTTAGTTTGAACTGCAGTGCCTGCTTATCCGTATCGGTGTGCTGTCTGCCGTGCTCGTACTGTGCTCTGGCTCCACCTTTTAACCCTGTGGGGAAGGGAAAGGGCCACCAGTTGTGTGTGATTCTGATCAATTGCCTGACTTTGCATGACCCTTGTATTGGGACATGTCAGGTAAACGGCTCTGCTGTTAGTCCGTTCTCTGTTGTGTCATGGGAAAAGGGCATGGGCAGTGGTTTTGAATGTCCTCTGTGGTAGGATGGGGAAAAGGTATTGAAAGAAGGGGGATACTGCGTTTTACCTGTCGGTGTCCCACTCCCACTCCCCAATGACATCCCCACCCAGGTGACCCTCCCTCACTGGTCCCTCCCCAGGAACTGGATCCAGTAATGATGGTCTTGTCCTGGCTTCCTGGGTGACAGCAAGGGAGACACCTTCAGGTTTCTCACACCGGAGAAAAGAAATTGCTCAACACCTATAGCTAATCAAGTGTGGAAGGGAACAAAGTAAACAAGTAATTTGAAATACAACATGGGAATTCTGCATTGCCTACTCGAGTTTCGGCTTAAAGGGTTTCACATTTTTCAACAACCCAGCATTCTTCAGGGCAGAAATGCTTGTTTGTCATTCAGAGAGACATAACATGACCATGCCTTGTAATTTCTTGCGTTGTACATCACTTCTGAAAAAGGATTATTTGAGACTGCCACTTGTGGGATGAATTGCACACCAGAGACCCTCAGGAGTACAACACCAGCCCTTAGCGATGACCGAAATTAGCCAGAGCAGCCACTTGAAGCTTGCTTCTGTGGCACTCAAAATACCAAATACCTCTTGTTAAGGCAATCGGTCTGGAGTGCAAATCTCACCAGGGTACCAACATGGTCCTGGAAAATTTAGGGTTCCTGCGCAAGGTCAACGCATGCAAGATCAATGATGATTTCCATACAGTTATAACATTTTTCAGGCGTCAGCTGGATGTCGACTGGATGTCACATACATTTTACTCTTTTGAAGGAGAACATTAATTTTTACTCCCTTGAAATCACATTTACCTGCAAAGTTTAAAAATAGGGAGTAAGATACTTCCACTTCAAAATCTTATCTGGTATACCGGATACACCAGCATAAAATAACATTGTTAACAAGGGATAGATAGCACATGCCAAACATATTGAAAAATAAAAATTCTGCACTGTTTCAGTGCATTATAGACTCCAATGGAGCTGCCAATAATTATACACAATTAAATCCAATACAGAGCGAAGACTGGAAAATATTTTCACAAGGAATTTGCATGTCCTAAGAAATAAGCATTCCAATTGGAATATAGAAATTACCCAGAATGGAGATTAAGGATATCTAAAGATGATATTGTGGAACAAATCAAGCAGTTAAAGAATTCCTGGGCTGTGGGCCCCGATGTAGTATCTAAAACTGCCATTAAAGAGAACCCTTTTCTGTGAACATACATTTTGACTATTTTGTTTATAAAGATAAGTGACTCATATAATCGGCCCAGTTCATGGCACAATGCTCAGGTAGAGGTCTCTGTCAGGGCTGTGTATTGGTCCAAAAGTGTATTTAATTTATATCTTTCAGACTTGGGAGATACACTAGCAGGAGAAAGAGCATCCCCCCTAGATTGGAGATGACAAAAATCCATTGGCTTGCTTTTGCAGATAACATTATGATTTTTGATTATACCCCAATTGGGTTGCAGCAGAGCCTTAATGGGCTACTGAAATATACACAATGAAATCACCTAAAAATCAATTGTAGAACAACAGTAATATCCTACTTTGCAGGATGTATGATATAAAGGACCCCAAAATGGTATACTAGGAGTGAATCAATAATTCTTGTAAAAGACCTTATATATTGATTGAGAGTTAAACTTGACCCATATAATTTAAAACCGTAATCGCAGATTTGCCTTAATTCCTGTTTTAAACTATTAAAAACAGAAAGTGGTTGATATATGGGCTGGAATTCAACCAGAGCATTGAAGAACCAACTCATATCAAACGGGATGGTTCTATATGGAGGTCAGTTTTAGTCCTTCCTCAATGCGTCCCGACAGCTGTAATTCGTCATGAATTGGGATTGCTATCACTATCTGCTATAATAACTTGGAGACAATTACAGATGTATGATAACAATAAACCACAATGTAACATACTATACAAGGAAATATCAGACATGTAATATATACCAGTGATGTGAGATATGTAAAACACATTTTGGGAATTTAAATGTGCAGAGTGAATTGCTTATAAGCAACCCAAACAAAGTAAAAGCCAAATGATACATTTACAATTGGGAAAGATCAGTGACTTAAGTTAATTTCTCCAAGTTATTTGCAGATAGTGTACAGGAGGGAATAACATATTAATCTATCTCAGGATATTTCATGAACTTTCCATGTCCCAATATTCGACATCAGTATTTAAAATTCCACTTAAATCGCTATCCAATTTAACAAATTATAGTCTTAAGATTGGGGCTCCCACCGGAAGGGTAATAATGTAGATTTTGTAAATCGAATACAAATATAGAAACTTTACAACATCTAATTCTAAAATGTCCAGGACTCTTAGAATTAAGGAAGATGTATTTCAGTCAATTTGTGAGTAACATAAATTTGGTGTTAGTTGATGATTTGTGGGTTTGTATTCGAGAAGGCAAATTTGTGGCAATAATTATAGCAACTATTACATTTTTAGGAGCGATTTTAGAAAAACCTTAATGGATTTTTAAATAGCCCTTTTATTGTGATGGAATGTATTTAAAGAATGTGAATGTTTATGTGAATTATACTGTGTCAAATGAAATGTATGTATTGTTATTAATATGTGAAAGATACTTAGGGGGTAATTCATGGAATAAATGTGCGCCGAAATCAGTGGTGCAAGCTGGTGCAAGCGTGACAAAGCCAGTGCACGCGTGAGAATCGCACGCGTGCGATTCATGGAAGGCCCTGCGCATGTATTTTCCGGGATGTGTGCCAAATCTGCACGTGGCGCACACCGGCGCACGCATCACTTCCACATCCCGAACGCTGTGCGGGACGCGCACAGCGAAAGCACACAATATCAGTGCACACATCAAAAAGGGGGCGGAACAAGGAGCGGAACATGCGGAATGGGGAACAACGCGTGAAAATAAGGGCGTAACTGGGGAAGTACTGCTGAGAAGTACACGGAACGCCCACACGCACGCAAACTGCACATATTCATGGAATAGAATAGGGAAAACCCACGCACGTCAAAACACACACACACGCACAATTACGTCCACCACACGAAAGCAGGCGGAAGCGCCCTCGAGAAGCATAAAAGTGCGTGCAAACAACAAACAAGCATATACAGCTACAATGAATGTCCTGTTCCTCGCAGCAGTGATCGTGGGACACCGCAGGAGGAGGAGAATAGCCAGGCCCCACATTTTTTTGCCCAGGACCAGCCTTTTTGGGTTTCCTGATGACCAGGTCTATGGTAGGTATAGGTTTCCACCTCATATCATCCTAGAGCTGGTCAGGGAGTGGAAGGATGAACTCACATCACCCACCATGTGCTCCCAAGCATTGAGCCCCTTGGAGAAGGTGCTCAATTTACTGCATTTTTGGCCACTTGGTCATTTCAGTGAACCATAGTGGGGGGTGTCTCAAAGGCCACAAAGTCACACTGCCTACACCAGGTGTTGGCAATCATCACTGCGCACCCCTCAGACCGCAGGCACATATACATAGCCAGAACCACGGCCTGCAGAAAGGCAGGCCGTGGTACTGGACTTCTACAGTGTGGCACACTTCCCCAAAGTGCTTGTTGCCATAGATTGCACCCATGTGGCCCTACGTCAACCTAGGGCCACTGAGCACATCTATCAAAACCGCAAGCACTGGCATTCCATCAATGTGCAGGTGGTATGCGATGCCAAGGGAATCATCACCTCTGTCTATGCAAACTATCCTGGGTCCACCTATGATAGTTTCATATTCAGAATGTTCACCCTGAGCCGGGCCCTGGAAGCTGGGAAGCATGGCGACACATGGCTCCTAGGTGAGTACAAATGCCTGTGCACATGCATACATGTCACACACAGACAAATACACAAGCCTAACTAATGACAACTATTATCACCTTACCAGGGGACAGTGCCTACCCTCTGAGCACGTACATGATGACGCCCATACAGAACCCCACCACACCACCCCAGGTAAGATGCAACACAGCCCATATTGCAACCAGGGCCATAGTTGAGCGCACATTTGGAGTGCTCAAGTCACGCTTCCGCTCCCTTGACCGCTCTGTTGGACAGCTACTATATGCACCCCCAGTAGTGTGCAGGATCATTGTGGCAGCATGTGTCCTGCACAACGTTGCAACACGACATGGCATACCGGTGGACATGGTGGTGCCCCCACATCCCCAACCACACGTACGGCCACTGCGTATGGGAGGGGAAAGGGCATGTGGCGAGGCAGCCCGTACCCAGCTTCCCAGCTTGTGGCCACATTTTTCACCTAAACTCCAACCCCTGCGGAGTGCACACAGGCCCGGCACATACCAGGTCACAATCGATGATGAGAAAGGGACAGTTAACTGTGTCACTACCTTACCACCCTGACAATGTGTCCACGGAAGTGCCACATTGTGTGCATCCCTAGCTAATTAAACACAACCAATCCCATATGACCAAAGGGAACACATGCAAGGCACCCCCCCCTTGCTAAACAGGGCATGAAAGGACTGGTATGCCACCCAAACCCTCCCAACACTCCTGAACCCTGACTGCCACACCGTACCATGGCATGCAATAGCAAAACATCCAACCATATTCACAACACATGACACAATAGTCATGATGTGCCAGGTGAGAAATGTAAATAGGCACCAGACAATTATACCTGACATGGAATCGGAAGAAAGGAGTGACCAAAACCTCACACCCTGAAAACGGTGGCACAAATGCATGCCACCAGCGGTGCAACCAACAAAAGTCAGAAAACCTGTTGCCATACACATTGGACAATTGCAAATTGCCATATCAAACACCGCACACTGCACAGCACAGTGAGTGTGCATTGCATTGGTGAAAACCCTTCTGCATTATTTCAAAAAATGGCATTCAACAAATATTACCCTGTCATGCATGTACACGATCAATGACTTGGAAGTGAACATGGATTGTCGTGACACAGCATGCATGAGAAGGCAATTTGGGTGCACACGTTTGCATGGTGCCAATGTAGTTGGGGGTGGGGTGTTGCCTATGTGTACTTGTCCATATGGACATGCCTAGAATACATGCATGTGAAATGAAGTGAATGCCAGTGTCCCGTACACTGCACATATGAACATAGCACCAAGGACCCCCCTGTTTGTCAAACCACACCCATCCCCTGACACCTCAAAACAAAGCACTACATTGCATCAGCCGTTGACCAGCAGAACATATCATGTAGAGAGTACACCACATCGGCAATGGCAGACAGTGACCCATTACTGATTCATAGAAATCCAAAATATGACCAACACATAAATTTCATCAAAGCGCATCAATGAGGGAGTGAATAAGGGAGAAGAACAGTACATTCCTACATGTCCTTCAAACGGTCCACAGTGTGATAATGAACTGGAAAAGCAAAGTACATATTACAATTGCCTGGACCAATAAGGGAGAGTCTAGGGAGGGAATGTTGGATGACATAACTAGCATCAACATTCCTATGCCTGATGGGAATAGTTGCAGTGCAGGAGTCACATAAGGAGGGGAGTGATGGAAGAGGAGGGAAGAGGTGAGGAGAGGAACAAAACAAGGGACAAACTGTGGTAGGACTACAAAGAATCAACATAGTGCTAGGGAGGTGGAGAAGAAAGACAGAAGGGAAAGGGGGAAGAGATGACCTGTAATCAGTGGTGGAGGGACTAATGATCAAATTAACTGTCAAAACTATACTTAAACTGGCGAAGGAGGGGTGTGGAAGGACAGAGGCAGAAGGGCAAATGTCTGCAAAGAACAAGCGCTTACTTATCACCATGGCCAAAGGCAATTGGGGAGGTGGTTGAAAATGTCAGCCAGAGTACAAGGAGGAGGCCAAAAGGTGGTGGAGAGGGAGAGGGAGGAGACAAGGGAGGAGGGGGCCAAGCTCAAAATGACTAATGGGGAAGACAGGGGAAGGGAAAACGGGGGGCATTCAAGTGACTGAGAAGGCATGTGGACAGGTCTAGACAGGGCCACCTTTGTGGGCTTTTGATAGTGGTGGCAGGCTCAAGCATTTTGGTTATCCGGATTGTCACAAGGGCCAAGTGAAAACAGTGGGAGGGGGGCAGCAGGTCCAGGACACAAACAGGAACTTTAAATCAAGAACAATGCAGTCATAACTCAGATGTCACATCCAAACACCAGCCAGGGCTGGGAAATGTCCAAAGTGGTGCTAGCAAGGAATGGGCGGTTGTTGAAATGCGTGGTGACAGGGGTAACTCAGCGTGCAGCCTTCATGGGGCATATCAAAATCACTGTGGCAAAACTTTCCCAATTCAACATTCTCAGCACATGGACCCCTCCCACCACCAGTGTGTTGTATGCAGCCAAAGGGTGCATGGTACCAGCTACAGCAGGAAGTACATCAACATAGACAGTCAATACATAACAAACATCTCAAGCAACATGATGAAATGCACAGTCAGCTTAATACTCACCAAAGTGAAGTGCAGACATGCACTGGAGAACCCATCTGGAATACCCAGTAGGGGTGTACACACAAGTAGAACTGCATGCTTGCCACAGATATGACGGAAGCCCAATGCCCATGTGTGATATGCTGTTACACCCAGCCATCCTTGTGAGCCCATGGAAAAGGGAAGCAGAGTAGCATATGTGCCAGGACTCCAAGCAAAACACATACACAAGACAAGCCTGAATGGTCCCAGCAGGAACACACAGTGGATGCCTTCCGATGCCACAAAGCATCACACTGTCACATGTATGCACAATAGACAAAATAAAATTGAAGAAAAAAGAATTAAAACAAAATACAAATTAAATCAAATAATCAATTGATATAAAAATGAAAAGAGTAATGAAAGAAAGAAAAGCTAAATCAATAAAATTGAAGAAAACCAGAAATAAAACATAACAAATAAAAAGCAAAGTGAAATCATTGAAAAAGAACAACAAAATAACGGAAAAAATAAATAAAATGAAAAATGAAAATAAAAAAGATAACATACTTACCAAAAACTATACAATTTGGATGAAAAATCAAAAATATTTTGAGAAAAAAAACTGCTGGAAAAAAATAAAAAATTGTGCATAAAATAAAATCAAAAATGGCCATATGTGACCCAGATGGTGGGGGTGGCACCCGGGAGGGGGAGGTAGAGGGTGCACCTCAACACCCACATGTGTAGATGTCGAGGTAAAAAAAAAAGCCCTCACTGGGCTCAGCGCCTGCATGGCCCGACCTATGTGTCATCGTCACCCTCTGGATCTGAATCAGAAGGTGGACGTGGTGCAGTTGACTCACCATGCCTAGCCACGCCTTGGCCCTCAATGGCAGCAAGTATGCGGGTCTGGTAAGCCAAGTCCTGGCGGGCAATGAGACTGAGGTCAGCATGCATTACCTCACGTGTCACACGTGCTTCCTCCTGCAGGGACTGACGTGTGAGACAGAGTTCTGCTTGCATGGCCTCACATGACAAATGGAGTGACTCCCGGCTTGCATGGAGTTCAGCTGAGATGGTTCTTTCAAGCTGTACCATCCTGTCTTCTGTCCGCCTACTCTGATCTATCATGAGGTCGGCTAGACTAGATCGGAGGGCTTGTTGTTCCACCCTGAAGGCCTCACGGTGTGCCTCTGCTTCAGCATTAAGTGTTTCACGCAGAGCCACCATTGCAGCCCGGCGCGCCATATCATATGCCGTCATGCCCAGCCCGAGTGAGCAGCACGTGAACTGCGTAGCCCGCTGATGGAGCACCATTTGCCTTACAGAGGGGAGGATGGAATGGGCCACACTTTCTATACCTTGAGCAATCATCTCAACTGCTCATCCCTGTTGCTGTGCTATGGCAATCATGGAACGCTCCCACTCAGTTGAACCCGGTGGTACACGGCCACCTCGTTGCCGGACACCACACCTGCTGGGCCCAAGGAGCCGTGGTCCTTGCTGGGTTGGTGCCACCCACGGCTGCAGGACTGCATCCCTCTGCCGACCTGATGCCCCAGGAACATGGTCAACTGGTGTTGAGTGTGACCGTGCACCCGTAACCACCAAAGGCAGACATTCCAACTCTGCCTGGCCCCCTACTGCAGGTGTTGCAGACAGAAGACCATCCAACACAGGATCACCTATCGGCGACGACACGTCATGATGCAGATCCGGCTCAACATAGTGGTCAGAGGGTACATCAGAGCCTGCCTCAGAGTCAGCTCTGGACATGATGGCCTGGAGCACCTGTGGGTTCTCGTGGGCTGCCACCCCACGACCACCACTGGTGCTTGGTTGGTCATGTGAACTGACCACCGTGTCTGGGATGACATCTTCATTCTCTGCCGCCAGTGCGTCATCACCTGCAACATAAAGAAAAGAAACAAGAACACGCATGTCAGCAGCACATACCACACCCATACAGTTCACAACATTGACAGCCAAATAATGAAACAGCCATGTCACAGCCAACTCAAACCTCAACATGCATCCAGTGGCATTGCAATGCAGGGCCATCCCAACATCAGAAAAGGATGTGTGCAAAATGTGAATGCAACACATGTATTGCATGTTGCACATCACCTGCATCACACACAACCTCTAGAACACATATATCCAATGCCAAAATGAGAGATGGGAACAAATAGTCAGCACCTAGCATAAGCATGTGTTAACACACAAATAGACACAGCTAGAAATGTAACCAAACACACCATGATACATGTTACATGAATGTTCATGTGCAGCACTCAACTACAATCAACTATGCACAGTGCATGTGTGATAGGAGGCACCTACACTAGTGCATTTCCATACTGTGAGAGGAGGGACGTGGGTTCATACATGTCAGGTCAACATCACACAGCACCATCATGATTGTACGTTGAAGGGCTTAACTTGGCACAGGAGTGTCCGTTGCTGTGCATGTGTAGCCCCTCAACTTACAACATCAAGACGTATGTAGTGATGACAACATTCAAACATTATGGCAGTGTAATGGCAATTGCAGCCATCATATGCAAATGGCATGCACCAGGTAGCATGGCTTCCGTGAAACACCCGCCCTCTGGCCAATAGCAGGGAGGCACTGCATGGCAATGACATGTTCCATGCCGAACTGTGCATTGCCAGACAGTGTAGGCATGCGTTTATTGCATTTCATCAGTCAAATGTCACTACAGCCAACGAGAAGTGGGCATGATGGAGGAGAGGTGAGGAACCATCCATAGTACATCCATGCATGTAGAAGACAACACCAGTTGAAATGTGGTTGTGGGCCTGTAACTGGGGGAGCCATGGCCATGATACAGATGTGCACAGCCTAAAGTCGTGCGTGATGACACACAGACCTACAGAGAGCATGACATGGCTGTCCAAATGAGATGACACTTGGATCATCCTGGACAAATACAACAATGAGCAGGTTGTCAAGGATACCAAGGGGCATACATGGAATGCACTTGTAACATGATCCTGCACATATGTGCATGGGGAGCCATTGCCATCAGCACTCTCAGAGTGAGCCACACTGCACCAAGGACAAAGGATGCATATGACATGATGTGACATCTCATCAAGATTGCACTCGTACGCAAGTGGCTCAGAGCGCAAAAAAGCAAAGGGAGCGGAACAAGGGAGAAAAGGAATTCAAAACAACTATCATACTGGACACAGTGACATACAGAACACACTAGTGCATGGAGAAGGGATAAAGGGTTGAAGACCCAGGAAGGGGGATAAGGGGAACGGGCCAAACAGAGGAGACCAAAGAAGGAAAATGAAGTCCAATGATAGAATGTCCATTCAAAATGTGGGAGTGCAGCCAGCAAGTGGCAAGTGCAAGATGTTTTGGACAGGGCAAATCTGATGAGTGCAGACAAAGAGTGCTGGACTGTATGGGGACACGCACTGGACCCATTGATGTGGTAGGCCTGTAGGCAGTGCAGCAAGGAGGCAGGGTGAGCAGGTACCTGATTCAATGGACAGAGTGTGTGCAGGGGCACAGTGCCAACATAGGAAACTGCGCGGCTGGGTAGAAGAGGGGCTAATGCAGGAGCAAGTAGGAAGGTGTTGAGGTGCTTCTAGAAACAGATATTTTTCTTCTCAAGATTCAACGTGGCCAGTTGGCTGTTCAAAAGTGAGCTCCCAGCTGTACACACAGATCTGCTCCTACCTTCTTTATTCAATTAACGACTGACCTTGAGGGAGTGTGGGGTAGAGGACCAAAGGACTCAATAGGGGAATTGGTAGAGGGATTGTTGAAGGGATTTTCTACCCAGTCCCAAAAAAAACTTTTGCACAATGCAGAGGGTCTGATGTAACATCCTTGCATCCACTTGTAGCCAATGAAGGGGTCTCAGAGCTGGAAAGATAGGATCGCAGGGCTTGAGGCCAAGGACAAGTCTTGCAGTCCTGTACTGGATTAGTGGTGGAGGGTCGAGGGTGGAGGCAGGTCGAATATTGAAAGAGACTGTCACAGTACCCCAACCTTGAGTAAACCAGAGCTTGACAGACTGTGAGCATGTAGGAGAATGTTAGGAAAGGCACAGTACCCTTGAGGAGGTGGAGCAAGAAGTCAATCCATTCCAAGATACGTCACAAATGTGTGTGTAAAAGTGATGTGTTGAGTCAAAGGTGACCCTGAGGTTCTTGGCCTTGCAGGTGGAGGCAGGAGGAGGGCCAAGTGGGGCTGGCCAGAGATTGATGGCAAAGGTGCATCGATGAGGAGGATGCCAGTCTTGCTGGCATTCAGACAGAGACCGTTGGTAGTACACCAAAAGCAAATGGCAATGAGGCTATCAGAAATAAGGGAGGGACAAGAGATGGCCAAGGTCAGCCAGGAAATGAGTTGGTTGTCATCAGCATAGCACCGGAACTTGTACAAAAAAATGATAATGCAGTAGTCAAGAGCTGCCACTTGCTCTCCATGAATTAGGGCAGAGAGGTCAGACCCCTGGTGAACAACACAGGTGGTGAGGGAGATTGAAGATAGGAAAGAGCCTACTTGTAGATGGGCGGGTCACACATGCCAAACACATATGTCATTGAGTTACACGCATCAATACTCACCAGATGATGCAAAATAATCCATCCTCTCTCCCACTCCACGGATTTGTTCTTCCGGGATGAACTCTGAAGCGATCTCCTTATGCTGAGAGAGTTCATCCTCCTCTGGTGGTGGCCCACCACCAGTCACCAGAGACATGGTGTAATTGGAGGCACGCTTTTGCTTAGCACTGCGCCTGAGGTCATTCCAGCGCTTGTAGCAGTCCTGAGCTGTGCGCACCTGGAATCCCATGGATGTCACACCATCCGCAACATGCTTCCAGTGGACCAAATGCTGGTGATGTGTTGTATGGCACTGTGGGCGCACAAGCATATCGCGTTGGTGTTCCGACACGTAGTCCACAAGGAAGTCCAGATCCTGATTGCAAAAAGGCTTCTTCCTTGATGTGCCAGAGGCCGGAGCCATGTCTGGGGTCCCAGCCTCTTGTGCAGGAGCACGCTTCCTCCTTTTGGACGGTGGTACTGACCCTGAGGGGGCAATGTCGCCCTGATCAGTAGGCAGTGGGTTTTGGTATGAGGACAGAAGGTCTGGCTTGGGTCTGAGTCACTGCCGGGGTAGTGTTGGCTGCATCTGCACATGCAGTTACCACCACCCGGCTGCTTGGGGCAGCAGATGTCATAACTGTCCCAGATATGTGTGCCACAGTCACAGCCACAGTGGACGCACATGAACCCACCCTCCAGACAAGATGGAAATCGTCCTGGGAGTCCTCGTCACACAACACAACATGCGCTGCCTGACCCAGAGCCCGGGTGGAGGAGTCCACAGCTGCACCTGCAGCTACTACCACCGGTGGGCCTGTGACAGCAGATGTAAATTGCTGTTGGGTGATATGGGCGCCAGGTTGTGATGCAACAGCTGCCTCACCAGGAACCACAGGGGGTGGTGGCATGTCTGCACCAGCACATGGCTGGGCATCCCGTCCCGGAGGGGCACCCCTGCCTCTTCCACCCCTGTAGCCACCCTAGCCACCTTGGACTCTCCGTCCTCCCTGGTCTCCGCACCCACATGCCTGACCACATCCAGCCCTGGGAGGACGCCCAGCTTTGCCGCCCTTAGCCTTTGGTGGCCTCCCAACCATGGCACCGATGGAAAATGGGCTATGGGAGGTTCACTCAACAATTGTTCTGGGCAATTGGCTAGAAGGGGGCAGGGTACCTGATGGAATAGGTACCACAGTGCCCCTGCAAGGCTGTCTGTGACCCCTGGGGAAAAATGACGGGTCACGCAACGCTCAGGCACCCCCAAATGAAAAGAAAAAAATCCAAAAATGAAGAAAAAAAAAATGTAAGCACATGAAATTGTAATTAAAAATAAAATCGTGCACGCGACCCCAGTAGCCCACGTGCGTGAATATTACCTCCAGCAGTACGGTGTGGCACCCAGGAATACAAAAAACATGTATGCATGGAACACGCGGGCTACTATGACCTCTAAATGGTACGCATGCACAGGGGGAACCACAGTGGGAAAAAAGTGCACGCGACTCACCGCCTGCCTTGCATGATAAAAAAAAACACACGCGCTTGTGAGCGTAGGCAACACCCCACCAAAAGAAGAGGTATGGACTTCAGACACTGTGAAGTAATCGCGTGTGATTCCAGCAGAGTAAATATACACGTCGGTCTCCACGAACAGCACGTACAGTGTTTTACTGGCCCGCGCTCGCATTTAACCCGTGCTGAAGGCAACACCCGCGCACCTAATGTCACTTACGCGCTAAGGGCCTTTCCTCGAATTACTCGCATCCACACACAGACATGATATTTTTGCACGTGCCGAATCACCATGCACCCACCACATTGTGAAACGCCCGCGCGTATCACGTCACATACGCACTTACGAGCTAAGGGCCTTTCCTCGAATTACACGCTGACGTGCTGTTTTTTCACGTGCCAAATCACTCTGTATCAAGCTGTCCACGCGACAACACACGAAAGACCATGCTCCTGCCCAGAAGGCCATTTTCCTGCCCTCCCAGAGCCCCGAGCAGACTCCCACCTGCCATCTGCTGCTGCCTGCCTGCCTGCTGGCCACATGCCCTTCCATTTGGTGCCTGGACGTCAGCCATCTGCAGGGGTCCAGTTGTTGTAATCACCCCTGCTGGAACAGAAGAGTCCAGACTGAAGTTCCATCGCTCCACAGCCCAGCACCAGGATCCAGTTGCCCACCCACACCTGCCTCTGGGGTTGCCATGTCGGGGGAAACAACATCAGAGACCACTGGCAACCCCCAGCCAGAGAGGCAGAGGGCTACCAGATTCAGTGCCGCAGAAGTTGGTATCCTGGTGGAGCAAGTCCTGGTGCATTATGATGCCCTCTTCGGAAGACCACGCGCCGACAATGAAGGACGGAAGAGGATCTGGAAGGACATCGTGGCTGCCATCAACATATTTGCATTTGTATTTGTTTTATTTGTAAAGCGCAGCCAGGCCCTTGGGCAACCGGGGGATTATCTTACATACAATTTACAGGCGTTACAGTTACATACAGTACATCAGGTAGATACAGGTGAGCAAGGCAGGAGACTCCAGCTCTCCCCCATTTACAAGACATGGTTACAGGTTACAGGACATTACAATTGCATACAGTAAATCAGGAAGATACAGATGAAGGCAGGAGACTCTAGTTCTCCCCATTTACAAGAAGGTCAGTAATGGTAAAGCAAATAAATAAGTAGGGAATACAATAAATACAGTAAAGCAGAAAGTAAAACTGATGATCTAAGGAGGTTAGACTGTCATTGTGTCCATGTCCTGGAGCAAGCGTTTAGTGTTGCGCTTGAATAAGTGGAAGGAGGGTTCAGATCTAGGAGAAGCAGGAAGTGTATTCCATAACTTTGATGCCAGTACAGGGAAGCTAGCACCTCCCGAGTAATGGAGTTTGAATCTCGGTATGGACATTTTATGCACTTGGGCCACTCTAAGTGGTCTTGAGGACGTGTGTGAAGTGAGTTGGTTGGTAAGGTAGGCTGGAGCGAGGTTGGCCCTAGCTTTGTGTGTTAGAGCAAGAGTTTTGACCGATATTCTGTGCTCTACCGGAAGCCAGAAAAGGTTGCATCGAGTCTCAGAGATATGCGACTTCTTAGGGATGTTGAGGGCTGCCCTGATGGCATTATTCTGAATTACTTGTAATTTGTTGATATTTTTGTGGCTAGTACCTAAGTAGAGAGCGTTACAATAATCAATTTTGGACAGAACAAGAGTTCTAGCAAGAGATGGATGGGGTGGCAGCCCACAACATAACACACGTCCGGAAGCGCTGGGATGACTTCAGGTCCAGGACCCTCAGCATGGCCCGGCGCCTCTTGGAGGCACACGTGCAGAGGGGTGCCGGGTCTGCCTTACCGACAACCAGATGAGGGTCCTGGAACGTATACACCCAGCGCTCCACCTCCAGGTCCTTGAGAGGCAGACCCGTCTGGAGTCGAGCTGTAATTGGACATGTGTACTGATTGGACGCAGTGCATGTTGTGGTGTGCCAGGAGTGTGCAGCTTGGACATATCTCTGGAAAGGCCCATGTATGGTTGTGTATGTGCAGGGACATGAGCCTTCAGCATGGGAGTCCAGTCATGTGTGAGGCACATCAATGGTGTATGTGTTAAAATTCATGATGCACGAATGCATGTGGGGATGCACACATGTTAGCATTTCTGTGTATGTACTGTGGCATGGTTGTGGTGTGACACATGGATGCTGCTTCCACTTTCATGTACATGCACGGCATACATGTGCGTGTGTGTGTTTGACATGTGTGTGAATGTGATACGCCATGGATGCATGTGACACAGACATGTCTGAACCCCATTGGCAGATATGACATAGTTGCCGATGATTGCACTGTGCCAGGTGGTGGATATGTACAGATGCATGTCTGTCTGTTGGGGCATGTGCATGTGTTCGGCACTCCCCATGTTGCTTGTGACGTCATGCCAACCTTCGAATGTTCATGTTGTCGTGTGCGTATGGATGCTGCTGCCTGCTGCCCGATTCCTGTCAAATTCTGCATGTGTGTGGGTTCAAATGATATGAGTGTTGGGGAGTGTGATGGCATCTGTGAAGTTTGACACTGCCACTCGTGTGCAACTTTGACATGTGTATCCGACCATTGCACAGTGCCCTGATGCCTGTGTTCTGTCGCTCCCTGTCTGCAGCATCGACTGATGAAGAGGGCGGAAACGGTGCTGTGGAGCACAGAGGCAGGGATCCCACCGCCAGCCGGAGACGCAAGGCCCAGCTCTCCTCCCACGTTGTCATCTCTTCCGGGAGTGAGGAGTCTGGTGCCCCGTCCCTGGCCGCAGCTGCTGAGGGAAGTTCCAAGAGGCAGAGGTTGGAGGTGGACTCTTCGACAGCCGTAGGGGCAGCTGAACCCCCACAGGGGCCTATGGAGGAAGATGGCATGGAGTCATCCAGGTTGGTGGGGAGTTTGGTTGAGGAGGAGGCCGTGGAAGGTCCACGCACGGGGCCTGGAGGGGGGCATTCCACTGGTGCTAGTGGTGCAGTCCAGGGGCAGGGACAGGAGGCAGCACCAGCCGCCGCGGAGGTGCCTGTGTGTAATCCTGTCCCCGATGCTGTGACTGCATGATCCCGCACCACCAAGGATGCCTTCGTCTAGGCCCGTTTTCAGGGAGGGGATGCACAAACAACAACTGGCCTTCCTCTCCCTGCGGACGTGGCAATCCGGGACCTGGTTGAGCCTGTCCTAGCTGGTGTGGCTTTGCGTCAACATGGTATTTGGGATGACATGCAGGGTTCTCGTGAGGACAATGCACGTCATTTCAAATAACTCATTGACCGCCTCGGCCTACTAGGTCAGGTCACCCAGGCTGGGTTCTGCCGTGTGCTGGACCTTCTAGCGACCCCCTCCTCAACTGAACCCACTATGCGCCTGTTGTCCTCCATGCCATCTTCCTGCCCAAGTATCACCTGGGCACCCTCTGGAGCGGCCCCCAAACCAGTGGCCAGGCTGGTGGAGGAAACATCCCAGCCACAGTTGGGAGTCGTAGGTCCAGCAGGGCTGGCCACCCCAACAACTGGAACCCAGCAAGAGGAGGACATGCAGGCATCGTTAAGCAGGGCACATGCACAGCAGCAGCAGGCTCAAGGTGGGAGGCATCATGGCTCGGGGTCATGAACATCAGAGGGGCAGGCATCGGCTGGAGAGCAGGAGGACCCTGGATTGGGAGTGTCTTCCATGTGGCAGTGTTTGGGCCAGCGGATAGATGCGGAGCGGCAACGGGCGGAGGAGACACGGCTCACTATGGTCAGGGCGGAGAACTCCATGCGCAGGGCATTGAGGCAGGCTGAGTGCCTCGAGGTACCTCGAAGGGAGTTGGAACAGGCCATGACTGCATCCCTGCAAGACCTCGAGGCCAGGGAAGAGGCCCACCTCCGGGACATCCACGTGGAGTTCGATGATGCCCTGGCCCGGAACACCAACAAGTGAGCTGTTGGACTTGCCCGCCGCCATTGTACATAGTTCATTAATGTTAGGTTTCCTTTGTTTTTTTTTTTTTTGGAGTTCATGGACATTGCTCCACTTCGTGTATATCGTTTTTTCTTCATAGGACTTTTTTGTAGGTTTCCCTTTGTTTGTGGATCATGGACCATTTGGACTTCCATTGTACATAGTTGCAGACTTGTACATACTTTCTTTTTCATTATTCCCATGGATCAATGGTTTACTTTTATTTAAAACATCCCAGCCACAGTTGGGAGTCGTAGGTCCAGCAGGGCTGGCCACCCCAACAACTGGAACCCAGCAAGAGGAGGACATGCAGGCATCGTTAAGCAGGGCACATGCACAGCAGCAGCAGGCTCAAGGTGGGAGGCATCATGGCTCGGGGTCATGAACATCAGAGGGGCAGGCATCGGCTGGAGAGCAGGAGGACCCTGGATTGGGAGTGTCTTCCATGTGGCAGTGTTTGGGCCAGCGGATAGATGCGGAGCGGCAACGGGCGGAGGAGACACGGCTCACTATGGTCAGGGCGGAGAACTCCATGCGCAGGGCATTGAGGCAGGCTGAGTGCCTCGAGGTACCTCGAAGGGAGTTGGAACAGGCCATGACTGCATCCCTGCAAGACCTCGAGGCCAGGGAAGAGGCCCACCTCCGGGACATCCACGTGGAGTTCGATGATGCCCTGGCCCGGAACACCAACAAGTGAGCTGTTGGACTTGCCCGCCGCCATTGTACATAGTTCATTAATGTTAGGTTTCCTTTGTTTTTTTTTTTTTTGGAGTTCATGGACATTGCTCCACTTCGTGTATATCGTTTTTTCTTCATAGGACTTTTTTGTAGGTTTCCTTTTGTTTGTGGATCATGGACCATTTGGACTTCCATTGTACATAGTTGCAGACTTGTACATACTTTCTTTTTCATTATTCCCATGGATCAATGGTTTACTTTTATTTAGATTAGGTTTTTCTTATTGAAATTGGCAATGGACCACTTTTTTATTCAACATGACATATATATTTTTTCTTCATTGGAATAAATGCTTCCAAGAGGCGCTGGGCCTTCTTGAGGGTCCTGGACTTGTAGTCCTCCCAGCGCTTCTGGACGTGTTTGATGTCGTTGGGTGCCACCCCCTCCGCGTTGATGGCACCCACTAAGTCCTTTCAGATCCTCTTCCGCCCTTCCTTGTCGGCGCGCAATGGTGTGAAGAGGGCATCATAATGCCCCAGAACTTGATCCACCAGGATACCAACTTCCTTTTCACTGAAGCTGGTAGCCCTCTGCCCCTCTCGCTGGGGGTTGCCACTGGTGCTGGAAGGTGTTTTGTCAGACATGGCAAACCCAGAGGCAGGTGTGCGTGGGAAACTGGGTCCTGGGGCTGGGCTGTGGAGTGATGGTACTCCAGTCGGGAGTCTTCTATTCCAGCAGGGGTTATCACTGCAACTGGACCCCTGCAGATGGCAGATGTGCAGGCACCAAATGGCAGGGCACGGTGGCGGCAGGCAGGCAGGCAGCAGCAGTTGGCTCGTGGGAGGCTGCTCGGGGCTCTTGGGGGCAGTAATTCAGCTTTCTGGGCAGGAGCGTGGTCTTCCATGTGTTGTCACGTGGCCAGCTTGATACGGAGTGATTTGGCATGTGAAAAAACAGCACGTCAGGGTGTAATTCGAGGAAAGGCCCTTAGCGTGTAAGCGCGTCTGTGACATAACACGCACAGATGTTTCCCCCGCCACGGGTTGAAGGTCCCACGTGGGTTTCCATCGCTCTGTACGTGCTCGTCGTGGGATGCGGTATGTGTATTCTGGGGGTGTGCGTGGACTTTTCCACTCTTTTTCGCTGGCGCGGGCAAGGTACGTGTATTCCGAGGGGTGCGCGTGGACTTTTCCACGCATTTTCGATAGTGCGAGTGGGGTACATGTATTCCAAGGGGGTGCGCGTGGACTTTTACACGCGTTTTTGATAGCACGAGCGGGGTACGTGTATTCAGAGGGGTGCGCGTGGACTTTTACACGCGTTTTCGATAGCGTGAGTGGGGTACTTGTATTCCGAGGGGTGCGCATGGACTTTTACATGCGTTTTTGATAGCACGAGCGGGGTACTTGTATTCCGAGGGGTGTGCTGGGAATTTTCCATGCATTTTCCTGGTTGGGGGGCTGTATGCTGGTCCACTGGCCTTTGTACCATGTAGGGGATTTGTGCAATGTTTTTGGCGCACAGGGCAGGGTTGGGGGCATTTCTGGCGCTGGTGCAGGGTTGCTGCGCCGCTCTGCGCCACGGCTGGTTATGGATGTTGAAATCCATGAATACGCTGTGCACTAAAATGGGTTTTGGCACACGCGCTGGCGCAGACTGTCGCAGACTGTCGCATGCGCACTCTGTGTGCCAGCCGTGTGCGCCACTTGTGCGCTAAATTCTATGAATTCCCCCCTATGAACCAAACACAATATAAATAAATAACATAAAGCTTAACAGAACTATTTTTATTTTATTTGCTTACTGAGATAGAAAGGTAGATGGAAGAAATTATTATTTATATGAGATCTTTAAAAACATATGTCAAGGAAAAGGGCACGTTATTGCCAAAGGGGATTTGCACTTCAGCACAATCTGGCTGCAGCTGCTTCCAGGTTTTGTGGCAGGTATCCCATTGATTCAACCTTACAGAGATGAGTCAGTCCAATCTCCATCTGTTAACTACAAGTGACTCGTCTGGGAACACCAATTTGGAAGAAATCATCCCAGCAATGCCACAGACAAAATCAGGGAGAACAATCACTGATGGACTAGGCCATCAGGTGATGACATTGTGTGTTGTCACTTGTCACTTCTAGTTTTGTGGCTTCACTTCCTGTCTGTAACATCACTTTATGTGGCCATCTTGGATCAGTGACATCACTTCTTGTGGCCATCTTGGATTAGTGACATCACTTCCTGCCACCATCTTGGATCAGTGACATTACTTACTGTGGTTATCTTGGATTGGCGACATCACTTCCTGCAGCCATCTTGGATTGGTGACATTTCTTCCTGCTGACATCTTCAGTCAGCCCAATCTGCAGCTATAGGCCACAAGAGACTCTTCTGGGAACACCAGTCAGGAAGAAATCACCTCATTCCAACAATATCAGGGACACAATCAGAGAGACCAACCACAGATGGACTAAGCGATCGGGTGACTAGAGTGTGTGACATCATTTCTGAACTCCCTATGGGTGTCCAGCCAGGTACATCCCAGTTAAGGGTGGAACAGTGAAGGGTGAAGACCAGCCATTGACCAGCCTCTTTGCCTTTGCTTTTGCCTTCCACCCTTCTGAACATATGAGTACCCCTATCTTGCTAATTACTGTGTTATCTGTCCACTCTGTGGTGCTCTCCTCTTACATTCACTCCTGCTGCTCTTCCTACTCACCTCTCCCTACCCTTTCTCTAATCACGCTACAACTTCTGACCCCCTATAAGCAGGCTATGCTCTATCCTAATTCTCCCTAACCTGTCCTCTGCCTTTGACACTGACAATCACTCTGATCTCCTTAATAATCTCTCTTTGTTGAGATTTGCGGTTGAGCACTTGCTTGGATTGAATCTGACCTGGTACCTCACTGATTCTCTGCCTCCTGGAACAACAACACCTCTCAATTCCCTCCTCTAACTGTACGTGTTCAACAAGAGCCTCATTACGAGGTTCGGAGGTAAGGGATTACCGGCACCGGTAAGGGCACCGGTGCCGGTAATCCCTTACCTCCCTACTACGAGTTCCCTTTGCGGGTCCTTCCTTAACGCCTGCTTTTTGCAGGCGTTGAGGACGGGACCCGCAAAGGGACTCTAGAGCTAATAATGGTACTGCAATTTGCGGTACCGTTTTTAGCGCCTTCCCCATTGAGCCCTATCGGGCTCAAATGGGAATGGGGAATGGCCCTGGTGAGTGGGGAATTACCGGTCCCTCCGACCTCTGAATGGACCAGTAATTGCTCCATTCACCAGGGAGGAGTCGGAAGGGTTTTGGAGGCAGCCATTGAGCTAATAGCTCCATGGCTGCCTCCAACCTCGTAATGAGGCCATCTGTCATGTGTTCCTGCCTCTTTAAACTGTACACTACTCTCTCTTTTGGGTTCTCGTACCAACTCTTCGCAGACGACACCCAAATCTTCTTCTCTTTTCCTGAGCTCTCCTCTGAACTCTCTATCAAAATTTCCAACTGTCTTTCTGCCATTAAATGTTGGATGGTTTAACAACCTCTGTTTTTATATTCTACCAAAAAAGAAGTTCTCTTCTTCCCTGCCAAATACTCTCTCTCATTTCGTCCTCTGACTATGCAGTTCCCACCTGACAATCGCCCCTACTATTCTTCAACTAGAAACTTCTTCGTCATCTATGACCCTTCTCTGCTTTCATCTCCTAAACGGCTACTGCGGCTCACCTCAACATTCTAAATATTAGGAAAATCAAACACCTCCTTCCTTTCAACACCAGCAAGCATCTCTTAACCCCTCATGTCTTCTCTAAACTGGACTACTGTGCTGGCATCCTCTTTGATCTCCCCAACTGTGCTTTCTGTCCTCTCAACAAGATCATTGATTTCCCTACCAGGACTTTCACTGAACTCCCTCACTTCACACCTACTTACTCTTACATCACCAGGCTGGATGGCTGACGATGCAAAACAGGACCAGGTTTTACATTTCTTCTTCTGGTTCACAAATCTATCCACTATAAGGTACCACTGTAACCACTGTATCTATTCTCCTCTATATTACTCTTTAAGCCTCCTCACAATCTCTGCTCTGCCTCGACTACCCTTGTGGCACTTTGCCCTCCCTGTGCTTCCTCTCGCTTCCTTTTCTTCTCTCTTTTTGCTCCACTTTGCATGAAATTCCCTTCCCCTGGACACCTGAGAAACAGTCCACACCAATTTGTTCAAAACCAAACTAAAAGTATACCTCCTCACCTGAGTTATCCTCTTAACCATTCTCTCATCTGCCTTCTACCTAACATTTTTCCCTTGCCTCTAACCTGCCTTGTCCCTCACTTTATCTACCTCCGCTGTAGCACTTCATCCATCATGGTCACATCCCTAACACAGCCTACCTGCACTTCAAAATGTCTAATGTCGAGTGTCCTTAATCTACGTATGTCAACCAATGTATTGTTCCCAGTGACTGTCCCAATTACTAATTACTCCCCTCCACAACCTAGTCATAATGCTGCTCAAACTCAGGCCATTATGAGAAGCCAACTGCTTCTCATCAAATCCGATTTCCTATCTATTGTATGTTCTTTTGTAATTAAAAGATCATTGTTCTGTCCTGAATACATTTTTTTTATTTTTACCCGCACTTCATCTCTGCTTTTAAGGATGGTTACATTGATTGGAGGATTTGCAGAGGATACATGTTGTTTGCACACAAGCGACTGCGTTCATGTGAGGCCTCCAAAACATAACCCACAGGGGTGCTGAAATATGGGAACAAATGGAGTAGGTTGGCTGATCTCCAGCAGCTGGTCCTAGGGTTTGTGACATATACTACAGCGCAAACACACAATGCACATCTTCTGCTTTGTACATGCTCTCCACCCTGCAGTGATATATGTTATTATTGATTATCCTTTTGTTCATGATATGCCTACTATGGCCTACAAGATCCTCCTATAATTTAGCACCACACACCTCCATATTCGAGGCTTAAAATGTTAGTGTCGACCAGCCATAATTCAATATTGCAAATGCTCTGCTGCCTACATGAGCAATGCACTACAATAAGTATCTACAACTTACAGTCACAGTCATAAACAGATGGGGCCTTCCTTACATGGATATGGGTAGCTAATTCCTAATGTCTATTGGGTGCTGTGGGCCTTTCGTATACTTTTGTGTTATGAACCTGTCTAAGAAAGAGACCAAGTACAAGATACTTGAGGAAATGGGAATTGCACAGCTCATGAGACACCTGCTGTCAATTTGTAATGTTCCATGCATAAACAGTTTAAAAGTAAACATTGAATATCTATCAGAACCTTTCCTTGAGCCACCTGATTCAAAAAGGTGGCTGCATTTAAGATTGCAAACTGCAATCGAAAGGCTCTTGCAAAAGCAGTTCTGTGCACTTCAAAGGCAGGAATAACAGAAATCACCCAAGCATAAGCCTTCAAGATGCTTGTCATCTGGCAGTTTCCAGGTTCCAGCTGAAACTCTGTGGAGTTTAGGAGGAACCCTTGTATTGTGTGCAATTTTCATTCCCTTTAGGACTTGCTATAAGGCCATAAGAAAGTGATGGACAATGGAAAGTCTCTATGAAATTCAGTGAACAAACTTTGTTAAAGGGACATTATGGTTAAATTGCACTAATAAAAACCTATGAAATTCAGTGAACAAAACATTGTTAAAGGGACGCTATGGTTACAAGTAAAACCAGAAATCCCCATAAATTCACCAGTCATGGTAAGGTAAGCAACTCCTCACTCGCACCACTACCATGCACTAGTAAGACTAACACTCAGGACATCAAAGATGACATCCCAAATGTGATTGATGATATCACTGATGACATCACATATGAAATTAATTTTGATGAACAGTCCCTGTAAGGGGTGATTGAGAGACCTATCATGAACTACTTAATGTATCAAAGAATTAAACAGCATTCTATAATGATTCATATATTTGAGTGACACTATGATAAGTATACCTTTCAAGTTATCTGTATAAAGCAGAATATTGTTGAAAGCCAGACATGGGGATGAGGAGGAGAAATGATGTGAGGGCAAGTAAGTCATGAGTATTTGCCCTGGATGTGGCAAGAGAGGTTGCAATCCTTGACACTGGTGCAGTTATTTTCCCTTGATTGAGGCTGGTTTCAGGGCACAAGTAAATGACACATGTGGGTGGAAATAATAACTTTTTTTCAGAGGGCGGATGCAACCCCTTGGTTTTTTCAGGTTGGCAAGCTTGCACAAGTATTTGGCTGCCAGGATTTTACCTAGGTTGTCATGTTCCTAATGCAGAAGCTTACCTACAAGACCGAAAGTATTGTTTTGTATTGGGATTTTGTTTTCCAGGGAATATTTCACTACAGATTGCCGGGTTTAAAGGGTGAGCCCCTTTGCCAGCATGTCTATTGGAACATTTCCTCTCTCAACTTATTTTTCTGTTGTTCATTACTTTTTAAAGTCCAATGCTATGTTTACATGTGCACTTTCTTCTTAGGGGAAGGTCAATTGAACTACATTTGTATATTTCACTTTAATATATACGTTCACTTACTGTGCGTATATTCATGGGTGCCAGCGTTTGATTTTTGCTATAAGGCAAAAGTGCCTGGGCATATGTTATTTTTGCAGCTGGTCATTTTTTTCCTTTTCCATGCTACTTGAATGTGGTTAGTTGGCATTGTGTGTTGTAGCACAGCAGTCACCAAGAGACCGGCCATAAAGAAAGGGGCTTGTAGCATGCTGCTTAACCAAAGTGTGTGATCTTTTATACATCACAATACCACTGTCAAAACAGGCCAAAGCTGAACGTCTTTGAGCAATGGGTTGCAAGTGTGTTAAAATATAGAGTGGGCACGGCTGAAGGCCATGGCTAGTGGTCTGGTAGTGTTCTGAAACATACAGTGGGTGTGGCCGAAAACCATCGCCAATGGTGCGGAATAAATCTATGAAATTACAAAACCCTTGAATTTCAATCAAACAACATTAGTTAATGATCAGTTAATGTAAGAAACTGACCGCAACAAAACCCCTGAACTACAACGGATTGGGGAACTCAGGGCCAGCTTAACTCGGCATGTTCCTTTTTCAAAGCCCAAGAGGACATATTTATTAGAATAGAAGGGATTCACAATGCCATAGAAAATGGAAATATGGGGGATATAGTAGTATAGGGGAGATCAATGGGACCGTGCAAGTGTTTTAAAATATAGAATTGGCATGAAGGCTGTGCCCTCTGGCCATGGATGAAGGGCATGGCTAGTGGTCTTTTAGTTATTTAAAAAATACAGTGAGAACAAGGCCGTACCTACTGGCCAGGGCCGAAGGCCATGGGTATTGATTTGGTCGTGTTCTGAAATGGACATTGGGCATAGCTGAAGGCAGTGATTTTAAAAATAAAGTGGTGTCATCAGTGAAGTCATCTGTGATGTCATCACTGTGGTCATAGGCTGCACAAACGGGGGCGCGAAGTCAAGGTGACTTTAGCTGAATTGCCAGGATTCTGGTGGTAAAGACTTTTTTAACTGAATATATATGTATATATATTTATTTATTTGTTAGTTTATAACGCGCGCTAAACCCGTAGGCATCAAGGCACTATTTGCAAATGTTACATCATCATGAGAAGACAAGTAGGGTAGTTCATTAGTATTTATTTCTTTGTTCATTTATAAAGCACGCTAAACCCATAGGCATCAACACGCTATATATAAGCATAACAAAGTAAGATGTTCCTAACTGAGAAAGTAAGGAATCACCAGCTAGAAAAACAATATAGTTGGGTTTCAGTAAATAACTAAAAGCACCACAAAGCATGTTTTCCTTAACCTAAATAAAAAAAAAGTAATATTTCCTTAGCTAGAAAAAACTGAAGTGTTCCCCCAAATACTTTAAAGTGCAACTAAGTAACAGTCAGTAACAGAAGAAAAAACAAAAGCAAAAACACTACAAAGTAAGACTTTCCTATAGAAACAAAACTATAACTAAGTAAAATATGCCTAGCTGAACAAGTAAAGATTTGCTACCTACGAAAACAAAAAAGGTGGGTATCAGCAAATATTTAAAAGCAAAACAAAGTAAGGTTTCCCTAACTGAAAAGATTCCATAGCTAGAAAAACAACAACGCAATGTTTCAGTGAATAATAAAGAGCACAACAAAGTAAGGTTTGCCTGTCTTCAGTTAAAAAATAAATATTCCCGTAACTAGAAAAACCTATTAATGTTTTCCCTAAATAGATAAAAGCCCAACAAAGCAAGGCTCAACAATAACAATAAAAAAGAAACAATAATCCCAATTACAGTGTCCCTAAATGAAGAAACACATAGCAAAGTAAGGTAGCCGTAATTTGAATAAAAGAGTAACATATCCTTGACAAGAAAATAACATAAGGTCAATTTTCCCTGAGTAAATGAAAGCATGACAAGGAAAGGTTTTACTCAATGCGGAAAAAGCTTTGCACTTGGCAAAGATCAAGACACGTATCTTCAAAACTATTCCTCTACTTTTGACACTGCCAAATGTGACTTCAATCTCTCTTTCATTTTGTCTCAATCTTCCCAACCTAGGCACCTCCAAAAATCTCTCAACTCAATTCTCTCACCTCCTAAACCCACCTGCATCTCCTCTACTCTTTCTGCAAATGATTCTGCTGGCTGCTTTGCTTCTAAAACATTTCCCATTCACAATACCCTCACTAATGACCTTCTATGCTCTCCTCCTCCTGCTCACTTTTTTCTACCACTATTACCTTCTCCCTTTCCCCCTGCTCACTTTTCTCCATCACGCCTACCCTCCTCTCATGTTACAATTTCTTCCTTTGCCCCCACATACCCTGATGAGAATATTGCCCTAATCCTCAAGGCAAGCCCTTCCTGTGCTCATACTGATCCATTGCCCCTGCACATTGTGAAGCACACAGCTTACAGTGTTGCTCTACAACTTACTTCCCTTTTCAACTCCTCTCTTTACAATTGCATTTTTCTCTCATCCTACAAGACAGCTACTGTCATCCTTCTCCTTAAGAAACCCGGTGTAGATCCTAACTGTATTGCCAACTTTCACCCTGTCTCTCTTCTACCACACTATTACAAAATCCTTGAGCATGAAGTATTCAATCAATTCCCTGACTTCCTTGATTCTCACAACCTCCGGCAACCTCTTCAATCTGGCTTCCGACATCTGCATTCTACCGAGGCAACTCTCCTCAATGTCAGCAACTTCATCACTTCCACTCGGCACGAAAACCTTTTATCAATTCTCATGCTTCTCAACGGCTCTGCTGCCTTTGATTCTGTCGACCATTCTGACCTTCTACATTTTCTCTTTGTGGCATCCCTTGGTTTGCTTCATACCTTGTCCCCAGCCATTTTCAGATGTCCTGGAACAGCCTTTTCCCCACTCAGCCCCCTTACTGTTGGAAGTCCCCTAGGCTCTGTCCTTGGTCCAATTCTCTTCTATTCTTCAGCACCTGGTTCCATGATCTCCTCGTATGGCTTCTCATATTAACTTTTCACTGATGACATTTCGATCTTCTTCTTCTCCTTTCACTCCTTATCTGACAAGCAGTTGTCAAAACATTTCAAACTGCCTGTCTATCATCAAATATTGGATGGCATCCCACTCAGCTCCACTAAGACTGAGGTTCTCTACTTCCCAGCCGAACAGGCTATCTCTTTCTCTCCTCCTTTTCTTCTCTTTCTCTCCCAACTACCTTCCTTACTCTGCTTCCCCTAATCTTAGTTTCATCTTTGACACCACACAACTTCTCACTTTCATTTCAAAATCTGCCACTGCATCTTGAATATCAGAAAAACACATCATCTTTTTACTTTCAATACTGCTAAACAGCTAATATCCTCCTTAGTGCTTTCTAGATCTGACTACTGTGCCAGTCTCTCTATGGCCTTCCCAACTATGCTTTTTCACCACTGGACAAAGTCCTCAACTTCGCGGTCTGCACCCTTTTCAACCTCCAGATTGGCTGGCTAGCTATAAAAACAAAGGGTTAAGTACAAACTTCTTCTCATAATCTTCAAAACTCTCCATGGCCACGCCTCATCCTACATATATGTTCGTCTCACTCCCTACTCTCCTCTTCACTTGTTAAGATCATCCTCAGCTCACCACCTTGCCCATACGCGAGCCCCCTGTGCTCCCTCTCATTTCCGCTCTCTCTCTCTCCTCACTGCCATATTCTGCAATGCTTCCTCTCCCTCTCTGTACTACTGCAACTTTACCACTATTTAAATCCACCCTTTATAAAGCTCTCTGTCTTTCTGAAGATCCTGTATCCTAGCACGGTATGCTACTACATCACCAGGTTTTCTTCTCTCCCTACCCTTCATGGATAATGCTACAACACTGTTCCGTCAGCCTTCCATCCTTAATTCAGCACTTCCTTCACCATCCCATTACTATGTCATTCTGCCCTGTTCACGTCCGTAGTTTCCATATTCTCCTGCAATATATGGTCTTCAAGTCACATTCTCTCACCTCATTGTAAAGGACCTATGTCCTACGCTCTGTTATCAATGGTAAAATCCATAAGCGTTTTTGTGCCCAAAATGCATTGCTTTATAAATAAACCACAAGAGCCTAAGTGAAAATTCTTTTGCAAAAAAAACCACTTCAATAGAAGAAAAACAAAACAAAGTATGTTTTCTTAACTAGGAAAACAAAACAAGTGATGTTTTCTCTAACACAAACATTTTAAAGTGAAGTTTCCATAACAAGAAAAAATAAAATCCTGCCTAACATCACAGAAAATTCTCTCCCTTTTGCAAATATGTGGATCACCCTGCATTACTTCCCTGCCCTTCACTGGCACAGATGAAACCAAAAACGGAAGCATGAATTTAAAGATGGCAAAAATACAGATGCCATCCTTAAGCTTTCCTGAATGTTACATGAATGCCCAGGATTGAAGAATATTCCTGAGAGGGTTGGCTGGCCTGATTAATCTCTTCTATTAAATACCGCTAAGCTTTTTATATCTTTTCATATTTTCTTGCTCCCTTGTGACTGCTCCTGCCTTCCTTTTCGACTCCTTGCCTCACGTCTAACTCCCCTTAGGTTTATCTATAATTCATACATTTTTTTCTCTCTTCCATGTGACTCTATTTACAAAGCTCTCTTATCCCTTCGATGACTTCCTTTGTCTAGTTTTCAAGTCTCTTCATAATCTTGCCCACCCCTTATCTTTCTTCTCTGATATCATTCTATTCTGTTACCCGTTCCCTCTGTTCCCAGTCGCAGTTTCTCCTATCCTTGTGCCCAATCCCGTGTTCGCTCATTTTCTCTTTTGGTACCATTATACTGGAATGCACTTCTGCTCTCTCTTTGCTCCATTTCTTCATACCCTCTCTTTCATTCTGACCTTACAGACTATCTTCTTTCATCCTAATTTTGGTTTATGATCTCATTTTTCTCCTGATTTGTACTATATTTTACTGTGTCCAGCATTTTGGCATATAACGCTATATGAATTTAAATAAAATAAAATGTTAACGAATTACAAACTCATCAGAAAATATCAGTTGAGTGCCTGTGCCATTCAGCAAGAACACCACTCCGATTGCTTGTATGTCATGGTGTGCCATGGCATTTCTGCTTTAGCATCTTATGGTCCCTGAATGCTTTGAGGTGGGCTTTCCAAGACATAATCTTTACCTGGCATGAATGGTACCATGTTCATAAAAGAACGCACATTTATGGGTTTGGTGTTGTTTTTCTTGATAGGTCAAATAGCTTGATATTTCATTTAACCCGTTGTGAGGTCTGTTGAAATGTCACTCTTTTCACTATTTGGCAAACCCTGTTATAACACTCCCGGTATACAATTCCAATCCACAATTATGGGGCAAGAAAAATTCTTTTTAGGAATGAAGATTAAGATTTCGTTTTATTAAAATAAAATCAATGCAAAGGTGGTCCCTAAACTTTATGTAGGGCACATCACCACAGGAAGATACATGCACATTGGTAGCTTGTTTACAAAATGAGTGTTAGCCTGCCTTTGAAACCTCATTAAAAAGGTGGCAAACACACACTCTCTCCACAATCAGCTACATATACTTCTAAAGATCTATTCCTAAGTAACTCAATTATATTCTGTTTTCTTACATTCCACTTGCCTGAGAGTTTATATAAGTAATTTGAGTGGTTGTTTTCTCCAGCATCAAAAACAAGTATTGGTATGAGAGAAAGGTTGCATACATGTCAACACTATTATCATTCAATAAAATTCAGTTCCCTGCCCCCATGTAAATATGGCAATGTGGACTGCTAGTATGTTCATGCAATTAGAATGTAATCTATAATTCGTGATAATTCTGCAGTTTTGGGTTAGGGAAGTAGTGCTTCCAATTTACAATGCACAGGATATCAGTTAACCTACTCAACATAAGAGAAGGGTCTAATGATTTTCTAATTCAGGGATAATTATCTCTCCCAATTCACTTTCGCAGGGCAGGTCCCACAGGTGCACAGCCCTCCCCCTGATGTGCAATCTTAAGGGAGAGGAGAGAATGTAATTTACATTGGCATCATCTTCTACAGGAATGATAGTGGCACGGTTAAACTTAAACATATTTACTTCTCCCAATACCTCTATTCAAGCATCTATGGCTTTCACAGATCACAAGTTATCAAGAAATCCTATGTTAACCATGGTCATTTTAATCACAGCCTAATGGGTTGGCTATACCTGTGAAAATACTCTGGATACAAGTCTACTTGGATTTAATGTACAAAGAACTGCACTTTAGCACAAATATGCTATCAGTTCTAAACTGCATACACCACACTGAAAAATGATATTGGCTCTTATTGCAATGAAATCTCACTTGGCATTGAATACAGAATCAAAGCAAAGCACGACTCGCACTACAATATTAAAGTATTTACTTGAAATGGGATCGCCCTAACCACATCACAATCGTATGTGATCATTATCACATCACATCCCCTGTTCCCTCACACTCCAGCGATGTAGCAAGGCAATGATTCCAGGGGACTAACTGGATTGGGGATATTTTACTCACTTCTGAATAATTCTATAAGGCACTAAGCTAGGATGGACCCTCATGAGTTGTTTAATGAACTCCCAGCCAGCTTCTGCTTCCTCTTGGAAAGTAGGTCTGAGGCAGGTACAGGTTTCTTCAGGCCCAATCGTTCAGATAATATCAAGCTCAGCTATCATCCACTTGGAACACGTGTTTTCCTTCTGTGTACCTTTTAATCCCAGAGTTCTCCAGTTGATTGCTCTCCCCTTTTTCCCTATGTGTTTCTCTTTTATTGTGGGCAATATTCCCATACTTTGTCATGATGATATCCCACTTTATGATTGGTCAATTATTGCAATTGGCTTGTTCACCCCCAGAGAATACCAACCCACAATCTTCATAGATTAATCATATATTCAATGTATGTGAAAAAGGTAAGGGCTGCATGCTCTCACACTTTTGAATGTAAAATCATTTGTATTCTATATAGTCTCATAGCAGTATGACACATTGATGAAATCTGGATAATGTATGAAAATGTTTCATGAAGTTATTAATATCAATAATTTTTACAATTATTTAAAACATAGTCAATTCATATTTGGACTAATTTCATAGAGGAGACTCTCCTGGTCGTAGCACACTTTTTGTATTAATTGTAAATCATATCGTTGTGGAGTTATTTTAAAATAAATGTTTCTATTGTATCATATAATTACAGATTTGAATAACACAATATATTTAAACTGTAGACATGAACCTCGTGTTCAGCATACTGACTCATGTGTGCAGCTCTTTGTAATACCCGCAGTAAATGATTGATTTGAGTAAATAACAGGTTTCTTTGTTCATTCTTCCATTAGATTGGCTATGTAGTGGACTTCAATGCCTAACTTGATTCCCAAAGGTGACACTTCTAGGTGCACTGGGTTATTTGAAGCTTGGGTCTGAAATATCCAGCCCCTAGCTTGTGACTTACATTTTGATTTGATCTCTTGAAAGGGTCATATTTGAGATGAAATTGGAATGCAGTGAGATGTATTTTGAAGGATTTATTCTTACACTCAGCCTGGGTGGGTGGGACAAGACCCTCATTTTGATGCCTGGTCCACATTGCCCTTTGTTCTGTGAAATTAATGTGTTTTCAGGATAAAAGACACAGGGGCCTTATTAAAAGTGAGGCGGTAAGGGGTCAACAGCGCCGTTGGTGCCGGCGCCGTTATTCCCGTACCGCCTCATTACGAGGTCCCCTTGCAGGACCCGCTCTGGCCGTCCGGTCAGACCAGACGTCCTTTGCGGATCCCGCAAGGGGACCAGCATGCTAACAACGGGCCCGTCATTAACGGGCCCGTTGATAGCATGCTCTGCATTTCCATTCAACCCTACGGGGGCTCAAATGGGAAGGGGGATGGTCCGGGTCCAGGTTCCCGGAATGGGGAAATACTGGGCCCTCCAAAGTTGGAATGGCCCGGTATTTCCCCATTCAAGGACCACGGACCCGGACCCGAGTTTGGAGGCAGCCATGCCCTTAGTGAGAGCATGGCTGCCTCCAAACTTGTAATGAGGCCCAAACAAACCTCTTCACTCCAAATGACCAAGCTGAGCCCTACTGTACATCTTTGGTTGATCATGAGTTCACTTGTTGTCACATTAACTAAATGATCAGCAAACACATTTTAAGCCATATATAACATCCTACAAACAATTATCATATTTATTATGTTTACAATAGACTTCACCTTGCTTGGGTAAATATAGAAAAAAATAAAAAATACTCCAAGGTTTCAATTGCTGTTGGAAAATGAAATACAATGTTTACAATGGAACATTTCTGACTGGGCCTTTTCACATTTTTGACTATGCAGGTCTGTGATTTATAGGGAATGATGTAATTATTGAGGAAATGCACATGTTGTGATGTACATTTTGTAATGTACTTTGTTCCTATGCAGCAAAGGCCCCCTTTTTCATGAATGCACAGATTTCAATTTTGAACTTTTAGCATTTCCTGTTGTTAAATTAATGCTGGTTAAAACCCAGCTCCTGGACCAGTTCAAAGGGATCTTCCTAGCTTGTGCAAAACCTTGCCATTTGTAGAGTGCTGTCTCTCAGGGGAGCAGCTAACTACCTTCATCCCATGAGTGCATCCTTTTCATAGTAGCTTGCTTCATCTATTGAGTCTAAACTCAGTGCTCTATGTGTTTGTCTAGTGCTGCTGAACCCCAGGTGTAGGTTGCCCTCCACTCTGGATTACTGAAAGATCGCATTTGAACAGTTGCAGATGATGCTTCCTTTTAGGGAGGAGTAGTAAAGTAGGTTGGTGTCACCGCTATTTATCGAAGTCTTTGATAGATCCTGTGATCATGGCTAATATTAGACCTATTTTAAACTTACTCTTCATAAGCAAATTCTTGGAAGGGAATGTAACAACTCAACTCTCAAGGCATTTGGAGAATTAAAAGCTGCTTTCTGAGGTAGAGTTAGGTGCCAAAAGGTGCATGTGGAAAATAGCATCTCTCCCAGCTGTTTGGCCCCAAGGTCCCCCTCTTTCACCCTCTTATTTAACATATGTTCTGTGAAAGGGTCAGGATCTTGACCCTGTCAAGGGGGAGCGGGTCGCCTCCAAACCTGTAGTAGGCAGCCTACGGGGGCAGTTGCCATAGCTGTTCCTATCCCAAAGGCAGGATGAGGGAGCTGTGGGCCACAGTACCTGGTTCCCCTGAGAAGTTGTTGTGATGTCACAAAATTGGCACCTTTGCCTCGAGTGCAAGGCTTTGAAACCTCTTTTCTTGCCAGGTCTCTTCTCTTTTTCTTTCAGAACCATGCATTCCAGAAGGCCCCGAGTGGCAGCAGAGAAAATCGAGACCGGAGTCCTGGGGAAAAATGGAACAAAGCACAGTGCTCACATCTCACCATCCTAAACAAGTTGTATAGAGATTTTCATTCACCACTACCCCCAATGACAAATGTAAAATTAGCTTTAACTAACTTTCACCATAGGGAAGGCTCGCACAACAAGACCAAACGTGTCCTTCCCCTCTAGGAAACAGCAATGAAAACCAAAAATGGGGTGGAGCAAATGGTTTTTCTAAAAGTTGTAAATGTGAAAAACCAACCCCCTGAAGGCAAGATTAGATTGGCCCCTAAGGAAGGCTGACCACTGCAACCAGTGGGAACCTGAGGGTGGCTTGAACAAGGGTAAGGCAGACTATAAAAACCCATCTGAGAGACCAAGGATGAAAAGTGTTCAAGTGAGGTCAAGGGCGGTGTAGGCGGACCAAAAGACCAGGAGTTAGAGAGGAGTAGATGGAGAGAGTTGGTGCAAAGATTGTGGTGTTGGCAGGTAAGGTGTGTGTGAGAGAGAATTGTGTCAAGAGTGAGAGTGTATTTGGGGCAGACTGGTGGTGTGAGAGAGAGCGAGAGAGAGAGGAAGTGTGTGGGAGTAGGAGTTGAGGAAGAAGTTAGTGGTGTGTGCGATGGTTGAAGAGAGAGCAAGAGAGAGACCGAAGGTGGGTGGTGCAGAGGAGGTATGAGAAATTGGTAGATGAAGGGTGGCGTATCATCTAAGGAGGAAGAGAGAGGGAGAAAACCTGAGAGAGAGAAGACCTGTGGAAAAAGAGACATCAAGGAAATAGAGGAGAAGCAAGTGAGAAGTGAGGGAGTAGGACAAGGTAGATGCAGAGGAATGAGAGAAAGAGAGAGGTGGAAGAAAGAGAGGAGGAGCAGAGAGAGATGGGAAGATTTGTAAGAATGGAGGGGTGAGGAGAGTAGGGAGAGGTAGAGAGAGCAAGAAGGCGAGAACAGAAGGTGGGAGGAGAAAGGCGTAGAAGAGAGAGATGAAGCAGGAGTGAGAGTGGTGAGACAGAGAAAAAGAATGAGAAAGAGAAGTTGATACATTTGTTTGCTTGAAATACCAAGAACAAGGGACCCTTTAGCAATCACACTGACAGATAGACTTAGAGAAGGCCAAGGCCTTTAGGCCCTCCCTTAGAACTGAGTAGATCCAGACAGTGGGATTTATCATGCTTGAGATTCCTGTCTCAGAAAGTTGTTGTGGAGAATAGGGATGTCTAGACTAGGGTGACGTGAGCCCATCTGATTTTGATTTTGATTTTGAAGAATTTATGATGCTCACCAGACAGAATGAACCGTATTCGGGTGCAGATGACAATTAAGATCGGTATAAAATAGCAGAAAGGACAAACTAACAAAAGAGTTTTAATTCAGTCATTTTCCTCCTTTATTTAAACAGGAAAGTTTTCAATTTCTTCCTAAAGATGTCCAATGTTTCACATGTTCTGATTTCCAATGGGAGTTCATTCCAGACTTTGGGGCCACAGGCTCCAAAACTTCTATCTCCTCTTTATACATATTTAGTCCGTGGAGTACAAATCAGGAATTTATCCTCCGAACGTAAGTTCCTTTTGGGATGATATGGTGTAATCTTATCAGCCAAATACGTGGGTGCCAGCCCCTTCAAGCATTTGAAGACTAGGCATGCCATCTTAAACTTAATTCTATACTCCACCCTCAACCAGTGGATGGATCTCCACATTGATGAGACGTGGTCCCGTTTTTTAAGGTTCCCTCTAATTGCTGCATTCTGCGCTCTCTGAAGTCTGTCTATTTGTTTTTTTGGGATTCCTGCTAACAAACTATTGCAGTAGTCCAAGTGGGGGTTAGTCATTGCCCCCACCACAGCCCCCTTGTCTTCCATTGGAATATAGGGTAATATACTCCGTAGTGAACGCAATGCAAACTGGACTGTTTTTACCTTTGCTCCCACCTGACTCTCACTCCCCAGATTATCTTGCCACCAGCAGCCTAGGTTTTTAACTTTTTTGGCGTACTGCAATTGTTCACCTAGAATCGGTGGTGGGGGATTTTGTCTTTACTGTGACATTTTACTCTTTGGACAGAACAGTATCATTTCTGTCTTTGCTGCATTTAACTGTAGCTGGTTATCAGTCATCTACTCTTTAAGTTCTTCCATGCATTGATTTATTCTTTCAAAGGCATCCTGACTATCCCGGAGTTCCATATATAGCTGTTTATCATCTGCATATGAATGAAAAAGCAAGCTATACTTTTTAAATATTCTGAAAACTGGGCGGAAATACCGATTGAAAATGAGGGGGTATAGGGAGGAACCCTGAAGGATCCCATATTCCAGCTCCACCATCAGAGAAATAAATCCATCCAGTATAACCCTTTGTGATCTATCTTTGAGAAATGATTCAAACCATCTCACCACTTCCTTAGATGCTTTTTTCCACTTGCCCAATTCGTGGTGCCATTATCTGGTGGTTCACAGTATCAAAGGCCACGGACAGGTCCAGCATCAGCAATACTGTTGATCTTCCCTGTTGCCTAACACTGAATTAAAACTAAAAATGTAATACTGTTGATCTTCCTCTGAAGATGGAGCATAGACAAGGGTACCTCATACACCACATCCACCAAAACCTCCCAAGAAGCATAAACCCTTGCATAATAAGCCCTGGTGAAAACATATCCTCTTTTGTCTGTGGACTATTGAGGCCATCTGTGACTACTCCACCTTACCCGGGTAGTGGAGAGCTTTGGTTACGCTGATGATACCCCATCCTGGTCTATCTTGATGATTAATGTGATGATGCCCAGGTGGTGACTGATAGCCTGGTGGTACGGTGATGGATACAGGATGACTGGTTGCACCTAAATGGTGATACAACAGATAGGTCTTGCTCTTGAGTTGCTCCCCTCAGGCCTCTTGCCCTTGGATTGGCATGCCCATTGATTGACTTTGCCTTTGCTACTGGTGCTACATTTAATCAGCAGTGCCCCCACTTGCAAACTGGAAACTGTAGGGCGAAAAATCCACAATTCACAAAAAGCTCAGGAATCTGGAGGCAGAACAGCATGAACAGTACAGACAAATGAGGATGCATGAGCTGTAGGAGATCCAGAAACACATCCTGCCAGAGGCTGGGGAGATCCAGAAACACATCATGCCAGAGGCTGGGGAGATCCAGAAACACATCCTGCCAGAGGCTGGGGAGATCCAGAAACACATCCTGCCAGAGGCTGGGGAGATCAAGAAACACACCCTGCCAGAGGCTGGGGAGATCCAGAAACACATCCTGCCAGAGGCTGGGGAGATCCAGAAACACATCCTGCCAGAGGCTGGGGAGATCAAGAAACACATCCTGCCAGAGGCTGGGGAGATCAAGAAACACAGCCTGCCAGAGGCTGGGCAGATTAAGAAACACATCCCGCCAGAGGTTGGGGATATGAAGAAACACATCCTGCCAGAGTCTGGGGAGATCCAGAAACACATCCTGCCAGAGGCTGGGGAGATGAAGAAACACATCCCGCCAGAGGCTGGGGAGCACCTTTTCCTCTGTGATGGGCAGACTTAAGGCTTCCAACAAAAGCAGATCCAAGACCTCAGCCCTGAGAGATATGCAGCAATGATTGGACACAAACTATAGACAGACAGGCTTAGAGGGATCTCAAAGGTAGTCGAGGGGGTTGTGGCCTCTAATGGGGATATGTGTTCATCATAGAAGGGTTGATAATTGATGCTTTTGCAAAGATCCAGCGACACAGACCAGAGATGGAAGAGACATGTAGGATAGGAATAATAAGGGAACCTGCCAACACCACTAAACAGATTTGTATCACCCTTTTAAAAAAATAAAAATAAACTCAATTAAGACTAAAATCCCGAAAGATGTAATCAGTTCGAGGGACTTTAGCTGGAATGGCCCCAGTCTATCCCTATATCATGATTTTCAAATGAGGAGAATGAATTGAGTAGGGTTTATGAGGGTGGCATGTAGAAAAGTAAGTTACGCGGGCCTCTAAGACTGCTCTCCCTCCATCCCTACTAAAAGTACACTTTCCAAATGAAATCCCGGGCTTTGATACCCCAAGGGGGGCAGTGTTTGCCCACAATGAAATGAATAGAAAGAAAAGAGCCCCGGCCCTTCTCTATCCTCCAATAGTTGATTGGTGCTGGAGCATTATCCTGGTTACCGCTGTAATGAGTATGGCTCTTAGCATATGGATTATTTGCTTCTTGAGAAGGTGTTATTGACAGCCGTGGGTTGGAATACGGTGTAACTGTGAGGTCAAGATGAGTACATTGCCACTTGCATTTGACTGCTACATGCGAATACTCGTGGAGACATTTCATAAGGTTTTTATTCCATTCATTATCCTCAGCTGGGGAGGTGACCATTAGCTCAGGTTTGGCAGTTGGTTATTTGAAAATGTGTTGGCACACAATTCAGGCATGGGTGGGTGGAGGCAGAGGCATGTTCTAGGGCAGCTCAGCGGACCTAATGAGATGTTTCAGGTATGACCATTGCTGGTGCCACCTAGCTCTGCTTCACCAGCGTAGCAAAGTGCCCTACTTGCCCACGCCAACGCACGGGCTGGTGAACCCTTGAAGAACCTCTTCCTGCTCCCCGCTGGCCCTGCAGGACTAGACTTCATGCCAACGGTGAGACCCAATGAAAATAACAGGCAACTCGCTGTTTGTCCTTCTTTTGAAATGGGCTGGACTTGGTCACAACCCTATATGACATTGCGGCTACTGCAATGTCTGCCTTGCTCCCAGGGATTGGTAGCACTGGGTAATTTCTGGCTGCAAATAAGCCGGCATTGGCGACTGGCCACCTGCTCTGGTTCCATGCCACATAATGGTGCGACTAACACCTCACATACAGAATACTGGTGATCGTGGGGTAGGGGATCGCATGCAGGAATCTGCACGGGGCAACAGAGCTGCAGAGACCTGGTTTATAGTTTTATAGTTTGCATTTTCTGCCCACTGATGTTCTCACTGCCCCAGTCCTGCTCTAGGTTGCCCTTACAGTCTTAATACAACATCCTGTTGGTTGCGCTGCCCAGGGTCTGCTCCATTATCACTCTCATTTCCCAAAGGTCGTCCTTTGTTACTCTGCACCCGTGTTGCCACATGCCACCCGCACTTCACGAAAAGACCTCAATCACCCCCCAGCAGTTCCCCCCAGGCCACCTCCATTATTGTTTAAAAGAGGCAATTCAAAACCCCCCACCATGTACTTTTCTTCCCATTATGGGGACCCAAAGCTAACAGCCTCATGGTCTCCTATAGTCTGAGACTCATGCTCACTCATTGCAGGTGGTAAGATATAGTGCCACTGGGCCAGTAGATGGAAGGTGGCACTAACATACAAAATGCTGACTGGCGGTGAGCGCTCCACATGGCAGGAGTGGCAGCCCAGTCCTCATAGGAGGGAGTCACCCCACCACCCACTGTGGCCATGCCCCTACTAGACCTAATGCAATACATTGCCTAGAAATGGCACCACTTGAGTCAGAAATCAAACAGTGGGCACAGGCATGGGGCAACATCATCCCCAAAGTTAAGCATTATACTCTGGTAGCGAGCATGTATTACTATCTGGCTCATAGGTGGCACTTAGGTGCCACGTGGTAGAACCAACAGTTGTGTTATAGAATATGGGCAGGAGAACATGGCATTGAGAGATTTTAAAACTGTATGCCCTGCTTCTCCATACCCCGGAACATCTGGTTTGCTGGATGCAATTCCATGTCACTTCTCCGTGTGTGTGGCGCTGTTCCTATTTGCTGTCGCTGGTCCTGGTCTGTTTTGCAGAGTGTGCTTGCTCTTTTGGTTTACCTGATGTTTTCTTTGGCCATGGCATGCTTTGTTAGGTGAGATTTAGGATGGTTGTCTCTGCAACAATCCTCTCTGGCCAACATTTGATCGCCTGCCTCCTCCAATCGTTGCTTTAAAATCATTTCTCAGGGACCTGGATTTCACTCTGTAATGGTCTGTTTTTGCTTTTTGTGTAAAAAACACCGGATTGTGACCAGCTGGTGGAGACAAACATTGACCTACAGGTCAGCTCAAGATACCAGCTTTTTAACATTGCTCAAAGCGTTTGGTATCTAGTGAGCAGCGAACACATCCTCCATTCCTAAACCAATAGTAAGACATGTTCTGGGTAAGGTAAGATGTTACAGCAGGCATGGACATGCGCAGACTAGATGGGTCTGCATATTATTACTTCCAAGGCGCAGTTAGAAATGAAACATGCTATATTCATAATGTACAACTATATATCACCAGTCATATGAAAAAACTGTTGGGGCAGTCGAGTTACACATATGATAGCATCACCTGCCCATGCGGGGTTATAACGTAGCATGTGTTGACTACACCAGGCACACAATGGCATTAGTGGTGCATTTGAGGCTGTGCTTCACACATCAGAGCCAACACCTATTGGCTTTCCCAATGCTTGTTTAGAAATGTTCTTGCAGCCCGGGCTTCAGCGCCTTCGGTATACAATGGAGAAGGACTTTGATGAATCAGCCTCTTGCAGTGCATGAAGTGTGCTGGTAACGTGTTGCTGTGATACTGCACTCTTGAGAATCGCAGGCTGGCCAAGCACTCATTTGGCGTCATGTTCTTCCAGCCTCTCATGCCATTCCGCACCGCTGCGTGCACTCAGCCTAGAAGAAGCTGGATACCATGTGTGAATGCTCCAAGCAGAGAGGGGCAGGGGGAGCTGCAGAGTTACCCGGGCAACGCGCAAGACACTCTTCCGCTTCATAGAATGGATTACATGGACATGGATGACATTTGCCCTTCCCATAACACACACAGGCAGAATTAATGAACATACAAAAGAGCCATACAAAGACTAACGTGCTTTCGTTATTATAGTGTGTACCCCGGAACTCACCCACCTTCTCATCAATATTATGAAGGCATCTTTTCCTGAATAATCTCTTCCTGTTAAATCCTCCTGTCGAGTCACGTGCTCATCTTCATTTCCTATGAAAGCTACTCTTTAGAACGTGTCTTCTGGGCTAACATGTTTGATTCCTTGTTAACATTGTCTTGAACAATGCAACATAGCAGAGCTCCACATCTTAGTAACAAGTACCATGATCTAAGGAAAAGACACACTTGCACAATCCTCATACAATTAATACATTAATCAATAACTCCCATAGAAGTTATTGTTTTGTTTCAATTAAATGATTTGTTGTTGCCCCCTGTATGAGCTATGCAAATGCAAACCTCTAGCTGCAGTTTGCCCTGGGCACGTGGTAGGGGTGCATTGGAAACTACACCTGTGCATTGCCTTACTGATGCAGTGGTAGGGTGGGACTCTCAAGCTCACACCGCATCAGCATGTGATATGATAGGTTATTTATAAAGCGCTTAATACCCAGAGGTTTCAAAGCGCGGACCCCGGGTCCGTGTCGTCTTCCTTCCAAGCGAGCACGTTGCCCCTGAGCTATCCTCCCGAGACTATCACTGATTTGCTGAGCTCACTAACCATAATCTGAGCTTGTGCCAGAGGACCTAGCTCCAGCTGGATGAGTGATGGCAGCCACCCTTGGCAAGGTGTGCTGTACCCAAGCACAGAGCCAGAAGGCATGGAATCTGCCCAATCTTCCTGCATGGGACGTTTTGTCACATTTTACTGAGGCCATCAATGGACGTTAGGCCCTCCATACCCCCCATTTTATTACCCAGCGCCCCGTATTTCCGGTTTAACTACCCCATGTCCCTCTGTTTGCCCCACATCTTCCACAGTAAAATGCAGGTAAACATACCATAGCAGAAGAAAGTGAAGCAACAGTGGTGGCATGGTGGATACCAAGGCATGGCTACATTTTATGGCTCTGTGCCAGAGAATCTTAAATCTATATTTGGAAAGGGTGCCCGGCAGATGGGTGCTGTACACTGGCACAGCGGGGGCTCAGTCTGCCGTTAGCTGTACACTCCCTTACAAAAAATCTGCCAGTTCCACACCGGCTCTACGGCATTGGCACCTTAATACACTTGGCTGAAAGTCAACCGTAAGCCCATCCGGGTGCCAGCCAGACCAGTTCTGGAGAAGAGCACATCTCTTTCAGCGCCCTGCCTGGGCCCTGTGTGTGCACACATGCATGCAAGAGTGATAAATACATACTTATTTTACAGTTTTTTTGCTTGTTTTTATATTTCATATGTATGGTGAAAGGTTTGTATTAACTATAAAACTAATAAGCAAATAAAATAAAAAGTATAAAATACATGTTTTTGTGAGGGGGAGTTTAACGAAGTTACTTTCAGTGACTGTTACCCGCATACATTGTGTCTGCAGTTTCATGAGAGTAATTTATAGTCACGTACTGGCATAGATTGTTCCTGCAGCCTTATGAAAGGGATTTTGAACCAGTGTTGAGGCGGCTGAGTTGTGCCTCCTAATGACAAATCGGTGTCGGGTGTGTTCGAGATGAGGGCTCCTCGTGGTTCAGTCGGCCTTCAAGATGGGTTGAGTCGATGGCTTCCAGCAGGTGGAGTTGGCAGTCGAGTCGAGATGATGCTTCCGCTGGGTTGAGTTGGCGACAGGTAGAGATGATGGCTTTCAGCGGGAGGAGTCATGGGTCGATTATTGTTGAGACGATTGAGTCAGTGCTTCCACAGGATTGAGCGGGTGGTCAAGTAAAGTAGGTGTGATCTTTTTCATCTTTAAGAATTGTCGTAAGAGAATTCAAATAAGGGTCGGTCTCCCCTTCTTTTCCCCTTTTATATAGGCAAAATGCCAGAGCGGATTGGTCCACACCAAGCCTGTGGTTAAGGTTCCAATCCTGGCTGCTTGCTGTAGCAAGGGTTCTTTGCCTTCTATTGTCAAACCAAGAGTGCCTTGTGTGTAGGAAATGGGTAGTGGGATAGGAAGCATGGGAGCCCTAGCAAAATCCAAGATGGTGGGACGCGACAGTGAACTGAGTCTCTCTATTATGCTATTCCCCACAGCATTCCTCTGTATGGCCACATTAAAAGGACTCTAGTAGTCAGCACCCTGGTGAGAGGTGGCCATTTTAATGACAGGACTCTATTTTTAGCTCACCCCACACAGTGTGTCCCTAGTCCCTGTAGAATGTGTCACACCTTCTCAGGGGGATTAAAGAGAGGACGTCCTGGATGGGACCTGCATGATTGTTTTGGGTATAGTCCAGCCTTGTCATGAGGGAGTCATTGTCCACTAAGATGAGAATAAAATGACATCAATTGATTGTGGCAGTATAATTGTGTAATCGCAGTAGCTGTCATTTCAAAACCAGAGATGGCTTGTTTTAGTTTTTACCATCTGCCACCAAACTTCTGGCAGTACACAATTATGATATTTTCTACAAGAGGGGCTTACTGTTAAAAATCCACAACTGCCTGTTGGAACTTCCGGCTGCAGCAGCTGTGTTCAGAATGCACATTGGACCTTCGAACTTGCTGTGTTGCCAATGCAAGGCAGCTCCACTGGAATTACACTAGATAGTCACAAAGGTAAAGGTATGCACTGTGGTTTTTCGCAGTGAAAGGGGGCTCTGATTGTCCAAATCTACTTTCAGAAATAGAATTATCCGTATTATGTTATAATTAAAAACCAAAAAAGCTCCGGCTATCCCCTCCTCATAGATAGCTTTTTGTTACAGAGGTTTTTATGCTTTGCCAGGAACTTCATTCCAAAATCTCTTCTAATGTGTCATTTTCAGGTGGCGTTGATTTATTTGCGGCATTTCAAATGGCCATTTGTCCTGTGCACTTTCTTCGATTAGGAAAGACTAATCAGAACAATTGTATATTACCCTTTTAGATATGTTAAATTCTTGTGACGTCACTTCAGGTGTGCATGTTATTGAGTGACCCTACTTATTTGTTTGGGACTTGTGCCCAGAGATTGTGGCTGTGCTTTCATGAAAGGTATTTGCAGTGACTGTTAGTGGCATAGATTGGGGCCATAGCCTCATGAAAATGATTTAAAGTGACCGTTACTGGCATAGATTATGGCCACATCTTCATGAAAGTGATTTAAAATGACCAATGCTGGCATGGATTGTGGCTGCAGCTTCATGAAACTGATTTGCAGTGACTGTTACTGGCATAGATTGGGGCGATAGCTGCGCAAATATGATTTACAGCGACAATGTTGGATATGTTATGGACATCATGAAAATGTTGTAGAATTCTCCTGTTTACTTTTGGTGCAATGGCATCTACTTTATTTTTCAGGTGTTCCCCTGGAGAACCAATGCTAAATTGCTTGGGTTTGGCCCCCATTTTTCTCAAACCTTTTCAAAACACTACTTAAAAAAATAATTTCTGGAGAAAACACACCCTCAACCGCTACATTCCCCTATTTGCTAGGACTCTCTCACTGTGAATGGTCACCAACACCAATTTGTGGGAGGTTTTAATGCCCCTCCACTAAAATATACACCTGCCACCACTTACCTTGAATTGCTTACAATGCTGCTGCCTACTCAGGTGTTGCCCACCCTCTGGGCAGCAAAAGTTGCCTTCACCACTGGCATTTGCAAAATAATGTCACTGCCCATGCAGCAAACATGCCTGGATGCCAGGCGCTGCACCCTGGTTTCTATGCTTCGTGAATGATACAAAGTTTGATTTAAAGACATATAATCTTTCACCTAGTGCAGTGCTCTTTACTCTCTGCCGGTGGCAACATGATCGGCAGGACAACTGTGCAAGAGTGGTGGCCCAGGCAGGCCCTGGGAAACTACGGCACGGCCTATGCTTCTTTGAGGATCTTGAGTGTGGCGGTGCCCTCAGCAGGGCTTGCAGGGAGGGTGGGTCAGCATTTTGTGTTAAACCACTGGTTCAGTATTTGGCTCTTTCAAACAATGCCCGTTGGTGTTGACACAACATAAAGACCACTCACTGGGTAGTCCATCTAGTGTGCCTCTCCAGGTGTGTGTTATTCTGCGCATGTAATTGGAAAATGCATATTGAAAACAGGTTCCCTGATTTCCATGGAGAACCTCTCAGTAGAAATGAAGAAAGTCCCCTGCTTAAGGTGGCCAATTCAGAATTTTTGCAGCACATTCCGTTTTTCAGAATGGACTGCAGTGCCTAATAACACAGTATGACAGAAGAGCAAAATGTGTTGGATCTAGTCTATTTTTTCACAATCCTTGTAGTGGTGCCAACATTGCTTAATGTCCCTCTTTGAAGATGGAGAGCCTTAAATCTTCTACTTTTCTGCATCTCATCTTTACTTTCACTGGGGAGGTCACCTGTACTTTTTGCCTCATAACGAATGTGCTCCTGTTAAATGGGTAACCTAATTCACTGCCTCTGCAACCCCACTGGCAACATGGGTAAGGCTACACAATAGGCAACCCTTTCAAACTGTTGATAATATTGCACCAGGCATGCTCCCTATCGGCTGGACAGCCCTGTGCTACCTGCAAAAGGAAACATTGAAAGAAATGTCCATTGCCCTACGTGAACTTGCTCTAAATCCTGCCTTTGTGCTGGGATGAGCCTTCATATCAATCACTGTTTACAATGCATGCATGACTAGAACACCCTGTCAAATGTTTTAGCACCGTACATTATTGCTATAAACGGGTAAGGCAACTGCTTAAATAGCCCATGAAAAATATTGATTAGAAAAAAGAGACAAGAGATTCCAACAAATGCAAACTCAGGACCTCGTGGTGTCTCGCAGTTCTGGTAGACCTTCGACAAGGCCTAAGATCAGGGTCTAATCTCCTCTTCATCTAGGTGAGTAAAGTGAGAGTTATTTGCGTATTACAGACTACTACCCTTCCTGGTCTTCCATATCAACACAGAGGCCTGATTAGCACAGTGGGGGTTATGATTTTGACAGGAGAGGTGTAGTCTGCACAGAACCTACAACCGCTTGACTACGCTCTAGCACCTAGAAGCCGACGTAGGCTTAATAGTGCTGTGCATGCCTGTGAAAGGATGGCACCCAGAGATAGGTGATCTGTAGGAGCTTCCCAACCCAAAGGAGTGAAGCTGTTCTTCCATCTCCTGGGCGCCTGTAGCTTGCTGCCCAGGGGGGTCTCAAACCTTTACTCATCCAACTTTTATTTTCTTAGGTGCAGGAGGGGTGACCAGCCCACAGGGAAGTAATCCTAAAATCACCTGGACCTGAGGCTAGTTCTGGGGTGTAGGGACAGGGCCCAGCAACAGGGATTAGGGATCACAAGGGCACCGGGCCCAGAGTCCGGTCCTTTGGATTGTATCCAATCGCATGTGTAATAAAGTAAAGGAACATGAATGGTCTGGGTACCCGAGAGAGAGACATCCTTTCAACTAATGCTTACAGGAGATTTAAAGCAGAGCAGGAAATACAAGTTGTAATCACGGGAATAGCTACCATTTGCTATTTGTAAAGTAAACTCTCTCTCTCTCTCTTTCTCTCTCTCTCTCTCTCTCTCTCTCTCTCTCTCTCTCTCTCTCTCTATATATATATATATATATATATTACATGGCCACGGTAGTGGCCATGTAGTTATGGTTAAGTTGCTGTTTCCATAGGAAGAGCACTTTTTGGGTGGCTTATAAATTCGCTCTCCCTGGACGGATCCTCACCAAAAAAAAAACTTTGCTCACGCCTACAGCCCAAACCGCTGGACGGATTTACACCAAATTAGCGGCAGGAGCGGCGGCTTGGTCCCGAAAGCGTGCTTTGCTTTATTTGGTGTAAATCCGTCCAGTAGTTTTTAAAAAAATGACAAAAATGTAGGTGAAAAAAATTAGTGATATCTGTGTTCGCTTCGCGGACACACTTCCCTGTTCGCTCCGCGGACAGGACGGTGATTGGGCCAGCAGCTTGCGTGATGTCCGCGGACATCTGACCTGCTCTCTCATTGGATGCGTGGAAGCGTGCAGTGCGTCTGGCTTCAGAGACGCCGACCATCTTTGTTCCTCGGATGAGAGGCTTTGTATCCCGCCTGCACAGTAAGTCCCCCACCCCCGCTCATGCCCGTGTCTGTCTCCTGTTCCTCCCACCTCTTGCCCCGTGTGTCTTTCTCCCTTACGCCCACCCCCCGCTCATGCCCCGCTCATGTCTGTGTTGTCTCACCCCACCTGCCGCCCGCTCATGTCCGTGTTGTCTCTCCCCACCCGCCGCCCGCTCATGTCCGTGTTGTCTCTCCCCACCCGCCGCCCGCTCATGTCCGTGTTGTCTCTCCCCACCCGCCGCCCACCCCGCTCATGTCCGTATGTCTCTCACCACCCGCCGCCCACCCCCGCTCATGTCCGTGTGTTTCTCCCCCTCCCGCCCACCCCCCGCTCATGCCTCGTGTGTCTGTCTCCCTCCCCCCACCCCCGCTCTTGCCCCGTGTGTCTTTCCCCCTCCCGCCCACCCCCGCTCTTGGCCCGTGTCTTTCCCCCCTCCCGCCCACCCCCGCTCTTGGCCCGTGTGTCTCTCCCCCTCCCGCCCACCCCCGCTCTTGCCCACCCCCGCTCATGCCCCGTGTGTCTTTCCCCCTCCCGCCCATCCCCGCTCTTGCCCCGTGTGTCTTTCCCCCTTCCGCCCACCCCCGCTCTTGCCCCGTGTGTCTTTCCCACTCTTGCCCCGTGTGTCTTTCCCGCTCTTGCCCTGTGTGTCTTTCCCGCTCTTGCCCCGTGTGTCTTTCCCGCTCTTGCCCCGTGTGTCTTTCCCGCTATTGCCCCGTGTCTTTCCCGCTCTTGCCCCGTGTGTCTTTCCCCCTCCCGCCCACCCCCGCTCTTGCCCCGTGTGTCTTTCCCCCTCCCACTCACCCCTGCTCTTGCCCCGTGTGTCTTTACACCTCCCGCCCACCCCCGCTCTTGCCCCGTGTGTCTTCCCCCTCCCGCCCACCCCCGCTCTTGCCCCGTGTGTCTTCCCCCTCCCCGCCCACCCCCGCTCTTGCCCCGTGTGACTTCCTCCTCCCGCCCACCCCCGCTCTTGCCCCGTGTGTCTTCCCCCTCCCGCCCACCCCCGCTCTTGCCCCGTGTGTCTTTCCCCCTCCCGCCCACCCCCGCTCTTGCCCCGTGTGTCTTTCCCCCTCCCGCCCACCCCCGCTCTTGCCCCGTGTGTCTTTCCCCCTCCCGCACACCCCCGCTCTTGCCCCGTGTGTCTTTCCCCCTCCCGCCCACCCCCGCTCTTGCCCCGTGTGTCTTTCCCCCTCCCACCCACCCCCGCTCTTGCCCCGTGTGTCTTTCCCCCTCCCGCCCACCCCCGCTCTTGCCCGTGTGTCTTCCCCCTCCCGCCCACCCCTGCTCTTGCCCCGTGTGTCTTCCCCCTCCCGCCCACCCCCGCTCTTGCCCCGTGTGTCTTCCCCCTCCCGCCCACCCCCGCTCTTGCCCCGTATGTCTTCCCCCTCCCGCCCACCCCCGCTCTTGCCCCGTGTGTCTTTCCCCTTCCCGCCCACCCCCGCTCTTGCCCCGTGTGTCTTTCCCCCGCTCTTGCCCCGTGTCTCTTTCCCCCTCCCGCCCACCCCCGCTCATGCCCCGTGTCTGTCTCCGGTTGCCCCCCACCCCCCGCTCCTGCCCCGTGTCTCTCTGTTGTTCCCCCACCCCCTGCTCATGCCCCGTGTCTCTCTCCTGTTGCCCCCCACCGCCCGCTCATGCCCCGTGTCTGTCTCCTGTTGCCCCCCACCCCCGCTCATGCCCCGTGTCTGTCTCCTGTTGCCCTCCACCCCCCGCTCCTGCCCCGTGTCTCTCTGTTGTTCCCCCCACCCCCGCTCCTGCCCCGTGTCCGTCTCCTGTTGCCCCCCACCCCCCGCTCCTGCCCCGTGTCTCTCTGTTGTTCCCCCCACCCCCCGCTCATGCCCCGTGTCTGTCTCCTGTTCCCCACACCCCCTGCTCATGCCCCGTGTCTGTCTCCTGTACCCCCCACCGCCCGCTCATGCCCCGTGTCTGTCTCCTGTTGCCCTCCACCCCCCGCTCCTGCCCCGTGTCTCTCTCCTGTTGCCCCCCACCCCCCGCTCATGCCCCGTGCTTGTTTCCTGTACCCCCCACCGCCCGCTCATGCCCCGTGTCTGTCTCCTGTTGCCCCCCACCCCCCTCATGCCCCGTATCTGTCTCCTGTTCTCCCCACCCCCCGCTCATGCCCCGTGTCTGTCTCCTGTTGCCCTCACCCCCCGCTCATGCCCTGTGTCTGTCTCCTGTTGCCCCCTACTCCCCGCTCCTGCCCCGTGTCTCTCTCCTGTTGCCCCCCACCCCCCGCTCATGCCCCATGTCTGTCTCTTTTGTTCCCCCCCACCTCCTGCTCATGCCCCGTGTCTCTCTCCTGTTGCCCCCCACCCCCGGCTCATGCCCCGTGTCTGTCTCCTGTACCCCCCCGCTCATGCTCGTGTCTGTCTCCTGTACCCCCCCACCCCCCGCTCATGCCCCGTGTCTGTCTCCTGTACCCCCCCACCCTCCGCTCATGCCCCGTGTCTGTCTCCTGTACCCCCCCCGCTCATGCCCCGTGTCTGTCTCCTGTTCCCCCCACCCGCTCATGTCCCGTGTCTCTCTCCTGTTGCCCCCACCCCCCGCTCATGCCCCGTGTCTGTCACCTGTTCCCCCCACCCGCTCATGCCCCGTGTCTGTCTCCTGTTCCCCCCACCCCCCGCTCATGCCCCATGTCTGTCTCCTCTTGCTCCCACCCATGCCCCGTGTCTGTCTCCTGTACCCCCCCACTCCGCGCTCATGCCCGTGTCTGTCTCCTGTTGCCCCCCACACCCCCGCTCATGCCCCGTGTCTGTCTCCTGTTGCCCCCCACCCCCTCGCTCATGCCCCGTGTCTGTCTCCTGTTCTCCCCACCCCCCGCTCATGCCCCGTGTCTGTCTCCTGTTCCTCCCACCCCCGCTCATGCCCTGTGTCTGTCTCTTGTTGCCCCCCACCCCCCGCTCATGCCCCGTGTCTGTCTCCTGTTCTCCCCACCCCCCGCTCATGCTCCGTGTCTGTCTCCTGTTGCCCCCCACCCCCCGCTCATGCCCCGTGTCTGTCTCCTGTTGCCCCCCACCCCCCGCTCATGCCTCGTGTCTGTCTCCTGTTGCCCCCCACCCCCCGCTCATGCCCTGTGTCTGTCTCCTGTTGCCCCCCACCCCCGCTCATGCCCTGTGTCTGTCTCCTGTTGCCCCCCACCCCCTGCTCATGCCCCGTGTCTGTCTCTGTTGTTCCCCCCACCCCCGCTCTTGCCCCGTGTGTCTGTCTCCCTCCTTCCCACCCCCGCTCTTGCCCCTTGTGTCTGTCTCCCTCCCGCCCACCCCCGCTCTTGGCCCGTGTGTCTGTCTCCCTCCCGCCCACCCCCGCTCTTGGCCCGTGTGTCTGTCTCCCTCCCGCCCACCCCCGCTCTTGGCCCGTGTGTCTGTCTCCCTCCCGCCCACCCCCGCTCTTGGCCCGTGTGTCTTTCCCCCTCCCGCCCACACCCGCTCTTGGCCCGTGTGTCTTTCCCCCTCTCGCCCACCCCCGCTCTTGGCCCGTGTGTCTTTCCCCCTCCCGCCCACCCCCGCTCTTGGCCCGTGTGTCTCTTGCCCCCTCCCGCCCACCCCCGCTCTTGGCCCGTGTGTCTCTTGCCCCCTCCCGCCCACCCCCGCTCTTGGCCTGTGTGTCTCTTGCCCCCTCCCGCCCACCCCCGCTCTTGGCCCGTGTGTCTCTTGCCCCCTCCCGCCCACCCCCGCTCTTGGCCCTCTATCGCCCACCGCCACCCACACCGCTCTTGGCCCCATCCCGCCCACCCCTGCTCTTGGCCCCATGTCTCTTGCCCCCTCCCGCCCACCCCCGCTCTTGGCCGCGTGTCTCTTGCCCCCTCCCGCCCACCCCCGCGTCTCTTGCCCCCTCCCGCCCACCCCCGCTCTTGGCGCCGTGTCTCTTGCCCCCTCCCGCCCACCCCCGCCCACCCCCGCTCTTGGCCCCGTGTCTCTTGCCCCCTCCCCCGCTCTTGGACCGGTGTCTCTTGCCCCCTCCCGCCCACCCCCGCTCTTGGCCCCTTGTGTCTTGTACCCTCCCGCCCACCCCCGCTCTTGCCCCTTGTGTCTTCCCCCCTCCCGCCCACCCCCGCTCTTGCCCCTTGTGTCTTCCCCCCTCCCGCCCACCCCCGCTCTTGGCCCCCTCCCGCCCATCCCCGCTCTTGGCCCCGTGTCTCTTGCCCCCGGCCGCCCACCCCCGCTCTTGGCCCCGTGTCTCTTGCCCCCTCCTGCCCACCCCTGCTCTTGGCCCCGTGTCTCTTGCCCCCTCCCGCCCACCCCCGCTCTTGGCCCTGTGTCTCTTGCCCCCTCCCGCCCACCCCCGCTCTTGGCCCCGTGTCTCTTGCCCCCTCCCGCCCACCCCCGCTCTTGGCCCCGTGTCTCTTGCCCCCACCCCTGCTCTTGGCCCCTTGTGTCTTGCCCCCTCCCGCCCACCCCTGCTCTTGGCCCCTTGTGTCTTGCCCCCTCCCGCCCACCCCCGCTCTTGGCCCCTTGTGTCTTCCCCCCTCCCGCCCACCCCCGCTCTTGGCCCCTTGTGTCTTCCCCCCTCCCGCCCACCCCCGCTCTTGGCCCCGTGTGTCTTCCCCCCTCCCGCCCACCCCCGCTCTTGGCCCCTTGTGTCTTCCCCCCTCCCGCCCACCCCCGCTCTTGGCCCCTTGTGTCTCTCCACCTCCCGCCCACACCCGCTCTTGGCCCCTTGTGTCTCTCCCCCTCCCGCCCACCGCTCATGCCCCGTGTGTCTCTCTCCCTCCCACCCACCCCCCGTGTGTCTCTCTCCCTCCCCACACCCCCGCTCATGCCCCGTGTGTCTCTCCCCTTCCCCCACCCCCCGCTCATGCCCCGTGTCTGTCTCCTGTTCCCCTCCACACCCCGCTCATGCCCCGTGTCTGTGTCCTGTTCCCACCCACCCCCTGCTCATGCCCCGTGTCTATCTCCTGTTGCCCCCCACCCTCCCGCTCATGCCCCGTGTCTGTCTCCTGTTCCCCCCACCCGCTCATGCCCCGTGTCTGTCTCCTGTTCCCCCCACACGCTCATGCCCCGTGTCTCTCTCTTGTTGCCCCCACCCCCCTGCTCATGCCCCGTGTCTTTTTCCTGTTCCTCCCACCCCCCGCTCATGCCCCGTGTCTGTTCTCCCCACCCCTCACTCATGCCCTGTGTCTGTGTCCTGTTCCCCCCCACCCCCCGCTCATGCCCCGTGTCTATCTCCTGTTGCACCCCACCCTCCCGCTCATGCCCCGTGTCTGTCTCCTGTTCCCCCCACCCGCTCATGCCCCGTGCCTGTCTCCTGTTCCCCCCACACGCTCATGCCCCGTGTCTCTCTCTTGTTGCCCCCCACCCCCCCTGCTCATGCCCCGTGTCTTTTTCCTGTTCCTCCCACCCCCCGCTCATGCCCCGTGTCTGTTCTCCCCACCCCCGCTCATGCCCCATGTCTGTCTCCTGTTCCCCCACCCCTCGCTCATGCCCCGTGTCTGTCTCCTGTTCCCCCCACCCCCCGCTCATGCCCTGTGTCTGTCTCCTGTTGCCCCTCACCCCCTGCTCATGCCCTGTGTTTCTCCTGTTGCCCCCACCCCCCGCTCATGCCCCGTGTCTGTCTCCTGCTGCCCCCCACCCCCGCTCATGCCCCGTGTCTGTCTCCTGTTGCCCCCCACCCCCTGCTCCTGCCCCGTGTCTGTCTCCTGTTGCCCCTCACCCCCCGCTCATGCCCCGTGTCTGTCTCCTGTTGCCCCCACCCCCCGCTCATGCCCCATGTCTGTCTCCTGTTCCCCCACCCCTCGCTCATGCCCCGTGTCTGTCTCCTGTTCCCCCCACCCCCCGCTCATGCCCCATGTCTGTCTCCTGTTGCCCTCCACCCCCCGCTCCTGCCCCGTGTATGTCTCTGTTGTTCACCCCACCCCCCGCTCATGCCCCGTGTCTGTCTCCTGTTGCCCCCCACTCCCCGCTCATGCCCCATGTCTGTCTCCTGTTGCCCTCCAGCCCCCGCTCCTGCCCCGTGTATGTCTCTGTTGTTCCCCCCACCCCCCGCTCATGCCCCGTGTCTGTCTCCTGTTCCCCCACCTCCCGCTCATGCCCCGTGTCTCTCTCCTGTTGCCCCCCACCCCCTCGCTCATGCCCCGTGTCTGTCTCCTGTTCTCCCCACCCCCCGCTCATGCCCCGTGTCTGTCTCCTGTTCCTCCCACCCCCGCTCATGCCCTGTGTTTGTCTCTTGTTGCCCCCCACCCCCTGCTCATGCGCCGTGTCTGTCTCCTGTTCTCCCCACCCCCCGCTAATGCTCCGTGTCTGTCTCCTGTTGCCCCCCACCCCCCGCTCATGCCCCGTGTCTGTCTCCTGTTGCCCCCCACCCCCTGCTCATGCCTCGTGTCTGTCTCCTGTTGCCCCTCACCCCCCGCTCATGCCCTGTGTCTGTCTCCTGTTGCCCCCCCACCCCCGCTCATGCCCTGTGTCTGTCTCCTTTTGCCCCCCACCCCCTGCTCATGCCCCGTGTCTGTCTCTGTTGTTCCCCCCACCCCCGCTCTTGCCCCGTGTGTCTGTCTCCCTCCTTCCCACCCCCGCTCTTGCCCCTTGTGTCTGTCTCCCTCCCGCCCACCCCCGCTCTTGGCCCGTGTGTCTGTCTCCCTCCCGCCCATCCCCGCTCTTGGCCCGTGTGTCTGTCTCCCTCCCGCCCACCCCCGCTCTTGGCCCGTGTGTCTTTCTCCCTCCCGCCCACACCCGCTCTTGGCCCGTGTGTCTTTCCCCCTCCCGCCCACCCCCGCTCTTGGCCCGTGTGTCTTTCCCCCTCCCGCCCACCCCCGCTCTTGGCCCACATGTGTATTTCCCCCTCCCGCCCACCCCCGCTCTTGGCCCGTGTGTCTCTTGCCGCCTCCCGCCCACCCCCGCTCTTGGCCCGTGTGTCTCTTGCCCCCTCCCGCCCACCCCCGCTCTTGGCCCGTGTGTCTCTTGCCCCCTCCCGCCCACCCCTGCTCTTGGCCCGTGTGTCTCTTGCCCCCTCCCGCCCACCCCCGCTCTTGGCCCGTGTGTCGCTTGCCCCCTCCCGCCCACCCCCGCTCTTGGCCCGTGTGTCTCTTGCCCCCTCCCGCCCACCCCTGCTCTTGGCCCGTGTGTCTCTTGTCCCCTCCCGCCCACCCCCGCTCTTGGCCCTCTATCGCCCACCGCCACCCACACCGCTCTTGGCCCCATCCCGCCCACCCCTGCTCTTGGCCCCATGTCTCTTGCCCCCTCCCGCCCACCCCCGCTCTTGGCCCCGTGTCTCTTGCCAACCTCCCGCCCACCCCCGCGTCTCTTGCCCCCTCCCGCCCACCCCCGCTCTTGTCCCCGTGTCTCTTGCCCCCTCCCGCCCACCCCCGCTCTTGGCCCCGTGTCTCTTGCCCCCTCCCCCGCTCTTGGACCCGTGTCTCTTGCCCCCTCCCGCCCACCCCCGCTCTTGGCCCCTTGTGTCTTGCCCCCTCCCGCCCACCCCCTGCTCTTGCCCCTTGTGTCTTCCCCCCTCCCGCCCACCCCCGCTCTTGCCCCTTGGGTCTTCCCCCCTCCCGCCCACCCCCGCTCTTGGCCCTCTCCCGCCCATCCACGCTCTTGGCCCCGTGTCTCTTGCCCCCTCCCGCCCACCCCCGCTCTTGGCCCTGTGTCTCTTGCCCCCTCCCGCCCACCCCCGCTCTTGGCCCCGTGTCGCTTGCCCCCTCCCGCCCACCCCCGCTCTTGGCCCCGTGTCTCTTGCCCCCTCCCGCCCACCCCCGCTCTTGGCCCCGTGTCTCTTGCCCCCTCCCGCCCACCCCCGCTCTTGGCCCCGTGTCTCTTGCCCCCTCTCCCGCTCTTGGCCCCGTGTCTCTTGCCCCCTCCCGCCCACCCCCGCTCTTGGCCCCTTGTGTCTTGCCCCCTCCCGCCCACCCCCGCTCTTGGCCCCTTGTGTCTTACCCCCTCCCGCCCACTCCTGCTCTTGGCCCCTTGTGTCTTGCCCCCTCCCGCCCACCCCCGCTCTTGGCCCCTTGTGTCTTCCCCCCTCCCGCCCACCCCCGCTCTTGGCCCCTTGTGTCTTCCCCCCTCCCGCCCACCCCCGCTCTTGGCCCCTTGTGTCTTCCCCCCTCCCGCCCACCCCCGCTCTTGGCCCCTTGTGTCTCTCCCCCTCCCGCCCATCCCAGCTCTTGGCCCCTTGTGTCTCTACCCGTCCCGCCCACGGCTCATGCCCCGTGTGTCTCTCTCCCTCCCACCCACCCCGTGTGTCTCTCTCCCTCCCCACACCCCCGCTCATGCCCCGTGTGTCTCTCCCCTTCCCCCACCCCCCGCTCATGCCCCGTGTTTGTCTCCTGTTCCCCTCCACACCCCGCTCATGCCCCGTGTCTGTGTCCTGTTCCCCCCCACCCCCGCTCATGCCCCGTGTCTATCTCCTGTTGGCCCCCACCCTCCCGCTCATGCCCCGTGTCTGTCTCCTGTTCCCCCCACCCGCTCATGCCCCGTGTCTGTCTCCTGTTCCCCCCACACGCTCATGCCCCGTGTCTCTCTCTTGTTGCCCCCCACCCCCTGCTCATGCCCCGTGTCTTTTTCCTGTTCCTCCCACCCCCCGCTCATGCCCCGTGTCTGTTCTCCCCACCCCTCGCTCATGCCCCGTGTCTGTGTCCTGTTCCCCTCCACCCCCCGCTCATGCCCCGTGTCTATCTCCTGTTGCCCCCCACCCTCCCGCTCATGCCCCGTGTCTGTCTCCTGTTCCCCCCACCCGCTCATGCCCCGTGCCTGTCTCCTGTTCCCCCCAGACGCTCATGCCCCGTGTCTCTCTCTTGTTGCCCCCCACCCCCCTGCTCATGCCCCGTGTCTTTTTCCTGTTCCTCCCACCCCCCGCTCATGCCCCGTGTCTGTTCTCCCCACCCCCGCTCATGCCCCATGTCTGTCTCCTGTTCCCCCACCCCTCGCTCATGCCCTGTGTCTGTCTCCTTTTCCCCCCACCCCCTGCTCATGCCCTGTGTCTGTCTCCTGTTGCCCCTCACCCCCCGCTCATGCCCCGTGTCTTTTTCCTGTTCCTCCCACCCCCCGCTCATGCCCCGTGTCTGTTCTCCCCACCCCCGCTCATGCCCCATGTCTGTCTCCTGTTCCCCCACCCCTCGCTCATGCCCTGTGTCTGTCTCCTTTTCCCCCCACCCCCGCTCATGCCCCCTGTCTGTCTCCTGTTGCCCCCCACCCCCCGCTCCTGCCCCATGTCTGTCTCCTGTTGCCCCTCACCCCCCGCTCATGCCCCGTGTCTGTCTCATGTTTCCCCCCACCCCCCGCTCATGCCCCATGTCTGTCTCCTGTTGCCCTCCACCCCCGGCGTATGTCTCTGTTGTTCCCCCCACCCCCCGCTCATGCCCCGTGTCTGTCTCCTGTTCCCCCACCCCCCGCTCATGCCCCGTGTCTGTCTCCTGTTGCCCCCCCGCTCATGCCCTGTGTCTGTCTCCGGTTCCCCCCACCCGCTCATGTCCCGTGTCTCTCTCCTGTTGCCCCCCACCCCCCGCTCATGCCCCGTGTCTGTCTCCTGTTGCCCCCACCCCCCTCTCATGCCCCGTGTCTGTCTCCTGTTCTCCCCACCCCCGCTCATGCTCCGTGTCTGTCTCCTGTTCCCCCCCACCCCCCGCTCATGCCCCGTGTCTGTCTCCTGCTGCCCCCCACCCCCGCTCATGCCCCGTGTCTGTCTCCTGTTGCCCCCCACCCCCCGCTCTTGGCCCGTGTCTGTCTCCTGTTGCCCCCACCCCCCTCTCATGCCCCGTGTCTGTCTCCTGTTGCCCTCACCTCCCTCTCATGCCCCGTGTCTGTCTCCTGTTGCCCCCCACCCCCCGCTCCTGCCCTGTGTCTCTCTCCTGTTGCCCCCCACCCCCGATCATGCCCCGTGTCTGTCTCTTTTGTTCCCCCCACCCCCCGCTCATGCCCTGTGTCTGTCTCCTGTTCCCCCCACCCTCCGCTCATGCCCCGTGTCTCTCTCCTGTTGCCCCCCACCCCCTGCTCATGCCCCGTGTCTGTCTCCTGTACCCCCCCACCCCCCGCTCATGCTCGTGTCTGTCTCCTGTACCCCCCCAACCCCCCGCTCATGCCCCATGTCTGTCTCCTGTTGCCCCCCTGCTCATGCCCCGTGTCTGTCTCCTGTTCCCCCCACCCGCTCATGTCCCGTGTCTCTCTCCTGTTGCCCCCCACCCCCCGCTCATGCCCCGTGTCTGTCTCCTGTACCCCCCCAGCCCCCTGCTCATGTCCCGTGTCTCTCTCCTGTTGCCCCCCACCCCCGCTCATGCCCCGTGTCTGTCTCCTGTACCCCCCACCCCCGCTCATGCCCCAAGTCTCTCTCCTGTTGCCCCCCACTACCCCACTCATGCCCCGTGTCTGTCTTCTGTACCCCCCACCCCCCGCTCATGCCCCGTGTCTGTCTCCTGTTCCCCCCACCCCCGCTCATGCCCCGTGTCTGTCTCCTCTTGCTCCCACCCATGCCCCGTGTCTGTCTCCTGTTGCCCCCCACCCCCTGCTCATGCCCCGTGTCTGTATCCTGTTGCCCCCCACCCCCCGCTCATGCCCCGTGTCTCCCTCGTGTTCCCCCCACCCCCGCTCATGCCCCGTGTTTCCCTCGTGTTACCCCCGCCCATGCTCCGTGTCTCCCTCGTGTTCCCCCACCCCCTGCTCATGCCCCTTGTCTCTCTCCTTTCCTCCCCACCCCGCTCATGTCCCGTATGTGCCCTGTACCCCCCCGCTCATGCCCTGTGTCTCCCTCATGTTCCTCCCCACCCGCTGCTCATGCCCCGTGTCTCTCTCGTGTTCCCCCCACCACCGCTCATGCCCTGTGTTTCCTTCCTTTTCTCCCCCACCTCCTGCTCATGCCCCGTTTGTACCCTGTTCCCTCTCACCCCCGCTCATGCCCCTGTGTCTCCCCTGTGCCCCCCAACCCCACTCATGCGCCGTTGTGTTCTTTATACACCCCGCCTTCCCTTTCCATGGTGGCCATCCTGGTAAAAGATTTTCCTTCCTACACCGAGACGCCGCAGGCGTCCCGGCGTAGGAAGGAAAATCTTTTTGTTTTTTTTACCACCCGGCATTCCCACTTTGAGGACATAAGATGTTAGTGGTCTTCATCTATTGAAAAGGATGTTATGGTCACGTTGTACTAATAAAAACCTTTAAAATTTAGTAAAAAAAAAAATGTTACAGGGACGTTATGGTTAAGTTGCACTAATAAAAACCTATGAAATTCAATGAAAAAACTTTGTTAAAGGGACGTTATGGTTAAGTTGCGCTACTAAAAACCTATGAAATTCAGGGAAAAAACTTTGTTAAAGGGACGTTATGGTAAAGTTGCGCTACTAAAAACCTATGAAATTCAGTGAAAAAACTTTGTCAAAGGAACGTTATGGTTCCAAGTTAAACCGAAAAACCCTTGAAATTCGCCAGTTATGGTAAGCTAAGCAACCATAACTCGCGCCACCACCGTGCACTGCTAAGACTAACACACAGGACATCAAAGATGACATCACAAATGTCATTGATGACATCACTGATGACATCACATGTCTGGCTCACTCTTTTTTCTTTTGCTGACATCTAGGCCACGTGGTTTTCTTCAGTAACAGTCAGAAACTAAACATTTTATTTTATTTGTAGATGTATCCTTCAAGTAGGTTCTTACAGTAATTCTGTTAGAGTCCAGTCACATCATATGAAACATATACATACGGGAAGACACAAGCTTGAAAGACAGCAATCCTTTTTGTGCATAAAGATAATCAATAGACTTATGAGCACTTTCTGATAGTTCTGTTGTTTTTTTTTATGGCTGTACTTTCCCTGTGGGTCCAATCACATCAAGTGATACATATACATAGGGTGAATAGCAGCTTTGAAACAGAGCAATCATTTATTTGCATGAAAATAATCAGTTAAGTTATGAATTGTTTCTGCTACTACTTGTGCTTTTTTGCTAACTTCACTTTCCCTGTATATACCCATATTGGTATGTGTTCTTGTGCCTTTGTGTTTTGTCTATAGTAATGTTTTATTAGCTACGTATTACATATTTCACAATACACAAAAATCTATTAAGAAAACAATTATCATTTCATTATTCAACATATTAACATTACGAATATTATACCTTCATCTTGTACACTGCACACCATGTTATGTTTCTGTATATAGCTTAGTATACTAGATAGAACCCCATAATAGAATGCTATTTATATCAATGCATCGTTCAATGCACTAATTAGGGTATGATATTTATTGCAATGATCCTTGACACTTGTTTCGCAACATTATAATAAGAATCCCTTGTACACATATTTCATGAAAAGTACATACACATGTGATGTCATCAGTGATGTCATCAATGACATTTGTGATGTCATCTTTGATGTCCTGGGTGTTAGTCTTAGCAGTGCAAGGTGGTGGCGCGAGTTATGGTTGCTTAGCTTACCATAACTGGCGAATTTCAAGGGTTTTTCGGTTTTACTTGGAACCATAACGTTCCTTTAACAAAGTTTTTTCCCTGAATTTCATAGGTTTTTAGTAGCGCAACTTAACTATAACGTCCCTTTAACAAAGTTTTTTAATTGATATATATATATATATATATATATATATATATATATATAGTGCTGTTTCGCCAATGGATTGCTTCAATGCTCACTTTAACTCTGCTGTGTTTCCCCTTTAGTAACATGGTTTCTGGTGATAATTAATTGGATCGTTGAGTGTCAGTGGGAGAGGGTACAGGTTAACAGATCGGTTGGGAGGTGGTCGAGTGACTTAGTTTCTATCGGTTGTTCCTGACACACCATTATACAACCATTTTAACAAGGAATCTGAGAGTGTATCAATGTCTCAGACTCTATCTGTGCTGAGTCAGCTGTGGCTTGCCATTCCCTTAAGGGCTTGCTGCTGCCCCTACACCAAGGAGCGCGCTTGGAAACTGTCGCACATTACGCCCCGCGAAGCATTGCTGAGCGCGCAGCCAGAAGCAAAATCTGGGCCAGTTACACACCTCCCCAGGAGGGGGTGCCTATCAAACAGTGACCATCATCTCAGCCCGAGGATCGCCCAATCAGCGGCAAAGCTATTGGCAGAGAAGTGGTGGGTAACTAGCTCTGAACCTCTGAGCTGACGTTGGGGTGCTTTGCAGGATTGTCTGCAGGCCCAGCACCCAAGAAGGGGCAAACGTCAGCCCCACCTTGGTGAGGGCATAGGGGCGGAAACGTTAGAGACAAAGCTACAGCAACAACACGGATATCACAGTGGTAAGTGTGCCACAGGTTGCTATTTGTTGGCAGTCTGCAACTGCCACAGTCCATTCATTCAGCTTTGCCTGGGTTGGAGGCACTGTAGTGGAAATTCAGACAGAGCAATATCTTTGTGCTAAATTGCCACTACACACTCATTTCCAGAAGCCCCATTTGCTCAAGTGATTCATATCTGATCCCAGTGGCTAATCACCTGTTACTGTGCAGTCAGGGACGTTTTTATGGGAGGGCAAAAGGGGCATTTGCCCAGGGCCCCCATCTTGGAGGGGGCCCCACAAGGCTGCCTGATCTAAAGAAGAAAGATTCCATTGTTCACCAGACGTTAATAGCACGTCAGGATATTGTATGGCATGCTGCTGAGGTTCTAACCCCACTGCCTGTCTGTTTTGACAAGTACATTCTGCCTTGATTAATTCATCATGTAATACCTACTGTGTTCACTGTGGGATACATAGGGCCTCATTACGACTCAGGCGGTAAGGGGTTTACGGCGGCGTAAACAGCGCCGACCCTTACCGCCTGATTCCGAGGTCCCTTAGCGCCATGGAGGTTTTAACACCTGCTTTTAGCAGGTGTTAAAATCCATGGCGCTAAGGGACCTTGATGTTAATTACGCCACCGTAATTTACGGTGGCGTAATTAACGCCTTCCCCACTCCCATTATGCCCTATGGGGAAAAAATGGGAATGGGGAAGGGTAAATGGGGATTGGGGACTTACCGCCCCGCCAACCTCGGAATGGGGTGGTAAGTCCGCCAACCACCATGGCGTAAACATAGTTTACGCCATGGTGGTAAAGGTACGACCCAGGCGGTAACTTACCGCCTGGGTCGTAATGAGGCCCATAGTCTGTGTGTTCCTAACTCTATAGCATTCTTTACTTCCTGTGGGAATTATGTTGATCATGTGAAATACCTAAAGTTGAAATGCATATTGATAAATTGAAGGCCACAATCGTTAGGAAGTTAGCCCAGTGTGTTAAGCACTTATTGAAGAGATATGTAGCCATATGCAAGATTCGAAGAGCACATTCTAGCAAAGCTGGCTGAGCCTTTCCTACGTTTGAAGTTTATAAACCTGCCTGCATATGTACTTGGTTTTATAGCACAACAAGTTATTTTATCAGCAAGGTACCCGCACCAGATAGAGACTGCTATAAACTAACATATCATCTGTACGATGAAGGCCTAGAAATTGGTTTGTTCAGATGTGGTGTTCCAAAACCTAGGCCATCACCTCCAATGATGAGCATAAACTGTTAGTCCAAGAGGTTAATAAGTATCCAATTTCAAGACTGTGGAACAAAAGCGTTCATGCTTGTATTCTGACTTTGTCATCAGACAATACAGTGATTCTTGTCAAATCATCTAATATCTCTTACATTACTGTGCTGTCTTCTGTAAGGTTTGCCTTCTTGCATGCAGTGGCATTGTTGAGCCCATTGCATGATCTTTCTTCTTATGTAGGCCATTTGAGTGGAAGAGTGGCGGACCAGGTGTTGCAGGCCTCGGGCAAGCATATTTTAAGGACTGCTTGTTTGACACAAAAAATGGTTTGCTTTATTGTAAATGTCAAAGGTTTTTATGCATGTTTATAAATGAATGGGCCTCATTACGACCCTGGCGATAAGGCAACAAAGGCACCGGTAGTGCTGCTCGCGGTGCTGCCCTGTACGCCTGGTCAGACCAGATGTGCAGAGCGGCACCCGCTAGCAGAACAGGATGCTAACAACCGTCCCATCATATACGGGACCGTTGTTAGCATCCTCCCCATTCCAATTGAGCCCTATAGGGGCTCAAATGGGAAAGGGGATGTACCCGGCCTGGGTCCCGCGAATGGGAATTACCAGGCCCTCAAAGGTCAGAATGGCCCGGTAATTCCCATTTTCCGGGACCCGGACCCAAGATTGGGGGTAGCAATGCCGCTAAAAATGGCATGGCTACCTCCAAACTCATAATGAGGCCCAATGTAACAAGCCATTGTTTTGGAAGTATTTAAAGCTTTAAAATACGAAAGAAAACCCCAGATTAAATGTGTTAAATCAAATCGATTGGCATGCTGGTACTCGTATACTTCCCTTGATGAGGGAGAGAATGAAGCTAGAATCATTCCCATTAATATTTTGTTTTTTAAAATAGTCATGTTCGGTAATGTGATTTTTGTATTTTCCATGTCAGTTTTATTAAATGAAATTGTTTTAGTTCATGATAAGAACTGGAAAGGAAGGTGTTCAAATGCAGAAATTGCAGAGTTGGCACAAATCTGCTCCTTAACCAATGTGGGATCCTGGGCAACTCATTTAATCTTGTATTGCCTAACCTCTCAAATTGCCAATCTGGCACACCACAGGCACTTATTCCTTTGATCTCTAATGGCAACACTATTTGAAAACCATATCCCACTTCTTATCTCAGTCTGTCTGGATTCAGACACCTTCCTGGTAGTTTCTAATCTGCATCCACTATCCATGCTATGGTAAGCATAGATTTCTCCTTCCTTCCAATTGGTCTCCTTTATCCATGCTTGAGCACTTTTGCATTCTGTGAGACAGTTTATGTGAGTTTTCTGTCTATTCTGGGTTACATGTACCTTTTACATACAGTCCTGCATTTATACTACAGGCTGCATACCTTCCTGGATACTATTGATAAAAAGTATCCCGTATCAATACTTTAGAACAGAAGTAACCTCTTCGTAGACTGATTATATTGGCCTTCAAATGCTATTTGTTTTTCATTCTGATTAGATCAAGAATGGAGAGGGTAAGGGGACTTAAAGGGAGTAAACCTGCTTATTTTGAATGCTGCAAGGCAGCATATCAACCTATAGGTTGTGATCATGACGAGAGGGTGGGGGCGGGAGGGACGCAGCCAGATTTCTTGATCAGTTAATTCCTTTGGTTTGGTGGAGGGTGCCCCCCAAGATGTCCATGCTCAGGGCCCTAAAAGTGGTTAAGATGGCACTGTGTACAGTTGGCACCATTTTACAGTTTCACTCCTTGTATTGCAGCACACCAGGCTACACTGGAGGCACCGCTGAGATCTGTCACTGCGGAAGTGGGGGAGGGGGTCCCTTCCCTTAAGAGTGTTGATAGTCATTACTTGTACCAAAGTTTTCAAATTGAGGACCTTTGCTACACTGTTGAGCCATATGGCCTTGTTTAGGTTGTGTTGTTATTGTTCCACCAGTTCCCTGTTGCTACTATAGGCAGGTGTGGTGCCACCTGTTGGGCTAGAGCAGAAGGGCTTAGCACTGAGCATGCATTATCCTAGAGGACGTCTCACTAGATGTAACTCATGGATGTATCATTGGCGCTTACAGACCAATTAGAGTTTGTAAATATGAAAGTGAAAAGCGTTGGCTGGATTCCCAGAGGGTGACAAGGGTGTCCTGATGTGTTGCAGGACACAAGTTTAGAGTGGAAAGACTTAACCATTAAGATTCAGGAAGGAGACCTTTTATGAAACTACCAATGTGGTGCTTACAAAACCTGCCTGGGCCTACCCCAGCTACATCACCTACTGACTCCACCTCCATGGAGGAGAGGCTCAGCTGCTTGCAGCCACAGTAACTGTGGCAGTGGAGGCTGCATTGCAGGCAACTAATCTCCCCCACTCCCTGAACATGGACATTACATCCAATTACAACCTTTTTCAAGGGGACATACTATGTTCAAGGGGGAAGATGGTTAAAAGCCCTAGCCCTATAAGAACATTCACATTTTGAAAGATTGGCTACTGACAGATCATAAGAAACTTTGAAGAGTGACTGAAGCTCTTGTAGGCCATTGTTGAAGACCATCCGAACACTGTAAAACACCAACACAGATCCTACAGCCGGAGAAGTAGAGGATGCTGGCAAAGGAACATCCGGCAGCACAGTACTGAGAGAAGAACTAATGGTGACATGTAATGCTATGGGATTTCAACCAGGAGAGAGGCTGTCAGATTATCTCACATGCATGGAGCAACTATTCTGTTTGACCCATCAGAGGATGGGAGTGGAGGCAGAAAAACCAAATGAATGCTAAGACTGATCCTTCAAGGTGCCAAGCCAACTCAACTTGCAGCTGTCAAATAAATCGACCAATCTAGCAGGATTTCCTGAAAGAGATCCACACCGACACATGGATGAAGGTAGCATGTACTGCAACGAGAGAATGTTACTTCTGAGGTGCCATGGGTGCAACGTCATCAGTTGCAGTTTCAGTAACTGCAACAGATGGTACAAAGCTAATATGAGAAGCTGGCAATTCATGAAAGAAATCCTTCTTTGTAGAACGATGGAGAGACTCTGCACCACCCTGTAGGGAAAGAGAGCATCACCAGCTGCCTAGCGTCCAAGGACCTACTGACTACCTACCTCAATAAATAGCTCAACTTCAACTCAGGCAATTCTGCACCAGTGTGAGTTAAAGGACATTCCACCAGAGTGTGTTGCCGAGAACAGAGGCGCTGCTGGGGGGTCGAGAGGGGGATAGGGGGCTATAGCCCTGGGTCTTTTGGCTGTGGCCCCGGATAAAATCTCAAGAGCTACAACCGAAAGGATAGCTAGCCCACAGTCCCGACAGTTCCGACATTAGCATAGCCCCGGGTCTTTTCCAGATCTAGCAACACCCCTGGCCGAGAATAAGGTCACAGCTACGTGCGTTTGCTGCATTGTGAACTCGTGTCCATGCTGCGCTGGGAAACGCCACGGAGGTCCTTGTAGCAGAGTACTCAGGCCTCCCAGTATGTGAGCTCCACATTGGTTCAAGGTTTTGTCTGGCTGGGGCCTGAGGGGAAAGAATCAGCACTTACCAAGGATCACTCGAAAATGCTCAATAAAAGTGAAGCACTTCCAACCACTTCTTCCAACAAACGTTTTCAAATCAATGTCGAATCACAAAGATTCTTTAGGAAATTGGAATTTAAGTTACATTTTCAGCAGAGCACAGGTACCACTGATAGGGAACATAAAGAGTTCAAACAAAAAAGTATTGTAACCATGTGGTTCAAAATCAAGTAGGTATTAAATCACAAACACAATTCATGTAGAAGTTGAAAGATTGTGCTTCACCAACACCTCGTAACATTCCTGAATGTGTATGCACCCACTCCAGATGCCCCTTCCTTTTTTCTCACATGTTTGCTAGCTGTGCACACCTCCTGGGAAACCTCACCTTTATCGGGGGATTGGATAGCTGTGCACACCTCCAGGGAAACCTCACCTTTATTGGGGGGAATTGGAACGTGAAAATTGACCCACCATTAAATCACCAAGGACCACGGCTGGCTCAGACCCCTATGCTGGGCAAGCAAGCTTCTCTCCAAACTCTAATAGAGGACCTGCGATTGGCAGACATGTGGCGCGCTATGCACCCACACCAGCGAGTCTATACTTTCTTTTCGAACCCCCATGGGTCGTACTCCAAGCTAGATTCTTGTTTGGCTAATGCTACCTCACTATCTCTAGTGCAACAAAGCGAGATAATACCAACAGTAGTGTTTTTATCATGCACCAGTGCTTCTCCGTGTTGCACTACCGGGGGCACTGCATAACCAGATTGGCATGGCGCCTTAACCTAAGGGCACTGGAATATCCCAACTTCCTGGAGCACTTGAGGACGGACATAGATAGCTTCTGGCAAGTCAATCTGACCCCAGACTACCTTACTGTGGAATTCTTTCAAAGCTTTCCTCAGAGGGCAGTACATCTCTAGGTGGGCCCATAAACTGAACATATGCCAGGAGCATGAGACTCGGCTAGGCGCTGACATTGCACACACCGAGAGACTATTCAAGCGCACCAGTGACCCCCAAGCATATGCCCATCTCCTCGAACTTCGGGCGGAACTGAAACACACTGCTAACCAACAGCCCAAAAATTGTTTACCAGCTGGTCACAGACTTACTACCGAGACGGGGACCGCCCCTTCCACTTGATGGCTCTCCCTCTCCGCGCCACACAGGCCGCAAAAAGCATGGTAAGTGCACAAGACCACACTGGGGCGCCCCTTACTGGCGAGCGGGATATAAATTATCGGTTTGCAGAATTCTACACCTTAATCAGCTCAATCACACCGGATTGACAAATTCTTCACTGGGATCCACCTACAGAGGCTCAATGCTACTCAGAGGGATGGTCTGGGACATCAGATCACAGCTGACGAGATAGTCAGGGCAATTGGCTCTCTCTCGGCGGGCAAGGCTTCCAGACCAGATGGATTGCCAATAAATCTACATAAATCACTGGTTGATCGCCTAGCCCCATGGCTCGAAATGGTGTACACAGGCACAAGCCGAGGGCTGGCTCCCACAGTCAGTGGCTAAATGTCTGGCACGGTGAGTCGAGAAGGTACTGCCGCAGCTGATACACAAGGATCAGACTGGGTTCATACAGGGCCGGCACTCGGCGGACAATGTGCGGCAGCTGCTCCATGTCATAGCCGGGAAAGGAGATCCGGGGGAAGGCATTCTGCCTATCGATGCTGGAAAAGCATTTGATAAAGTCCGCTGGGACTTTATGTTTCGGGTGCTGGCCACATATGACTTCCCCCTGGCGTTCCTCAGGCTAATTAGGTTACTATACCTGGGCCCTGTAGACGCTCCGTTCCCACTCTACTCAGGCACCAGACAGGGGTGCCCACTCTCCCCTCTTCTGTATGCACTTTCCATTGAATCTTTTGCAGAGAAACTCTGCAACAGTCCTGGGTTGTCTGGGATATTGCAAGCGGGGGGGGACACCAGGTATCATTGTATGCTGATGACCTGTTGATCTATGTGAGTGGTTATGTGACTTCACTCCCTCGGCTGCAGCAGCTACTTCACGACTTTGGTCCCATGACCGGGTACAAGGTTAATTGGTCAAAGTCAGAGATACTCCTGCCCATGACCGACATTTCCTGGGACCCTGGTGGGTTTCACCTCCAGCTACGCTCCATAAAAAATCTTTGGGTGCATATCAGCCCCTTGCTGGATGAAATCACGGAGCTGAATTACCCCTCTACCCTTCAAAAGATCACAACTGATTTGGCCAAATGGAGCAAGCTGCCTCTATCTTTTACAGGTTGAATCAACGCCTTTAAAATGAATTCCCTCCCTAAACATATCAACTTGGTGATGTTGCTGCCATGCGCTCCAGCGCCCCAAATGTACAAGGAGCTAGATGTTCTACTAACTAAATTCATTTGGCGAGGGAAAAAGGCATGGACCTGGTTTGACGTGCTGCAAGCCAACAAGGGAGATGGAGGGCTGGCGGTGCCGGTGTGGCGGACGTATTACCTAGCTGCGCAAGTGTGTTGGGCCCAACGATGGCTCGATGGATGTCACTCTACACCCCTTTGAAGTCCTGGCCATCCCGCTGACCAAACTTCTCAAGTCGATCAGCTCACACCCTGTTTTAGGCCCAACAATGGTCCATTTGCATAGAATGAGTGCGCTTCACGGTGCTGACGTGCATGACGTGCCGGCATGAATCAGCGTGCGGGCCGTCCTGGCGATTGGCTTAGACCATATCCTGCACGTCCACCAAAATACCTTCTGGACACAGATCAGAGTAATGGACCTTTTTGAAGATGGAGTGCCCTTTGGGTTCCAGGAGGCCAGACAGGTACTTCATCTGCAGGTGGTTGACTGGCTGTGCTACCACACACTTCTGGCAGTGATTCGATTGCACACGACCAAACACAATCGTCATGCCAAAGCCACAGCTGCAAAAAGAGAGTTAGAACAAAATGTGCCTCCCCACCCACGCTTAAGATCCTTTTACAATGATCTAGTGATCTAGACATCCAAATCAGTGGGGAAGATACAGATGTCTTTTTCGATGTCATCCCGGAGACGTCACACAACGTCCGTAACAGGGAAATACAATACAAGGTGGTCCAAAGACTGTATCACACGCCCAGCAAACTGTTTAGAATGGGCCTCACTCTCACATCCTCATGCTGACGGCACTGCGGTGGACTGGGCACACTGGGTCACATCCTATGGGGCTGTCCAAAGTTTGTGGCATATTGGGAAATGGCACACTCACATGTCACACCCGCTCACGGGGTCACACTCGGTCTGGAGCCGGGTCCAATGCTATTTGGCGCTAACCATGAAGAATGGCATGCCGACCATGTAATTAGGAAGCTTGTCCACACCTTGATCTTCACGGCCCCTAAGCTCCTTGGCCTCCACTGGAAGGCAGACAATGTGCCCTACAGGCAGGCCTGGCTGTCCCTATCAACTAGGATGTGCTTACTAGAATGCTCAGTCTTCAAGCACCAAGCCAAATATGCGCTAGCAGATCGCTTTGGAGAATTAACAGAGGCCGATCATTGATCCACAGGTGAGGTTGTGTGCGCAGGGCAAGATGTGCTCCCACTACGGGATTACTACAATTCTTTGTTTTTGGCTCAGCCTCTCTATCTTTTCCACCGCCTACAGCTTCTACAAAATTATGCATATGCACTGGCACCCCTTATGGTGCCCATGTGTCTCCAGTTCTGCTGTCATTACAATGGCTTCCGGTTCTTCAGCAGGTCTGTTTTAAGTCACTGGTGACTGTTCACCGGGCTATGCATGGCTCAGGTGCTGAGTATCTCCAAGACAAATTCCAGCTTTACCCGATCTCGTACCTGAGATCTGCAATCAAAGAGCTCTCGCCTTCTGATCATTCCCCGCTATCGATTTGAACGAGTGGGGGGCCGAAGCATTAAAAGCCCCAACTTGCTCTTGTCAAGAATGCCAAGCATGCATGTCTGAAGGTCTAGCATGGCAGTCTCTGTGCTGTGTACCTCACGGAAACCTGATTGCTGCTCATGCAGAATAGCATCGGCTTTAACATGTGATTGGAGTTGGATAGTTGCTATTTTATCAAACATTTTTAGAATAAAATTGGAGTTGGTGATAGGGCGCAGGTTGACTGGGTCCTTGGGGTCTAAACCAGGCTTCTTAACCAAGGTAGTAATGGTAACTTCCTTGATGCTCTTAGGTACTGTGCCCTCTTGAAATGACGCGTTTACCATTCTAGTCAGTACTGGGGGGGAACAATTCCTTGTTTTACAATATAACCTTGGGTGGTATTATATTTTCTGAACACGAAGAAGGTTTCATGTTTGCCAGCACTTTGACCATCTGCGATCAAAGAGCTCTTGCCTTCTGATCATACCCCGCTATCGATTTGAATGAGTGGGGGGCCGCTCCTTCTCAGTTGCGGCTGCCAAACTGTGCAACTCTCTGCCAATGCAGCTGAGGGCCACCAACAATCTGTTGACCTTTCGTCGGTTGCTAAAAACATACCTGTTTTAAATCGTTCCTATGATATTTGGTTCATTTTCTATTCCCTCCGGTTTTCTCTTCATAGCGCCAAGATGCTTCGGCGAACATGCGCTATACAAAAATAATTAACATAACAGTAAAGGGGAATTGACAATTTTGAAGGAGCGCTCTCCCCCCAGGGTTACCGGGGCTATAATCACAATGACTGCGAGGTAGGGGTTGATATGTGAGGGGCAAGGGCTCCCCAAGCAAGACACTGGCCCTCATTCCGAGTAGGGCGCAAAGGATACCGGGCACCGTTAAGGACATTGGTGCCGGTAATCCCTTTGCGCCCTATTCCGAGGTCCCTTAGCGAGTCCCTTCCTTAATGCCTGGCTTTACCATTCGTTATGGACGGGGCCCGTTAAGGGACTTCAGAGCTAATAACGGTACCGCAATTTGCGGTACCGTTATTAGCGCCTTCCCCCTTCCCATTGAGCCCTATGGGGCTGAAATGGGAATGGGGAATGGCTTTTTGAATGGGGATTTACCGGTCCCGCAAAGGTCGGAATAGACCGGTAAGTCCCCATTGAACCAGGGCGGACTCGGTACCGGTATTGGAGGTAGTCATGGCGCAAATAGTGCCATAATTACCTCCAAACTCGGAATGAGGTCCACTGACATTGTACATGTGGTTTCCGGATTTGGGCATGATGTTTGTATTGCTCCTACCTTTGGTATCACCATATATGTGAAGGCTATAAGGACATTTGCATAAATATGTGGGTGGGGCTGAGAAATGTTGGGGAGGGTAGACGGAAAAGCGCTATAAGGGCCCTTCTCTGTTAAGGGCCAAATGGTCATGTCATTTATTATACGATTGAAACTTCTAATAAAAGGATTTCTCCCAACAAAATAAAAATGAAAGATCGTGTTTCACTAAATGAATATTCAAGATAACGTAACTATTGGAGATGGAAAGGTTTTGAATGAATTAAAAACAAAATGATTGGAGCATTAGCTGAAAAGAAATTATTTCCGAAGAGTGTTGGTTATTATGGATACAAATAAGTACAGACATGACATTTTATGGCAGGTTGGAGATGAGGATACTTACTTGATACTAAACATGGATCCTACTGATGAGATAAGGAACTGATTAAAAATGCAATTGATCTGGGTTTATCCCCAAATTACATTAACGAAAACACTGCAGAATACTTGCCAAAAAACATACCCAAACATCTGTGTTATATCGTCTGCCGAAAGTGCACAGAAAAGTGCATGATCAACTGGGAGGCCCCACTGTCTCACGAACTGAGAGCATATTTGAGCCCCTTGCCAGTAACATTGATTATTTTTTGCAAGCAACATTAATTTGTGACTACCACTTTGTGAAGTATGCCACTGTTTTATTAACAAACAAGTCACTCTCTGTGCTAAACATCATCAATAGCAGCCAGAAAGGAGAATATTCACAGGTTGTCGGGTGTGTGTACATGAGACCTGCTGTGCTGACAGTGAGTCCCTGTCTCCTTGCTGATTGAATTATTGTTACGTTTGTCTCCTGGGAGACACATTCTGGTAAAAGCCCCACAGAGTCTGTCCTCATTGTGTTATAATTAGTAATTATGATACAATTTTACTTGTTGCCTCTGGATATGAGTAGAAATGTAGTTTCAAGCATCACAATGGGCCTCATCACGAGTCCGGCGGTAGCTGTGCTGAAAAAACCGGCAGGCTGCCGCCGGACCCGGAATTAATTTCCGCCTCCGAACTTGCCAGTTTTACCGGGGCATTACAGCTCCAGTGATCCGGTAATTCCGGAGGCAGAATAACGTTACTCCCCATTCCCTAGGACTCCATGGGTATGGGGACCATGGAAACACTGGCACCCTAATTAACGGTGCCAGTGTTTCCATTACCGTCTGCAGGCGGGTGGCGTTACTCCTGCCAGGTCAGACCTGGAGGGAGTGATACCACCCACCTGCAGAACTCTTTTTTTTTCCGTCCGGAAACAACGGTGGGGGCGGGTTTACCGCCACCATTGTTTCCAGACCGGCAGGGTCATAATGAGGCCCAATGACTTTACATTGAACGCCTGCAGGTTCAGTGCTGGGATCCTGGATTTCATTTTGGTTATATGGAGCCATCCTTTGACTTTTTCCTGTTATTTCCGATCATTGGTGGTAATCATTGCTTTGCATGTTTGGGTAAGGTTAACAAGTCACTGCACCTGACTGATCCACCGGGACAAGACACTTTGCCTCTTGGCCTTTATTTTGGTAACATGTGCTGAGTGCAGGCAAAACCTTTCTGAAATGTGAGTCAGCAGCGGTAACATCCAGAAAACGATATTAAGGTAAGTACCAAATAAAATAAATGTCCAAGGAAGGTTCTATAAAAATGTGCACTTTAATTAAACACAACTACTAAAAACACGAAAAACCTACCTGTGTAAGCCTTGTAAACACATCGTGCAGGCTTGCAATATATACACTGTACACTCTGGGGATGAGAATGCAGGAGGGAAAACTGCAGGCAAGAATGAAAAACTGAAAACAAAAAGCAAAATTGTTTACTTTAAAGTGTCTTTGGCTAAGGTAAAGGCCAGGAGTCGAGGAACCTAGAAATGCCTTGGAAGGGGGCACCTAGTCCACAGGTTCATTATCTTATCCCCTAAGCATCCTCAAGAGCAGCAAGCAGGCTACTCCAGGAGAAATGGAAGATTCCGTCCAGGTGCCTTCACATGGTAGGTGGCTCGCGCTCAGAAGACAATCATTTGTGTGAAGCATCAGGCAGTTCAATCAGGGGTCCAAATGAGACTTGCTGTCTCAAGGCAAGCTCAACTTCTTCTTGGATGAAAAGTTAGTAATCTAAACTAAGCAGCAGCATGTACCATGGGTAATGCTCTTGGACTCAGAAAAATATGTGACTCATTTTCCAAGTTGCCTTGAAGAATTGGGCTCCTCTTCTGCTGGTCCCAAGCAAGGGAATGATGGCAAATGTACTTGTAGGAGGCTTCCCACAAAAGGCACATTATCGCCTCATGGGTACCAGTCCTTAGCAGTCTCTCAGAGGTGACTGAAAAAGGGGTTTCCACCCTTCTGTAATTATTCTCTCCAACCCTGGGACCTTTGAACTGATCAACTGTTCCGAAAAGATTCAAAAGATGGAAAAATGTACATTCCTTGACAGGTGATTGGTGGATTCTCAAGCCCTTCTCGCTGTAACCATTCATAGTCACTGTAACACCTATTCTCTCTCTCGTCTGCTATCATATCCAGAGTGGCTGCTGATCCTGCAGGAAGTCATGTGGGGTAAAGAGAAGTGTTGCAAAAGTGAACTATCCAAGATGGTAGAATGCTTCTTCTTTGGGCAATTAACGTCTCTCTACTCTACACTTACCCCACGCCCTTGTATGCCACAATTCAGTTTCCCTTTTAATTACCTCTTCTAAGTACTTGCATTCCCTCCCTAGCAGATTCTTTTGAAATGGAGGGGCCACATCTGCTACGGAAAATTCATATCTTTCTATGTGGGTGAGGTATCAAGTGTCTCGCTAGAAGTACAACACGTTTCCTGGGGGAAGCTGAACCGGCTATTTACAGTTCAGACTAGAGGGGGGAACCTTTCAGCAGATGTTCTGTTCATCCATTTCCACCTACGAGTGGAATGCTAAAATAGGGAGAGGTAGGGCAAATTGAAAAGTGGCATTAACCTATTCATTTTATACCACTATATCCATCTTTTGGGAACATATAGCTTATCAACCAAGTCTCCAGTTTAAAAGAGGCTGCATTTCTTCCCTAGGGATAGCATCCATTGAAGCTATGGTAAATGTGCCATGAAAATATTTCCAACAAAAGGTAACATTGAAATTGGTCATAACTTTGTTTATGTGTATTGTTTATGTGTATAGTACAGACAAAAAATCTGCAGGCAGCATCCTTAGTTTGTCAAGTATCTGCTGTAGAATCTGGAGGCTGTTTGGCCACTTCTAGCAGGTATTCCCAACAGAAACGGTATAGCATGCCTAACTAATGTAACAAAAAGTCTGGTTCTGCACTTTTAAAAAAATGCAATGCTGTTGCCGCTAAAATAAATTTCATTTTACCTGACTTTTTAAAATCCATATCATACTCCCCCTCACCCCATAAGTATAAGGGTTGACACTAGACCACTGTATTAGAATGCGTTGTTCCTGGTCATAGGTTAAAGATTTGAATCAAAAGGTTTGAAATACAATAGGGTCGAATCTGCCCTAGAGACGGTCGGCACTGTTCTTGGCATTCCTGGGAGACATCAAGATATCGGAAGAAATGGTGCGCAGTTTCGCCCCTAAAATTGGGAAAGAGCACGTGGGAAGGCTCCTGTATGCAGATGACGTTATACTCCTCGATCATACACCAATTGGACTGCAACGTAACCTCCAGCAGTACATGGAAAGAAACAACCTGGAGATAAACGACAAAAAAACCAAACTAATGTCTCTGTCCAAAAACACTAAAACCACTGGAAAGACGAATCTAGTTCTGAATAAAAACCAGATCGAAAACGTGACGGAATTTAAGTATCTGGCCGTCATTTTGGACAATTCCAAAAAAGAGACTGGTATGCAAAATCTCCTAAAAGAAAAAACTTGAAAACTCATAGCACAAGCAAAAGCTATTGATAGGAAATGTGGTCGATTTTCCTTGATCCCGGTGATCAACTTTTATAAAATGAAGGTGGTCCCAACTTTAGCCTATGGAGCAGATGCGTTGCCTAATATTTCCACATCCATCTGGTCTACCCTGGAGGCAATGTTCTGGCGGTCTATCTTGGGGCTTCCAAAATGCGTGCCTATAGCGTGCATAAGACAAGAACTCAGTCTCCTCTCCCTCGAGGGATCAGTAAGATGCAATTCCATAATGCTCTTACGTAAATGTCAAACGGCGGATAGTCCTTCTGTCTACTACTTGATTCTTCAAGAAATAAATGAACAAAAATGTCAGATGCTAAATGGCTGGTCAGACCGAATCAAGAAAATCCTTCAAGAAGTTGCACTAGATATGGAGACTCTTAACACCAATCCAGTAAAAGTACTGACCAGAGTGAAGGAACTCGATTGGATCAAAACAATTGAGAAAGCGGCTTCAAACAAGCTAACGAGTCACCTGCCGGTGAATATTCGCAAACTAAACGAGCTACAACCATTTGTCAAGCAGTTTCCGTCCAAGCAAGCAAGGTCTCTGTTACTAAGAGCTAGAATGAACTTGCTATATACAAATGAGATCTTATTCATACGGGGTCTCGCGACTACAAACTCCTGTAGATTTTGTGGCCCAACAGAAGAAATAGAAACCATCCGTCATTTGCTGCTTTCTTGTCCTGAAACCCTGAAGTTAAGATCCTTGTACCTGAGACACATCTTCTCGGACTACGTGCTGCAGGACGAAGCACTCTGTTGGTCAAGGCTAATAGCGGGCGACAAGACCCCATGGCTGTTAGCATCCTATAGCATCTTACGCAACTTACAGGAAATCCTGCAGGCTCCTCCAAATGTAGTGGTGTTCGGCTCTCCACAAACGTCTCCTCCACATTAAAATAAAAGTGTCTTCGCTGACAGTTTCACAGAGACTCAGGACACGAAGTCAGACAAACATTATCAAGTGGTAACGGAAAATCATTCCTTCTTTTGTAAAAATCTTACAGATTAAAAAAAAAAAAAAAAAAAATAGGGTTGAATCAAAAGGACCAAAAACAAAAGGTTTGAAATGTATTTTATTTTTTTAATGTTTTTTTTTTGGGGTGGGTCCCCGGGTCCCCCCCAATCCCTGTTTTTGTGGTAAAAAACACTTTTTTAAATCTAAACGGAAACCCAAAAAAATATATATAATTAAAAAAAAAAATTGAACCTTTTGTTTTCGGTCCTATTGACCCGATCCTATTGCATTCAAACCTTTTGTATTCACACCTTTAACTGGACACCACACTTCTCATGCCAATATTTCACTCTGGCATCCTGCAATTTGTTCAGCACGTTCCACAGCACTACATCATGTGTCTCTTCATGTTCAACATAAATGAACATGCTGGACATGCTTTATCATTCACAAGATGCCATGTGCTGGCACATCTGTGACATCCCCGAGGTTCCCTCTGCTTTGGTCTCTCTTATCTGGAGTCATTCATTGGCCTTTCTCTATTCCCTCGATATTGAAGAGCATGCACCTCTGCACTTTTTGAGCTTCCTGCCATCTATTCTTTTGTGTCTGAGAGTAGTCTTCTCTGCTCCTCTAGAAATCTGAATGGCTTTATCGAACTGGAGCTCTTTTTCTAATAGATACTTGTCTGGCACCTTCCTGCTGTTTGTGTGCACCACTAGCATGTTACACATCATGTTTTCCGTTTTGTTCCTTAGTCGCATAATGCCGCATTTCTCATAGTCTTTTGATGTAGTTGTCTACAGGGTCAGTATTCTCCTGCTTCCTGGTCTGACACCTTATTCTGTGCAGTACAGTGTTCTCCCTGTTGAAAATCTCTTGAGTATCCTCCTGATCACTTCCATGTATACGTCATCATCTTCCTCATTCTCGACTAGTTCAGGCTTTAATCCAGCAAATATCCTCTGCCCTTTCCACCCCATCGCATTCAGCAGCATGGCCTTCTTACTTCCTGGTGCGTATTATGCCCCTCCAAAGGGATCCGCATATGTAGTAAATAAAGGTTCCCACTGAGGCCATGGAATCACCGGCCTACCTGGTGTCTGTAGAAGCACTGGTGGTGGTGTTACTCCATGCAGCTTTCTTTACAAGGGCTCTGTGTGGACACTAGTCAAATCCCGTCCTCATCGCTAATCATGTTGTGGCCTAGCAAGGATATGTCTTTCACTCAAATGAGGATTAGAACTATATACAAACTAGACAGTTACAATCACTGTCTGCATAAATCAAATCCTTTCATGTAAGTAATTAAGGTTCTATAAGTCTCTGTATCAATATAAGAGTTATGTTGCGGGTGCTCTCCTTTCAATTCTGCTTGTTCTCGCTGCTGCTTGCTCGCCGTGTCATCACCGATAGTGTGAATGAAGTCTTGTGAGATCTCGGACAGAGCCGGTCTTGAGAGACTGATGATTCCACACGCAGGCACTCATCATTACCTTGCATTTATAAGTCCCAGATGATTTGGATCAGCAGAGTCACATGGTCTCTTTGCGCCCATGCATCTTAGGTCATCCGTTTCCACCTGTTCACAGTTGAAATACTGAGAATGGTAACTCCAATGAGTGGTCTAGTTGTGGAAGATGGGTTTCTGTCGATCAGGTGATGTAGCAGTTTTGTCTGTAGGGCCTGTTTAGACAACAGGATGGTTCCGTAGTCATACCATGATATGCTACCCTCGGCAACACTGTTTGATGATGAAGCTTTTTAGGCCTTCCTGAACTGCTCATGCCTCTGCTGTGACCTCTGGGGCAATACCCATCAACCTTTTCCACCTCTAGAATAGTTAGACTTCAAGGTAGGTTCCACAAACTGATGCAGCGGTTTATCAGTGTATTCACAAAAGAGCTACTTTTCATATCTTGGTGATTCAAAAATCTAAGATTTTGATAAGGCATAGCCATGAGCATACCCCTGAATTTACTGAGTTCAAAGGCAGGAAACATCTTTTTTGTTGTCTTTGTGCAGATGATCACCTATTGATTTCTAGGAATGGATATGGGGCTTTCCATGATCATGAACTGGGTCCAGGGCAGGTGACACCGGCAGAAGGTGGGTGAGTTGAGGGATATGCTCAAGCCCTTGGTCTTGGTTTATTCTTACATAATAAGCCTGATTCTCAAAGGCTTGCCCTGCAGAAAATCAGGAGATGCCCGTAAACATCTCTGTTTTGCACCTACTACCTGCTGCCAAATATGTGGATGCTGATGAGCAAAACTTTGTGAATTGCATTGGCATGTGAGCATATCAAAGGTGCTCAGGCTTATCCAGATGTGCTCTCATCTTAATTTTCAGAATGAGGCATAAAGTAGCTGGAGCAAATAAGAGTTGCTTTTGGGCTTCTCCTCATTTGCTCTAGCGCAAGTCTTTGAGGATCAGGCACAGTATCCCAACATATGCAATAGCAAGCATTAGATTACCCACATATTAGGCGTATTTGTATGTTCTAACACTCTGGTATCCACGTCAGTCTCTTAGAGGTTTGCTGTATACCTACAGATCTTCTGCAGGAAGGGCAGTACTATTAAACGTATTCTCCACTATTGATGCATACGTGTGAAATCATCTTAATGAAAGCAAAAGTGAAGCTATTAACCCTAAAGGATGTCCTTTCTGACCGATGAGGACTCTCTGAATTGTAACCGCAGGGTTCGAGATAATTACCTCATACCCTGATGCTCTTTGTGTGTCAATGTACTTTTGGGTTTCTCTTGAATGGCAAACAATGCGTGCTCAACAAATAATGTTACTAGACGCCCCATTCTAATACTTGAGCATTTTCAATAGCAAATGTAGCAGCAGCTAAAGCTTGTTTGCAAGGGTAATGGGCTTTCATAAGTGGATTTAGACTCGCACTGTAATAAGCCAATGTTTTGTGTCCATGTCCTAATGTTGTTTTCTGTGTGAGAACTGCTGTCATGACTTTTCCATTTGGATGAGAAAATAAGTAAAATTCTTCATGTTAGTATGGAATTCCTAGAATTCCTATCACAGAGGCTGTACTGATTGCCTTTTTCAATTCTTCAAATCATTCAGACATTTCATCTGCCCATGTTATCAAACTTTTGTCTACCTGTGCTTCTTTAAGTCCTTTTAAAAGTGGTCGAATATATGTGCTGTAATCGAAAACCCAGGCCCTGCAATAGTTACATAGGCCTAAAAACGGTTGCATTTCCCTCACTGTTTTAGGTTATGAAATGTTCATAATTGATTCTGCTCTTTCAGGTGTCACTTTTCTGAGAGATTAGTTGTCCTATGTACATGATCTCTTCCTGACAATATTGTAACTTTTCTTTGTACACTTTGTATGCTTTCTCTGCTAATATGGTCATGAGTCACACTGAGTCTTCCTTGCATCTTTTCTCTGTCTCATTGCACACAAATATGTTCTACATACTGAACTGTTGCACTCTCGAGCTATACATTACACAGGTCCATCTGAAGGACCCTATTAAAGATAGTTGAGGACTCACAGTAACCTTTGGGGCAAACAAGTATATTTCAGGTGGATATTTCTATACAAAAATGAAGTCAAATCCTGTGAGTCCTTATGGAGGGGAATTGAGAAGAACAGGTTTTTTAGATCTACCACTGTAAAATATTTAAACTTAGATTGAATATCACATAATATTGTGGCAGGATATGGAACTAAAACTCTGCTTCAACAATATTATTTAGGGGGCGAAGACCCTGAATAAATTTCCATAGAACCTCCCAGTGGATTTCTTCACTGGGTATACAGCCGTGTTACATGGGGACTCAGATGGCACCTATATTCCTTGCTTCACTAAAACAGAAATGGTCTTGAATATACCTTCATCCGCTTCTCCGCACATGGGATATTGTTTTGCATGCAGCAAAATTGCTCCTTGTTTAAGCTTGATTTAAAATGCTCCAACTGCTTTCAATAGGCCTATGTCATGTGGACTGGTGGTTCATAAAATATTTGGCACTTTCTCCAAATCTTCCTGCAGAAATGACGGTTTCTTTTTACCGTTACCATTCTCTGTGGCATTTCTATATTCTCCTCTTTAATCCAATAAGTGAGACTTATGAAAAATACTAATTCGTTATCTAAATAATCATCCCTAAAAAGCTCTTCATCTGCCAAGTATGTCAATCTTTATCCTTCACCGAGGGATATACATGCTCTCCATCCTCTACCATCATCATCTGTTCCATGGACAACCACCCTTTCCACTCTTACCACTTCTGCTTCTAGCTCTAAAGGGATAACCTGTCCTTCTTCATCACCCATAGGTATTTCTAGTCAAAACAAAAACTTTTCAGGTATTTGCAATATTTTACCTACCGACTTTGGTAACCATAATAATAAAACAGTGAACAGAGAATATAATAGGGCATTGACATGTCGTGTTCTCCTATAGAGATTGGTAATTTGTCTGTAAAAGGAACTAAGCTCATCACCCCAGAAAACCAATGTGCATTCATGGCAATGCCTGACATTGGGTATTTTCCTTCCCGGACACAAGAACAAGTTGCTGCAGTGTCTACAAGGAATGAAATTGTCTTGCCTCCTATTGTTACCTTGAACCTTGGTTTCTCTTGGGGGTCCCGTGTCACTGATAGTACTGTACACATCAGGGCACTCTGTGGGCTGTCCTATTGTGTATATAAATTCATCCCTGTACATATGAAAGGATTTCCTCCTACCACAGTCACGCTCCCTAGTTTATGTGCGGGTGTTTGCAGTATTCCTACATTTGTGTTCCACTGTGGTACCATGGCCTGCTGCGTCTGTGTTGCTGGGTCTGTACCTGTTGTGCTTATATAGGCACCTGCTGTGGTTGCCCCCCTGGTGGCAATTGCATTTGTAATGGAGCTAGCTGTGTTTGCTGTGCTTGCAGTGCACATGCCTGATTCTGCGTGTGATCTTGGGCACAATGTTCCTGTGGTTCTGTATTATATTGTGGAACATACCCCACCACCCCCTCTTGGAGCTTGCCAATTTTGCTGCATGCCCCCTCTACCGCTACTTACTTTTAAATGTGTTTCTTAGCATTTCTCAGATACAATGATTAAATGACATTTGCATATTCAATAGCAGGTACATGTTTTGTAATATGACAGGCCAATAAGCTTGAACAGAAGGAACAACAAACCAGGGGGAGAGGATAACCAATATTGAGGGAGGGAACATTTAAAAAAAAAAGGAAATAAAGCTATCCAACCAAAAACCAACCAATTTCATTAGTATAGTACATTTGTTTGCTTTCTTAATCAGTATCAGTTCTTATTGCAGTAAGGGATTAATATACGACAGTTGTAGTCTGCATGGGAAAGGGGAGCTTATAATATATCTTAAAAACTCCCCTTTCGGGAGACTCCCTATATGGGGGAGGTCTGTGGATTCTCTATAAGTGCCGCTCTCATACATGTCCCCCATGTTGCAATTCCAACTTCCTTCCAGCACCGTGCTACTTTGAACTCTTGGGAGCCCCACTGCTTGTTGACTAGTATAGGTATGTGTGGGGAATAGGGGTGTGTAAGCTTAGTATTCTCATAACCAAGGAGCCAGACTTCTCTGCCTAGTGTAGTATTAGTGGGTGGGGTACCTGCTTCCTCAGAGGGTGCCACAGAGCGTCGCACAGTTGCACTGGGCAGATCAGGGCCTCCAGAAAGGAATGTTCTGCATTGGGTTTGTCTACTAACCATTTGCCAGTAAAGCTAAACTGGGCTGCCAGGGTAGTAGTATTCTAATTTTGGTAGCTGTATTCCACCCTGTGCCAAAGGGAGTGTCAATATTGTCTTGGACAGTCTATGTCTCTTGGGGTCCCATAGGAAAGTTCTCAGAGTGGCTTCTAATTCTCGAAAAAAAGGGAGCTCTAATGTAATAAGTGACATTTGTGAATCCATATAACAAACATGTTAATATGATCCCCTTTGTAATGGCCACCCTGCTCATAAGCGAGAGTGGTAGACGGGACCAGAATACCATTGATTTTTTTTAACCCCCTCTACCGCTCTCAGTGTGGTTAGGGCATGTGTTTGTTCAAGAGTATGTGCGACCCTTATGCCCAGGTATCTAAAGGTATTATGTTCCCATTTCAATCCCCAGTCCAATGCTGAGGTTATCTTGCTGAAATTCAATCCTGACAGGGGGAACAGGCATGATTTATTTTTTATTAAATGTGATCCCAGAAAACCTTGCCAAGTTGTCTAATATCTCAAGTACCAGTGGGAAGTTGTGGTGTGGCTGGGATAGGTAGAGTAGCACATCATCAGCGTACAAAGAGAGTAAGTGAGTGGCATTTCCTATATGTATCCCAGTCTCAAGGTATTCGTGTCTGAGGTATGAAGCAATAGGTTCCAGTACTAGTATGTAGAGCATAGGAGGGAGAGGGCATCCCTGGCGGGCCCCTCTCTGAATGTCCCATATTTTGGATACATATCGCCCTGTTTTGACTCTAGCAGTTGGGGAAGTGTACAGTATCTTGACCCATCTTCGGAAATACGCTCCAAACCCAAAACTCTTTAATGCCACCTCTATCCGCTCCCAATAAACTGAATTGAAGACTTCAATCGCATGCCACTACGTATTGCTCCTGGCGCCCATTTGTCTGTTCAATTACATGCTGTAGCCATGGTAAGTTCATGGTAGTTTTGCGATGTGGGACGTAACCAGTTTGGTCCATGTGTATTAATGACGCTATACACTGCCGAAGTCGGGATGCCAACATTGTCATGAACAGTTTAACATCGCAATTTAGCATAGCCAATGGTGTATATGAGTCACACTCATCTGCTGGTTTCCGCGGTTTAAGAATGGTTATTATCCATGTTTCCCTCATTGTATCTGGAAGTTTCCCGGTTTCAAAGGTCTCCTCAAAGACCTTCAGGAGTGTCGGTGCTATCGTGCTTTGGTATGTCAAAAACTATGCCGGGAGGCCATCGCTTCCCGGTGTCTACCCTGGAACAGATGCAGTAATCGCCTCCTTTAGGTCTTGCAAGGTGCAGGGTTGGTCCAAGAGACAAGAGATCAAGTTGGTTGGTAGTGAGTGTAGGGAGATTCATTTCAGTGAAGGCCTCTTCTATGTTGTCTGGAGGGATGGGAGCTGTATGGCTATATAATGTAGCATAGCAAGTGGCAAATATGTCAATTATAGATTGCGCTCTCCACGGTTCCCCTCATTCGTCTTTCAAGAGCGTGATCAGTGTTTTGGGGTGATCTCTGCAGCATAGCCAGGCAAGGAGCCTCCGTGACCTAATCTCTCTTCATGTGTGCACGCAGTGCTGGTGGCGTGGTTGAACTTTGATAATCGTTCCCAAGTGTTTTGGTGGTCAAGTCGTGCCTCGCACAGGGTCCTCAGTGACTCTTCCTGTAGGTTGTGTTGTTTCCAATTCCCTCACCTTACTTTCTAGAGCCTCTAGCTCAACTTTTAGTTGTTTCCGAACTCCACCTGCCCCAGCAATGACATCTCATTTAGTGATCACCTTTAGTGTTTCCCAAGCCGTCCCCCATCTTTCTACACCGCCAATGTTTTCTTCAAGAAAAAGGGCCAATTAGTCTCTAAGTTGTTCTCTAAAGGCCGGGTCCAGCAGTGCATCTGTAGGCATGTGCCATGTCGGGACAGGGGTGCGTGGTGTCTCGCAGTTCAACATCACAATTAGGGGAGAGTGATCTGATATTACACAGACCACATATTCTGTGCTTGCAAAGTTCTGCAGGTGTTCGGTACTCACTAAAAGGTAATCTAACTTGTGTGAAGGTCGTTTGGAGAGGAGTAGTAGGAGTAGTCTTGCAGGTCCGGGTATATTTCCTGCCACACATCCACCAAGGCCAATTCTGTCAGTGCAGTATTAAGAGCTGTTGCTGTTGGGGAGGTTCTAGACTGAAGCGCACACAATTAAAATCCCTATCCCATATAAAGAAGGCATCCTTTTAGGGGGTTATAGAGGCGGTCAATGTTAGAATGTGTGCCAGTTTTGCGTGGTTCAGAAAATAGGAATGAACAATTACCATCTCTATGCTACCCACATACCCTTTAAGGATGACGTATCGGCCCTCAGTGTCTCTATCGCAACCTAGGAACTGAAATGGTAATGAGCCATTCACCAACGTGAGGACACCTCTTGCGTACTTAGAGTATGGGGCCCTGTATACTGCTCTGCCCCAATATTTCACTACAGTCTCCTGCTTCTTACTTGTCAGATGGGTCTCTTGTAAGAGGGCTATTGAAATCTTTTTGCACTGTAGGTACGACTTAACCCCGTTTCTGCATATGTACCAAGCCCCTCACATTCCATGTGATAATTTTAATCTGTGCCATGCTTACATACACATTTTCCTAAAGAGCAAGCATTAATGCTCTGTATTCCAGAGCATACATGAATGTGGAACTGTCAGTAATGCAGTGCATGTTTCGAACAGCAACCTTTCAGTATATACTTATATTCTGTGTACTGTAGTGAACAAAAGGTTTCAAAATTCGCTTTGGTTGGATGAATCAAACTAAACTTCAGTAACCAACTCCGGAACATGGGGTTCCAACTGTGCCCAACAGATATGGACTGTTCAGGCCTAGAGGTCGCGTCCCAGAGCAGACACCAGCCAGAAGGACTAGCAGGGGTCGCCTGCCAGCTGTCCTTACGGATCAGGGGGATTCCACCATAGCTCAGTGGGCTAGGTCCCGAGCTCTGGCATACTAGCTTAAGGGTCTCAGGTTAAAGAGATCTGTTGCTACATGAGCTGTTGTATAGGCAGCACGTGCACCAGTGATTAATAGGATGAGATAGGCTCGACTGATCCCGCCTGGGATGCTGCTCACTAGTACAGGTTGAGTTGTTCATTATAGCAAATTTTGGAGAGCTTATCATGGGCAGTGTTCCTTACCCAGCCAAAAGTTAATCTAGAAAGTGTCAGCACCACCCCATGCCATGTAAACCAGCTGGATCACAGCATCATGTGTTGTTAGGATTCTACGATGGTGGAATGGGTGCCTGTCTGTAATGTTGGCCACAGGGGTGCATCGTAGTTATTGGTGGGGTGGATCTGAACCCAGTACGGCACAGAAGGAGAAGGCTTGTTTGTGCTGATTCAATCACTGTTGCGTTCTGCAGATTGCATTCCACAACGGCTCATTGCCATGGTTGCCCTCCTCAGTTGTACCTCAGATTTTAGCAGAAGCTACGCTCTTTGAGTCCTCCCCACGAGCAGACGAGCCCTGAATTGGAGTTGCGTCAGCCAGCTGGGGCGTCCGTTTTCATGGAAAGCTCTGTGTTACTTTGGACGGGCAACGGCTTTCCAGGACGTGCCGGTCGGGTTGGCAATGGGTGCCACTTTCGGTACATCTATCTCATCAGCGCGAATGTAGTCATTCTCTCTGGGTTTCCAGCTATCTTCTGTGCTGGAGGTGCCGCTGTCAATCGCCCTGTGCAGTATATCAGGGGCGGGCTATGTTATGGCAGCCAAGCTTTAATCTAGTGTGTGTGCGGCGCTCTACACTGTGTAATCCCTTCTCCTGCGGTGCTCACATTCCGGTATGGCTACCAATTGTCAGCCTTTAAGTCTGCACCTCTGCACCACCCACATCAGCTGTCCTGTCCGCTAGGCTCCACCACAGAGCTCCAGTTTCTGACACCCAGGTCGTACGCCGACCGTGTTCAATGCTCGTCCCCGTCAGTCCTTGGGATTCCCTAAGGCACTCGGTTGGATGTCTTGTACTCACCACAGTGTGCAGTAGTCCACTGCAACCGCCACCGTCATGTATTCGGCTCACAGGTGCTTCCCAGCATAGGTGTAGTGGAGTGGCGCTTCATGCATGAGCCGCCATCTTGGCCGCCTTTTCCAGTGCGCTCGCCAGATTCAAGTCCGACTTGCAGATATTCCGCAGCCACAGAGATGCCCAGCTTTTCTCGATCTGGGCAGCAGAGGGTGTCGGGCAGCAAATGTGGCTTGCAAGGTACAATAAAAACAGGCTAATAAGCCCTGCTTATAGGATCTTTGTAGCATGAGCTCCAGGCCATGCCCCAGCCCCCTCTATCTCTACATTTTCTGGCTATATGTCCCATCCTTCCGCAATTCCAGCATTGTTGCAGCTGTCTGCCATTAAATCCTCCTCCTCCCTGACAGTTCTGAAATCCACCTCGTCCCCCTCCGCTGGGTCCATTCCCTCTTTGGCAAAAATTGTACCCACTTGCATCTATAGGGTATACTACATTACTTTCCTGCACTGGTTGCATCTCTTGTGTCGCCACACCCTCATTAGTAGTCAATACCGCTCCCTCTATTGCTAGTTTTGACAATTTTTCAGAACTAACTTGTCGTTGGCCCACTCCCCTAGGATGGCTGCTAGCAGGCCTTTTATGTCACCTATAGCTAATGTCATTCCTGATGTCATTCTTTCTAACTGATAAATCAATTTTTTCTCACCTGAAGTCAAACTAGGTAATTTACATTTCAACTTATCCTTGTCCATTTGTGACCACGGAATATACTGTGGTCGTCCTCCCCCTTTCTCTAATAATGGGAATTGTGAAAACCCTGATCCATAATCATACCCTCCTACACTTTGTGTCTTCCAGGTGGGGCTAGTCTCACCCATTTGTCTCTGTTCTCGTAGTGACCTTAATCTACTTACATAAGGCGGGGATACATCCCCTGCACTGTGCAACCATGCTTGTTGTCACTCAGTGTATGGTGTTGGATATGGAGTTTTTTCTATAGGGTCCTCTAAGTATGACCATTTTATCCCTTTCTCTACACACAAATCTTTCGAGATACCACCTGCGCCCTCTCTTTGCGCTTTCTCATTTTCTTGCCTATCTTCATCCAACATCATTATGCCCCAGCTTGTATGACATTCATCCCTTTCCACATCATCAATATGTAGTCTACTTAAAGGCAGTGCTCTATACTCATCTGTGAATGCATCACATGACCTTCCTCGTGTTTCCCTCGATAAAGATCCTTCAACATTCTATTGGGTTTTATTCCCATCTTTATCCCTCATTTGCCTATATAAATCCACAATCCTCTTCCCTATGTGTTCCACTTCATGCTCATCAGCCCATGTCTGTATTCTTGGTATCCCTTGCAGTTCCCTGCGGGGCTCTAATGACCCTCTCTCTTGCGCAAATCATTCTTGTGCTTCAATCAGCGCTATGCTTCTATGAAATAATCTATCTCGTCATCCTTTAGTCCCCTACTTCTGTTCATCTCATCTTCCCTTCTTCTCATCTCTCTTTTCTCTAATTCCTCTTGCCTTTTTGGCAACCTGCATACTTGCATTCTCTGCATTTCTATCTCCTTTCGCTTCTTCTCTTCTTCCGTTCGCTTCCTATCTTTTTCTTTCCTTGCCTCATAACTTCTTCATTCTTTCTTTCGCTTCCTCTCCTTTTCCTTCTCTTCGTTGGTCTCTCGTGTTCTCTTTCTTGCTCTTCCCGCTCTTCTCTTTCTTCCCTTTCTCGAGCCCATCAACGCCCTTAGCACCTAACTGAAGTAATATCTGTCCTCCCATCCATTCATTCTGTACTATTGTTACTCTCATAGCCTTGTCTTTCACTTCCCTTTGTCTCCTTGCTTCTATCTCCATCTGGCTGTCCTTTCTTTCATCACGCTGTTCACTTTCAACGCGTGTTGGCATATATTTGCGTTCTCTACTTTTGCTCTCTTCTGCATTATCCTCACTGTTATAAGTGAATGGATTGTATGTCAGATTAACATTCCATGCTGCTGATTTCAATTCCTCTAAAGGATAAAATCCCTATTCCTCAGTATATGTTCTCTTGTTTTCACTGGGGCAAAGAGGAGTCAAAGGCATTATATCCTCCTCCTTATGCTGACTAAGCAATCACTCCTCCTCAGGTGGATCTTCTTTCCCACTCTGATACATTTTTCACAACTCTAAAACTGCCAATCTTTTCTGTAACTTCTTCCCCTTGTATGTAGCATGCAAATATGTTGTCATATGTCGCAATACTGTTTTTGACAACAAACCCTCTTGAGGCCATGCATGGCATGAGTGTTTTATTAGTCGTGCCTCTAACCCACTCTCCGTGATACTGCCTTATCTTGGGTGTGTATCTCGGCAGTGTCCTGCATAGGTGTAAAAGAGGAATGTCCCCCATGATGACAAGTCGATCTCGACTGCCAAAACTTACCAGAGCTTTTATTCTTTTATTTATTTTATACCATTTATAAGTATACAACACTGATTAATTTGAGCAGGCACCATCAATCACCACTTATTACCCAAAAAAATAATTTTTTAACCAATTTCAAAATATGTACAATGATGTCCTTTTTCTTCTTTCGTTTACACTTTCTATCAATTGTAACTGTTTTTTTAGTATTGATGTTTTAAGAGTCTCTGCTTTATTTAATTATTATTCCCCTTTGATTCTCCTTTGATTTTTGCCCTCCTGATTGACGTAAATCTCTTGATTTAAAAATCTAATGATCACCTTAATTGTTTACTATCATTTATATCTCCTAATCTAGACACAATAAAAGTTTTATACTGACATATTTATAACACCATACATATGTGAACTTTTAAATTGTTTGCGTTCGCCTTTCTATACTATCTTAAGTAAATGTATTGCATCTCATTTTTTATTCAGTTTTGGAGTTTGATATGCCCTCTTCTTTTTGGCTTTGCCTCAGGAATCCTTAAATAATACCCCTATATTTGTAGTTTTAGTGCATACCCTTCTGCCCCTCTTGGACCAGGAAGCGAGGTATCTATTTCTCGTCTTTCTGATCCCCAAAAATCCTGTTCCTTCTATACATATATTTACAATACAGTCCCTCCCCCTATTTTTGCCACCTCTGATGTTCTACTTACATCCGTGGCTCAGCTCAAGTCCCTCAGCATCGACTCTTCCCTAATCAAACAGTTTGTCTTCAGTCCGCAAGGGCACCTGCGGGGACCGGATAGAAATTTCATCAAAGGTGCACCTGCCGACCGATTCTTCTCACACGTGTGTGTTTGTGCACCTGTTTCCACAGGTAGCTCCACGGTCTTCTGGCTAATGGTGGAATCAATCGAGAGTCTAGATCTGGGCCTAGGTCGATTAGACCAGAACCATCCGCACTGCTACCAAAATGTGCTCTAGCACCTTAAAGCGTCTCATGTGCTAAATGGAATTACCAATAATGATCTCAGACCCAAATAACCAGACAGGCTCAAATAATATGGCAAAGTACTACTTTATTATTAGAATAAAAATAAAGGAGGGCAATCTGATGAATTCACGCACTCAAACAGAAGTGTGATTAGGCAAAGTTTTTATACCTCGATATGCGTCATCTTTGACGTTCTATGTGGCAAACTAAAATCTATTGAACGGAGTGATTGGTTAAGGTAACATATGTACCTATAGTATATATAAGTGTTAATAACTTCATTGGCTGTTGTTACGCTCACCTAGTATCCACGGGGACGCCACAGAGCCGGGCTGCTCGCTGGTATACTTCTCAGTGGTTCCCATATGTGGTCTGCGGGGAAGGTTCCGCCTGAAAATACAGGAGGGCTGTGGTCAAGACTGGCCGATCGATGTAAGTATCCTCCCTCCACCCCGTATGATTTCAGCCCCTCTGGGCCCTCTCCTCACCTTGTTGTAGAATTAGGCGTGCTCTCCGTCCTGCCTTCTTTGCAGGGGCGCGTTGTCTTTCATGGGCGTGTGCGGTCCAGTTACTTCACTGACGCCGGCCGTTTGATGTCTTTCAGGTAGGTCTTATTGCAGTTTTTTCGTATTGTTGTTATTCCTGCATGCCTTTCTTTGTTTGGTAATGTCTCTTTTCTCTTAGATATGCGGCGCTTCAGCGTGGCAAACTGGCTTTGTTGAGCCTTGCCAGTAAATGATGGCATGTAATGAGCGCTATGATGCAGTAAGTAAGTGCTATGCGCAGCGCTGCAATGTCTTGCCTTTGCTAATCTGATTCACTTCTTTTCTCGTAGGTCGCAATGTTCTCCCAGCGTGTGTGGAATTTCCGGAGCGTTGCCAGCTGAGAGGCGACCATCCAGGTAAGCCTTTTGAGCAGTTCGTAGTTTTGCAATGTCTCTAATGCCTTATTTAATGTTGTCTTAACTTCCTCTTTCAGGTCTTTCGGTCCGGGAGGCGTGCAGATCCAAGGAAGCTGTTCACAGGAGCTGCGAGTGGATAAAAATGAAGATTGCAGGTAAGATGCTGCTGCTAACGATGTTCCTTTTGTCTCCTTGCAGGTTCTGCTTCTCCGAGGATCGTGGGTATAGCTGGACACGGTGAACGTCACGTTGAAGACTGCAAAGTAATGCGAAGCGTGTTTTCTTGTTCGAGTGTGGTTTAAATAGCCCTAACAAAGTAGTCCAGGAAAAATAGTCCCTAGGCCACCACACCCAAAACACTATACCGCATAGCTTGGTTCCTAGGAGCCAACCTATGTAGATGCCTCCATGTTGGCTGAAAGCCTCAAATAAAGTAGTTCCCTGAACACACGGTGCATGAGCCTAGCGCCATAGGTTCCGGGACTGGCCCCAAGAAGGCTTTTGAAGTGGATGCCAGGCCTTAGAGACCCGAGTCCTGATCCCACCTGGCCAATAGGCTTGCTAGTGGAGATTTGGGACAAGGGTCGTGACACGCTCCCCCCTAAGGCCCCTCCCACGTTGTTCCTTCTGTCTGGCCCAGGTTTAGTTGGGAAGTTCTGATGAAACTTCCTGATTAGACGTGGTGCGTGGATGTTCTCACTGGGCTCCCAGGATCTATCTTGGGGTCCGAATCCCTTCCAATCGACGAGATAATATAACTTGGACCTAGAGTATTTAGAGTCCAGGATATCTCTGACTTCGAATTCTGGTTCTCTGTCAATAAGTATGAGCTTAGGTGGTGTCCCAATACGTGTACCGGGTTGCATTGGTTTTAAGAGGGACACATGAAATACCGGGTGGATTTGTAGATTAGGTGGTAAATCCAGTTTGACTGCTGCTGGGTTGATAATTGCCTTGATGGTATAGGGTCCTAAGTATCGGGGATTAAATGTCCGGGTTCCCTTGATGGGTACAAATTTAGCGGCTAACCAAACCTTGTCTCCTACTTGATAGTCAGGGGCTTTTTTTTGGTGTTGGTCAGCAAATTTCTTTTGTTTCTCCTTGGCATAAATAAGATGTTCCTTCGCCTTTTTGAAGGCCTGAGTGATGGTTGTGTGAAGAGTCTTTACCGCTGGCATTTCCAAGCTAGCTGGGCAGTCTAGTATAGAGGTACGTGGATGTCTGCCATTAAGGGTACAGAAGGGCGTTTGTCCTGTACTTGAATGCAAGGAATTGTTATATGCATATTCGGCTATCCATAGTAAGTCTTTCCAATTCCTTTATTCGTGGTGCAGCATGCACCGTAAATATTGCTCGAGCGTCTGATTGGTCCTCTCGGTTTGGCCATCCTTTTGGGATGGTGACTGGTAGATAACCGGACATCAATCTGCACAATAGCACAACATTTTCTCCAGAAGTTGGATACAAACTGGCTGCCTAGATCAGAGACCAGAACTGATGGGAAGCCATGTAGCTTAACAATGCACTCCAGGAACACTTTTGCTAAAGTGGATGTGTATGGGAGGCCTTTGAGAGGAATAAAGTGTGCCATCTTTGAGAATAAGTCCACGACTACAAGAATGGTGTTGAACCCTTGACTGGGAGGTAGGTCAGTGATGAAGTGGAGGGAAAGAGTGTTCCATGGAGTGGGAGGAATATCCAATGATTGTAAGAGACCAGATGGTTTTTGTTTTTGTGATTTATTTTGTGCGCAGACACCACAGGACTGAATATACTGGATGATGTCCTTACGCCAGGTAGGCCACCAGAAGTTCTGTTTCACCTTAGGTAGGGTTTTGGCAATCCCAGGGTGCCCTTCGATCAGTGAATCATGATAACTTGAAATAATATGTTGTTGTAATTCCTTCTTGGGTACATATAGGCGATCCCTAAAAAAGGGTAAGTGGTCCTTGATGGAATATTGTTTTCCTTGAGTTTGCCATGCAAGGAAAGCATCTGGATTCATTGTCCGTTGAATTTCTTTTCGTAGTTCTGCTTGTGTTAAGGCTGTCATGATACCCAAGAGTTTGTCTTCAGGTATAATGGGTACTGGGTCTGGAGTTGTATGTACCATTTCATCAATGCCCATACGAGATAAGGCATCAGCCTTTCCATTCCTGAACCCTGGTCGAAACGTGATTACATAATCATATTCGGCGAAGAAAAGGGCCCACCGCAATTGGCGCGAGGACTGTGCCTTGGCTGTTTTGAGATATTGCAGGTTTCAGTGGTCCGTGATGACTGTAATGGTGTGTCTGGTCCCCAGAAGGTAGTGCCGCCAGGCTTTAAAGGCGGATTTGATAGCCAGGAGTTCTTTGTCAGTGATGGCATAATTAATCTCTGGAGGTGAGAACTTTTTTGACCAGAAGGCCACAGGATGTAGTTGGCCGGTTTCTGGGTCTCTCTGTGAAAGGACAGCCCCCATTGCCATACTGGAAGCATCAGTTTGAACGACATAAGGGAGGTCTGGACGAGGATGTTGCAGGATTGGAGTGGAGGTAAACCTTCGTTTAAGTTCCTGAAAAGCTTTTTCTGCTTCTTCGGTCCAAGCAAACCTTTTATTGTTTTTTCGTAACAGTACTGTGATTGGATGCAGCACCTGAGAGAAGTCTGGGATGAACCGGCAGTAGAGGTTCGCAAAGCCCAGCATTCTTTGTACCCCTTTCAGAGACATCGATGATGGCCATTTCAAAATGGCGTCTACCTTGTACACGTCCATTCTGATGCCTCCTGGAGTAAGGATAAAACCAAGAAACTCTACTTCGGTGACGTGAAAAAAGCATTTTCCAAGCTTTGCATATAAGCGATGTTGGCGGAGCTTGGTGAGGACTGAACGAACGTGCCTGATATGATCTCGTTTCGAGGCTGAGTACATTATGATGTTGTCTATGTACACTAAGGCACAAACATCAATTAATTCTCTGAAGACGTCATTCATGAACTATTGAAATGCCGCGGGAGCATTGCATAACCCGAAGGGCATGACTTGATATTCATACAAGCCGTATTTAGTATGGAAATCGGTTTTCCACTCATCTCTGCTTCTGAATCGGACCAGCTGGTATGCTCCAATTTGGTATAAATCCGGGCATCTTTGACTTGGTCTAGCATCTCAGGGATAAGTGGCAAGGGGTAGCAGTTCTTCACTGTGATCTGGTTTAATGCGCGGTAGTCAATACAGGTCCTCAAGTCCCCTTCCTTCTTCGGTACGATGAACAAAGGACTGGCTGCCGGGGACTTCGATGAGCGGATAAATCCCTTTGCAAGGTACTGGTCTAAATAGGATTTCAAATGAAGGTTTTCTGGTTCTGTGAGAGCATAGATCCAGCTGCAAGGGATTTGTGCACCAGGAACAAGGTCGATCTGACAGTCATAGGGCCTGTGCGGCGGCAATGTGTTTGCTTGGTACTTTCGGAATACATCCTGGAAATCGTGGTATTCACTTGGCAAGATATTAGTTACTCCCAGGGTTGATACTGTCACTCCGGGAGTCATGGGAATACAGACATCGGGTGTCTGCTCTAGATAACAGCAGGCAGGGGAGCAGTTGCTGGGGAAGGTTAATTTCCGTGCCCGCCAGTCTATCAAAGGGTTGTGAGCAACTAACCATAGCATCCCTAGTATTAGCCGGAACAGAGGTGCCTTGATGAGATCGAACGAAATAGACTCCCGATGTCCATCCTGGTACAGCAAGGTTACCCCGGCTGTGCACTGGGATACTGGTCCGGAAGCGATTTCTGTCCCATCCACAGTGGTTACCTTGTCCATGGTCGGCTTGGAACATAAAGGAAGCCCCATCTCTGCTGCCAGTTCTTGATCAATATAATTTCCAACTGCTCCGCTGTCGATGCATGCTTCAACGGCATGCATCCTTGATGACCGTTGGTGGTTAATTAAGATTACTGGTATTCCAAAGTGCGAGGTCAGCAACTCTTTCTTCTCACTCGACAAACTGACCTCTACGTTTGCTGAGCTTGGTAGTTTTCCGATTCGTTAACTTCATCCTTTTCTGTGGCCCCGACTATTCTCCTTGGGGGCTTTACTGGGCAGTCCTTCAGGAAATGTCCTGGTTTCCCACAATACAAACAAAGTTGTTGTTGTCTTCTTTTATCCCACTCTTGTTTTGCTAATGGAGGTCGTATCCCTCCGATCTGCATGGGTCCTACAGCATTTTCTGGCACACGTGATGTGTTGTCCCTTGGTCGAACATACATGGCCCGAGGGTCCGTTTTAGACCGGTCTGCTTTTCGGTCCTGCAACCGGTGGTCTAGCTGCACGACTAAATTTATGAATTCGGTACAGTCTCTGGGGGGATCAACCACCTGGGCTAAGGCATCCTTTAATTCGCCTCGTAAGCCTCGATGGAATAACGTGGTTCTTTTGTTTTCTGGCCACCCAGCTTCGGCAACCAGTCTATTGAAGGTAGCAATGTACGTTAACAAGTCCTGATTCCCCTGTCGGAGGGATAAGAGTTTGTTGTCTAATGCTTGTTCCTGGGTATGGCAAGCAAAAAGTTTTTCCATTTCTCTCTAGAACCCCCCAAAGTCATGTAACAGAGGATCATCATGGGTCACCAATGGCACCGACCAATCCGCTGCACTACCACTCAGGTATGACAAAACAAAAGCTACCCGATCTTGGACGTTTGGAAATTCTCCAGGCCTACAAAGAAAGTGAAGGCGACACTGATTTATGAATGCTGCATACTTCCGTGGGTCGCCTGAGAACCTTTCTGGTGGTGCCAGGGGAACTGTTCCAGGTAATGTGATCTGTACTGGAGTGGGGGTAGTGGATGGTAAGGTGGGGTTTTGCATCAGTGGATTGCTCGCAGGCAGAGGAGTCTGTCCTGCCTGTGATTGCATGAACTGCCTACCGATCTCCTCAGTGCGATCCTTGGTCACTACTAGGTCTCTCCGGAGAGCATTAGTCTCTTGTCGGGCAGAATGAACCTCGGCACGAAGTTCCCCTAACAATTGGGCCAATTGGTCCATTTCCAATGTCTCCATGGCGCCCAGGTGGATTAGTTATGGTAGGCTTTGCGTTCTGTTACGCTCACCTGGTATCCATGGGGACGCCACCCAGCCGGGCTGCTCGCTGGTATACTTCTCAGTGGTTCCCAGATGTGGTCTGTGGGGAAGTTTCCTCCTGAAAATACAGGAGGGCTGTGTTCAAGACTGGCCGATCGAGGTAAGTATCCTCCCTCCACCCCGTATGATTTCAGCCCCTCTGGGCCCTCTACTCACCTTGTTGTAGAATTAGGCGTGCTCTTCGTTCTGCCTTCTTTGCAGGGCGCGTTGTCTTTCATGGGTGTGTGCGGTCCAGTTACTTCACTGACGCTGACCCGTTTGATGTCTTTAAGGTAGGTCTTATTGCTGTTTTTTCGTATTGTTGTTATTCCTGCATGCCTTTCTTTGTTTGGTAATGTCTCTTTTTCTCCCTTAGATATGGGGATCTTCAGCGTTGCGAACTGGCTTTGTTGAGCCTAGCCGGTAAATAATGGCGCATAATGAGCGCTATGATGCGGTAAGTAAGCACTATGCGCAGCGCTGCAATGTCTTTGCTAACCTGTTTTCCTTCTTTTCTCGTAGGTCACAGTGTTCTCCCAGCGTGTGTAATTCCCGGAGCGATGCTAGCCGAGAGGCGACCAGCCAGGTAAGCCTTTTGAGCAGTTCGTAGTTTTGCAATGTCTCTAATGCCTTCTTTAATGTTGTCTTTACCTTCCTCTTTCAGGTCTTTCCATTCCGGGAGGCGTGCGGATCCAAGGAAGCTGTTCACAGGAGCTGCGAGTGGATAAAGATGAAGATTGCAGGTAAGATGCTGCTGCTAACAATGTTCCTTTTGTCTCCGTGCAGGTTCTGCTTCTCCGAGGCTCGTGGGTATAGCTGGACACGGTGAGCATCACGTTGCAGACTGCAAAGTAACGTGAAGCGTGTTGTCTTGTTCGGGTGTGGTTTAAATAGCCCTAACAAAGTAGTCCAGGTAAAATAGTCCCTTGGCCACCACACCCAAAACACTATACCGCATAGCTTGGTTCCTAGGAGCCAAGCTATGTGGATGCCTCCATGTTGGCTGAAAGCCTCAAATAAAGTAGTTCCATGAACACGTGTTTTTCACGTTGCATGAGCCTAGCGCCATAGGCGCCAGGACTGGCCCCAAGAAAGCTTTTGAAGTGGATGCCAGGCCTTAGAGACCCGAGTCCTGATCCCATCTGGCCTATGGGCTTGCCAGTGGGGATTTGGGACGAGGGTCGTGACAGCTGTCCCTTATCTGGTGGGCATGCCTTGAACCACCTCTTAATTCGTATAATACTGATTATAGCAGTAAAAATGGTAGCGGATTGGTCTTTGCAACATTGTATAGCATGTTGCTACATAGACCCTCTGATTAGTCGGCATGCATTCCCAACTTTGGACTTTCGGCTCGTTAGCAGCACATAAGCAAAACGAAACTCAGGTGCCATAAGCAACGTCAGACTACTCTCCACTACCCAATTACTCCATCGTCCCTCATCAGTCAGGCCCAAGCCAAGGCTTCTCCTTTGTAGTTGACCTCAAAACCTGTTCTCTGTTCTGCAACATTCAAGGGAATTTCTTCATTTGGGCTTAATGAATAGGCCTTGTTTTCAACTTCTGAATCACGTGTGAGGAGACCACAAATGTATCAATTTCGACCTTCTATTTGCTGCTATTTGAGTTAATTCACTCCATTTTACATAGGTTTTCTGCATCTTTAATTGTCTAATACTTGGCTCTTGCACATGTTTTTCTCCTTTGCTTAATCTAAGAGAAATATGTCTTACATACTTAGCTTATCCATTTTACTCCCCTTGTGCTTTGCAATTATTCCTTGAAGTAGCCCATTATTGAGGAACCTTTCCAATGGACACTAAATTCTGGACCTCAGCGCCCACCTTTGTATACATATAACTTATTGTCTGTGTCGCATGAGACTGGTAACAACGGAGTAATTATGGTTCCTCCACTCCGTTTTTTTTAAAACTGATTCTAGTTTTGGTTACACTTTTTTTTTGCTCATGCGCCAAATAACACCAAAGAAATGAAACTTGACTCAACTTTGTGATAAAAAATGATATATTTTTAGTGAAATTGCCCTTTAAGATGACATGTGTTTCGACGGTCAACACCGTATTTTTCAAATATGGGCTATACTCAATGTTTGAACATATAATTAACCAACATTGGGAAAAAAACACATGTGAATATTTGTGTTAACAATTATTAGAGATAAACATGAATATACATTAAGCACAAAGTGTTGGGTAGACACAAAAGGAGGGGCATAGGGGAGGAATGATTGGGGTAAAAAAAGTAATAAAACATGAAAAGAAAAAGAGAGAATACAATACATTGATTAGTTTCGTTAATCATCTTAGTATCTATCTCTTTCTTTCTGTATCTTGTTCAATGCAGCTTGGTTATAAAATCTGCCTTACCCAATTTTCCGTCTTGACAAATGTGAAAGAGCCTTTCAGCATGCGAAAATAGTCATGGGTTCAATCCCAGCCTGTCCAAAAAATCTGGTATGAGTATTGTAACCATAAAGATTCAAAAATGATTTTTGCTGCTAGTTAAATGTTCTGCCGCTATCTAAATTAGGATGGTGTTTGAGGCTATGGCAAACGTGTGTACTTTAACAATTTTTAAACAAATTTTGGGCAGTTATGAAGTTAGATTACTGATTCATTCAGTATTTCTAATGCCAAGAAAATATGTTTGCTCAAATTTCACTCACACGTCCACAGTAGTGACCCACGGTTTGTTTTAAAATTCTTTAGCCTTTTGCTGTGATCGCAAGTTTATTTCATTTTCCTTTCTCTCAAATTTGGCCCGAAGAAAGAGGTTCGACAGGGTGATTGCACTCTCATTCCTCCAGGTGCATTGATTTATAGAAACAACACCCACTCTCTAAATGTTACATGATACGCGTGATGGTTTATTAGTTTTAATGCGCATGTGCTGTGTGTAGGCACGGATCGCTATCCGATTTGTGCATACATACTCCCCTGTTAGGGCTTACCTGAATATATCTAGCACCTTGCCGTCCGTACTATTTGGTCCGCGTTCGCCATCGGACTGAAAATAATACCTAATATGTTGTCCTTGCGGTCACCTAGCAACCACCGTAGTCCTTCTTTCGTGTTTATTTCGACCGCCATCTTGTGAGTGTCAACTAACTGTTCTCATGGGGCCTGACCATCTTTTGTCCTTTTTTGATTTTTAGCTGGTCTCGTACCCGAATGGTATATCTTGTCTTACTTCTTTACGTTCTCATTTTCGTAGAGTTTTACAAGGAGAGATTGTTTGCAACCATTATGATATTCGATCGAGTATATCATGACACATTTCTTTAATTTTACTTATCATTTTTGAACAGTTCTTTCTTATTTTAAATTAAACATTCATTTTGTTACTTAAATCTGCTCTATTATATTATTATTTTGGTGATCCACCGACCCATGTAATTAAGACACAAAAGTTTGGGACTGATGTATTAGTAGAAAAACCATTGTTCCGGACATACCATTCATCTAAGGTAATGTAATCCATGTTAGTAGCTGCATGAATATATTCAATCTATTTGCAATGTTTCACTGGTTTAAAGTGGCACTTGAATGTGATATTGGTGCTTTTAACTGCTGTATACGTTGTGATTTTGATACTCAACCTAAGACCAAGTTTTGAACCAATAATCATTACTCATTAAACAAACTTTATAGAAATGAGAACATGTCGTTGTCTGAATTTAGACCTTTCTCCACTGTCCGGAATTTACAAATTAATTTCGCTTCTTCTTGTCTCAAATTAAGTTCTTGATTTCCTCCCCTGGTTCCAAGTGTCACTTTTTTTAGGCCCAGGAACCTAATGGTTTTCTTGTCACTCAGCTGGTGATTCTTCTGCCAGTGATGTGCTAATGGTAGGTTGACATCCTGGCTTCCAATGCTTGACATATGTTCTCAAATCCTTACTCTAAGCCCCCTAATGGTGCTTCCTATGTATACTAGTTCACACTGACATATGATGGTGTAAATAACATATTTAGATTTGCAATTTGTGTTTGATTCCAAACTTGTCCTCAAAAACTGCTGTGTTGTCCATAGCATGTTTGCACATGGAGCATGAACTGCATTTCCTGAAGCCCACAGGTAATTGCGGTAGCCATGTAGGAGTGTTCATAGGTTTTTCATCTGGAAGAAAGGAAGGGCTCAAAATGTTCTTCAGTGTTCTTGCTCGTCTGAAAATAACTGATGGGCTATCTTCAATTAGATCTTTAATATGTGGATCTAGTTTCAACAGGTGCAAGTTCCTTTTTAAAATCTTTCTCAAAATTGAGTTATTTGCACAATAGGTTGTAATGAAGTGTATTTGTTCTGGTTTGCAGACTTTCTGCTTGCTTGGAGTTAAGGTGGCTTCCCTGTTCAGTTTCCTTGCTTGACTACGTGCTTTCGCTATGCTTCTCCTGGCATAGCCTCTAGCTGAAAATTTAGATGTTAACAAATCACATTCTTCATCAAAAAGCTTTTTGTTCCGTGCAGTTCCTCCCTGCTCATATATATTCTCCTTTGGGAATGTTCTTAATTACAGGGTTGTAGTGGCAACTCATTGCAAACAGCGTTAAGCTGGCTTCTGTTTCCTTCCTGTAAGTTCTTGTCTTAATTTGATTGTTGGTGACATGAATAGTTAGATCCAAAAAGTTAATCTCAGATATACTAGTATTCCCAGTAAATTCTATTCCTAATGGATTACAATTTGCTGTTATTCTGAAATCTTCCGAATCGACATCCTAGCTCATAGCTGCAGTTCTATTGAACAAGATACAGAAAGAAACAGATGGATGCTAAAATGATTAATGAAACTAATCAATGTATTGTATTCTCTCTTTTTCTTTGCATTTTTGATTCCTTGAAGTAGCATCATTGATCCCAGGCCAATAGACTCCTCTTTATTCCTCACACAAAGCTGTTTTTCCAGCATCTCCTGACTCTGCAGCCCTGGTCTATCTCTGAGGTAGCTTGGATGGTTTTAATATGAAGTAACCATACAAAAGGGTACAAATGTCAATTGACAAGTACCAACCCTCTTAGCATTTATGGTGTAGAAACACCCAACAAAAAATCAACTAATCCCTTCCACTAGGCAGCAATTACCTGATAAAATGTTGGTCTAGACAAAGACATTATTGATATATTTTCTTTTCTTTTCTTATTATTATAAACTTATCAATATCATCATAAAAAGGTGTATACAAACACCAATACAATAGATTAACTAACAATCGTTAAAATCTGAATTATAATAAAACACCACACCAACCAGTGACCTTGTGTCTCAGAAGCATTCATCGCATACCCTTTCATACCCATTCAAACCAATATCATTCATACTTGTGCAAAAGCAACCACAATCTATATCATATGTTCTAAAAAAGGAAAGAACAATCAGTCTATCCCATAGACCATTGGATGCTAACCAGTATTTCCAGTCATAAAGTGTATCAAATATATTTTAAAAATAGTATATATTGTCAGATTACTTTCAATATATTCAATTGCCACATTGCTTTTTATATAACCCAAGTAGTGTTCAACTCCTAAATGGAGTGGCAACTATGGTCGTGTCGACTCGAGTTTCAGGCAACTGATTGGTTGACAATTTCCAACCAGTGCACCTCATCAAGACATGTAGATATAAAATTACACTTTAAAAAAAAAAAAATGTTTTAAGCTGGTGTGTGATTGAATTCGATTGACAGATGTTCACCTGTATTTATTCTCCATACTCCATCACAACGACGCTGTTGTTGTTAAGCAGAGCTATACCAGATTGGTGAATTAGTTCAGGTGAGAGATAGTGAAAGTTGTTCCACAAACTTGAACCTCACACCGATGGTCAGGGAAAATCAAGGCAATGCTACCTCCCTCTGTTCTGTTCGTGAGTCCCTGTGTCAATATCTCTGTTGTATCTGCTCAAAGTGATGCCCTGTCGATGATCAGGCAATAATCCCAAAGGTACGGAATTATATGTGCACTTCCTCGTTAGTCCAGATAGACATAGAGAGTCTGACAATGCCCCCTTGGGGGAATTACTCCCAGAGTCTGCCACCGGTCTTTTCCAGCAAATTGTATCTAAGTCGGGCCCAAGTTTCAAAATGTAACCGCTGTGTTCCGCAGCAGTCAAATACCCAGCCATTATCCGGTGAAACGTTTCACATGTTTCCTTAAATCCTCTAGATCAAAAATCAAGAGGAGCGGTCAGTATCAACGTCCTGTAATTGTTAATACCAAGTGAGACACTTGAGGAGATTATGGATCACTGCACTTGTCACTTCATATACATTCCTTTGTGTAATTATATAGGGTTTTGGGACTGTTGCTTGATGTGGTGGCTAAGGGTATCCTCAAACCCCTGATTCAAAATAGCATACAAGTAAGTCACCCCTTTGTCATGCACCTGTCCTTAAAGATAATCAATTTGAGACGACTGGTTATTTCTTTACAAGTGTTTTATTAACTAGTTGCCCCTATGTCAACACCGGTTTCAACCTCCTATGGTCCTCATCAAGACAGGGCTAATAGTCATTAGTAACATCATCAAAACATAATCAAGATATTCAATTCAATTACAGTCAATTAGACATACACAAATGAGTGGGCAATGGGGAGGATCAGAGAAGGCAGAGAGATGGGAGATATATATCTTTCATTATTCCGGTAGATAAATTATACATTAGATGTTACACATTAAATACCACCCTTGCTCATCTTAAGTGCTGCTGTGGAGGAAGGGCACACCCGTATCATTGTGAATCCCTTCCTTCGTGCCTGTAAATACTTACTTTCCATTCAAGCTTAGCTCCACTCATGAATTCATTCATTTTTTAGGGGGATATTCCAACTCCCTCGTTTAATATTTATAAAACTCAAAAATGCGCATAGAGTATACCACAAAGTAAGCTTACCTCGATATCTGTAACTTCCAATGTAGTTGCCCATTGTTAATCTAACTGTTATATGAAGGATACAGTCCTTTCCAGACCTGCAAATGTCACAGCATTTTTTTGCCTATAAGGGCTTCTGTATCTCTGCCCATTATTGTACTACTGCTTACACAGTCTATTCTCTAACAGTTTCCCAGCTCTGTAAAGGGTGTTGCACTGTATGCCTTTATCCAGTTTGAATTTGCATTGTCCGAATTATATACTGGGTAGAACACCCATTTATAATGGCCAGCAAAGATTGCTATCATTGATATTTGAATCCTTTTGTTCCTTACCTTGCTCATCCTAAATTTCTCTTAAGCACTTGCACCGCTCCACGTGCATGTTTTGCAGCAGCCACCATTTTGCAAACTGTATTTATTATTGTTTACACTGTGATGTCGCACGTCGTGCGTGTGAAGTGACACATTCTAAATTTGGCCATTTTGAATAATGTTATGTATACAAGTGCATGCGTAGATGCATATTCCATGCAAGTCTGTAACATAATGGCTACCTATCTTGCTACTGATACACTGTAACCTTCTGGCAGCTTATATCATTCTTGAATGTATTTTTATACAGATAATAGATATTTAACATACACGTTACTTATTCATTATTGAATTGCTTCCGGACACAACCGAAAATAGATGATCATTTTGTTTTACCTGACCAATATTACATTCTACATTAAAATGTAGTGCAGTATATCAGTAATTATTCAATATTAAGTTGTTATCCAGAACATTGTGTACCTATTCAGGATGGATTATATATTATTGAACTAGCTAATATAACCTCTCAAAGGTAGCCCGTACTTGCTTATACCAGGTTTGAGTCTCTTCTTCATATGCATTCCGCTTTACTCAACTTCAACAATTAGTTTGGGATGAGTTACATTCATGTATCTATAAATACATCTACTAATTAGGTTGTGCACAAACTTCATCTAATAAAAATCCTATACAATATATAGCATTGAATTGGGAGTTCCAGGTTATTACTGTTAATTCATACAAGTTACTTATAAAAATGCCACCGTTTCATTGTCTGAGTTTAATCCAATCTCCATTGTGCACAGCTTGCAAATCATTTTTGCTTCCATCTGTCTCAATTTGAGTTGTTTGTCCCCTCCTCTTTTTCCGAGGGTGACCTTCATCAGTCCAATAAAACGTAGGTCTCGTTTATCATCCAACTGATGGACCGTTTGCCAGTGTGCTGCTAATGGGAACTTGGGGTCTGGACTTCCCACAGTATACAGATGCTCCTGTATCCGGAATCACAATTCTCTAATTGTACTGCCAATGTATATTTTCTGGCATTTGCATATGATTGCATATACGACACACTTCGTTCTACAATTGATCATTTCTTTTATTTTTATTTTCACTCCCCTCATTGCATTGACTTCTTGGGTATTATTATTTGCATATTTGCACATTGTGCACGTCCCACATTTTGTAAAGCCAATTCACCAAGTGGTGCTTTCTTGTCTGGTTTTAATACGATCTGATGTCCATCTTTCCATCATGGCCACTCTAGCCATGTTATGTTTTCCACTGCAGGAAGCTTCTATATGTCTTCAGCCTCTGGGATGAAAAGCTGCCAAGGCATCAATCCAAAACATTTCTCGTTGATGGAGTAATCTTGACACATCACCTTCTCTTCTTGGGCAGGTAACCTGTTCCAGTCTGACAAACTGCAGTTGCGCTATTGTGTGTCTCCTTTCCATAAAATGAACAGCCACTGGTGATCGTTGATTTTGTGTGCGATTTTGAGATTTATGCTCAGTCCACCTTTGCTTTGCCTTTCGAATTGTGAGTCTGACATAGTATATGCTGCATGGGCACCTCAATGCATAAATAACATTTGTAGAATCACAAGTGCAACAAGACTTCCTGCAAATATTTTGTCCTGTATAAGGATGATAAATAGTGGATCCTTTAATCACATTGTTGCAGTGTTGGCATGCAAAGCATGGGAAAGTCCCAACTTTTGCAAACCTGGGTTTCACTCTATAGTCACATTCAGCATGTACCAAAACATTTTGCATAGAGGACTTATTCTTATACGCAAAAACCAGCAAAGAAAAAAACAGATCAACAGTAGTGCTATCATGCTGCAATATATGCCAGTGCTTGTAGATTATCAGGGTAATTCATAGAATTTCGCACAAAAGTGGCGCACGCGGCTGGCGCACAGTGTGCGCGTGCGAATGTCTGCGCCAGCCGCGTGCGCTAAAATTGATTTCCGCGCACAGCGTATTCATGGATTTTAGCCTCCAAAACCAGCCGTGGCACAGAGTGGCGCAGCGACCCTGCAGCACCGCCAGTTACGCCCCCAAGAACGCCCTTGCGCAAGGAAAAGCCATCAAAATTCCTAATTCAGCGCAAAGGGCTGCGCTAACCCTGGACCAGTTTACAGGGCTGCCAAACAGCAAACGCCAAGCGGGGAAAGTGTATTACTGGGGAGCGCGAGAAGTTTCACACGTGAAAGGGCCTGTGCGAGTGGGGTACGTGTATTACTGGGGTTCGCGGGAAGTTTCACACGCGATTTCAGCAGGGTACGTGTATTACGGGGTTCGCTGGAACTTTCACATGCGATTGGGCTTGGTACGTGTATTTCAGGGGTGCGCAGGAAGTTTCACACGCGATTGGCCTGGGTACGTGTATTTCGGGGGTGCGCGGGAAGTTTCACACGCGATTGGGCTTTGGTACGTGTATTTCAGGTGTGCCCGGGAAGTTTCACACGCGATTGGCCTGGGTTCGTGTATTTCAGGGGTGCGCGGGAAGTTTCACACGCGATTGGCCTGGGTACGTGTATTTCAGGGGTGCGCGGAAAGTTTCACATGCGATTGGCCTGGGTACGTGTATTTCAAGGGTGCGCGGGAAGTTTCACACGTGATTGGAGTAGGGTACGTGTATTACCAGGCTGCGCATGAAGTTTCACTCGCGATTTTGATGTCAGAGCGGGGAACGCGTATTTTGGGGGTGCGTGGGGAGTCCTACACGTGAATTGGCAGTGTGGGTCCCCCCAGGTGTCCCCTCTACCTCCTTCACGGCCCCTGCAGGCAGCCCACACCACAGGGGACTACCCTGCACCCCTGGTCATGTCCCGCAGCCAGCACACCCCCAGCCAAGCCACATGTCACGTTGCAATATGATCACCAACTCATGTCTCCCAGCACCCCCACCCTCCAGCAGTGCAGGGCACCTGTCAGCAGATCCCCACACATGTCCCCCATCACCCCCACCCCCCAGCAGTCAGGGGCACCTGCCAGCAGGCCCCCACACATGTCCCACACATGTCCCCCTGCACCCCCACCCGCCAGCAGTCAGGGGCACCTGCCAGCAGGCCCCCACACATGTCCCCCTGCACCCCCACCCCCCAGCAGTCAGGGGCACCCCCCACACATGTCCCACACATGTCCCCCTGCACCCCCACCCCCCAGCAGTCAGGGGCACCTGCCAGCAGGCCCCCACACATGTCCCCCTGCACCCCCACCCCCCCCAGCAGTCAGGGACACCTGCCAGAAGGCCCCCACTCATGTCCCACACATGTCCCCCTGGTCGCCCACCCCCCAGCAGTCAGGGGCACCTGCCAGCAGGCCCCCACACATGTCCCCCAGCACCCCCACCCCCCAGCAGTCAGGGGCACCAGCCAGCAGGCCCCCACACAGGTCTCCCTGCACCCCCACCCCCCTGCAGTCAGGGGCACCTGCCAGCAGGCCCCCACACATGTCCCCCAGCACCCCCACCCCCCAGCAGTGCAGGGCACCTGCCAGCAGGCCCCCACTCATGTCCCACACATGTCCCCCTGCACCCGCACCCCCCAGCAGTCAGGGGCACCTGCCAGCAGGCCCCCACACATGTCCCCCAGCACCCCCACCCCCCAGCAGTCAGGGGCACCAGCCAGAAGGCCCCCACACAGGTCCCCCTGCACCCCCACCCCCCTGCAGTCAGGGGCACCTGCCAGCAGGCCCCCACACATGTCCCCCAGCACCCCCACCCCCCAGCAGTGCAGGGCACCTGCCAGCAGGCCCCCACTCATGTCCCACACATGTCCCCCAGCACCCCCATCCCCCAGCAGTCAGGGGCACCTGCCAGCAGGCCCCCACACATGTCCCACTCATGTCCCTTTACACCCCCACCCCCAGCAGTGCAGGGCACCTGCCAGCAGGCCCCCACTCATGTCCCACTCATGTCCCCTTGCACCCCCACCCCCCAGCAGTGCAGGGCACCGGCCAGCAGGCCCCCACACATGTCCCCCAGCACCCCCACCCCCATGCAGTGCAGGGCACCTGCCCGCAGGCCCCCACTCATGTCCCACTCATGTCCCCCAGCACCCACACCCCCAAGCAGTCAGGGGCACCTGCCAGCAGGCCCCCACACATGTTCCCCAGCACCCCCACCCCTCAGCAGTCAGGGGCACCTGCCAGCAGGCCCCCACACATGTCCCACACATGTCCCCCTGCACCCCCACCCCCCCATCATTGACAGTTGCTGTGGTATCCACCCCTGCTGGATCTCCGACTCCCGACTGAGGGAGGGATGGGATCCCCACCAAGCTGGCTGCGTTGGTCAGGGCAGGTCCACAGGGGGCCCTGGTGGCATCTGGGCCAGAAGACGGCATGGAGGATGACTGGCGCATAGTCTCCACAGAGGAGGGGAGGGCCGCCAGAGTGGCCGAAACATGTACAAAACCCCCGACCATGGACACTCCCAACTGGGCCACGTTGGCATGCTGCTCTTCGTGATGACGTGCGTGCTCCCCCCCCGGGAAGCATGCACGTCATCACGAATGTCACGCGTGCGCAACGCGACACCAATCAGGACCTTCTCCATATGGCCAGGGGTCCCCTCGTATGCAGGTAGAGGAGGGTCAGATGACATGGACATCCCCCCTACCTGCGGACGGGCCTGGGATGGGGCATCGCTGCTGGTGCATGGTGGTGCAGTCACAGGGTCAGGGACAGCGACATGCACAGGCCCCTCCGCTGTGACCTGTGCTGCCTCCTGCCCCTGGACTGCACCACTTGCACCAGTGGTACCACCCCCACCAGGCCCCATGTGCGGCTCAGTAGCGGCCTCCTCCTCCTCTGTGGAAACCACCAACCTGGATGGCTCCACACCGTCTTCCGCTGTTGCAAGCCCCTGTGGGGGCTCACCCACCCCTTCCGCTGCAGCCGTAGTGGCAGACGCAGCACCAGTCCCCTCACTCCCGGACGATGGTAAATTCTGGGAGGGTGACTGGGCCTTGCGTCGCCGGCTGGTGGGGGCATCCCCGCCGCTTTGCTCCACAGCGCCGTCTCCACCCTCTTCATCACTTGCCGCTGTGTAGAGGGAGACATAGAACACAAGCATCAGGGTACTGTACAATGGTCCCATAGACAGGAAGCAATAGCAGATGAGTGGCACTGTCAAACATCACTTCCATCATGTCCCTCCACAACACATGGGTCAGTGCAGGCAAAACACATGCAGTAACAGGCATGGCGCATGCTATGAACATTAGCATACATGTCTAAGGGACTCTTCAAACATACAATGCTGGTTTGAAACTCACATGCATCATGGGTCATGCCCATCACATGCACACACTTCACCCTAGTTTCATCCATCTGGCCTCGTACACCCCAGACACAGTGGATACAAGGATGAGTAGGCTGCATCACTGAATCTGAACATTGTCACAGACATGTGTCATGCATCCATGGCATTTCCAAGTCACAGACACGCAAGTCAGACACACAGACATGGACACCATACATGTCCATGACAGCAGCACCCATCTCTCACACCCCATCCATGTCCAATAACAGAGACAGGCATGCATTAATGTGTGCATTCCCGATGCTGCTCCGCATGTTGCATTGTAACACATGCATCAACCATGTGGATCACACATTACTGGTCTCACATGCATGACCATGATGTCCCTGCACACACACATACGTACATGGCCTATGTCACACATACAGGCAAGTATCAGACAACCAGCACCCTGCAACATGCCCTGTCTCACACAGCAATGCTTGGCCACTTACCACTCAACTCCGGACGGGTCTGCGTCCTAAGGATCTGGGCGTGGAGCGCTGGGCCTACGCGTTCCAGGACCCTCATCTGGATGGTACTCATGCTGCCCCAGCCCCCCTCCACGAGGCACCGGGCCTTGTTGAGGGTCCTGGACCTCAAGTCCTCCCAGCGCTTCTTGACATGTTGGTAGTTGCGGGTTGCCACCCCCTCCGCGTTGATGGCAACCACTGCGTCATCCCAGATGCTCTCCCGTCCTTCCTTGTTGGCGCATCTTGTTCCGAAGAGGGCATCATAATGCCCCAGGACATGCTCCACCAGGACACCAACTTCGGTGGCAGTGAAGCTGGTGGCCCGCCAGATGGAGATGTGCCCGACATGGCAACCCCATAGGCAGGAGTGGGTGGGCAACTGGGTCCTGGGGCTGGGCTGTGGAGCGATGGAATCCCAGTTGGGAGTCTTCTGTTCCAGCAGGGGTGGACACAGCAACTGCACCCCTGCAGATGGCTGACGTGCAGGCACCAAATAGCAGGGCACGTGGGCAGCAGGCAGGCAGGCAGCAGCAGTTGGCTGGTGGGAGTGTGCTCGGGGTTCTTGGGGGCAGGAAAATGGCCTTCAGGGCAGGAGCATGGTCTTCCGTGTGTGTACGCGTGACCAGATTGATACGGAGTGATTTGGCATGTGAAAATCTTGCACGTCAGCGTGTAATTCGAGGAAAGGCCCTTAGCGCGTAAGCGCGTCAGCACACGTACGCGATATCATTGGACCAATGGCCCTCAGCGCGTAAGCGCGTCTGTGACGTATTGTGCACAGGCGTTGCCCTTTCGCGTGTAAAACTTGCCGCGCACCCCTGAAATACACATACTCTGCTCGAACAGGGCCCTTTCGTGTGTGAAACTTCACGCGAAACCTGTAATACACGTACCCTGCTGAAATCGCGGGTGAAACTTCACGCAAACCCCAGGAATACACGTACCCTGCTGAAATCACGGGTGAAACTTCCCACGAACCCCAGGAATACACGTACCCTGCTGAAATTGCGGGTGAAACTTCCCGCGACCCCCAGGAATACACGCCCTTTCGTGTGTAAAACTTCACGCTGTATCCCAGAACTACACGTACCCTGCTCGCTCGCACAGGGACAATATTTCTGGGCTTTGCGGGAAGTTTCACACGCAATTCCAGCAGGGTAAGTGTATTTCTGGGATTCGTGGCAAGTTTCACACGCGATAGGCCCTGTGCGAGTGGGGTACGTGTATTTCTGGGGTTCGCGGGAAGTTTCACACGCGATTCCAGCAGGGTACGTGTATTTCTGGGGTTCGCGGGTAGTTTCACACGCGATGGGCGCTGTGCGAGTGGGGTACGTGTATTTCTGGGGAGCGCGGGAAGTTTCACACGCGATTCCAGCAGGGTACCTGTATTTCTGGGGTTACCGGGAAGTTTCACACGCGATAGGCCCTATGCGAGTGGGGTACGAGTATTTCGGGGGTGCAGGGGAGTCCTACACGTGAATTGGCAATGTGGGTCCTCCCAGATGTTCCCTCTACAGCCTCCACGGCCCCTGCAGGCAGCCCACACCACAGGGGACTACCCTGCACCCCTGGTCATGTCCCGCAGGCAGCCCATCCACCATCGGCATGCCCCCCAGCCAAGCCACATGTCACCTTGCACTAGTGATCACCAACGCATTACCCCCTTGCACCTGCCAGCAGGCCCCCACTCATGTCCCACTCATGTCCCCTTGCACCCCCACCCCCAAGCTGTGCAGGGCACCTGCCAGCAGGCCCCCACTCATGTCCCCTTGCACCCCCACCCCCCAGCAGTCAGGGGCACCTGCCAACAGGCCCCCACTCATGTCCCACTCATGTCCCCTTGCATCCCCACCCCCCAGCAGTGCAGGGCACCTGCCATCAGGCCCCCACTCATGTCCCCTTGCACCCCCACCCCCCAGCAGTGCAGGGCACCTGCCAGCAGGCCCCCACTCATGTTCCACTCATGTCCCCTTGCACCCCCACCCCCCAGCAGTGCAGGGCACCTGCCAGCAGGCCCCCACTCATGTCCCCTTGCACCCCCACCCCCCAGCAGTGCAGGGCACCTGCCAGCAGGCCCCCACTCATGTCCCCTTGCACCCCCACGCCCCAGCAGTGAAGGCCACCTGCCAGCAGGCCCCCACTCATGTCCCTCTCATGTCCCCTTGCACCCCCACCCTCCTGCAGTCAGGGGCACCTGCCAGCAGGCCCCCACTCATGTCCCCCAGCACCCCCACCCCCCAGCACTGAGGGCCACCTGCCAGCAGGCCCCCACTCATGTCCCAACCATGTCCCCTTGCACCCCCCCCAGCAGTGCAGGGCACCTGCCAGCAGGCCCCCACTCATGTCCCCTTGCACCCCCACCCCCCAGCAGTCAGGGGCACCTGCCAGCAGGCCCCCACTCATGTCCCCCAGCACCCCCACCCCCCGGCACTGAGGGGCACCTGCCAGCAGGCCCCCACTCATGTCTCACTCATGTCCCCTTGCACCCCCACCCCCCAGCAGTGCAGGGCACCTGCCAGCAGGCCCCCACTCATGTCCCCCAGCACCCCCACCCCGCAGCACTGAGGGGCACCTGCCAGCAGGCCCCCACTCATGTCCCACTCATGTCCCCTTGCACCCCCACCCCCCAGCAGTCAGGGGCACCTGCCAGCAGGCCCCCACTCATGTCCCCATGCCCCCAGGTCATCACTATCCTCAATCATGGCCCTTATGGCCAGCCTCCCCAGCCCAAAGACCCAACCAAGTATTGCATCCACCCACATAGAAAAGGAAATTACATGATACAACCCCAATGGCAAGTATGTAAATGAACGCATGTCCGTCACACACACAAAATGGTTGCAAGTGAATGTGAAAACCCATATCATGACATGCATGAAACCAATGAGATAATACCACACATCGAAGTATGAAGAAAAAATGTATTAAAAGCAACATGAATGGAATTAAAATCAAACAAACAACAATGGGAATAAAAAAAGAAAAGCTGCATGTCCGTAAAATAATGAAAAACAAGAAATCATAATCCAAAGGAAAGGTGTCCAAAGTCACAGTCCAACAAAGCAAATCCAAGGGAAAAACAAAATTGAAAACCATTGCTCCATGGGGAAATCCAAAAAAAGAGATGAATCCAATAGTGAACTATATACAGATGAACAATCCAGGGTCCATGATCCCAACTGAAGAAATGAAACCGATCAAAAATACTACCTAATGAAAAACTATATACAGAAACATAGTGCATTGTCCAAGCACAACCAAAATAAAGAAAAAACCAAAGGAAACCTAACACTATCTAACTATTTTCAAGGGCAGTGGGCTAGTCCAACGGCTCACTTTTGGATGTCCCCGGCCAGGGCATCATCGAACTCCTGCTCAATGTCCCGGAGGCGGTCCTCTTCCGTGGCCCCGAGGGTTCGCAGGGACGATGACATGTTCTCCTCCAACTTCCTGTGAATTGCCTCGAGGCACTCGGTCCGCCTCAGGGCCCTCCGCATGGAGTTCTCCGCCCTGACCATCGTGAGCCGTGCCTCTTCTGCCCGCTGCCGCTCCGCATCTATGGCATGGCCTAACTGCTGCCACACGGAAGACACTTCCCGTCCTGGGTCCTCCTGCCCTCTGTCCGATGCCTGCCCCTCCGATGACAAAGGCCCCGAGCCATCATGGCTCCCACCTTATTGCTGCTGCTGCTGTGCCTCTGCCCGTGCCCTGGCTCTTGCTGCCTGCACATCCTCCTCTGGCTGGGGTGCAGTTGTTGAGGTGGCCACCACTGCTGGACGTCCGACTCCCGACTGTGGCAAGGATGTGTCCTCCACCAGCCTGGCCGCAGGGTCAGAGGCAGCTCCACAGGGCACCCAGGTGATACATGGGTGGGAAGATGGCACGGAATACGACTGGCGCATAGGGGGTTCAGTTGAGGAGGGGGTCGGAACAAGGCCCAGCAAACTGAGGAATCCGGCCCTGGTGACCTGTCCCAGTAGGTCGACGTGGTCAACGAGCCATTCGAGACGACATGCAGACTCCCCATGAAAAGACTGCATTTCGCCTAGCATGGCCCATTGACGCAACGCGACACCACCCAGGACAGGCTCAACCCGGTCCCGGATAGCCACGTCCGCAGGCAGGGGAGGGCCAGTTGTCGTAAGCTCATCCCCTGCCTGAAAACGGGTCTGGACGTAGGTATCCCTGCTGGTGCAGGATGATGCAGTCACAGGATCGGGGACAGGATTACACACAGGCACCTCCGCGGCGGCCTGTGCTGCCTCCTGTCCCTGCCCCTGCACTGCACCACTAGCACCAGTGGAATCTCCACCTCCAGACCCCGTCTCTGTCCCTTGCACGGCCTCCTCCTCCACCAAACACCCCACCAACCTGGATGACTCCATGCCATCTTCCTCCGTCGGGACCTGTGGGGTCTCAGCTGCCCCTTCTGCTGATGAGGAGTCCAACTCCGACCTCCGCCTCTTGGACTTCCCCTCGGCAGCTGCGACCTTGGACGCGGCACCGGACTCCTCACTCCCCGACGAGATGACAACCTGGGAGGGGAGCTGGGCCTTGCATCTCCGGCCGGCGGTGCGATCCCTGCCGCTGTGCTCCACAGCACCCTCTCCGTCCTCTTCATCAATCGACGCTGCAGACAGGGAGAGATAGGACACAGGCATCAGGGCACTGTACAATGGACTCATACACACATGACAGTTGCACACGAGTGTCATTGTCAAACTTCAGACATGGCATCACAATCCCCAACACACATGTCATTTCAAATCACACACATGAGCTATTCCACAGCCATATCGCAACAGCCAGCACCATCCATACACATACAACAGCATGAGCAGGCAAAGGTGAGCCAGACATCACATGAGACACAGGGAGTGAACTAGACATGCACACACGCCACCACACTTACATACATGTGTACACCTCCACCAAGTGTCGCAGTGATGAGATCGGCATCCATGTCACATCTGCAATCAGTCTTCTACATATCAGTCTCACATGCATCCATGTTACAGGACAGTTGCACACTTATCAGATACATATACATGCACATGTACACAGTGCAGATACATGCAGCTGGAACCAACATCCATGTGTGACACCACAACTTTGACAACTGACATACACAGTCATTCAAACATGTGTGCTCACACATCTGCATTTGGTCTGCATGCTTACCCACAAATACACCATCTATGTGTCTCACACATGAAAGGACTTGCATGTGTCAGCCTCATGGCCCTGTACATACACATCCATACATGGCCCTACAAAACCACATGTGCAACCTGCACACTACTGGCACACCACCACACGCACAGCTTCCAATCAGTATGCATGTACACTTACCGCTCGACTCCAGACGGGTGTGCCTCTCAAGGACCTGGACGTGGAGCGCTGGGCATACACGTTACAGGACTCTCATTTGGTCTTCCGACAGGTGGCCCCGGCGCCCCGTAGCATCCGCTGCCTTCAAGAGGCGCCGGGCCTTGTTGAGGGTCATGGACCTGAAGTCCTCCCAGCGCTTCTTGACATGATGGAATTCGCGGACTGCCACCCCCTCCGCGTTGATGGCAGTCACGATGTCCGTCCAGATCCTAGCCCGTCCTTCCTTGTCGGCGCGCGACCTTCCGAAGAGGGCATCATACTGCCGAAGGAATTGCTCCACCAGGACACCAACTTCGGTGGCAGTGAATCTGGTGGCCCTCTGCCTCTCTGGCTGGGGGTTGCCAGTGCCGCCAGATGGTGTAGTGCTGGACATGGCAACCCCAGAGGCAGGAGTGGGTGGGCAACTGGGTCCTGGGGCTGGTCTGTGGAGCGATGGAATCCCAGTCGGGAGTCTTCAGTTCCAGCAGGGGTGGTCACAGCAACAGCACCCCTGGCTGACGTGCAGGCAGCAAATGGCAGGGCACGTGGCCAGCAGGCAATCAGGCAGCAGCAGATGGCAGGTGGGAGCTGCTCAGGGCTGTGGGGGGCAGTAATTCGGCCTTCTGGGCAGGAGCGTGGTCTTCCGTGTGTGAACGCGTGGCCAGCTTGATACGGAGTGATTTGGCACGTGAAAATCTTGCAGGTCAGCGTGTAATTCGAGGAACGGCCCTTAGCGCGTAAGTGCGTCAGCGCACGTACGCAATTTCATTGGACCAAAGGCCCTTAGCACGTAAGCGCGTCTGTGACGTAACGCACGGGTGTTTCCCTCATAGCACGTGATGACAGAGCACACGTGGAAAAGCTGCACGTCCGAGTGTCAGCGCGTGTAATTGTAGGAAAGGGCGTGTACATGCGTAAGTGACGTGTACGTGTGGGCTGGTTTAAAAGGTACGTGTAGGATGCCATTTCCTTGTACGTGCTTTTTGTGGAGAGCGAGTGGGTGGATTCGGTACTGCTTGTCGGTTCACACGCGATAAGTTCATACTCCCTGTTACCTCTGACAGCTTTCATTTTTCTACTTTTTTTTGGGCCTGTTTCCTCAAACAGTGTTCACTTCTCCTTTTGTCCTGTCTCCTCAGACAGCGTACAATTCTTCTTTTGGCGGGGGTGTTGCCAACGCACACACGCGCATATTTTTCACGTTCTTTTTCCAGGCAGACGGTGAGTTCCGCACGTACTTAGCAACTGTGCTTGCCCCGTGTGTCGCGTACCCCTTCAGAGGTCATTGTAGGCTGCGTGTATCACGCGTACGCTTATTTTTGTGTTTCTGGGTGCCAAAGCGTAGTGCGGGTTCATTTTTCCACGCACGTGATCTACGAGGGGTTGCGTGCACGTTTATTTTTGTTTTGGGGCTGCCTGTGCGTTGCGTGACCCGTCATCTTCCCCCAGGGGTCACAGACAGCCTTGTTAGAGCACTAGGGTACGAATTCCATCTAGTACCCAACCCCTTTGACCCCCAATTGCCCAGGACAATAGTTTACTGCTCCTCCCATAAGCACAACAACATCAGTGCCATGGTTAGGAGGCGACCAAGCGGTAAGGGAGGCAAGGTAAAGGCCGACCTTCAAAAGGTGGACGTGGTGGGCGCGGTAGGGGACGTGGCCCGGGATTTGCAGGGTACCTCTATACCCCTATGTGTGGAGGACCAATCAGGGACACCCATGACCCCCCCCCATGGTTGAGGGAAACGTGGCTGAGACCATCCCAGCTCAGCCCTTGTTGGACCAGCCCATTGTGGCACCTGACCTGGCACAGGATGACTCCCTGGCTGACTTCCAGGTCAGCAAGTCTAAGCCACGTGTGGCGGTGCAAGTTGTCACCAAGCCACGTGGATCTGGGGCAGCTATGTCATCTGCTGCCCCAAGTATGCAGGGTGGTGAGGCTGCAGGGGCAGCTGCAGCTCCATCCGCCCCAGCTCTGACTCTCCCAGCCAGGACAGTGTCGGTCCTGGTCCATCATACTGATGTTCCCCCTGCCAACATCACACTTCAGGCAATGCCTGCACCAAGTCCTATGGTCAATGTGCAAGCAAAACAAAAGATGGGTAAACCTCTACTTCGCTGACAAAGAGGAAGTAACAAATGTAGTGAACAGAGAGTGTGTCAGCGGAAACAAAATTCAAGTTAAAGTGGTGACCGGCAATGGGTTGGGGAGAGAGGGGGCCCCCGAAATTCGGAATCACAGATCAGACCATATAAACCAAACAATAATTGAAAAACATGAATATTTTATTTAAATTCCATTTGTTAAAACATACATATTAAATTTTAAATTTTGTTACGAGCTCATCTCTAAATAGCAGCATATTGTTGTAGAATAAAGTGCATAGTGAAACAAAGTGCCAATATAGAACCAGACTGAAAATTCAGTCAGTATTAACTTCATGTTGCCAAGTTGTCTGAACCTCAAGTCGGCTGAAGAGGGTCACCCGGCTGGTGGTCAGAGGCTATGGCCGCATTTAACAATATAGAGAAAACCCCAAAAATATGTGGACAAGGCAATGGTAGTTCCTAATTAGAAAAAGGGGTGCCATACGTCGACTACTGTACTGTCATGACCTACTATATACACTAGGTCTGACATATACACAGGAAGTAGTTTCGATGGTGCGGAGCATCTAGGCTGTTTCACGGTTGATGCCCATCTTCTTCAGGACGGCGCACTCCCGTTGGAATATTTGCCACTTAAAGGTTTTAATGTAGCAATAAGGCAATAATACACACAGGAATACAGAATTATGCAAAATGAATCCATAATTTTACCTAAAAGAACCAAATAAAAAAGAGGGAAAAACAAATAAAAAAACAGTAAATACATAAACAAAACAACACCGAGGATACATTGTGTATCGACCTGCAAAACTAAATCAAATCAAGAAAACAGAGGGCATAATGATTAAAACATACTGATCTGTGATTGACGAACAGGATTACCCCCTCCCCGCCCCCATAGAACACTGTCCGGAAAAACACCTCCTTACTAAATAATGAGAGATAACATGGTTAAATAATTAAATTATCAAATTTACCAATATCTCAATTTTGAAACTGGCCACTTGTTCCCGAATGTACATCCTGGGAAATGTGTATGGACCTGTAGGGCAAGTTCTCAGTCAAGTAGAACTGCAGAAAAACAAAAAGGAGAGACAGGAACATATTATAATACAGGAGGGATCATCAGTAGCTGATATCCACTCCAAAAAACCAACAACCAAGGGTGCACGCCATACGGCAGTCCTTCCTAATGTGACAATAGAAAAAAGGGTAAACGCAAAGCCAAACATTAGAGCTCACCTAAATTGGGAACGGATCACAAGCATAGGAGTTCAATCGCACAATTATGTCACGGTCGACCAGTCACAATAAGGCATCTGAAAAGATCTGTCCTACTGGAGTCTAGTGTTGTTCACCGCTTTATGGTTCGTGCGCAGATAGCTGTGGTAACATAAATAATTAGATAAATAAATAAAGAGGCTGTGTGAGCAGTCAAAATAGAGGGTTACGAGACAAATAGTCCTCCAACATGGAATACATCGCTCGCCCCATGATGTTAAACAGATTGCTTCAATGCTAAGGAAACTAATAAAAGCAGTGCTAAAATTAATAATAAAGACAGTGTAGCCGCTACAGTAGCAGATGCTAAAGAGTTGCGACCAATATAATGCATATTTGGCAGCTAGAGTGAACATGCAGGAAATTAGCATCATTCTCAGCATATAGCCGAGATCGGTGTGTACCCTGCTGATTAATGGCAGACATAGCTGCCAGCAGAACGTCAGTGCTACTAGCTGCTGCAGCCGCACTGGAAGCCTAATATATTAATTGGGCGCCTAAATTAGCACTCCAAAAAGGCCCCCCAATTGAGTCCTGGTTCGCAGCAAATGACTGCTCAAAGGCGATTTCTAAATGTTCAAATAGCTGGCCCAGCATCCCAACTCACCGTCAGTCTGTGCGCGAACCATCCCGCCTTCGTTGAATCCTCAATAGCTCTCCCACAGAACATGGATGGAACGGCTTCAAATAGCCAAATGAAGGGAGGGGAGGGGGAGGAGGGGTCACAAGGCACACCAGTGCCAGGCTCAAACAGTTTCCAGCTGGCTTTAATGAGCAAGCCGTGTCTGGTGTTGCAGAGTCTTAAATCACAGCCCAAGTTGCAAAATGAACAAAATGGGCCGAGGCAACTGCGCTGCTCGCTCGAAGCTCACAAACTAGGTTGCAAAAGTTAAATAAAATGAATGAATGCAATGGAATAAAATGTGAACCCAATAGGCAATGCGACAGTAATCTCAAATAATGAAAGCGCCAAATAATAAAAGAAGGCATTAGAATTCTAAAAATAAGAAGAAAAAACTGAAAAGCACCCACAGGCTGAAAGAGAAAGCTATGAAATGTGTACGAAAACGTAACACAATACATTTATAATGCAAACAAAGTTAAAAGCTTAATGCTTTAGGCTGAAACGACAAATCTTCTAAATAAATAAACGCAGGTAATCTGAAATACCAAAACAGTTCTTCTAGGTTTGTACAAATGTATGGGTGGTGGCAGTCCACTTTTCCTGTGAATTCAAGAAGGGACTATGAAATGTATATGAAAACATAGCACAGTAGGTTTATAATGCAACCAAAATTAGAAGCTCAGTGCTATAGGCAGGAACAGCAATTCTTCTGAACGAAAGTCAAATAATCTAGGCTGCCAAAGTGAGTCTTCTAAGTTTGTACTTATATGTGGGTGATGGCAGCCCACTCTTCCTGTGAATTCAGGCCCACTATATGACTTTGGGTGTTATAAATCCACCAGTTTTCTCGAGTGGATAGTCTATTAGCAGAGGTATTAGAGTCAAAACCTCTTATTTGTTCTAGCGCCCACCAACGTAGATCATTGCAATCATGGTGGTGTTCTACGAAATGGAGTGCAAGGGGAGATGTGAGGTTGCCCGTACGAATCTTGGACTTGTGTTCAGAAATTCTGAGTTTCACAGGTCTCGATGTCTTGCCTATGTAGGTCTTGTCGCAGGGGCATGTAATCACATTTATGACGTTCTTCGAATTACATGTTGTATGGTCCCTGAGGTTCCATACCCTGTTGTTGATGTTCACAGTTGTAGTGGCTGTGGTTGACCCGCAATGGCAACAATAGCCACATGGAAAGTGGCCATGGACTTTGTTCATCCCCCACATCTCAGTAATAGTTTTAGGACCTGACAGAGGCAAGGACCTATCGGCCTTAGAAAGCCAACTCTTAAGGTTTTTACCTTTTCTGAACGCAAACATGGGAAGGGCCAGATCGGAATGGTTCAACTGTAAAAGATGCCAATGCTTGTTAATTGCTTTCTTAATGGCCGAATGGTGAGTGTTATAGGTCATTGCACAAACCATTCTCGACTGGTTAGATTTCTCGCGAGGGTTCTTGGTCAAAAGAATCTCTCGATGCTGATGTCGTGCCCTCTTACGAGATTGACGCAATACATGATGTGGATAACCGCGTTTCATGAGTCGATCTTCAATGATGTCGGCCTGTTTGGCAAAATCTTTTTTGTCAGTACAATTGCGCCTAGCCCGTAAAAATTGGCCATAGGGAATGCTGACTCTAAGGGATTGGGGGAGGAAACTTTCAAAGTGAAGGATGGTATTTCTATCCGTGGGTTTGCGGTATAAGTCCACTGCAATGGCCCCATCTTTAGCCTTCAATAAAAGGTCCAGGAAGGGTATTGACATATTGTCAGAAGTCATGGTGAAGCGAAGATGGTCATTCAGCGAATTCATCCATGTGAGAAAGGTTTCATGGTTACCCGAAGTTCTGTCCCAAATTATTATAATATCGTCTATGTATCTACGATAGAAGATAATAGATTGAAGGTAAGGATTAGATTCGTCAAAGATGGAGACCTTCTCAAAAGCCCACATAAAAAGTGTAGCATAGTTTGGAGCAAATGAGGCTCCCATGGCAGTACCTTTGACTTGTAAAAAGAAGTCCTCCTTGAACCGAAAATAGTTCTTTGTAAGTGCAATTTCAAGAAGGTCAATGAGGAATTCGCTAGGCACCTGCTGAGGGTCGCTTCTCATGTCCAAAAAGAATTTTATTATGGGGAGCGATTCCAACTGTGGAATATTAGAATATAAAGACTCCACATCTAGAGTGATGAATAAATTGATAGCAGTATCGAAAGGTAAGCCCTCCAAATGAACAATGGCATCCGTTGTGTCTGCCAGGTAGGTCGGAGTTTCAGCAGCCAGAGGTTTGAGAAAGAAATCGAGATACTTGCCCAAAGGCTCTAAGATAGAGCCACATAGAGAAACTATAGGTCTTCCTGGTGGATTCAATCTATCCTTATGGATTTTCGGAAGGATATAAAAGAGCGGAGCTCTAGTGCCTTTAATGGTAAGATATTGAAATTCTTTGGGGCTCAAGATGTTGATATCACGTGCCCGTGTAGCCAGGGCAAGGATCTTGTCCCGTATACTATCTGTCGGGTCTCCTCTAAGTTTCAAATAAAAGGAGGTGTTGTTAAGTTGTCTCATCACCTCGGAGTCATAGTACGTAGAATCACAAACCACAACCCCTCCCCCTTTATCAGCCTGCTTAATGACAATGGAGGGATCTCCTTTGAGATTTTGAAGGCACTCCCATTTACGTTTAGAAAAATTGTATGACCTATTGTGTTTGGCAGCACTAGGAGAAGCGAAGATAGAATGGAAATCTCGGAGTACTGACCGTTCAAAAATAACAGTTTCAGGGGAAACCATTTGTGAAGTCGGTGTAAATGTGGACTTCAAATGGAATGGAGTATTCTCCTCATCTGTTGGCTCAGGATTACTCGAACCGAAATAATCTTTAAGACGAACTTTTCGGAAAAAATTTCTGAGTTCTATTTCTAAGTCCATCTGAGTGGGATTTCTCATAGGAATGAATGAAAAACCCTTTTCTAGGATCTCAGTTTCCTGGGTAGAAAGTATGCGTTTGGAAATGTTGTAGACGGCTGAAGGATTGGTACCAACACTGTTCAACGTCGATACACCTTCCTCCTGGTTTGGAATACATTTTCTATGGGCGGGGGCCCTAGATCGGTGGGAGGAAAAGGGAGATTAGGTGGAGGAAACCCAGGGTATGGGCCTTGTGGGGCATACATGGGCATCGAAGGATACTGTTGAAATTGCCAATTTTGGCGTCCACGTCGCCCCCTGTATTGGCCCCTGCTCCACGGCCGGTTTCTCTGACCACGTGAATTTTGGTTGGGGTAGGAGCCACTACCATCTGAAGAACTGTCAGAAAAGGTAACCCTTTTTCTGTAGTTCTGCTGACCTTGGTTGGCCATAGTTGGATCATGCCATTGCCCAGGACCAGTGTAGTCTGGACTTAAATATGGATACGCATTATCCTTTGAAAAATTGGAGATGTCCTTTTTAAGCTTTTCCATTTTTTTAGTAGTTGTTATTTTGATAAATTCCTTTGTATGTTTGTCAATAAGGTCCAGTTTCTCTTTTATGTTCAAGATGGTAGTGTCAAGTGCGAAAACTGTTTCCGCCTCGTCTATTTCATTGCCAACTGCAATACTTTTTTTAAGAGCAGTGTTAATGGTTAGTAACATCCAATCCCTACTGCATTTGGTACCTATACCTGAAAAAGCGGTTTTGTACTCTAAGTCGTCAATGAACAGGCATGGTTCATTCCTTACCAATAGTCCCTGAGGGATGATGTTTTTCTTTAAATATTCGGTAAGTAGGTGACCATGCATTTCCGTTCTAAACTTCTTTTTCCTAAGTTTGAGTATACTCTCACTAGTGATGCCTCCACTTGATTCCTCGCCCACTGTCTGGATTAATGAATCAAAAAAGGAAGGCACCCAAATCGCTTCAGCAAGTTGTTCCTCGCTGAATGAAAAAGTGTCCGAAGCAGCCATTGTAACAGTCTAAAAAAAGGAAAGAAACAGCAATTAATCCTGGAAAGATAATGAATTGTAGAGTATTACCATAGGGGAAGGGCTGCCGTAGACGGTCTCCCTGCTAAATAAACATTGAACCTGTAAAAGGCCCAAAAAAATTAATTTGACCGCACACTCCAACAACCCAGTCCACCGATGATTCTGCCCCTACTGACCAGAGCGGCGTTAGCCACTCTGGCTCTGCTCCACCTTCTAAAAAGAGGAAGAAGGGTGCTCTGGCACGACAGGCTGAGACCCCAGGCACGGCTACACACTCCGGTACCTCAAGGAAGCCTTGCTTCAATGATTCGGAACTTGATGCACTTGTGAGCTATGTGTTGGAACATAGCCACGAAATGGTGGTGACTGCAGGGTCCAAGACCACACCTGGTCAATGTAAGGCACACTGGCAGACCATCGCCAACCACATAAGTGCCCTTGGATTTGTGAGGCGCTCAGCTGATGATTGCTACAAGCGGTGGAACGACCTGAAACGCAGAGCAAAGAACAAGCTGGCCTCAAGTCATGCCGCTACTCTGGTGACTGGCGGTGGGTCTCCACAAGAGGACAACGAACTCACTGAACATGAGTCTGTTGCTGGGACCTTCGTCACAGAGGAATAGATCCGAGGTGTGGGAGAACTACCCGATTATGACACATTGTCTGGTGAGTGCCCATGCGTGTCTGTGTAATACATGTGTATGTTGTTTGGGTGACGGGTTCTGATTGAGTGGCAGGTGAGGGTTTGTGTGACTGAGTAGTATGGGTCACCCATGTGCTTCATCCAAAACATTCTGCGGCCTTGAATTTGGGTGTGACACTATCCCTACTGCCCACAGTAGCAATTTAGCGCAACATTACGGCAGTTGCCCTTGAGGTGGCATCATGCAACAACATTGTTTGTATTTTTCAGTGTTCTTTCAGGCTGATTGTTTCAATTCTCCCACTTTTGCAACACATTCCTCAGCCCTATTGTGACGTATGTGACATGCTTCTGTCATTGAAGAACCCCACATTGGCCCACATGTGTCACCTTGGGAGTTGAATGATTTGACCATTCAGGCTGATTGAGTATTGTCCTGATCACATGATGTTTTTGGGCCTGTTTGAATGTGGAACATGCTAGTTGTTTCCTTTCATGTTGAACTGCACAACCATTGATGTGTACATGGCCCTGCAATCACTGTATTTTTGTACACTGGATGTGTTGCAGTGTGTGGCACATGGCGTATCTTTTCACACTATATGGCATTTTTCATCTCTTCATGTCCATCTCACATGGATGGGTGACAGTACTCATTCACTGACATATGGATGTACTTGTGGAATGTACCATGGCTATGGTACATCCCATCTGTGTGATGGCATGTGTCATTTATGTGTATAGGACATGCCACTCACAGGCCAATGTGTGATGGCAGTGCTACCCAGCATGCAGTAAATGTGTTGCTCTTCCATCTTGGGGTCATCAGTGTCCGACTTTTGCCTCCTCTTTCAACTCTGTGACAGTGCATGCATGGGAGGGTTATAGTCATGTGGGACATGTGTAAACCATGTACTGGTTCTGTAGCTTGTCAGGCCTAATTGTGTGCTATGGTGCTAATGCCTGTTTCCATTTTTTGTCTTTCATGTTTTTGCAGGGGATGACGCACTTGATGCGGTTGAGGTTGAGGAGATGGTGCGGACCCAGGAGGAATCTGAGGCACAACCGGCCACCAGTGGGGGACATGGTGTGGTGGTGGGTGAGAACCCACTCTTGCTGCAGACGATTCTGTCCAGGGGTGTCTCTGGGTGCACCTCCCCAGACCTCTATTCAGGTGTTGATTCGAATGATGAGACCTATGTGGTGTTGTAGGTAAGAGTTTCTGGAAGGGGTTCTGTTCTGTCCAACCCACGTGCGCCAGGGGTAGAACCCTCTATGGGGTTCTCAGTGTTGGTTAGTCAGCCTTTGGCAGTTACGGGTGCAGGGTCACACTCCACAACATCTGATCCTGTTCCTGGGCCAGCAGATCAGAGGGGGAATGCAGTCCTGCAGCCTCAGGCAGTGCCGGCACAGCAAGGCGCAGATCGCCTTGCCCCAAACAGGTGTGGTGGCCGCCGACGTGGTGGCCATACGCCACAAGGCAATACCGCATGGGAACAATCTATGTACGGTATGGCAACCCAACAGGCAGCATCAGTTGAGATGATGGCTCAAGCAGTGGAGAGGGTGGCCACTTCCATTGTCCCCCCTGAAAGGCAGATGGAGCAACTACAGCAGGCAACAGACTCAATTTGCCAATCACACAGGGAGGACATGTTGGCGTCCAACAGGGACAGACGGGGCGGCACTGGAGACTCTACGCCAATCGATATCAAGAGTCCCAGGGCCACAGGGAAGCCCTGAGGGTAGAACTCCAACACCTCAGGGAGACTCTTGTTGACCTTGAGACTTCCACTAACTTGAGGACAGAACAGCAGCTGGAGCGGCTCACACGTTCGCTCTCAGCTGAGATACAGGCAACTCGGGAGGAGATCCGGGCATCACGTCAGGTGCTGCATGGGGATCTCCGCAATATAATCCTCCAGAACGAGACCTTCCACACCCGCATGCTTGATGCCATGGAGGACCATACCAGGGCTTTGCGTGGGCTGCCTCCCATACCACCGCCACCTCCTGTGGCAGCAGCAGAGGGTAATGAGAGCGACAGCAGCAGTTCTCCCACATTGGCATAGCCGTGCAGGCCATGAGCCCATGGAGGTGTTTTTTTTCCCAACATCCACACAGGCGGCTGTTGATGCGCACCCTGTCCTCGGACCTCCTGGGTGGCCACCCCCCCGGCCACCACATGGCCATTTTTGATTTTGGATTTTTTGATTTTTAATTTTTGATTATTTTTTGACAGTGTGTTGCCTTGTGTGGCTCCCGTGGGCATCCACTGTATTCCGGCTGGGCACATGCAGGCTTGTCCTGAGTTTGGGTTCGATGCTTGGGTTCATGAGACACACACCCCTCCTGCTTCCCGTTTCCATGGGCTTGCAAAGGGTGTGACTAAGTGACAGTGATGTACACAGTGATGTTGGGCTCCCATGAGCTGTGTGGGCAGTCTGTAGTCAATACTGTGTAGACATTCCTTGTGTATATTGTTGTTGTATTGTACAATGCATGTTGGAATTATGTATACTTCTGCTTCCATGTCTCCCTCTGAATTTTCAGGTTCATTCCTCATGTCTTCACAAGGCCGTCTACTTTGGAGATGGAGTTCATGTTGTATGCAGTACACAGCCAAGTTTTGAAGCCTGCAAGACTACAGTTGGAAGGGGGCGATGTGGTGGCCTATTCAGGTTGTAAGACTACGACTACTTTAACTTAGTGCTGTAATGTTTTAGTTATGTTTGAGCTTGTGTAGCTGCATTGTATTGTTGGTAAGTATTTGGTCGTGTGTGTTGTTAGTTCAACATTACTGGGAGCATATTGTGTGTGGCCAGTTTCCATTAGGGACACTGTACTTTGTGACACTTGTGTCAGGTTTTCGGGATTTCTTTGTTTGCTCTCACATAGCTTGACATGCCATGGTGTGTTGGGTGGCGGTGCTGGGCAGAGGTTGGGTGACATGGCACTGTTCTCATGTTGTATTTTGCAAGGGGGTAATGCATTTGGCAGCATATGTGTCTTTTGATGACACAGCATTGGTGGTGTTTCTGTAGGTAGGGATGCACACATTGTGACACTTCCAGGTGACCAATCTCAGGCTGGTATGGTTGTGACAGCTGACTGTCCCTTATGTCATCATCATTGATTGTCAGCTGGTATGTGGCAGGGCTGTGTGCATTCCACAGGGGTGTGATTCTAAGTGAAGTAATTAGCCACCAGCTGCGTTCGGGCTGCCTCACCCCGTGCCCTTTCCCCTCCCATGCGCAGCGGGCGTGCATGTGGTTGGGGATGTGGGGGCACCACCATGTCCACCAGCAGGCCCCGGCGTGTTGCAACGTTGTGCAGGACACATGCTGCCACTATGATCCTGCACACTACTGGGGGAGTGTATAACAACTGCCCGCCAGAACGGTCAAGGGAGCGAAAGCGTGACTTGGGCACTCCGAATGTGCGCTCCACTATGCCCCGGGTTGCAATATGGGCTGTGTTGTATCTTACCTCGGGTGGCGTGGTGGGGTTCCGAATTGGCGTCATCATGTGGGTGCTCAGAGGGTAGGCACTGGCCCCTGGGGAGGTGGTGATGGGTATCATTAGTAGGGTTGTGACATTACTCAGTATCTGGCATGCATGCATGTGCTGTGGCATTTATACTCACCAAGCAGCCATGTATCGCCATGCCGCCCAGCTTCTAGGTCCCGGTTTAGGGTTGACATTCTGTAAATGAAACTGTCGTGGGTGGACCCTGGATAGTTGGCATATACTGAGGTGATGATTCCCTTGGCATCACATACTACCTGGACGTTGATGGAATGCCAGTGCTTGCGGTTTCTATAGATGTGCTCTGATGCCCTGGGGGGACGTAGAGCCACATGGGTGCAATCAATGGCACCTAGGACTTTGGGGAATTGTGCCACCCCGTAGAAATCCTGTACGGCAGCCTGCCTTTCTGCAGGTGTTCTGGGCAGGTATATGTGCCTGCGGACTGATGGGCATGCAGTCATGATGGCCAGGACCTGGTGTAGGCAACATGACTGCGTGGCCTGTGACACCCCCCCCCCACTATGGCACTTGTCTGCTGAAATGATCCGGTGGCCAAAAAGTACAGTACATTGAGGACCTTCTCCAGGGGGCTGGGTGCTTGGGAGAAGAGGGTGGGTGATGTGAGGTCATCCTCCCACTCACTGACCAGGTCGAGTATTATGTGAGGTAGAAACCTGTACCTCCCATACACCTGGTCATCAGGCATGCCAAAAAGGCTGGTTCTGGGTGTGAAAATTCTGGGCCTGACTATCCTCCTCCTCCTCCTGCGGTATTCCACGACCACTGCTGCTAGGAACGGTATGTTCATCCTGGCGTCTGAGCTTGCTTGTTGTTTGCGTGCACTTTTATGCTGCGCGGGTCCACGTACGTCTGCTTCCTGCTGGCGTACGTGTTTCCGGATTAGCGCATCTTTTTTGGCGCGTGCATGTGGGTGTTCTGCGCATTTGCCTCCTGTACTTCCCCGCCCACCCCAGTTATACACGTACCCCGCTCGCCCAGGCCCAATCGCGTGTAAAACTTCCCGCGAGCCCCTGAAGTACATGTACCCCACTCGCCCAGGCACGATCGTGTGTAAAACTTCCCGCGAGCCCCTGAAGTACACGTACCCCGCTCGCCCAGGCACAATCGCGTGTGAAACTTCCCGCGCACCCCCGAAATACACGCTATTTTTGACACAGCGGGTGTCCGTGTTTGTCGCGTACCCCTTTGCACGTCATTTGTCCTAGAGGGCCACAGTATGGGACATTCATCAGAGCTGTATATACAGGCTTTTTGTTAGCGCACATTTTTTTAATGCGCAGGGACGCTACCGCCTGCCTTCGTGTGGCGGACATGTGTTGATGTACATAGTTGACTTTTGGTTTGTGTCATGAGATCGCCATTTTACTGCTGGGGGTGGGGGTGCAAGGGGACATGAGTGGGGGCATGCTGGCAGGTACCCCTCAGTGCTGGGGGGTGGGTGTGCAAGGGGACATGAGTGGGGGCCTGCTGGCAGGTGCCCCTCAGTGCTGGGGGTGGGGGTGCAAGGGGACACAAGTGGGGGCCTGCTGGCAGGTGCCCTGCACTGCTGGGGGGTGGGGGTGCAAGGAACATGAGTGGGACATTAGTGGGGGCCTGCTGACAGGTGCCCCTCAGTGCTGGGGGGTGGGTGTGCAAGGGGAAATGAGTGGGGGCCTGCTGGCAGGTGCCCCTCAGTGCTGGGGGGTGGGTGTGCAAGGGGACATGAGTGGGGGCCTGCTGGTAGGTGCCCTGCACTGCTGGGAGGTGAGGGTGCAAGGGGACATGAGTGGGACATGAGTGGGGGCCTGCTGGCAGGTGCCCCTCAGTGCTGGGGTGTGGGGGTACAAGGGGACATGAGTGGGGGCCTGCTGGCAAGTGCCCCTCAGTGCTGGGGGGTGGGGGTGCAAGGGGACATGAGTGGGGGCCTGCTGGCAGGTGCCCTGCACTGCTGGGGGGTGGGGGTGCAAGGGGACATGGGTGGGACATGAGTGGGGGCCTGCTGACAGGTACCCTGCACTGCTGGGGGGTAGGGGTGCAAGGGGACATGAGTGGGGGCCTGTTGGCAGGTGCCCCTCAGTGCTGGGGGGTGGGGGTGCAAGGGGACATGAGTGGGGGCCTGCTGGCAGGTGCCCTGCACTGCTGGGGGGTGGGGGTGCAAGGGGACATGGGTGGGACATGAGTGGGGGCCTGCTGACAGGTACCCTGCACTGCTGGGGGGTAGGGGTGCAAGGGGACATGAGTGGGGGCCTGTTGGCAGGTGCCCTGCACTGCTGGGGGGTGGGGGTGCAAGGGGACATGGGTGGGACATGAGTGGGGGCCTGCTGGCAGGTGCCCCTCAGTGCTGGGGGGTGGGTGTGCAAGGGGACACGAGCGGGGGCCTGCTGGCAGGTGCCCTGCACTGCTGGGGGGTGGGGGTGCAAGGGGACATGAGTGGGATATGAGTGGGGGCCTGCTGGCAGGTTCCCCTGACTGCTGGGGGGTGGGGGTGCAAGGGGACATGAGTGGGACATGAGCGGGGCCTGCTGGCAGGTGCCCCTGACTGCTGGGGGTGGGGGTGCAAGGGGACATGAGTGGGACATGAGTGGGGGCCTGCTGGCAGGTGCCCCTCAGTGCTGGGGGGTGGGTGTGCAAGGGGACATGAGTGGGGGCCTGCTGGCAGGTGCCCTGCACTGCTGGGGGGTGGGGGTGCAAGGGGACATGAGTGGGACATGAGTGGGGGCCTGCTGGCAGGTGCCCTCAGTGCTGGGGGGTGGGTGTTCAAGGGGGCATGAATGGGAGCCTGTTGGCAGGTGCCCCTCAGTGCTGGGGGGTGGGTGTGCAAGGGGACATGAGTGGGGGCCTGCTGGCAGGTGCCCTGCACTGCTGGGGGGGTGGGGGTGCAAGGGGACATGTGTGGGGGCCTGCTGGCAGATGCCCTGCACTGCTGGGGGGTGGGGTGCAAGGGGACATGAGTGGGACATGAGTGGGGGCTTGCTGGCAGATGCCCTGCACTGCTGGGGGGTGGGGGTGCAAGGGGACATGAGTGGGGGCCTGCTGGCAGGTGCCCTGCACTGCTGGGGGTGGGGGTGCAAGGGGACATGAGTGGGACATGAGTGGGGGCCTGCTGGCAGGTGCCCCTCAGTGCTGGGGGATGGGTGTGCAAGGGGACATGAGTGGGGGCCTGCTGGCAGGTGCCCCTCAGTGCTGGGGGCTGGGGTGCTGGGGGACATTAGTGGAGGCCTGCTGGCAGGTGCCCTGCACTGCTGGGGGGTGGGGGTGCAAGGGGACATGTGTGGGGGCCTGCTGGCAGATGCCCTGCACTGCTGGGGGGTGGGGTGCAAGGGGACATGAGTGGGACATGAGTGGGGGCCTGCTGGCAGGTGCCCTACACTGCTGGGGGGTGGTGGTGCAAGAAGACATGAGTGGGGGCCTGCTACCAGTGCAGGGCACCTGCACTGCTGGGGGGTTGGGGGTGCAAGGGGACGTGAGTGGGACATGAGTGGGGGCCTGCTGGCAGGTGCCCTGCACTGCTGGGGGGTGGGGTGCAAGGGGACATGAGTGGGGGCCTGCTGGCAGGTGCCCTGCACTGCTGGGGGGTGGGGGTGCAAGGGGACATGAGTGGGACATGAGTGGGGGCCTGCTGGCAAGTGCCCCGCACTGCTGGGGGTGGGGGTGCAAGGGGACATGAGTGGGAGCCTGCTGGCAGGTGCCCTGCACTGCTGGGGGATGGGGGTGTGAGGAAATAAGGGCTCCAGGCAGCAGTGATGAAGAAACAGTAATTTATTTCATTACAGCGACAGCGGCCTATGAGAGCCAAATGCCAACATGGCTCTCTCTCTGCAGTCTCCACTGTAACTCCTCCACATTCTTTTCAATAACATTCTTAGAACTTAATGAGCTCATAGTGCAGCTCAATGTTTAACTAGGATCTGGTAATACATTTTTATGAACTTGTTTTAACTTACACTTACATCATAACACATCTCATCCCTTATGTGCATACAGCTGTTTACTCCACATAATAATCCTTAAACCAGCTGGGTTTGTTCTTGACTCTATTTGAATGTGTCTCTGCTGCAGACCTTGAATTGTTGTCATCCTTGGAACACTTATCTATGACACTAGAGTCTCTGATACTGTTATTAGCAAATTCACCATTGTCATGTTCACCATTGTCATGTTTATCATGTGCATTGTCCTTCATGCATTCTGGATATTTCACAATTCTGGACATTGACCAGCACTCCCCCCCTTCTACAATTACTACATTGTTTCTTACCGCAGATATTTTCTTGGGACCAATGTATTTGCTTTCTACACATTTGGGAGTGAATCTAGGGTTCTTTATGAGAATACAATCTCCCACTTTCCAGGTATTACTTTTGACACTCTTGTCCTCATCAAATCTTTCTTTGTACACATCCTGTGCTTCTTTGATGAGAGTCATAATTCTCTTGCGATCAATGTTGGAACTCTTGGCAAAGTCCATCCACCCTGGACATAGTTTTGTTCCAGGTTGTCTCCCTTTCAATGACATGAACGGAGATACATGTGTAACTGAGTGTGGTGTGGTACAGTAGTTCCATATCATTTCTCTTACTACACCAAACCATCTTAGATTAGAAGCCATGGCCAATTGCAAATCACCCTTTATGAACCTATTGGCTCTCTCAACGAGGCCGTTGGCCCTTGGATGATATAAAGCAGTTCTAGTGTGTTTGATGCAAAATTTCTTCAAGAAAGTTAACATCCTTTCAGAACAGAATTGTACTCCGTTATCAGTGATTAATTCTGTCGGGAAACCCTCCCTGTAAAACACTTCCTCGAAGAATAACACCATCTCTGCAGTGGTTGCCTCACGCAAAGCCTTCCATTAAATCCATTTGGAATGGTAGTCTACTAGCACAACAATGTATTTATACCCATTGTCAAGGTTTTGTAATGGTCCTATCAAATCAACTGCAACTTTTTGCCATGGTTCACTCGGTACTTTGACAGGATTTATTGGTACTTCTCTAACCATCTTGGTCTTGTCACTCTTACCACACTCTCTACAACCCCTAACACACTTCTCTGCATCGCTGTCAATCCCGGGCCACCAGAAATATTGCCACAAATATCTCTTTGTTCCTCCCATGCCCAGGGGACCTTGATGTGCTATATTTACTAAATGAGATCTGACTCCACTGGGGGGTATTATCCTATTCCCTTTTCTAAGTTTACATCCGTCCTCAGACATACTTAACTCGTCCTTCACACCAAAATATCTGTCAAACTCTTTTCCCACAATATTCCTGTGAGGCCATCCTTCTCTGGTCCAAATCATAACTTGATTCAATATTAAATCCTCCTCACCAGCTCTTATCCACATCTCTTTATCAATGGCATCATGCAATGCTCACATCTTGAAATTCAGGTGCTCCCTCCAATTCACCATCACACACAGGTAATCTGGATAAACAATATGGTACCACATTCTCCCTCCCGGGAATGTAACACACCTTGAAATTATAACCCAAGAGTTTTACCATCCACCTGGAAACTCTTGGAGACCCATTGGCCCACTCAGAACCGTTCATTAATTGAACCAAAGGCTTGTGATCTGATCTGACAATAATAGGTCGACCCCCTAGAAATAACTTGAAGTGCGTGACTGCCCAAAATACTGCTAGTGCCTCTCTTTCAATGACCGAGTAATTTTTTTCTGCTCCTCTAAGTGGCCTGGATGCAAATGCAATTGTGTATTCAGTTTTACCTGAGTCAAACTGAGTCAAAGCTGCTCCTAAACCAAGGGTACTAGCATCAACTGAAAGCAGCGTTTTCCTGCCAAACATGAATCCACTTAAGGATTGGGCCTTGACTATACAATCTTTGATTTGCAAGAATGCTTCCTGACACTCTTTGGACCATGTGTACTTCACGTTCTTTTTTAGTAACTCCCTCAATGGAGATGAGATGGATGCAAAGCCATTCACAAATTTATGGTAATATTCCGCTAGTCCCATGAAAGAACGTAGTTGGTCCTTGTCTTGGGGCTGAGGAGTATTACTAAAGCTTTCTATGAGTGACATTTTGGGAGAAATACCTTCTTTCGAAACTTTGTGTCCCAGATACTCCACTTCCTCAACACTTATTTTACACTTGCTTCTTTGGACCGTTAACCCAGCCTCTTTCAGTCTGCATAGTACTGCCCTAAGTACTCTGTCATGCTCATGCTCATTACTTGCAAAAATCAGAATGTCATCTTGAAACACCTTAACATTTTCCAACCCTTTTAACACTTCCTCCATCACCTTTTGGAACACAGATGTGGCCGAGGCCAACCCAAATGGCATGCGATTGTATTTATAAGTGCCTTCAGGTGTGATAAAGGCAGTGAGATGTTGCGATTCTCGGGAAAGGGGAACTTGGTGATAGGCAGCAGAGAGATCAATGACAGAGAACAATTTGGTTTCGCCAAGAATGGAGGGTGTCTCGGAAATGCAAAATCTACACACAGTCTTAATTTACCATTATATTTGGCCACTAAAACAATGGGGGACAGCCACTCTGTGGCCTCAACAGGTTCAATGACACCCTTATCTACTAAGTTATCGGGTTCACTGCGTAGTTGCGCTCTCATGTTTAACGGCACATGTCTCACTTTATGAACAATAGGCTGAGATTCTTTCTTTAGTCTAATATGGTGTTCGAAAATCTTGAGTCTGCCCAGACCTTCGGTGAAGACCTCTGGGAACTCTCTTGACCACATATCATCAATCTCGGCAATGGTGACAGGCTCAGAGGCACTAGCTTGCACCCTGACTCTCAACTTCCTTTGTTCCTCCCAACCTAAAAGGGAGGCTCCCTTTCTTGCAACTAAAATGTCAGCTATGCATTCTCCACCTCTGTATTACACACTTGCAGTAAACTGTCCCAGCATCTCGATAGGGGATTCCGCATAGCCACAGGGCCGAATTCTTGGTGGATCCAGCATTGATTCATCCTTTTTTAGAACATCTTTAAATGTCTCTTTAGAAATGATGGTCCATGGGGAACATGTGTCAACTTTCATGAGTATTTCTTGACCATCAATTACAAAAACATCTGTTGGACCTTTTCTGTCTCCTCCTCCAATGGTCGAAATCTCAAAGACATGTCCGGGGTTGTCTTGCGAGAAGTATACCTCCTGTATGTTGTAAGCTGAGTGAGCACCTTCTTCTTGGTTGTCTCTGGTTTCTAAGAGATTTATTGATGACCTCTTGCATACATTAGCGAAATGTCCTCTGGTCCTACACTTGAAACATTCAGCGTTCCTTGCTGGGCACGAAGGGTAATTCTGACCATGCTTGACACTGCCACATCTGGTACACTTCGCACCCCATGTTACTTTCCTGCTTGTATTGACATTAAGTCTCTTCCTGTGATCAACTGGGCACACAGCTTGGGTACTCTGTTTGTCAGACTTCAGTTCTTTGACATATTGTGATGTTTGTTCTATGCTTCTGGCTAGGTCCACTGCTTCATCCAACTTCATGTCTTTTGCCAACAATTTCTCCTGTATCCTAATATTATTTGTGCACCTCACTAACTGATCTCTAATTAACGAGTCAGATAGATGTTCAAATTCACAGGAGTGGCTTAATGTTCTTAATGATGCTATGTACGATTCCACGGATTCTGAGGACTTTTGCGTACGCTGAAAGAACTTGTGCCTCTCGAATGTAACATTTTTCTTAGGCTCAAAATGATCTTTGAGTTGTTTAATCGCAAGGGCATATTCATCTGTGTCCTCCACTTCACCAGCTTGTGCACTGCCTAACCCATCAAACACTGCACGGCCTTCCACACCAAGATTGTGAAGTAATAATGCCTTTTTGCGAGTTGAGCTGAATCTCTCTCCTCCCATTGCCACCAGGTAGTTTTCAAACATGTCTTTCCACCTGTCCCACCTAACTTGGGGGCGTCCAGGTTCATTCAAAAATGACATTGGCGGAGGTATTGAAGCTGCCATGTCTTAAGCAGTAAAAAGGTGGTAAAGAGTGGGCTTGCTGGATGCAACCAATAGACTCTGGATCAGTTCAAGTATGCTCAGTGGATGCACAGACTGAGCAGTGACAGTGCTGTGCTATGCAGACAAAGAGATCAGTTTTGTATGAGTACAATCCCTTGTGTATGATGTCACAATCCCCCTTACATCAGTCTGAGTTAGAACATGATGGCTGCTCATCCACAGAATGGATACAATTCATAATGGCTTGCTCCTGAAACTTGCCAGAACTGCATGGGCAGGTTGCTCAGCAACGATAATGTCAATGCTAGGGATCCTTGAAAGTAAACACTGTTGCTTTGAGGCAGAGTCAATACAGTAATGGGGAAGGTAAGGTTACACCCCCAGGGGACGCGCCTGCTGACCTGTTGTTCCGCTCCTCCTGACCTTCCTGCAGCGTCCGCTGTCGCACGGGAGTATGGAATAAAGCAGGCCGCGCTATGATGAGACTTCAAAGGAGTAGGGAGACACTGCTGAGAGCCATCCTCATCGCCAATGAGGAAATAAGGGCTCCAGGCAGCAGTGATGAAGAAACAGTAATTAATTTCATTACAGCGACAGCGGCCTATGAGAGCCAAATGCCAACATGGCTCTCTCCCTGCAGTCTCCACTGTAACTCCTCCACATTCTTTTCAATAACATTCTTAGAACTTAATGAGCTCATAGTGCAGCTCAATGTTTAACTAGGATCTGGTAATACATTTTTATGAACTTGTTTTAACTTACACTTACATCATAACAGGGTGCAAGGGGCATGAGTGGGACATGAGTGGGGGCCTGCTGGCAGGTGCCCTGCACTGCTGGGGGGTGGGGGTGGAGGGGGGTCATGCGTTGGTGATCAGTAGTGCAAGCGGACATGTGGCTTGCCTGGGGGGCATGCCCATGGTGGATGGGCTGCCTGCGGGACATGACCAGGGGTGCAGGGTAGTCCCCTGTGGTGTGGGCTGCCTGCAGAGGCCGTGGAGGGTGTAGAGGGAACACCTGGGAGGACCCACACTGCCAATTCACGTGTACGACTCCCCTGCACCTCAGATATACACGTACCCCACTTGCACAGGGCCTATCGCGTGTGAAACTTCCCGCAAACCCCAGAAATACACGTACCCTGCTGGAATCGCGTGTGAAACTTTCCGCGAACCCCAGAAATACACGTACCCTGCTGAAATCGCGTGTGAAACTTCCCACGCACCCCAGATTTACACGTACCCAGGCCAATCGCGTGTGAAACTTCACGCGAACCCCAGGAATACACGCACCCCACTCACACAGGGCCTATCGCGTGTGAGACTTCCCGCGCACCCGAGATTTACACGTACCCAGGCCAATCGCATGTGCAACTTCACGCGAACCCCCAGGAATACACGCACCCCACCCGCACAGGGCCTATCGCGTGTGAAACTTCCCGCGAACCCCTGAAATACACACACACGCTATTTTTGACACAGCGGGTGTTCGTGTTTGGCGCGTACCCCTTTGCACGTCATTTGTCCTAGAGGGCCACATTATGGGACAATCATCAGAGCTGTATATACGTGCTTTTTGTTAGCGCACATTTTGGCGCACATTTTTTTCATGCGCAGGGATGCTACCGCCTGCCTTCATGTGGCGGACGTGTTTAGGCCTGTGCGCGTCTTCGCCGTGCGCTGGTTTGCCCTATTCGATTCCATGAATGTGTGTTGTAGGGGAGTGTGTGGGCGTTCCGCGCACTTGCCTCCTGTACTTCCCGTGACGCCCACATTTTCACGCATTGTTCCCCATTCCGTGTGTCATGCCCCGTGTTATGCCTACTTTTGTTATGTGCGCCGCGCTATGTGCGCTTTCGCTGTGGCCGTAGCCCACGCCGTTAGATGACCTGTGCACCACGCAGATTTTCAGCGCACATCCCAGATTTCACTCGCGCACAGACTTCCATGATCGATGTGCGCGGGTTTTGCTGCGATTTTCGTACTTGCACTGCGATTCGCACGGTTTCGCACGCTTGCACATTAATTCCATGAATCGGCCTCTATGTCTTTCACCATCTTACTTTGGCATGAATCAGTGTAGACATAAACCAGATTGGACTGTAATGATTTAGGGTGATCCTGTAACAGTATGGTCCGATCAACTGTGAGTGCCATTTCCTTAGCCAATTCCAAAACGGAGTTATCATAACTTCTGTTGCGAAATGTATCAAACAATATTTCACTTGGTTGGTTGTACTCAAATGTGTCTGATAAGCAGTTGGCTTTAAGGTAGACCTTTCATTGTGGCCTGTGGATGGAGGGTCCTAGCGTGTAATACAGTGTTTCTGTCAGTAGGCTTGGTAAAAGGGATGTAGTAAAAGTACTGTTGCTCTAATTATCCCATGCATCCAAAAAGTGTTTACAATTCTGATCGGCAGGCCATGTAAACTTGATACGATCATGTATCAAATTCAGATTTTCCAATAAACTGTACCAAATCATGTTCCATTCATATACACACTCCAAAAATGTTGTCAATGTAGCGTTTGTAAAATGCTAAGTAAGATCTTCCTGCTACAGTGTTTAGAATATTATGCTGTTCGAAATAATGCATACATTGTTTTGCATAACTTGGAACCATTCTGGCCCCCATAGATGTTCCGGTGGTCTGCAGAAAGCACTCATCCCTAAAACGAAAGAATGTGTTGCTCAGTATAATTTTAAGTAGTGTCAACAAGAATGTCTTATCTGCCCCCACTCCTTCATGCTGCAATAAGAATCATTCCATAGCTTGAAGCCCCTCCTCATGCGGGATAGAAGTACAGAGGCTAGTCACATCACATGTAAATAGCAGGACATTATCGCCTGCAATAGATAGTGAGCCAAGTTGGCATAGAAAATCATCTGTATCCTTAAGAAATGTAGGTGTAGAACTGACCAAAGGTTGTACATTTCAGACGATGTATTGTGACAGTGGTTCTAACAAACTATTGGTGGCCGCCACAATAGGACGGCCGGGTGGATCAATTAGGGATTTGTGGATTTTTCGTAAAATGTAAAAGATGGGAGTCAGGGGATTACTGTTATTGACAAACTTCTCAGTTGTGCTTGAAATGGGGCTGTCAGCTTGAAGGTACATTTTACATTGGCAATGCTGGCATGCATTGTTGGGGAGAGTAGCAATTAGCATGAAAGTGTGTTGTAGAGTGGTCCTGCTGGCCACGCCTCCTAATCCATTTCTGGATGCAGCCAGCAAACTATTGTGTACCAATATGCCCATTTGTACTGTTGTTGGCCTGGCATCAATTGAAGTTGTTCATGTGTTCCGCTAAGAAATACAAAATCAATTGCAAACTGCTTGACATTTTACCCAGATTTTCTTGCACCACTTCAACACATTATTTTATAAATGTTCTTTCGAGGAAAGACTTCTAACCCCCCGTATTATGTACGAGGTTGCTTGCTCTGGCCTATATTGGAAAAACATTGCTACCCTTACTTTACACATTCTCCAGCTGTCACTTCTACCTGGGGCCTGTGAATGTTCCCTGTCATGATATTCCTCTGTAAGAACTTATTTTGCTCGTCCTCCTCTCCCACTTTACATTGCAAGTCAATTTATGGCTATATGTAATGTCCAGCATAGCCTCCCATGTGGACAATTGTAGGGTATAAGGTTTCTACTGGACTTTTAGGGCCGCATCACGAGTTGGGCAGTAGCCCTTAAATGTGGCGGTAACGCTATTACCGCCACATTTAAGGGTCTGTCCAATCACGAGTCTGGCAGCATTTACCCCAACTCTAAGCTGGGGGTAAATGCGCCAACTTAATGCTTATTTTTGGGCTCAATTAGCGCTGCACTATTAGGTTGCGCTAATTGCGCCAAAAATGCCCCATTGGGTCCAATGTACCCAATGGGGAATGGGGAATATCCATTACCGCCCAACCCTTGATCCGGGGCTAATAGCGCCGGACCGGGTGGCAGAAACGCTATTAGCCCAGGCGGTATCCTGACAGCGATACCGCCGGGATACTGCCCAACTGGTGATGAGTCTGGAATTTCAGCCTGTCTCAGATACCTCTGACTTGCAATCCTCACCCAGGGACCTATGGCAGATGTTATCATAGTCTGCACACGTTTCTCATGTTTCTTAATCATGGAGTTGATTCTTTTATTTGCTTGGCTACTGATAAGATCTTCTTCTTCCTTCGTCACTTTATGAAGACACTCCTGCTCGTACAGTTTCATCTTCATTTAGCCTTTTATATGTGTGCAATTTGCCTTCTTCATTCATTGGCTTACTTTTGGGCATTACTGACTTTATATTCCTCTCTGCCCTGTATGAAGTTCTTTGCTCTGTACACTTTGCAGACAGAGGTCGGGTATAGGGCTTGGCCCCAGGATGTATGGAATGCTGGCAGTGCCAAACATAGCTGCAATGATACCCAGGGATGGTGCTGTGAGCTGGGGAAGTCTGGCCACCTACTCGGTTGAAGCTGATGGAAACTGTTCCATTTGAAAAAATCTATCCAATTAGTAAAGTGGGGTTTTGTAGCAATACAACAAATAAATCCGTTTTCAATGGCAGTAGGATTTCCTTTTTCTTTGTTGGACAGTTCTACCCTAATCTGGGCATTGAGTTTCCTGGGCTTAATGGACGTTTGTCATTTCCACTCCATGTTCAGTCTAGATGCTTTATCCTCCTTATGCTTGTCTCTATGATGTCTTACATGACCTTGGTTTTCTACCAGGAGTGGTGGGGATTCCTCGCTGCCTCTAAAGAGGATTCCCTGGAAGCTGAGGTGATGCAGCCGACTGGGTGTCCAGTACAGGAAAGGGATTGATGTGGGGCTGAAGCAACAGCGTGGTGATTGCCTTGAGCTATGTGTGTGGCAATCTGTAAAGGCAAAGAAAGGCTTACTTAGAACTCTCTCTAATGGTGAATGCCATCTACTGTGGAGAGGAGGTTGTGTATGCTATCCAGTACACACTATCCTCTCTCCACATGACCTGGATTGGGAAAGTGAATAGGGTGTGCCGGACCAGCAGAGAAGGAGGTGCGGTGAGAGGTAAGTGGTGAGTGATGGGTGGGGACGGGGGGGGTGGGTAGTAGGGGGGTGCTGAGGGATGGTAGGAGTGGGAGAAGGGAGTTGCAGGGATTCCAGGGCTTTCTCCGGGATAAGGCAAGTTGGGAAACCAGGGCTTTGGGGGATTTGAAGCAATGGGCACATGAGTAAGTGGTAACATAGCTTCTGCTCAAGCAAACCTCTGCAGTACTGCCTAATGTCTAAATTATCAATGTTGTAATCTTCAAGTCTTTCTGTATGCTGCTAGAAACAAAATGATAATGTGCGTTATTCCTGATTAAGTTAAGATGACTTATTAGCGAATATCAGGACAATATCAGTTACGCCCAATAGCCCCTCACAAGAAAGTAGCTGTTAGAACTGCCTCCACTCGTATTCAGATGTCTAATGTCCCCAATTGCATTTAATAGTGTTCCCAATTGCATTTAGGTGTTGCGCCCAATAGCCTCTCTGAGGAAAATTACATTTAGAAGTGTTCCCAATTGCATTCTGAAGTTGCGCCCAATAGCCTCTCTCAGGAAAGTTGCATTTGAAGTGCCCCCACTTGTATTCTGAGACTGCGCCAAATAGTCTCTCTAAGAAATTACATGTAGTAGTTTATTAATGTTCCCAACTGCACTTAGGAGTCGCGCCCAATAGCCCCTCAGACGAAAGTTGCATTTAGAAGTGTTCCCAATTGTATTCTGAATTTGCGCCCAACAGCCTCTCTGAGAAAATTGCATTTCCTATGCGATCCTATACATGGGAAAGCTGAACTTAGAACTGCATTTAAAAGCTGCATTTAGAAAGTGTGTCCAACTGCCTCTCTGTGGAAAGTTGACCTTAAAAGTGCACTTAGAAGTGTGCCCAACAGCCCCTCAGAAAAGTTGAATCCAGAAGCGCATTTAGAAGCTGCTTCTAGAAGTGTACCCAACAGGCTAATTTGTGAATCTAGAAGTACGCCCAACAACCTGTCTATGCAACTCTAACTTAGAAATAACTAACAGTATAACTGCGCAATGTAGAATCTAAAATGGTGACTACAAAGTTGATTTAGATCCATGCAAAACACCGTCCCTGTATAAAGGTGAATTGAAGAAGTCCACCACTACCGTGCCCTACTCAATCCTATCAGTATAACCAACAGTACCACTGTATAATATAGAATCTAAAACTATGACTAATATTCTAACACCCCCTCTAAGCAAATAGAACCTAGAGGCTGACCGAATATCCTCCTTGGGGACAAACGAACTTAGAAATGTACCCAATAAACTAAAATAATCTCGATCTACAACTCTAACTCGAAAAGCACCAAATAAACCTAATACCATCTTTGAGCAGTTGAACCTTGAAGTGTACCTAAAAGCGTGTCATCACCGATCTTAGAACTACAATCAGAAAGCCCTCCTAAACCAACCTTAAAGCTTACACCAATCATGAGTGCACCCACTCCACCAGAATCAGTCAGAAACATCTCCCATGAACCACCCCCTTCCTCCGATCTGTCTTCCTTCCCATCCCGCCCCTCCCAAACCCCCCCACCCTCTCCCTCACTCCCTGCCTTTCCCCTCTCCAAACACCAAGCCAGGGGAGCACGATGGCGAACCACCCACCCTAAAACCACTCATCCCCTGAACCCCACCCCCGACCCACCAGCATTTCCCATACCCGCTCCCCTCTCTACCATACCTAGCACACCCCACCCTGCAATCACCCACCTCCCGCCCTCCCTTCATACCCCTGCCACCCTCCCCCCCGACCACACTCTTTCCCCTCCCTAAAAACTGCACGGCTAGCCCTAGCAAGAACCGAAGCTGCCTCCTGCTCACCCTCCGACCCCCCTACTCTCTCCCACACACCAGTCGCAGCAAAGAAACTAAAGAGGAAACGTTCTTGGTCCCCCTCAATCTCCCAGCACTCCTCGCCTCCCCTGTCTCGACCCATCACCTCTATCCCGCAATCCCCTCCTTCCCCCGTGGCTTCTCCCTGCCTGAAACCCCTCTCCCTCGATTTCTCATCAACTCCAACTGAAACTCCTAACCACCAACATCCCTCTTTCAAACCCCCCAACCAAAACCCGACCATCCTATCACACGCAGCCTCCCAACCCCACCCGAACCCTGCCAATCTCACTGCTCGCCCACTATTCCCATCTATCATCACCCACCCTACCCCCTTCCGTCCATGCCCCCCGTCACCGCCCCGTCCCGCTCCAGCACCGAGACCATCCTTAGCTGCCGATGTGAACTGCATCCTATTTAACGCCCGATCAGTAGCAAAAAACAGACATTCCATCTTTGACCTCCTCACCTCTGCCACACCAGACCTAGTTTTCATCACTGAAACCTGGTTCTCTGATGACTTCGGCCCAATCGCTAATGAAGCCTTTCCTCCGGACTACTCCCTCATCCCACTGAACCGCACGTCCAGGGGAGGAGGGGTAGCATTCGTCTTCAAATCCCTCTTCCGCGCCTCAATCATCGACAACCAACCCTCCATTCCATCCTGCGAATCGCTCCTTGTTAAACTATCCCTCTCCCCTTCACTCTCGTACAGCTTCCTAATAATCTACAGGCCCCCTGGCTACGATAGACACTTCGCAAACAACCTTTGCGATTCCATCTCCACCCTCCAACTAAACCATCCCAACCTCACCCTTCTTGGAGACTTCAACATATGGCTCGACATCCCCACCAACCCCATGACATACTCCCTGATTGACGGTTTAGATGCAATTAATCTCCAACCCCACATAAACGGCCCGACTCATTATAAAGGACACACTCTTGATGCCATCTTCAGCTCCAACACACTGATTCATCTAATGCCGCCCACACCTATCATCTGGTCCGACCACTTCATTCTCTCGTTCGCCATCCACTCACCTGAACCCCTTCCCATACTCGTATCTGAACCTCCGAACATACGCAAAAGCTGGAAGAAACTAATAATCACCCCGGACCTAGCCGAGGCACTCCTCCAGTCTCCACAACCTACCTGCCATCTCAACAACCAACTAACCCCTGAGGCCTTTGATTCATGGCTCAACTCATCCCTGATGCGCCTGACCCCCTCGTGCAAACCATCAACCCGACTTGGCCTTTTCCCCAGATGGTTCACTCCTGAGTTAAAGAACACTAAACGACAATACAAATACCTAGAACGCAAATGGCATAAAGAGAAAACCCATGACAACAGGACCACCTTGGCCCGACACCTGTATCGGTACAAAGCCGAAATCCAGAAAGCAAAAAAAGCCCACTACAACTCACGAATCCTAAACTGCAAAAACCCATGCAAAGAACTTCACAAAATTATCTCCGAATTCACCAAACCGGCACGTAACACAACCATCCCGACCGCGTCACAATCACTATGTAACTCACTTTCCCTCCACTTCTACTCCACGGCCATCGAAAGGACAAAAACTCTGACCACCAAACTGGCTCTCTTACAACTACCAGGCAATCCTCAGCCCGTACCGGCCAGCCCACCAACTGCGACCCCTACGCAACCAACGTTCGAATCCTTCAGTCCAATATCACCAGAACAATTTCTCAAACTCCTATCCGACCGCAAACCATCTGGATCACCACTGGACCTTTGCCCAGCCACAACCCTTAAAGAAATCTTTGCCTCCACCTGCGCAGGAGAACACGCAAGATCTATCATAAACGCCTCCCTTTCTTCCGGTATCTTTCCAGATGCATTCAAACTGGTGCACGTCAAACCTCTGATTAAAAAACCCTCACTCGACCCTCTCGAGCCAAAAAACTACCGCCCCATCTCTAACACCAAGTTCCTTGCCAAACTCATTGACCGAACAGCCTACTCCCAACTAAATGCCTTTGTTGAAGCCAACAATCTCCTAGACCCCGCCCAATCAGGATTCAGATCTTGCCACGGAACTGAAACCACCCTAACCTCGATCTGGGATGACCTTAAAATGACTGCTGACTCTGCAGGATGCGCTGCACTAATCCTTCTCGACCTATCAGCCGCCTTTGACACGATCAATCACTCATTACTCCTTGACCGCCTCCACTCCCTAGGAATCCGTGGAACCGCCCTTAAATGGATAGCCTCATTCCTCAAAGACAGGCACCAAATAACGACACTCTCCAACTTTACATCACAAGCCCGACCAGTTGACACAGGAGTCCCACAAGGAGCATGTCTATCCGCCCTCCTGTTCAATCTCTACCTGATCACCCTCCCACCAATAATTCGTGCTCACAACATCCTGTGTTACAATTACGCAGATGACACTCAACTAATTCTAAAATTCCTGAACGCGAAACCCAACTCCCAACCTGACCTGACCTCTTGCCTCCTTAACATCGAACGCTGGATGACCCAAAGCCACCTCCTGTTAAACCCATCCAAAACAGAAATCATGGTCTGCGGCAACTCAGATTTTCTTCCGCACCCACTACCCTGGCCACCCGCCATGGGCAACTCACCGACCCCCTCTAACACAGTAAAAAATCTTGGGTGCACCCTAGACTCCGACCTAACACTCTCGCGCCAAGTCAACAATGTCTCAAAGTCCTGCCACTACCACCTCAAAAACCTTAGGCGCATCTTTCCATATCTCTCATTCCCCAACAGAGTCTCCGCGGTCCAATCAATCGTCATATCACGACTGGACTATGGTAACCCCCTTTACCTCGGAATTCATGCCTACCAACTGAATAAACTACAAAGAGCACAAAACGCAGCAGCCAAAGTGCTTCTTGCGCTCGGTCCAAGGGACCACGTATCCCCAGCCCTCAAGACACTGCACTGGCTTCCGGTAGCCCGTAGGGTGGCTTTCAAAACCCTATGCCTCACCCATCGAGCTCTACATAAAACTGGACCCCATTATCTTCAAAAAAAGCTAATACCTTATCACCCTACCCGCACCCTTAGATCAAGGTCAGCCGGCCTCCTAGTAATTCCTAAAACAAACTCAGTCAGGTTAGGCGGAGCATCATTCTCAGCCCTGGCCCCAACCCTGTGGAACTCGCTCCCACCCCACATCTGCCTAACTCAGGACTTAACGGCCTTCCGCAAACTACTGAAAACCTGGCTCTTTCCCTAAAACCAACCTGCCCCAAACCAGCATCATCACAATAACGCCGACCTAACAAACCACCAAAAAAAAAAAAAAAAAAACGGCTATACTAACCAGATTGTAACCTACACTGACAAACAGAACTGAAACGAATAAGGTACATCTAAACAGGGAAATGATTAAATAGAAAAAGAATCACTGAATAAAAGGAAAGTAGAGAGCGTGGAGAGCGGATGAACAATGAGAGCGGATGAGCGTGGAGGGCACGAGTGGATGAGTGAAAAGAGCGAATGAGTATGGATGAGTATAGATGAGTATGGATGAGTGTGGAGGATAAATGCTGTTGGCAGATGAGCCTGGAGGATGGTTGAGTGTGGTGAGCGGATGAATAATAAGAGCAAATAGATGTGGAATCGAATGATTGTAGAGAGCAGCTGAGTGTAGAGAGCGGCTGAGTACGGAGAGCGGTTATGTGTAGAGAGCAGAAGGACGTGCAGAGCGCAAGATCGTGCAGAGCGGAAGAGCGCTGAGAACGGAGGCACATATAGAGCGGAGAAATGTGGGGAGCGACCGAGTGGGGGGAGCGACTGAATGTGGGAAGCGTATGAGTGTAGGGAACATATGAGTGTGGGGAGCGTATGAGTGTGGGTAGCATATGAGTGTGGGGTGCGTATGAGTGTGAGGAGCGGACGAGTGTGGAGAGCGGACGAGTGTGGAGAGAGGACGATTGTGGGGAGCGGACGATTATGGAGAGCGGACAAGTCTAGAGAGCGGATTAGTCTGGAGAGCGGATGGGTATGGAGAGCGGATGAGTCTGGAGAGCGGATGAGTCTGGAGAGCGGATGAGTCTGGAGAGCGGATGAGTCTGGAGAGCGGATGAGTCCGGAGAGCGGATGAGTCCAGAGAGCGGATGAGTCTGGAGAGCGGATGTGTTTGGAGAGCGGATGAGTCTGGAGAGCAAATGATTGTAGAGCGCATGAGCACGTGGATCAGATGAGTGTCGAGAGTGGATGAGTGTCGAGAGCTGATGAATGAAGAGGGCGGAAGTATGTGGAGGATGAGAGGGCGGAGGAGAGAATAGCTGAGTGTGGGAAATGGCTGAGTGTGGGGAATGGCTGAGTGTGGGGAATGGCTGAGTGTGGGGAATGGCTGAGTGTGGGGAATGGCTGAGTGTGGGGAATGGCTGAGTGTGGGAATGGCTGAGTGTGGGGAATGGCTGAGTGTGGGGAATGGCTGAGTGTAGGGAATGGCTGAGTGTGGGGAATGGCTGAGTGTGGGGAGCAGAGCGTACGAGTACGCAGAGCAGAAAAGTGTGTGGAACAGACGAACACGTAGAACAGAGCCGACGAATACGTAGAACGGATGAATGAATGGATCGAACGAGCACGATAAGGAGAGCGGTGTACATAGAACGGACGAGTATGTAGAGCGGACAAATGTGTGGAACAGATGAGAAGGTGGAGCAAATGAGTGTATGGAATGGATGAGTCTGTGGTGCCGATAAATATCTGGAGTGAGTGAATATGGTGCCGACAAGTGTGTGGAGCGGGTCAATACGTAGAACGGATAAATTTGCAGAACAGATGTGTATGTGTCTGTGTGTGGAACGGACGAAGGGGTGAAACGAACAAATGGGTGGAACGGACGAATTGGAGGAACGGACGAGTAAGTAGAGCAGACGAATACATGGAGCGGATCAGTACGTAGAGCGGATGAATTCATAGAACGGATGAATGAGGGGAGCAGACGAATGTAAGAAACCGACAAATAGGTAGAGCGGTCGAGTAATATATCAAGCAGATGAGTAGTATGTTGTGCCGATAAGTGGATAGACCAGATGAGTGTGTGGATCCGATGAGCATGCGGATTGAACGAGGGTGTGGACGGGTGTGGATGCGAACGAATGTATGGAGCGGACGACTGTATGTAGCGGACGAATGTATGTAGAGCAGACGAGAACATGTGGTGCTGATGCCGGTGTGGAGCGGATAGCTGTGTGGTGCGGATGCCTGTGTAGAGCGGATGCCTGTGTAGAGCGGATGCCTGCGTGGAGCCGATGCCTGTATAGAGCAGACCGGATGAGCGTGCAGACCGGATGAGCGCATAGGCAGACTGGAGTGCATGCGCGGGGAGGACGGGAGTGCATGCATATGGAAGACATGAGAGCATGCATGAAGCACACTGAAAATGAGGGATAGACTTGAGCACGCAAGACGAACTATGAATGCGCGAGTGTGTACCTGATCGCATAAATTGCGTGACGTACATAATATGCATTGGTATGCGGGAACATTTGAAAGAACATATATCATACCACACCCCACGCCTACTCTCCTCTTTACACCACCACTCAAATAGAACACAGGGATACTATGACACCATTCGGTATAACTGTTCTCATATCAACATCTCCCGCTCACTCCCCATCACTCTAAGTAACCACCGCTGGTTTTACACCCCCAGCCAGGCGTTTCTCCTCAGGCCTAACGCAGCCACACTCGAGCTGGATAAATTCTGCCAGAGCGAACACATTCTCCTGACCTCTCAACCACCACACCTACCGCTAAGAAGCAGCTACCACATTAACTCCGCACCAGCTGCACACATACCTTGTGCGCACACGCACCTTTTGACTCTCTTCACCCTCTCTACTGACCCGAACTTCGGTTCCCAAGGGCGTTCAACCTACCAGCGCCTTCAGACCATACCAATGGTATATAAGGCGCTATATAAATGCAAAATAACAATAACAATAACAATAACACCTTACTTGCCAAACGAGAGGGCAGCAGAAACCATATTCTCTTATCTTTTCTTGCAGGTTTAAAGTTCAATGTCTGGATCGTGTGTGGCAACATGACTACACATTTTTTAAAATGTTTGTATTGACATAGCTGATATAAATCAACGTTACAATATTGTTGTTAGAAAAAAGCATCAAATAAAATACGTTTGAATCCATTATACACTTGAAAATTAAGAAAATAAAAAAAACGCTACAATTGCGTACATTAAAAGACAAATCACAATTAATCAACCAAGCATGTAACGTTAGATAAGAATTCATCAGAGCTAAATTCCAAAGCCAGTTTAACAATGTTAGCTGTAAGTATAATCAGTTCATGAGCCAGCATCTACATACAGGTTAATCTCACTACGCAGTGTTCTCGTTGCTCTAATGTTTTTTCAAACCATAGAGAAACGCAATTGCTATTGATCTTGTCTGCGTGTAGATGCCAGAATGTATTCACTTCCATAGAATTTCAGGCATAAGAAGCCTAAAAAGCTCCATCAAATCTTTAATGTGTGTGAGCCGCTGGTCAATCAGAGCATCACACTCTGTCAAAAAATGGCAGAGCGTTTCCTCCTGATTTAATCTTTTACAGAAGCGACAATAGTTGGCAGAACTCCTGATTCTCTGGTGCGCAATGTTTTTATATGGCAAACAATTCAGGATGAAAGTCTCGATACTGACTACATTTTTCTCTAGTATTGATCCAGTCTCTGAAAGAGTTTAGTCTTGAATTGAACTGGATTTTGCAAAAGGGTAGCTAGAGAAACATCTGCAAGGGCATAGGTGACTAACTTGCGCCACTTCGAAATGAATTTGTCAGTCGACGAGAGAACGAATTCTGATAGTATGCCCAGCACAGAAAGAGTTTCGAAAGCTAACAGACATTTCCTGAAAAGAGCAATCAACTGTCACATATACCGAGCATGCAAGGAAATCAGTCCTGATTATTTTAATGTTAGAGCTACTGGGGTCGACTGTGGAAGCTGCAAGATATTTCGCCAATATTTGCCCTCAGACCTTGACCAAAACTCTTTTGACAAAGTCGGTTTTGACTCAGATGCATGAAGAAGAATAGGTGTAGTCTTCTGCCGATAATATGTCAGTGCTGGAACAACTGTGAATTTGCCAAACTTGGCTTGAATAAGTTTTGCTTGCTGAATTGAAGTACTGATTTTGTCTTGCAATAACTGCTGGTAAATTAAAGTACTTCTTGGACTAGTAATTAAGGTACCTAGATAAGTATAATGTTTCACAATTTCAAGCTGAGTACCACCGAGAACCCATTTGGAGGTCTTCTTGATGGACTTATTGACTGGCAGGAACTGCATGGTGTTGGTCTTCTCCAAATCTAGAACTGCTTGGAGCTGTGTTTGATGACTGGAACGAGGTTGGCAAGAAGGCTCAGGATCCAGAGCTCCTTGGAGAGTCTGTGCTAAAGGCATAGGGTCTGCATGGCATGAAGACTCAGGTTGCAGAGCTGCTTCGAGATGCTGTGCTCAAGGTCTAGGGCCTGCATGGCATGAAGACTCAGGATGCAGAGCTGCTTGGAGATGCTGTGCTCAAGGTCTAGGGCCTGCATGGCATGAAGACTCAGGTTGCAGAGCTGCTTCGAGATGCTGTGCTCAAGGTCTAGGGCCTGCATGGCATGATGACTCGGGATGCAGAGCTGCTTGGAGATGCTGTTTTCAAGGTCTAGGGTCTGCATGGCATGAAGACTCGGGTTGCAGAGCTGCTTCGAGATGCTGTGCTCAAGGTCTAGGGCCTGCATGGGAAGTCTTGGGTTGCAGAGCTGCTTGGAGATGCTGTGCTCAAGGTCTAGGGCCTGCATGGCATGAAGACTCGGGTTGCAGAGCTGCTTCGAGATGCTGTGCTCAAGGTCTACGGCCTGCATGGCATGAAGACTCAGGATGCAGAGCTGCTTGGAGATTCTGTGCTAAAGGCATAGGGTCTGCATGGCATGATGACTCGGGATGCAGAGCTGCTTGGAGATGCTGTGCTCAAGGTCTAGGGCCTGCATGGCATGATGACTCGGGATGCAGAGCTGCTTGGAGATGCTGTGTTCAAGTTCTAGGGCCTGCATGGCATGAAGACTCGGGATGCAGAGCTGCTTGGAGATGCTGTGTTCAAGGTCTAGGGCCTGCATGGCATGAAGTCTCAAGATGCAGAGCTGCTTGGAGATGCTGTGTTCAAGGTCTAGGGCCTGCATGGCATGACGACTCTGGATGCAGAGCTGCTTGGAGATGCTGTGTTCAAGGTCTAGGGCCTGCATGTCATGAAGACTTGGGATACAGAGTTGCTTGGAGATGCTGTGGTACAAGGTCTAGACGATGTATGGCATGAAGACTCAGGATGCAATGCTGCTTGGAGATGCTGTGTTCAGGGTCAATGGCCTGCATGGCATGAAGACTCAGGATTCAGAGCTGCTTGGAGATACTGTGGTTCAAGGTCTAGAGGTTGTATGGCATGAAGGCTCAAGATGCAGAGTGTCTTGGACATACTGCCAGGTAAGAGAATCTAGAGCATCTAGCATGTGATGAAAGAAGGGATGGCTGTTAAAATTACATGTGACTGTTGAGACTTCTGGGACTAAAAGTCCATTTTTATTTGCAGCTGTTTTTAGCCACCAACATGGGCCCTCCTAGCCTAGTCCCCTCTAATGCTGCCTGTACGTGGTGTAAGACCAAGTAAAGCTCTTGTGGGTGCTCCTACTGTGTTATTCAGTGCATGAGTTTTCATGAGGACCTCCTTTATTATGGTTTATTATGGGACCTTCTTGACATGTATATTGTTACCTGGGGTAATACAACGGTGGAAGATATGGCCTCCATCCCCCTTTTGAATGTATCAACAATGTTCTTCTGGCCTCTGGTTCTATTGGCGAAGGGGTTTGATGTGGAACTTATATTTTAAAATCAAGCAATTTACCCTACCTATGACCCTATACCAGTTACGGCAAACACTTACATCGTTGCTTTCAGTTGGGTTCTTGTATAAGGCATTTCCCTTTTGTACATTAAGATATAAACCTAACTTTATTCCTCTGTAACAGTGATTTCGGACAGCACAATGTATGGGAGAATGTATGGATTTTATGGGGTATGTTTATGCAGCTCGGTAAAGAAACATCAGAGAACTATATTCATGGAAAACACATGATAACAAGTAATGACTCAGACAGCGGGGTAGGTAGAGGGCTAAGCAGCAGGTTCAACAAATCAGTGGCAGTGTAAAGATTAAAGTAGGAAATGCACGTAGGGCCCACATGAGCTTTCAAGCCCTCTTTAAAGCTCTCCTGAAGTATTCCAGAGGATGCTGGAGCTGCAGGTGAGTTCAGAGATATTTAACTTTATTAAGACATTGGGCCTTATATGTGTGTCGGTAACGGCACCATTGTTTCCCGACGGGCATACTACGGAGCCACTGTCCCAGACAGGTCTGACCCTGCCGGCCACAGCGGTCACGGTAGGCAAAGCCGTCACGGAAGCACCGACACCATTAAAAACGGTGCTGGTGCTTCTGTGGTCCCCATTCCTATGGAAATGGGGACTTACAATTTACGGGCGCCTGACTTCCCAGGCTGCCGGGGTTGTAATCCCCTGGTGTTACCGGGAAGTCAGGCGCTGGTAAATAATTACGGGTCCGACGGCAACCTACCGGTAGCACTGGCACAGTTACCGCCAGACCCTTAATGAGGCCCATCATCTATATAGTATCAAAGTACATGTAAGGGGAACATAGCGGTGCCCACCATGCAGGTACGTCTATCAACTGTCACTGGTGGAACACCAGGGGCAGGGATATTATGCCTGCGCGCGCGCACACAAACACGCACACCACATGCACCCACACACACACACCCACTCCCACCCCCCACACACACATTCCACATATGACATCACTCATGCGGCTGTCTGACAGACAGGCACCCACATACTTAGGGGAGGAAGGGGAAGCCAGATGCCACATTTCACCTTTATGTTGACCCGTCAGTCCTGTCTACTTTTAGCCTTTTATTTACCCTCTTAACACTTTGCCCTTTTTTCACACTTTCTCTTTTGTACCACTTACCATTTACCAATGGTCACAACTGTCAACTGAGTCACAGCTTGAGGGCTTGGTCTGCCAAAGAACACCAAACCATCAAGGCCGCAAAGGTGTCAGGAAACCCACAAGCAGGACAGGCTGAGAAACAAGGTCAGGTTAGGTGATGAATCTTAGATTTACGCGTGCGTTTTACCTGTGAACAGTGGCTTTACTGCCAAACAGTCACAGAGAATTGACCTCATGTGACCTCTTGGGGCCTCATTATAAGTTTGCTGGTGAGAAATAACGTACTGATAATTCTGTTTACTGGCATGTTTCTCCCGGTGGGGTGGCTCGAATTACTTCCAGCCAAGAGCAAATATTGCTGGCATTACCAGTGCCAGTAATAACGGCAAATCCCACATGGAGTCCATGGAATGGAGATTAACATCCCTTACAGCACTTGTAATCTGCCAGTAATTCCAGCAGACCAAGTGCCGGTAACAGTGCTTCTGTTTGCCGGTATCACCGACAGGATACCGGCAAACTCTTAATGAGGCCCTAAAGTCCGATGTTTTCGCAGTCCAGAAGTGTACAGCCTCACTGCCTCAGCTCCTAAAAGAAAACGCCAAAAAAAAACAAAAACAAGCAATTTCGGCCATACATATTATTAGTGGGCTAGGTTGAAAATAATGCACTGAGGAGCCTCACATACACGTGTTTACAATTGGTTTGATGGTAAGTCTAGATACATGTGTTTGCTTCATCTACTCATATTAATGAAGTCACTGGTACAGAACATACATTCACAGAACAGTTTGCCCAAGATCACAAGGCACTCGTGTAGAATCCCACCACTTCTGAAGGCTTACTAAAGGGTAACTGAAAAGCGCAATGCAGTACACACTTATGGTGGGTAATGAAAATAAGAGGAAGTGCTTATCTTTCAAACTAATCACAAATCATAGTCGACCAAGGAAATGTCACCTCTAAAGGGCCGAAGACACTTATCTGCACAAGGAAACACTTTCACATAAAGGTAAATAAAAGTGGGCTGTGCTTGTTTCTAATTCTAATGCAATTGTCCACAATGTGGTGAGATCATGGCGCTTGTTTTCCTTTTAGTGAGGTGGGCGGAGCTTTGCAAGTTATACACATTTTTGGAGTGCGAGCTATGTGAGCGTGGGCAATGGCAAGTAACCCTCGAGCCCACTGTCAAAAGTTGGCATCTTCGCCAATGGCCATCCTATTGGGTGAATGGTAGATGGCAGGCGTAAAAATCATTGGCGGGAAACCACACTGGGCAAACGAGGAATAGTGCGTGAATGCATTTCCCAGAATGCTCAAATTAAGTTCCACACATTTGCCATTTGTTTCGGAAGGAAACTGAAAATGTTCATGCTCGCTGACTCGTCCTTCTTTGACCAGCATGTTTGAGGCCGATGCAGCAGCTTTCCTCAACATGCGGCAGCGCGAGTTCTATTTACAGTACAATTAATGACTATGTGTTTATGTGGCGCAGCTCTAAATCTGTGGGGATTTCCTCTCTGGGCAACGTGCCTAATTAGATGCTGAGGCAGGAGAGCTGTGGCATCTGCCAGCCGCGTGCATGCGTTTTGCGGTTATTGCAGTAGCTGGCTCTTTTAAATTACAGGGAATTATGTGTGGGAATAAGGACGAATACCTATGATTTTTTTTCTGGTGGACACTGTTTTTCCTAAAGGTAGACTATTGTATCTGACCATGAACTTAAATAAGAAGCCTTACCGCCCTACTACGAGTTCCCTTTGCAGGTCCTTCCTTAACGCCTGCTTCTAGCAGGCGTTAAGGACGGGACCCGCAAAGGGACTCTGTGGTCAATAACGGTACCGTGATTTGCGGTACCGTTATTGCCGCCTTCCCCCTTCCCATTGAGCCCTATGGGAGCTCAAATGGGAATGGGGAATGGCCCTGGTGAATGGGAAATTACCTGTCCCTCCGACCTCGGAATGGACCAGTAATTACTCCATTCACCAGGCCGGAGTTTGGACGAGTTCAGAGGCAGCCATGCCGCAAATAGCGGCGTGGTTACCTCCAAACTCGGAATGAGGCCCAATTGTCTTGGAAATATTAGTAAACCGTGTTCAAAATATTACCCTACATTCGGTAACATAAGTAGGTATGTCAAAATGTGCGCCTACAATATATAACTCTGTAGGTTCACATTTTAACATCCCTACTTATATTATCCATGCCTTCGTCATATTCTTTTATAAAGAGCCACAGGTTTGTGTAACGTTCCTAATGTCATCGCGGCAGTTCAGGAAAATGGACGGAGAACACGTTATGTTACCAACAAGAGGAGACAGCATTCCAGTTCCTGTCCATCAGTCTGAAGTTTCCATGGATTTATAAGCTTCATGCATCAAATCAGGGTTGAACTTATACCATAAACTCCAGGTTTTCCTGTGCACTTAACTTGCAGATCAGACATCCCAGGAAATTGTACTTTCATGGGTAACATTTAGCTTAAGCGCACTCCTGAGCACTTCTTATTGTCATTTCCCCTTTTATAACACATTAATTCGAGCACATCTGCCCAGCTACATCTGTCCCAACCGTCACCCGTTTGTGATGAAATGAATGGGTATGGGTCGAAATCCCAGCAATCACAATTGTACAGGTAATTGAACCAATGAAGATTTTATATTTCTGATCAGTAACATAAGAACTCCGGTTACATTGCTTTTGCTTGATATTGCCAACAGAACCTTTCTACTGTGGCATCAATGCTAGGCCCGCATCGCAGTTGCCATATTTCATGCTATGGGAACCCTGGGGTGCACCTTGACTTTCAGAATGATTTTTCTCAACCTCACTCCCTCTAACCATCACTCGCTGTGGTAAATGATTGCACATGGAACCAATTCACTATAACTATAACCTCCTGAGTCAACAATTGTGGACATGTTCACCCTACAATTGTCCTTGTTTTACCCATCACATCGTGGTCACCGTAACAATGCATGCAACACATTCAGTTATTTTGCTCTTTTAATAACGGAGGGCTCTGCCTATACCTCATGACTGTTCTCAACTTTGATGACAAGCATAACGATCAAAACAAGATTTAGAGCCCTCTTTTCTTTTTAATTGAGTTGCTGACTTGGCAATACATCTGCAAAATTCATACTGCTTTATGCAAATAATTATGTCATGAAAACAGTCTTTCCTCACTTTTCATCCTCCAAGAAAACAATGACAAGTACACCTAATTTGTCCTTTAACTTTTTTCATGAATTATCTTCTATGGAAAAATCATTGTTGCATATACATAAATGTACATGATGTCATTTGTGATGTCATCTTTGATGTCCTGGGTGTTAGTTTTAGCAGTACATGGCACGCAGGTTATTGTTGTATAGCTTACCATAACTGGCAAATTTCTTATTTTTTTAAATTTAACTTGTAAGCATAACTTCCCTTTAACAAAGTTTTTTTACTGAATTTGACAGGTTTTTATTATTTATTTATTTATTTGTAAAGCACTACAGCCCTCGGGCATCAGGGTGCTGTTGCAGAAACCAGTCACATACAAGCATCAGAGTAAGCAACTTATGTCACAGAGTTACAGAGACCAGGGACGCCGGACTCGGTTTAGGTGGGTGTAGTTAGCCAGCTTAATGACCCATCTTGGCCTGGTTCTGTTCGACAGTTAGCGTCTTAGGCGAATAGCCAGGTTTTTCGGGCTTTGGGAAACAGCCAATAGTAGGTTTCTGCTCCCAGGGCAGGTGGGAGGGTATTCCAATTGATCGTTGCCACAGTCGGGAAGCTGGAACTTCCACCTCTGGCTCTTTTTACTCTTGGTAAGGACAGGCGGTGCACGTGCATGGTTCTGACAGGTCTATTGGGTATGGATCTCACAATTTGTTGTGATAAGTACTAAGGCGCCGTGTTCAATATATATTTGTGTGTGATTGAAAGGATTTTAAAGATGATCCTTTCTCGAATAGGGAGCCAGTGCACTTTTTCTCTCATGGTAGAGATGTGGTCTCTTCTCGGAGGTTGAGTGCGGCTCGTAGGGCATTGTTCCGGATTGTCTGTAATTTGTTTAAATTCAGTTTGGAGGTTCCTGCAAATAGTTTGTTTGTTTGTTTGTTTGTTTGTTTATTTGGTAATGCGCTCCAAACCCGTGGGTAGCTGGGCGCAGCAGTTATAGGGTTATAGTATATAGGGATACTTGAAGCTTAGTTACAGAATACGGATAGTTGCATACATCAAAGAAACATATAACATATTTACAATTTGGTTGGGTGTGTGCAATACGTGATCGATACATTGCTAGGCACATGGGAGCAGCTATATATACATATGTACAGATGCAGGTTATACAGGGATCAGCAGTTTACTTGATGTTAATTGCCATTGGTTCGCAACCAGGTCAGCAGATTTCTCCTAAAGCTAGAGTATGGTTGTTTCATTCTGATGTGAATAGGCAACGCGTTCCAGTGCAGCTTTGACAAGGAAGCTAGATCCACCTGCTTTGGACAGTCTGAATCTAGGGGCCTCATTACACAGATGGCGGTAAGGATTTACCGGTACCGGTAAAATACCGGTACCGGTAAATCCTTACCGCCTTACTACGAGGTCCCTTTGCGGGTTGGGGGATTTAACGCCTGCTTTTTGCAGGCATTAAAAACCAACCCGCAAAGGGACCCAGGGAGCTAATTATGGTACCGCAATTTGCGGTACCGTAATTAGCGCCTTCCCCATTCCCATTGAGCCCTATGGGCCAAAAATGGGAATGGGGAAGGGCAATGGTGGAAGGGGGAATTACCGCCCCGCCAACCTTGGAATGGGGCAGTAATTCCTCTTTCCGCCAAGGCAGTGCCGGTATTTTACCGGCATGAACCATGGCGGTAATAGCGCCATGGTTCTCAGCCATCCGGGTAATGAGGCCCACGGAGTTTCTAGGAAGAGGTGGTTGGGGGCTCTGGTTTGGTAGATAGGGATTTTTCTGGTCAGTCTGAGCAGCGTTATTAAGACATTTGAAGGAGAGGGAAGACATTTTGAGAAGTATCCTGTCGCTATCTTTTAACCAGTGCTGGTCTCTTCTATAGTTAGAGATTTGTTCACGACGGGGTATATCCAAGGCTGCTCTCAACGCATTATTTTTTAATATTTGAATTTTATTGATGATACTTTTATTAGCGCCGGCATATAAAGCATTGCAATAGTCCAGTTTGGACATTATTAATGCATTAGCAAGTGTAATGCAGCTAGATCTAGATAGAAAGGGTCTACAGGCTCTAATTAATTTACAAGTATAGGCTGTAGATGAGGCCATCGAGCTGACTTGTTTTTTTAGTGAAAGTGTGGAGTCCAGGTAGAAACCTAGTGTTTTTACTTGAGTGACTACTTTAATTACATTGCCATCGATGGTAAAAGCAGCATAGTTGGGACTTCGTTTTTTTAGGTTGGAGTCAGAACCCAGGATCAGAATCTCGGTTTTGTCATCATTCAGGCAGAGTCCATGTGAGGCCATCCCTGCCTGAATGATGAGGTATATCCTGTTTACCAAAGCTGTATCTTTGACAAAGCTGCCCGATAGGGGAATGAGGATCTGAGTGTCGTCAGCATAGTCAGTATATGTAACGCCCAAACGGTCAAGTTTGTCGAAGAGAGGTTTGGTAAAGGTGCTATACATTGTTGGTGAGATGCGTGAACCTTGTGGGACACCACAGGTGATTTGGATTGGGTCTGCTGAGGCCGATGGGGAGAACACTCTTATCCTACGGTTGGCAAGGAAGGATTGAACCCAAGCTATGGCTTCACTCGAGAAGTGTGCAGCTGATGCTAGATGTTTGCATAATACTGCGTGATCCACCAGATTAAAAGCTGCCGAGAGGTCGAGGAGGAGTAGCATAGCTGTTTTCCCTTTATCCTTCAGCTCGCCGATTTGTGTTTTTAAATCAATTAACGCCGTTTCAGTCCCATGTTGTGGTCTGAATCCATATTGGCGTGATCCTAGTAAGTGGTTTCCTCCAGGTAGGTTTGTATTTGGAGGTAGGCTAATCTGTCAATTATTTTGAGGAGGAAGGGAACAGTTGTTGTAGGTCTATAGTTGGTGGCAATGGACGGGTCAAGTGTCTGTTTTATAAGAAGCGGTAATACCCACGATTCTTTGAGGTTAGTCGGGACGGTGCTTGAATTAAAGGAGGTGTTAATTAGCTTGGAAATGAAAGGTGCTAGCTCTCTGGCTGCGTCCTTAATGATTTGGGCGGGGCAACTGTCACCCTGGCAATTAGAGGGTTTCAAGGAGAGTATGGCCTTTTCAGTGTCCAATATGGAGATGTTATTGAATCTGAAAGGTGTGTTTGGTATTAAGGCGGTGGTGGGAGGGGTGGTGTGCGTCTCAGTGGAGTGCAAGGAGCATTTTTGGCTGTTATTTTAGCCTGCAGTGTGGCTATTTTGTTTGATAGGGCGTTTTGGATGCTGGTGCACCATTGTTTATCTTCCGGGCTGTTATCTGTAGGTGGAATAGGGTTCTCCATTTCACGAAGGATGGTGAAAAGCCCCTTAGTATTGTGGTTAGCTTTGGAGATTCTTTCATTGTATGTTTTCCTTTTGGTGAGGATGATTTCATTTTTGTACATGTTAGCGAAATTGGCTAGGGTAGATTTATTTTCCGTTGCAGGGGTGTGTCGCCAGATGACTTGAAGTTTCCTTTTCTGGAGTCTCAATTCTTGAGAAAGTTGGGGGGTAAACCACGTGTTCAGATGGGATTTTTGTTTACTTATGCAAAGTTTGGTGGGTGCAATGAGGTCAAGGGCTTTAGTCATGGTGTTATTGAATGTGGCTATTAGAGTATTGGGGTCAGAGTTGTTGGTCAAAGCAGAGAGGGAAGGTAGGAGGAGTGGGAGCAATTTTTCTGGAGTAATGTCTTTTTTGCTTCAAGTAGGGAGCGGTGGAGCTAATTCAGTATTTTTCTGTTTTGGTGACTCTATGGCAGTCGAGAAGTTGAATAAGTAATGGTCTGTCCAGGGTTGGGGCGTTATTTTGGTGATGGTGATTGCTCAATTCAGGTTGGCTACCCAGTCTAAAGTGCATCCTTTTATGTGTGTAGGGGACGAGACTGTTTGGGTCAGGCCAAAATCCGTCAAGATGGTTTCAATTGATTGGGCAAGTTTATCCTTGGGGTCATGAAATCCCAGATTGAAGTCTCCTACCAGTAGTAGTTGTGAAGTGTCCTTGATGTTGTTGGTAAGGAGGCTGGAAAGGTCTTCTTCGAATGAGCCAATGGGACCTGGGGGTCGGTATACTATAAAAATGGTTAGCGTACTATTGTTAGAGATCGGGAGTTTGGCTGCGAGTAGTTCACAGGATTTGAATTCGGAAGGAGTGCTTAATGCAAGTTTAGTTTTTGCTATGATGGCCAAGGCTGGTATCCGGTCATTTTTTCGAAAACATTTTTTCAAAATACAATTATGTCGAAAACATTTTGGCGAATTTATTTTTCAAATGTCTTTTTTTTAGTTTATAGTTTTTTTGTTTGTTTCGTAAGTAAAAAACACAGGGTTGGGGGAGCAACCCCCCCATTTAAAATACAAAAAAAAGACATTCAAAATATTATTTTTTTAGGCGAAATGTTTTCGACATAATGTCATTCGAAAAAATGTCATTCGAAAAATTCACTATAAACCGGCAAGGCCACCTCCTCTGGCGTTGGGCCTGTCCACTCTAAGTATTTGGTATCCATCTGGTACGGCTAACATGAGGGCTGGGCCCGCTGCATCATGAAGTCAGGATTCGGTCACAGCTAGGATGTCTACATCGTCGGTAGTAAGTAAGTCTGCTATTTCAGTGGTATGTGCTATGAGGGATCTGGCATTGATGATGGCTCCTTTAATAGTTGTTGCCTTTTGCTGCCCTTGTGTAGGTGGAAGTCTCTGTTTGGGTGGGTTACTTTTGGCATGCGTTTTATGTGCAATTTCTACAGGTGGCGTAGGTAGATGGGAGCATACAGTTCTGGTATTTTGCCGTCTGTCAGAGTTTTGGGTGCTGAGGCTGCTAGACTTAGGGTCGTAGATCCGGGGCAATCTCGCTCTCAGTCTTAAGTTTCTTTCCTGCTGAGTGCAGGGTATGAGTGTGGTGCAGGTCATTGTTATGAAGGCGCCGAGCAGTAAGTGTTTCAAAAACCTTAGTAGTGTCTTAGTAGTGGGCATGGTATAGTTTGGCAATAGTGTGATTGAGGCCCCAAAGGTTGTGAAGCCAGAACCGGCCGGCAGTATCTGGTGTCAGTGCTGAGGATCTATGCTTGTGTACAAGGAAGTTTAGCTCCGCACAGTAGTCCGCGTGGGTAGATGGGATGCGTTCAAAATGTATTGTTAGTCTATACAGGCAACAGAGATAGGTTCTATGCAGATGCAATGACTGTAGATACTAGCAAGTGGCAAGTTTAACAATGAGCAAATGACAGTATAAGAATGTTAAGCATGCAGGCAGTTCTAATATCGGATACCATATGAGCTTGCTTGAGTAGGCAAACAGTTTAAGGTAAGAATACAGTAAATGCTGACTAGAAAAGCATGTTCAATTAGTGTTGATTTCGATTATAGCAGTCTATGCACATTTGGGTTATGATCATACACTAGTAAACGTGCAGTACCGGAGGGCAGTTGTAGTATTCATATGTCACACAGCGCGGTAGAATGGTAAACAATAGGAGCAACACTCATGGCATTGATAGCTAGTGACTACAGTATAATAGGTAGTGGTGACACAATAGGTAGGCAAGATCACATGCAAGGGTTTGATCTAGTAGGATTTTGACATGCGTGAGAGTGCATTTAATGACAGTAGCAATTATATCATGTACAGGCACAGGCAATTTGGCATGCTCATGTAGTAGTTCCTTTCTTTTTTTTTTTTTAAGTTTTTATTATTTTGAAAACAAATAAACAATACAAACCAAACTTGCAGCATTATTTACAACAGACTCGTGAACATCAATTAATGCACATTACTGCTCCCCAAATACCTCCCCCCTCAAGAGCTTGTTTGCGTTTCTCGTTCTGTATCTGCTGCGTGTGGCCGGGTATCGCTTCCTTGCGAAGCTGCAGAATCCATTATTGTGCCAAACAGTCCTGTTATTAACACTCTCCATGCCATCAGGTTACCCACTTCTTCTTCCCCGCACTTGCTACATGCCTCCTGCCATACTACTGTTTCAGCCTCCGCCCATTTTTGCAAATCCCGCCACCATACCTCAACCCGTGGCCTGTGGCACTGCTTCCAGCCCATGGCAATCCTTCCTTTTGAAAGCACATATGCCAGGTCCCTCAATTTCCCAACATGTTTAGTATTCCGTGGTCTGGGAATCCCTCCCAACAGGCAGGCCCAGGCCGTATCTATGTTGAGCGTGACCCCTTTATCTGCTAGTTTTTGTGCCACCTCCCCCCAAAAACCTTCAATCACTGGGCAAGACCAGAACATGTGTGTCATATCAGCGTCTTCTTCATCTCATTTTGGGCATGCTTGTCTTCCTGCGTTTACAAACTTAGATATTCTCTTTGGGGTCATATAGGCTCTATGCGTTATGTATAACTGTATCTGCTGCAATCTGGTGTTTCTGGACACCTTCTTGTGGTATCCCATAGCACGCTCCCACATCCCATCGGTCATCTGTGCCCCCACCTCTGCTTCCCAGTCCAGCCTCAAATGAGTCAAATCCTTCCCCACCCCGGTCATCACCATCTCATACAATCTAGAGATCTCGTGCCCTCCTTCTGATATGTCATATATTGTTCCCATTATGACGTCTGGCTCCTCCGCCAGTACAGTCTCTGGCCAGGTTTTACGAATAATCTGCACTAGCCTAAGATACGTGACATATTGGCCTCTGTGCAAGCCTGCCTCTTCTCCCAGTTCTTCGAAATCCTTAAAGATCCCCTCTTGCCATACATCTCCCAATGTGACCAGCCTGACCGATTCCCAATAGGTCCTGATTATCATTCTGAGTTGGCTGTCTCCCCCAGCCAAGGCGACTAGCGGCACCGGTGGGGAACACGGGTACGGGTTCTCCATCAGTCGGCATACTCTGCGCCACATCTTCCACCCAAGCGACATCATACCCGGGCGTTCTTTCATTTCAGGTCTAGGCAACCAAATAATCTCCTTTAAGTAAAACGGAGTGCAGTCCTGTCCAAACAGCCTAAATTCAGGAGTTACCTCATCAGAAAGCCATTTGATTACACATTGCAACTGACCAGCTACATAATAGGCCTCAAAATTTGGCAGCTTAATGCCCCCTCTATCATGGAAATTCTGCAGCTTCCATAGCGCCACTCTATTGCGAGTGCCATGCCATAGGAAGTCTCTGCACATGCTATTCAGTTTGACAAAAAACTTTTTGGGTATCAAGTATGGTATATTACTGAAGAAATGTAACAGCCTGGGCAGGACCACCATTTTGAGCATCGCCCCCCGTCCCATCATCGCCAGAGGCAACTTCTCCCAAAACTTCATACTTGTTCGGATTTTTCCCACAGCCACCTCGGTATTATGCAAGTGCTCCTCCTCCACCGTATGGTACACATCTATTCCGAGGTAGTGGGAGGAATCAACCGCCCATGGTACGGACAACACCGGCAACCGCTCCAGAGGGGCTCCTCTGTAGCTCCCCAATGGGAACATGCTCGATTTGTGGGGGTTCACCGCTATGCCGGACAGTTCTGCATACCTTTCCATAACCTCTAGAATATATTGAAGATTTTCCTCCGGATATTTCAAGTATAGTAGTAAATCGTCAGCATACAAGGATATTAGATGTTTCTCTCCCCCTACCTCAATACCAACCATGTCATATTGTTGTCTGAGGTACACTGCCAGGGGCTCCAGGGCTAGAATGTATAACATCGGGGACCAAGGGCACCTTTGTCTGGTGCCCCTACTGAGTTGCCATCTCTCAGATATCACCGATCCTGTGCGCACCCTGGCCAGTGGTTCACTGTATAGTAATTTTTCCCACCTAACATAGCCCGGCCCCATCCCGTATTCTTTCAGGGCCTCCAGCAACCATGGCCACCTCACTGAGTCAAAAGCTTTGACTGCATCTAGGGACACCACCGCCATTTCCCCCTCGCTCCTGTTTCCCTCTTCAATCACCCGGTGGAGTCGCCTATGGTTGTGGGTTGTATTTCTGTTGGGGACATAACCTGTCTGGTCCGGGTGTATCAGTTTGCTAATAACTCTACGCAGCCTATTGGCCAGGACCGCCTTCAATATCTTGCTATCCTGGTTCAACATTGATAAATGCCTATAGGAGCCGCAGTTATGCCCTGGCTTGTTGGGCTTAGGAAGCGGCACAATTAACGCTTCTCTAAGCGATTCCGGCAGCCGGCCCATCTCAAAAGACTCATTGAGCATCTCTGGCATAGGGGGGAGTACTTCCTCTCTATATGTTTTATAAAACTCGCCAGGGAATCCGTCCGCGCCCGGGGTCTTACAGGTGGGTAGCTGCTTCACCACCTCCTCCAATTCCTCTAAGCTAATCGGTGCGTCCAGCTCCTCCCTTTCTTCAGCACTAATCTTAGGTAATTCCATGTCTTTTAGAGTTTCTCTAATCTCCTCTCGATTGCCCCCTCTTCTGTCCTCATATAATGTCCTATAATAGTCTAAGAATGCCTCGTTGACTCCCTCTTGGGTGTCAACCACCTCCCCGTCTTCTCTAGTTATTGTCCTAATCGGGGGCCTGGGGGTTTCGCTCTTATATAACCACGCCAACAAGCAGCCAGTTTTATCCCCACCTGCATGTTGCCTCTCAACATACTTCTTATAGTTAAGGTTGCAGAGCCTTTCCCAAAGCTCTGCACACCTCTGCTGTAGTTCGAGTACAAGTTCTGCATCCCCTCCCGCCCTGTTGCTTTCCCGTTGCAGTTTCTCTTCCGCTTCCTCTAGCTCCGTTAGGACCCCACCCTGTAGGCCTTTTGATTTAGCAATAGCAGCACCCCGCAATACCACCTTAAAGGCTTCCCAGAGCGTGCACGCTGAGACCACGCTGCCTGTGTTTACCTCAAAGTAATGTGTGATCGCATCCCTGATATCTTCCCTGAAGACCGGGTCCCGGAGTGTCTCTGCCCGGAGGCGCCATGTCGGTATCCGCGCCCTGGGGCGGCAGCACTGCCAACTCAGAACCAGAGGCGAGTGGTCCGACAGGACCCTCGCTCTATAGTCTATTTGGGTGGTCTCTATCACCACATCTGGCGTGGCAAAAAAGTAATCAAGTCTCGTGTGCAGTTGCTGCGGAGCTGAGTAATGCGAGTACTGTGTTTCATTAGGGTGTTTCAGCCTCCAAACATCTGCCAGCCCGAAGTCGTCTAATAATGTCTGCAATACCCTGGCTGCTGGGGTGGGCCTATCAATCTTATCATCAGATCTGTCTGTCTTTGCGTTGAGCCCGCAGTTGAAATCCCCTCCCCAGATAACCACTCTTCCCGTACACGCGCCCAGATGAGTACACAGGGTTCTAAAATATGCTGCAGTATTTTGGTTGGGGGCATACGTATTTATAATGCACACCTCTCTATTCTCCACCAAAGCCTTTAATATGACCAACCTCCCCTCCGTGTCCACCACTTCTTGTGTAAGTTGGAGCGGAACATGCAGTGCCACCCAGACCAGCACTCCCCTAGCGTAGGCAGAATATGGAGAGCCTACTACAGTACCTCTCCACTTCTTCCCCACCAGTTCCAGTTTTTGCCGGGTCAAATGTGTTTCCTGCAACAACGCAATATCAATCTTCTGTCTTTTCAAGTACATCATGACTTTGTTTCTCTTTAAGTAACTGTTGAGTCCCCTGACATTCCATGTTACGATCTTAAGGTCGCCCATGGCTCCTGAGTGTCTTCTAGCCTTCCGTGTAGCGAATCCCCCTTGCCCACGTGATACAGATACAGCTCTCCATCTTTAGTTGTAGCTTCTTGTACCAGCTCAAACTATCCATAACTATGTACACAACAAATTCCCAACTTCCCTCCCCTCCCTCCACCCGTCCCTTCCCCAACACCACACACCCCAACTGCTGCCCAGCTCCGTACTCGGAACTCAGGCACCCCCACATCTAGCCCTGCAAGCACCAAACAATGCACAGAGCTCAGTAGGGTGAAGTCGCCCTAATGGCCACTTAACTAAGATTATTGTGGGGCAAAGAGATCCGCTCTGTAAGGCTCCCATTACTTCAATAATAATTACAGTGCTCATAACGTCTAGTGCAATAGTCTGACCTTCTCTACTGAAGGCTGTGCAAATGACTATATTCAAGTCCCACGGGTCCGTGCCGCGCCATCTTGTGGCACCTTCCTCGTGCATTACTTATCTCTTCCGTGCTCTCTCTCCGTCCGAACTTCTGACTCCTGGGTACATCCCTGCGCATCGAGCCATCCCATGGCATCATCCGGGGTCTCAAAAAACAAAGTTTTGTGTTTATGTATAACTTTCAATTTTGCCAGATACAGTAACATTTATTTGTGGCCCGCCTCTCTCAGTCTCCTCTTTACCGTCCCAAAGTTCATGCGGCTACGCTGCACAGACAGTGTATAGGCCGTGATGTTTGCTGCTCCTCGTATAATCGTTCCTCCCTTGCGGAAGTGTTCCAATATCCACTCCCGGTCCCGGTAATTAAGAATTTTGGCTATCACCGGCCTAGGTGGGTTTCCTGGCGGCGGCCTCCTTGTTAGAGCTCTATGTGCCCTTTCCACCGCAAATCCTTGAGATAGGGCTCCTCCGGGTATCTCTTGCAGTAGCATGGACTCAATAAACTCCGTGGGATCGTGGCCCTCCAATCCCTCCGGCAGGCCCACGATGCGGATGTTGTTTCGTCGGGCGCGTCCTTCCGCCTCCTCCGCTCTGCTCTCCAAGTTGCCCACTCTCTGTATCAGGGCATGCAATTCGGCCTTATGGGAGGCACAATCCGCGGTATTCGGGCTAACGTCCTTCTCAAGGGACTCCGTGCGCTCCGCCAAGGCCCTGACGTCCTGTCGGAGTAGATTAACATCCTCCTGCACCTCTACGACCAGTGCTGTTTTCAGTTCAGTGACGGCTAATTCGAGTTTAGATTCCCAGGCCGCCTTTAGGTCTGCAATCGCAGCTAGGACTTCTTGGTTAGCGCCCGTTGTCGTCATGCTGCCTGCAGGCGGCTTATCCTTGCTCTTGGTATTGTCTTGACCAGGGGACATCTTAGCAAAGTCGTCCAGGGTGGGCTGTTTCGGCTTCGGCCTCACCGTTCTATTCGACATGACCCAGAGGACCTGTGTTCTGCACAAATGACAACAGCGCACCCAGTACGCCTCTTTCGCTCGATCACTGTGCGGCCTGCTCCTTCCTTTGTTCTGGACATTGGTCGGCCATTTTGTGTCGTCTTTTGTCTCCGGCGCTCCTTATCCTTTCCGCACAGATCTCTGCCGCCGTTCTTCCTACTCCTTCCAAAAGTTCACTAACTGTGGCCCAATCATTCACACACGACATGTGTATTTTCAGCAGTCGTCAGCCCATCGTTGCGCACTTCTATGCCCGGATCATTTCAGGATCTCGGGAGCTCCTCCAGATCACGTCCTCCTACATGGCCCTCGTAGCCACGCGCCGCTCATGTAGTAGTTAATGCAAAATCACACTCGTTGATACTAGGCTATGCAAGCTGTAGGGTTGGTTATCACCATATAGAGTAGTACATATATCATAACACAGTAATGCTATCCGGTACCAAGAGGCTGGGGTAAGCTACTACTGGGTATCGCAGTATCAAAACATGCTTGAGAAGTAGCAGAGAGTGGGATTGCCAGCATTATGAAGGTACCATAGTCAGACTTCTTAGGACAGGCACATTTAGGAGTCTTGGCGTGGAAGTCTCAGGCTATCTGCAAAATCAGGTGAACAGTGTTGGAGATGTTGTAGGTGGTAGTGCATTACAATAGTCCAATCTGGCCCTAGTGATTGCTGTGGCAATTGTGAGGCAGATGGATGGTGTCAGGAAGTGTCTGGCAGCGTTGATCAGTTTGGCTGCATATGCTGCTGACGAGTTGATCATGTTCACTTGTTTGGTGAGGGAGAGAGACGCATCTAGGTGGACGCCCAAAGTTTTTACTGACGCAGAGATGGGGATCCGTATTCCGTCAATGGTAAAGGCGGAGAATTGGGGGTCCAAGCTTTTGAGCAGGGCTGGAGATCTCACCAGTAGGATCTCTGTTTTATCGTCATTTAGGTGCAGGTAGGTTTATGCCATCCAGGCTTGAATCGTTGATAATACTCTGTTTGACAGTGACATAGTCTTTGTTACATGACGGGGAGAAGGTTTTGGGTGTCATCGGTATAGTTCATGTAGGAAATGCTGATGTCATCCAGGAAATCGAAGAAGGGCTTGGTAAAAAGGTTGTAGAGGGCCTGGGAGATGCAGGAGCCTTGTGGGACGCTGCAGGGGGTAGGTATGGGTGGTGCGCTGGCCAGATCAGAGAACACTGGTGGAGATCTTCCTTCCAGGAAAGATTCTACCCATGATGTTGCTTCGGGTGAGAAGTTAGCCGCGTCCGTGAGGTGGTGGCATAGGGTATTGTGGTTCAGCAGGTCAAAGGTGGTTCAGAGGTCAAGTAGGAGGAGGAGCGCAGGTTTCCCTCGTCCTTGAACTTCTCTAGCTGATTTTTAAAAAAAAATCTTTTTGTTAAAGTTTTGCTGTAAATTAAACATTACATTCACTGTTCCCAACACCCCCTTCCCATTCCTCCCTCCAACTACCAATACAAACGTAGAATACCCTTGCAATCTCGATGTAGTCTTTATGCAGGGAGGTATACAAGAGTAAACAATACAGTTATACATTCCTAGAGACGAGTAGGACATATGCTGCATTAGGAGGTGCCCATTACAATGGACCAAGGGGGTGCTATCACATACCATATAGATCATTGTCCATACCAGTACCAGCTTAACCCTTTACAGTGTACAGGGGTTATCATTCAAAAGGAAATATGTTTGAAAGGGCGCCCAATAATCAAGTGGTCTATTATTTAGGGAAAGGGAGGCGGAGTATGTTGTTTCCCGCAATTCACACATTTTCATCGTATTCAACCATTCATTCACTGATGGTGATTTCTGCCTCATCCAGGTCTTGGCCACAGGGCTCTGGCCACTACGGATGCCATGGCGAACAGTCTCCTCTCTGACCTGGAGGGGGCATGAAACAGTGCTAGTAACCAGGTTTCAAGGGAATCCCGTGGGTAGCCAGGAACTATCAGAGATATGAGGCCAGAAACCACCTCCCAAAAGAGCTGCATATAGTGACAATTCCAAACCGTATGTATAAAGTTTGTCTCCGTGAATTTACATCTTGGGCAGGTAGAACTTATATCCGAGGAGTATTTGTGCAGTTGAGTGGGGGTCAGGTAGGATTGATGCAAAAACTTGAATTAGGTGAAAACTGAATACAGTGAGATTTCCTTGGTCAGCATACAGATCGCCCGCCATTCGTCGTTCCGCAAGGGAGCATCAAGAACCCTCTCCCATTTGGTCTTGAACAGCACCCGGGGGCCCGGGCGTTGTGATTTAATCAATGTGTACAATGCAGAAACCATGCTAGTAAGATTGGGAGGGTTGGTCACAAAGTGGGTTAAGGGGGAGGGGGCTGGGATATACGGAAAGGTGGACCAAAGTCCCCTGAGGGTTTCCCGCAGTCTGTAATAGAGTAGAAGGGTGACAGCGTTCTGGGGACCCCGACTCTTAAATTGATCGCACTGCATGAACTGATTGTTGGATACAAAACCACCCAGGGGATGGACCCCTAATTTCTGAAACTGCGAGTTGAAGGTCGACACTGATTTAAGGGGGTACCCATGTATAGAGTATAGCGCATAATCTGCGTGGTAGTTGCCCACCACACCAGCCACAGAGTTAACTTCATCCCACGCCTATCGGGTCATGTCCATGGGTTGATCTCGCTCCTGGGGATACACCTGGGTGTCCCCCATAGCAGGTCTTTCAGATCGTATGGGTGTGGGGTGGCCTTCTCAAGTTTAATATGCTGCAATTGAGTGGATGGGTGCCACCACCATACTGCGTACTGAATTTGTGCTGCACGAAAGTAAGCACATACATCTGGGTAATCCAGTCCCCCAGCAACATAAGTGAGAGCCAGTGTATCGAGCGCGATACGCTCATGTTTACCCACCCATACCAATTTAGTGACATGGAACGTACCCGACGCCAGAACCAGGAGGGAGGGATCAATGGTACATTATTGAAAATATATAGCATTTTGGGTACTATCACCATCTTGGACAGGGCCAGGCGTGCAGCCTGGGACAGGGGCAAGCGGATCCAGACCTCAACCTTGCATTCCAGCTGCTCAAGGGCCGTCAGATAGTTTTTCTCGAAGAGCTTGGAGGGTGATGTGGAAACTATTACCCCCAGATATCGCATGCCCTCGGGCACCATCAAAAGTCATTGCCTATGTCGGTAGAGAGTACTGTGGAGGTCAGTAGAAGAATCTCGACTTGGACCAGTTGATACAGAGTCCCGAGAAGCCCCCAAATAGTGAGACTTCCTGTACCAGTGGTTGAAGATTATATCTGGGGTTCTTGACATACAATAACATATCATCTCCGTAGAGGGAGATGGAGACATGGGAGTAGATCTGGACCCCTCTGTGTGAGTGGAATTCCCTAATGGCACAGGCCAAGGGCTCGACCACCAAGGCAAAAACGATGGGAGTGAAAAGTCACCCCTGTCGAGTTCCCCTGGTGGGGAAGATAGTATCTGACATGAGCTGATTCGTTAATATCGTGGCTTGTGGAGAGGTATACAGTAGGTGAATCCAGCGTATGTAACTGAGATCGAGCCCTAATCTGCGGAGGGCTTCAAATATAAAAGGCCACTCGACAGAGTCGAAGGCCTTCTCTGCATCAAGGGCTGCAACCACGATGGGGATATCTTCCCTGATATAATGCATCATGGAGAAGAGACAAATAAGATTCTTCTGTGTTGATCTCTTCGGAATTAAACCTGCCTGGTCAGGGAGAATCAGGGATGGCATGTGGGGGAGAAGCCTGTCTGCCAAAAGGAATTCATTTATCAGTATCGATAAGCAAAAGGGTTCTGAACAATGCACAGTCCAGGGGGTTCTTATTAGGTTTAGGCAGGAGGGTGACGTTTGCCATCCTGGTGGACTTCGGGAGCAGGCCTGTAGACAGGGAGACCTCGAACATGCTACACAATTGAGGGGCCAGGATCTCGGAATATTTTTTATAAAACTCTGTAGAGATGCCATCCTGTCCAGGACCCTTACCGCTGGGAAGGTCACACATGACCATGCATATTTCCTCAATTGTAGAGGGGGCATTCAGATGGTCTGCCTGATCTGGGTCAATCCACCCCAAGGCAAGTCAATCTAGATAATGTCTGATTTTCTCCGAGGAGACTGATAAATGTGACAAATAAAGCCGACTATAATAGTGCCAAAATATTTTGTTGATTCCCTCGGTTTCACGAACCAGAGTTCCATCAGGACCTGCAATCTCCAGTATGTTCCTCCTTCCCTTCTCCTGCGAATCGCCTAAGCGAGTGTGTGACTGGGTCTGCCTCCCTCCGTGTAAGTGGTGGCTAGTGTAGGATCTCCCAGATATTTATCTTCCCTGAGCACCGTCTCGGAATGTGCGAGACATTTTTCTCCCCAAAGCTTGAAGACTTGGTCATCACACAAAACTTATTTGTGTTCCAGCTCCCCAATCTCCCCCTCTAGGCGTCGAAGGGACACCCTCAGGGACTTGGGTACCCCGCCCTCCCTGGAGATACAGCAGCCCCTTATAACTACCTTAAAGGCCTCCCAGACCGTTCTGTAATCTGGGACCGAGCCAGCATTATTACCGAAGTATTCAAGGATATCATTTTAGATCCTGTCCAGGAAGACCGCAACCTCCAGGGCGCGGGGGTGGATCCGCCACTGTGGGGGACGGTGCGGTGTAGCAGGGATGGAGATGACCACAAAGATAGGGGAGTGGTTGGAAAGGGTCCCCAGTAGCATTCTGGCAGCTTGTGTGGAGCTGGCCAGAGGGACAGAAAGCATAATATAATCAATCCGGGAGGCAGACCCATGTACCCCAGAGAAGAAAGAGAACTCCCTGACCTTGTGGTGAGTGTGATGCCATATATCGACCAGCCTCAAGGACTAAGCTATATCCCTCCACACTATGGCCCCCCTAGGGGGTGTGGTTTGGGCAGAAGCAGATTGATCCAAATCTAGTGTCATGGCCAGATTGAAGTCTCCGGCCCAGACTATTTTGTAGGTAGAGAATGTATGGGTCACAATTCTGGAAAAATTAGGGAGAATCAATGTTAGGGGAATAGACATTTACAAACAAAATCTTCAACCCACCACATGCTCCCGCAAGAAACAAATAGCAGATTTCAACATCGGATATTTTCTCATAGAGTCGCAATTGCAGTGATTGGGGTAAGTAAATCACAACCCACTTGGACTGAGATGAATATGGCGCCCCATACCGATGTTTGCCCCACCCCTTAGCCACCGGGAGCTGCCCATCCATGGGCAGGTGCGTTTCCTGGAGACATGACACTAAGGCCCCATGTATTTTGCCATGATTGAGCACCATTCTGAATTTTATACTGTTGGAAACCCCTCTAATGTTCCAGGACATCATGGTTAAAGAGCACCCCCATACCAGTAGAGACATGTAATAACCTCAACGGAACCCTTTAATGATCCGGGCGACATGTAGTATTTGTTCAAACTCCAATTACTCGGATAGTCATTCAACGTGCGAGATTGCAGCAGGAAACATTGATTACATTTGCACCCTAACCCATTCCCAATTACCCGAACCATCCTCCTCCCACTCCAGAAACACAAACTTACTGGCTCGGTTCCCAACTAACCAAAACGACCTAATAGGACAAAGTGGCTGCGCCAAAGAGGTGCCAAGCGTGGCTGTGACACTCGAGAATACAGCGACCAAACCATTTGTGCTTTAGTGACGTGCCAGTGGAAAGAAAACAATGAGAAAACCTCAAGGCAGTATTTAGTTACAGTCCACTTGGGCTACATTTGTTTCTGGCAGCTCAAAAACGCAGTGATCTGCAGACACAGGGGAGGTGAAGAACCAGGTTTTACCATTATGGACATTACCGGGAAAAAGCTTGGCGTAACGGATGTTCTTCTTCCTCAGTTTGGTTTTGCCTTCCTTTGCTCCTGAACTTGTTAACTAAAGTCTGGGAAAAGTCTAACGATGGAAAGTCCATATCAGAGCTCACCTTTGTCTATGGCTGCTCTGAGGAGGATGTCTCTGTCTCTATAATTAAGGATTCTAGTGATAATAGGTCTGTCGGGAGCCCAGGGGGCGGCCTGGCAGCGAGGGAGCAGTGTGCCCTCTCGACCAGAAACATAGAAGACAGTGGGGGGTGATCGAGGATCTCAACAAGGAGAGAACAAACTGTTCCATATTGTCAATCTGTGTGGATTCAGGGACCCTGACAATGCGAACATTGTTCCTGCATGATATGCCCTCTATAATTCTTGGCTTCTATGCGCTTCACCACCTGTTGGAGGGACACCACCTCCCTTTGTAAGGATGCTACTCTGTCCTCGATGTGCCTGATTCGTTGTTTCGTCTCTGTCATCCGGCCACATAACTTATCAATCTGGATAGCAGACATCTCGACTTTGCAGGTCATGGTATTGACTTTTGAACCAAGAGAGTCTGTGCTGTTTTTCAAGTTCAATAAAGTTAGATTTAATGTGGCCACATCAACAGCAGTGGGGGCTGAGGTCGAAGGAGGTGTGGGTGGCACCTGGTCCTGCCGTGCAAATTGGTCCATCTTTGCCTGCTCCTTGTTACAACCCATTGTTGCAGTGTGCCACAGGGACCGCGGGGGAAGACCGCAGCCAGGGGCCTCAGCCACACCCTCGATCTAATAGTACTAAGTAGAGAAGGTAGTGAGATTAGGGCTGCGGGATGCGGGAGCATCAGATGAGACGTGGGCCCAATGTGGGATCTGCAGGTGGTGCACGCCACTGGCGCAGGGATGCACAGTCTAATCACGGAACCAAGAAGGAGGTGGTGTCTGTCTGGATCGGTGCGCAGCGAGGCCTACAGTATGCAAAGCAACCGAGTGGGTGCGAGGTGGACCAGAGGGGAGCCCAGTGCATCCAGCACCGTGTGAGCCGGTCACAAAGCCCCACTCATGCGGGAAGTCCTACAGACCTCTGCTGGGTGGTCCCCGGGAGTCCCGCAGTAGGGGGAACGCCGCAAGGATCAGTTGCCTACAGGCTCCAAAGCAGACGCAGGGCGAACCAACGGGGGAGCACCCTGCGTCAGTAGATGAGGGAGCCACTCTCCAAGCCCTGCTCACAAATAGTGGCTTGCTGTACCTTGATGGGCGGTCGCGGTCGTCCATGTGCGGGTGGCACAGCACGGGCACAGCGTGGGGAGCCAGTGTGTCCCACAGCCAAGGCCGCACTGCAGGCCCTCTCAACAATACCTCAGGCCTCTCTCCAGCCATGGAGGAGTCGGCAAGCTGGGTATTCAGGTAGGAGATCAGACCCGAGCATGACAGCTTCCCAAATCCGATGATGCTGTTTATATGATTTGGCTGTCACTCCAAGCAGGATGTTTAAGCATATTTGCGATCATTGAGAGCGAGGTCTCTCAGGCGGCAGCCATCTTTCAGCCGTGCAACAGAACCCTCCCACTCTAGCTGATTTTTTAAATCAAGGAGTGCTGATTCTGTGCTATGGCCTGGTCTGAAGCCTGAATGGCGCATTCCTATGATGTGGTTGTTTTTTAAGTAGGATTGCATTTGAGTGTAAGCTGCCCTGTTTAGAATTTGTAGGAGAAATGGTATTGTGGGAATGGGGCAGTAGTTGTTTGGGATAGACAGGTCAAGTGTAGTTTATTTTTTAGCAGTGGGAGGAGGACCCAGGATTCTTTGAGGCTAGTGCAGACTTCCCTACTTGTGAAAGAGGCATTGATGAATTTGGTAATGAACAGTATTAGGGATTCTGCACAGTCTTTAATGTTGTTAGCTGGGAAGATGTCCCCTTTGTTCCTGGACGGTTTTACATTTTTGAGGATGTTGGCCGTTTCTAGTTCTGATATTTCTTTAAAGCGGAGTTGAGCTGGCTTGGGCACTTTGGTTGGAGTAAAGTGACAGGGGAGTACTTTAGTTAATGCTTGTTTATCCTTGATTTTCTGCTGGAGGGTGCTGATTTTCAGACGCATGACGTCTTGGAGCTTACTGCACCAGATCTCATCTTTGAAGATGGTGGCGAAGGGGGATGAAGGTGATTCTAATTCCCTGAGGATTTTAAATATTTCCTGAGAGTTAGAGCTGGCATTAGCTATTCATTTGTTGTAAGAATATGCTTTTCTAGTAAGAATAACCTGCTTGTATTCTATAGCTATCCTTTTGAATACAGATTTGGAAGTGTCTGAGGGCATTTTTTTTCATATGGCTTTGACTTGTATTTTTCTATTGCACAGGACCTGGAGGTCTTTAATGGACCAGGAGTTGACATGGCTAGCTGGTTTGACTTTCCTCGGAAGTAGTGGAGCTACCATGTTTACCATGTTGGTTAGAGGGCTGGTGTAGACATAAACTAATGCGCCTGGATGTGTAGACTTGAGAAGTTCTGGGTGGAGCGGAGTGAGGAGGGGTGAGATGGTTTCTTTGGATATCTTGCGGGTGCAACCTGCCAAGGATTGGGTCATGGCTAGTCTAGTGGTCTGGGGTTTCTGCTGCACGAAGGTGAAGGAGATTGTGTGGTGGTCTGACCAGGGGCACGGGGCGTTGGCTATGATGGTTATTTGGCTGTTAAGGTCGGCTATCCAGTATAGCGTTCTGCCTTTAATGTGCATAGGGCTGGTGGCACAGTGTTTGAGCCCTAAGTCTGATTCTGCTTTAGATACGGTAGAGGCAGTTGCATCAGTGGGATCATTGAGGCCTAGATTCAAGTCCCCCAAGAATATGATTCTGGATGTGGGTTTGATGTTCTCCCCTGTAATGTGCAAGAGGTCTGCCTCAAAGGCTGTGCTAGGACCAGGGGGTGGATAGATTATATGGATGGTGGTGCAGTCTAAGTGTGATGAGGTGAACTTCATGGAGAGGAGCTCACAGTTCCCATCCATAGGCCTGTCAATAGGTCTAATATGGAGGGAGTCTCTAAAGATGAGTGCTACGCCTCCACCCTTCATGTCCGACCTGTCACATGTCAGTATAGTGAAGCCTTCAGGAAGAGCTAGGGATAGGACTGGGCCAGAGGTTTGGTCTAGCCAGATTTCGGTGATGGCTAGCAAGTCTAGGCTTTGGGAGGTGATTAGGTCATTGATATCGAAGGCATGGGCGGGGATCGGTCTAGCATTGATGAGGGCTCCTTTGAATAGGGGGAAAGGTGGGATTGCTTTAGGCTCAGGTGGTCTCAGGTCCGATCTAGTCACTTGCAGTTGCCAGTTCACAGTCCTGCTAGGTGGAGGAGTCTTGGCGGGTGAGGGGGGAATAGGTGTTGTTAGAGCAGTGAGAGCTGTTTGGGTAGCTTAGTTTTCCTAAGACAGTGACTACAGACATCTAGTAGAGCTAACACTGAGGGTATGTTCTTCGTAGAATGCACAAAGTTTGGGTGGGATCTGAGGGTCAGGTGGCAATTCCTTCTATCCAGACAAGCTGGGAGGTGGGAAGGGCTGATTTTGGCTGTTCTGTATGCAAGGCTGGTGTTTCTGGACACCATGGAGATTGGGGTGGTAGTTATTGTGCGTTGAGGTGGCATGCTATGAGGTGGCATTAGTGGATTTGTCCTTTTGAGGACTGTGGTAAGATTGGGCCTTCGTGCCGGTGGGCTGCTAGCATAAGTGTTAGCGATAGTTGTGCTACGTTCGTTATGGCAGACGGCCACGGGTTTAGGGGCAGTGGAGGCTGCCAAGCATCTGAATCCCTGCTTTGGGCGTGTGTGCAGCTAAGGAAGGATGACGCATGGCACTCGCATTAGTGAAACGTAACCATAATTTCCCTTTAACAAAGTTTTTTCACTGCATTACTCCCCAACTTCATAGAAATTCCTAATATATATTTTCAATGTTTACAACTAGCAATCATTCTCCCATCCTATGTAGTAGTTCTACCATCCACAGATAGTATAGACATCCGCGGACCTGCCTGAGACCAGGTAGCATCAACATAAACCAAAAGCAGAGGGGACAACACAATATTTGTTACCCTTTTGATGACTAAAACATATACATAAACCAACATTACCAATATTTAGTACCGTACACCTACATTTCACCGAATACAATTCCGAATGAGAAATCTTCAAATTTGTTTTTCTTTGAATTTGGTTGGGTAAGTGGTTACATTTTAAAACATAGATGTGAGGTGGGGTTATTGCGTTAGTGTCAGGTTAATATTTTAAGCCCTGTGAACCAAGTACTCATTAATGGCAAAGATAAATAACTGCTCCCACAGGTCTCTAATTCCAGAGTCCCTTGGTATGGAAAGAAGAGAAAGGTTTCTTTGTCCGAGTTGTGGTTACACTTGGGCCAAATATGCTACAAAAACGAGATAGTATACTCTCTGTGAACTTGCTCGGAACTGGCTGGGTCTTCTCACATTGTGGACACATTGGTTTGAAAAGGTATCAGGATGGGAATCAGTGGGTAACATAAACAAACATCCAATATTACAGTCAGCTTTCTCGAAGAATGTATGTAGAGAATAAAATAACAAACAGCCAGTGTATCCTCACTCTAGATATTTTTTTATTTTTTTATTTTTTTTATTTGCTTGTTTATAATCAAAAGCATTTGATTTTTACAAGATGTTGATACGCAAAACAGAGAAAAACATATTTTGTAAAATAAATATCATAGATGCAGATAAAAAAGAGGAAAATAGAAGTAAAAGAGGATAACAGGAAACAGAAAAAAAATTGAAACCAGGAAACTAGGCACTTCACTACAGAAACTTTGTGTCTCAACATAGAAGAAAGTCACTGTTCTTTGAATTACGCTTGACTAGTTTTAAGTTCTGGTTTAGACTCAATGCTGCTTCTAAAATCTTTACTGTCGCTGTCGACCACTTAGTTCTGTCTCCAGCAATCAGACGACACCACCATGTGTTTTCCTCTCGGAGTGGTAAGTCGTACATCAAAGGGAGCAAATAGGCTTCCTGCAAAGATGAGGTTCTAGTGCAAGTCATAAGTAAATGTCTTAGAGTTTCCACTTTTCCTGCGTCCAGACAGAATCTGCAAGAACGAGCGTCCGTTTTCGTACGGATTGCTATGATTTCCTGCGTTGGTAATTGATTGAATCTTATTTTCATAAAAGTTTTCTGCATTTTTTTGTTGGGGAATTTTATGCAGTAGCTCATAGGTTGGTTAAGTTTATTTGTTGTTGCTGGTAAATGAGCCAGGAGTTTGTTTCATATTGTTTTTTCACCAGTTTGGATCCAATCTGCTTGCAGTATTTTTGCCTTGATTCTGTTAGGGTTCGCGATCAGATCGTCTGCCGAACAAGCCAAATCTGCTAGTTGTTTTGTGAGTTTTTGAACCCAATTATTTAGTGCTCTGCAACGTCCTTGGTTAAGCTCTATCTGGACCAACTTGTAAATTGGAATGGTATCTGGAAGAATAATTTTCCGAAAGAGACGCATCTTGCTTTGGTCTACTGATGCTTGTAATGATAGTAAGCCCAATTCACGTCTAACAGCAGCAATTGCAGAGGATTTAGGCAGCCCTAACACGGCTTTCCATAGGTAGCCTTTCAGTTTGGTCCAAATGGTGTTATCAATGTTCAACGCAGCGTCCATGCCGTAGATTATAGATGGAACTACCTTTTGTTTGTAGTATTGGATTGCTGGAAGAAGCGAGAATTTACCAAATTTCCGATCTACTAATTTCATTTGGGTTGTCAGAGTTTTGGTCTTTGTCCATAGCGCTGAGATGGTCGCACTTTCTGACCTTTTTGAATCTATCATGATTCCCAAGTATTTTATAGTAGACACGGATTTAAGTTTTCTGTTGTTTAAATACCAGTGGTCTTGATGGATCGTTGCTGGACGACTTTACCCCATCGTCAAAATTTTTGACTTATGGATGTTTATCTCCAAGTCCTTATCGCTGATGTAAGTTGCCAGGTTCGTAAGTTGGCGTTGGAGACCTATTTGGGTTTGATCCATCAGGATCAAGTCGTCAGCAAATAACAATCTTGAGATTTCAGTATTGCCCAATTTAGGTGGAAAGGCTCTGACCGCTGGTTGTGTATGCTGGAAGTCTCCCATGAAGGTGATGAATAGGGCCGGAGCGAGCGGGCAGCCCTGTTTAACACCACGCTCTGATGAAAATTGGTCCGATAACATCCCTTGCCGATTTAAGCATACTCTTAGTTTAGTATCCGTGTGTAATGCGATCACCGGGCATAGGATCTTTTTAGGGCAGTTCCACGTTTTTAATTTCGCCCATAGCCTTTGACGGCTGATCTTGTCAAAGGCTTGTGTTAGATCGATAAACGCAATATAGACTGGAGGCGCACCATTCTTAACATTGTCCTTTACGATGTTCAAAATCAGAATGTTTATGCTAGTACTTGCGTTTTTAACAAAGCCTGTTTGAAATTTATCTAGACAGGGCGCTGATCTCGCCCAGTTGTGAAATCTAGTTAATAGAAGGGTGGCGAAGATCTTCCCCATGATGTCGAGAAGGGCAATGGGGTGGTAGTTTGCTGGAATTTCTCTATTTCCCTTTTCAAAAATGGGAACTATTACCGCCTCAGTCCAAGTTTTAGGTATTAGCCTAGTGATCGTACAATGCTTAAACATTTTTGTGATTAGGGTGGCCCATTCCTCTGGGTGCTGCTTTAGATCGATATTGGTTAAGCCATCAGGGTCAGGCGCCATAGAGGTTTTTAATTTCAGGATAGTTGCCAGAATTTCATTGCGATCTGCCAGATCTTCCCAAGGTGATGTTGTGCAGCATAGAGATTTGTTTGAAGTTTGCGAGATAGAAGCAAACTGAGCTGAAAAAAAGGTTATCCATGCCTGTTCTGAGACGGCGTTCGAGAGTTGGTTGTTTGTCTCGTCATTTTTATCTTTGATCAGGGACCAGAATTCTCTTGGATTTTTTGTTGTTAGAGTTTTTAGCATTTACTCTGAGTCATTCTGGTACATTGCTGCTTTATGGTGTCTCACCCAAGATTTGTAAGATCTTGTGGCAGCTTTGGCGTAGTCCTTTTGTACCTGATTATTGGAGACTTTAGCCAGACGGTTTAATTTGCGCATCTGCTTTTTTTTCAAGGCTAGTTCTTTATCATACTCGTGGACCCCTTTTCTATTGGGTCGGTGACATAGACCCTTTTCTTTCCTATGCGGCAACAACAAGGGCATGTAATTAGGTCTACTTGTTGAGTCTATCTTTGTTTTACTGAGTGCATCAAATTTCTCGGCGATTTCCTTGATGTTGGTTGCTGTAAATTGGATTCGCGACGACTTTCGCGCTACCTCCACCTCAAATGGATATGTTTGCTTTGGAGTTGATTCGGACTCGAGAGTCATTATCAGAGGATTATGGTCGCTAAATTTTGTTCTGTATACCTCAAAATAGTCAACAAAGGAGAGGAAAGGATAGGAAACGTAAATATGATCCAGTGTTGCTGACGTTTCGGCTTGTTCCCAAGTGGGAATTCGGGGTAAATGGCCTCTAGCTGGTGCAACATTGTAAAATATTCTCGAGTCCATAAAATCAGTCCAAAGCACACCTCTCAGAGCAGAGGGGCAGAGATTTGGTACTGCAGCAGTTTGATCAACTCTTGCATTAAGGTCGCCACAGATTATGATGTAGTCAGTTTTCTCTTCAAGAAGGAATTTATCTATGGTTTCCGCGATGGTATCAAGAAATTCCATGTTACTTGTTCTCTGCGGGTTCCAGTAGACATTGATGATTCCGAGGTTGGATTTCATATTGCTTCTTGATATAGATTATATATGGAACCACTCAACTAGTAGAGCTAACATGCCATATGATTCGGCCACTTTCTTTTTGCTAGAAATGCCCGATCCAATTTTAATTGCCGTTAGGAGGCCCGATGATGGTCTTCCAAACAAACCTTTAACTGCTGAAGAGATGTGTATGTCATATCCATCTAGTACTGGTGGTTCCATAAGCCACTTCTCCTAGAGGCAGATAATATCAAAGTCACTCAAGTCAAAAGCGTAAGGCTTGGTAAGGTGATCGTGACCCCTCGTGTTCCAAGAACACATGATACTCCTGTTCCGTCGTAAACATTGCAATGTTAGAGGTCCCGTAGGCGTCGCTGAATCTTTTAGTTGTTAATCTTGCTGGTTTGGGTTCAGAACCTTTTTGAACCATCTCCAAGGCCCCGACGGTTCACGCTTTTTATTGTGGGCCCACTCAGCAGTTTCATCAGTGGACTCTGAGTGCCTGTAGTTTTTCCCCTGTCTGGGGTTTGAGCTCCAGTTACCTTCATGTTGGAATTTTCGATGATTTGTGTTGGTGTTTGACGAGTGTAATCTCGATCTGAATCTCCCTCTGCTAAGTTCAGGTTTCTGCCTGAAAGCGACTCTTCTACTGCCCACCGGCATATCTGTAGTGTTTAGGTGGCATTCCGAAAGGTCCACCGTCGCAATGCTTCGCAGAGGAACAGCCTTTCCCGCACCTTCAGACACAGGGACTTCCTCTATCGAGAGGCCTAATTGAATTAAGGCGGCGATCACATCTTCGCCACCGTCCAGGTCCACGAGATTGTTCACGTGAAGGTAAGTTTTAGCCTTCCCGTCTCTATGGTAAGGCTCCACCAATACAAGATCTGATGTTTTTAGAGATTTCAATTTCGGTATGCTGGTTAAGATTTTCAGGACCGTCTTTCTGTTCAAGACGAGGACATTTTTCCCGGCTGCGAGTTGTTGCATTTTATAGACTCTGGTAGATGTTACTTTAGAATCGCACTGACGCCTTGTCTCCCCCGATATCTTTGTAGTATTTACAGTTTTTGTCTTTTCAGGTATTTTTTCATGTTGTTTTGGCCGCACATCCCATTTTTTGGCCGATGGGTCCGCTGGTAGTTTTTCGCTCTCTTTACACATTGTAACTTTTATTTTATTTGTGTTTGAAGGCAGGGATTTACTCACAATTTGTGGTTCTTCTCCATCATTTATGTTTAACTCCAAGTTCGTTTCCTCTTCGTTCAGATGGACCGTCAGGTCAAGAAGTGACGAATTCCCCATTGAGCCTTGCTCATTTAGTTTGGAATTGTCAAGTTCGATTATAGTTTGTTCCATTTCTGAATTACTGCCTACTGGGGCTTGAGGTTGCACGTGGATAGTTGCAATCTTTTCCTGAGTCGAAGCAATTGCTTTAGGAGTTTTAAACATTGCTAGTGTTTTTGGGTGTTCTTTGCTTTTCTTCCTGTTTTGAAGCGTAGAGTTTGTGCCCTGACTTCTAACGGCTTGATTTACCTTTGCACCTTTTGTTTGTAAATCCTTTGTATTTGAGGACAGAAGATGTTCTAACTGGGGGTTTTGCCTGTTTTCCCCAAGATTTCTTGCAGTGGTTAGTATGGTAATTAAAGATTCAAGCCGGGTAAGCTTTGAGTCCCATTGTTTCTCTTTCTCCACGTTTTGTTGGTTTTGGGCAGTAATGAAACCTTCCAAAAATGTTACTTTTGTGTTCAGGGTTAAAACAAGAGTTAAAGAATCCTTCATTGAATCGTTAATTGATTCATACAATTTTACAAAAGGTGCCAGCCCCACTGTTATGGCGGACATGATTGTAACTAAGTCTGGCTTTTTTGTTGGCGTTTCTTTGGGAAGGTGGCCCACCATGTCACTTGGTCTTCTATTTCTAACTGGTGTTGAGGTGTCTTTTAGAAAGTCATTATGTGAAGACTGTCTTCCAGATGGAGGGTCAGATAGAAATATCTTTTGTCCAAGCGTAACCAGCACAGGTGGAATGATTCTAGGAAGGGACTTATTCCTCAAGTCCGGTTGGGCTGGTATTGGTGACGAAGTCTTTCTTTGGCTATTTACTTTCATTTGAGGGGAAATAGTTGATGGTATTAGTAGATTTTCCCCCTGTCCGGCTCTCTCTGAATGATGTGGGGGGACATTTTCATCGAGCAGATTTATTGTCTCTGTTTGTACTCCCGTTCGACAAGGGTTGATCCTATTTCCTTGCACATCCCTGTCACCTCGGCTGCTGGATAGTGGGGTGGTTGAGTAGCCACACTGGACCTCAACTGCACTATGAGTGGAATGCGCTATTTTTTCTCTTTGTAGAGCCACTGGAGGTAATTCCAGCGGAACATCGAGCATTTCTGCATCAGAAAGTTTGGTGTCTGTTTGTGGTATCCTCTTTGTTTGTTTAAAAAAGAATTCTTTGAGCGTGTGCGGTGTCGGAAGATTTTGAAAGGTAGATTTGACTGAGTCACATTTTTTTTGTTTCTGAATTGTAGCCCTTTTTAGGTGCTGGGAGCTATGCTCTAAATGTTCCCCCAGTTCCTTTCCACTCTTTCTTAGTGATGCTCTTTTTTTTAATAGCGCCATTGCAATTTCTCTTTTCTGGGCAATGAGCTCACCAGTTACGGCATTTTGTCTGTTTCCCTGAGTTGGTCGATCTAGGGTTGCATCCGTGAACCCATTCTCAATAACAGGCAAGGGAGCCTGTTGCTGCGAGTCTTGGCTTTGCCACGAGGTGGCGGCAGAGAGAAGCTCCGCGGTGGCGTCGCCTGAGTCTAACACAGGCTGATGTTTGGAAACGACAGCTTCCGCCTGTGAAAAGACTTGGTGGTCTTGGATATCTGAACCCTCGGCAAAAGTAGCGGGTGGCCCCATCACCCTCACCGATGGGGCGAGAGGGACGTGGGAGCCACAAGCAACAGCCGCCGCCGGCGCGGCGACCCGCAAGCTGAGATCAGCCGCGCGGGGTCCTACGACTCCGCTTGGCTCACTCGCCGCAGCGGAAGCCTGCGGGGCGCTGACAGGCGATGGCGGCGGGCTCGTACTGAGCAGCGGTCTCCCAACATCAAACCTGGGGTCTGTTTCAGCGTGAAGGGCCTCCCCTCGCTGGTCCACTGCAGCCTGGCCTCCAGGTATGATCAGGGGCGAGGGAGGGGGAGGCAAACTGTGTAAGTTGGAAACAGAAGGCTCGGGTTGGGGAGGTAGCGATGCCGGATACAATGTTTCACAGGAAACGTTAATAGAATCCTCCTCCGAGCTTTCACTTGTTGCATTCTCCAAAGTGCCGTAGGAAATGTCGTTTGATGTTTTCTGAGCGGTCAAAGGGCTTACGACCTTACAGGACGCTTTCTCAAGAGGGTTCTCAAGGTGGCTAAAGTTCGTTTGGATGGGGGACACTGAGGATCCTGAAGGTAGCGCTTTTTTCACTGGCATAGTGTCAGAGTTAGCGTTAATTCCATGGTTTTTCCTTGCCGTGTAAATTTTACGCGGTTCTTTCTGCTTCTCAGGGCATAGAAATTTGCTCCTCAGTACCCTACCAGATGGGCTTTTTACTTGGGGATAAAGGGTGGAAAGTTCCGAGTTATCCATAACACTTTCAGGTCTAGGAAGTAGGGGTCCGTTTGCAAATCCATGCCTCCTTACCTCTTAGCTTCCGTAGACTGCTTTTTTACCATCCACCAAACAGCTGCACAACAGCCAGCGGCCTTTACTCCGTCGGGCTTAACGCCGCAAGGGTGTGCTGGTCTCTGCTTTGTGGCCCTGGATAAGTCACGTGAGCAGTCACGTGATAGGCACAGCGCTCCACCTCCTCCTGGAAGCAAGCAAGCGAGTTGGAAAGCGCAAGTTCGTAAGAACTCCCAGCGCACGTTTTCAGGTAGCAGCAGCGGCAGCAAGAGTGTTCTTTCCTCACAGGGATTTCAACTTCTGTGGATTTACACACGCCGCTCGGCTGTGCTGGTCTCTGCTTTGTGGCCCTGGATAAGTCACGTGAGCAGTCACGTGATAGGCACAGCGCTCCGCCTCCTCCTGGAAGCGAGCGAGCGAGTTGGAAAGCGTGAGTTTGTAAGAACTCCCAGCGCACGTTTTCAGGTAGCAGCAGCGGCAGCAAGAGTGTTCTTTCCTCACAGGGATTTCAACTTCTGTGGATTTACACACTCTAGATATTCCGGAAGTCCTTGCCCTAACTCTGCTGCCCTTGAGAGAGTAATCATTGGGTGTCCTCCACTCGGCAGTGTAAGTTCAGAATTGTCGCCTTGCTCCTCTTGCTGCTGATTGTTGGCCCTGTCAATTTTGTTGCCAGGTGAGGCCTCTGCTTTGTAGGGCTTGATGTCTGCTACATGATTCCAAACTGTCTTTCCTACCAATCTGACAGCTTTATCTGCTACTGCTTCAACGATGTGGGGCCCTTGTGAATCTGGGTGACCTCCTCATGAAATTCCTCAACAACACAGTGTCGCCAACACTGACTAGCCTTTTTATCCAAGAGTCTTTTAGTTTGTTGTCACTGTTGCTCTATCCCCTGTCTTCCGGGCCTTCCCGGTGTCGTTGTAGCTGGCGAGAGATAAAAGAGGCACTAGCACTCAAGGAAATAATGTATTCATAAATTTTCTGGCCTAACACTTCTGCACTACTCTCAGCCTCCTTCAGTGCTCTAGTGGGAGGAGCAATTGAGAGTTGAATGAGCCGTCCTGTTACCACCTCATGGGGCATTAAATGGTGGCCGGACCCAGGCTTATTGCGCAACGCGAAGAGTGCAACGGGTTGGCAATGGAGCCAGGTTGTCTTTGTGCTCTGTTTTGTCTTTGTGATCATCTCCTTTAAAAAGCCATTTAGGTGCTTGCTGCAGATAAGCACAAGAGAACTTATGTTGAATGCCCAGCAACATAGTGATGTGTTTGAACATCCCATTGGCGAAGTGGGGGCCGTTGTCAGACCGCAGAACTTCACACTCTCCCTATCTTGGGAATACTTCCCTGACCAAGAATTTCTCTGATCTGAGCGCATCAGGATGGGCTCAAGGGCCTGCTTCAATCCACCGAGAGAATGGGCACACAGTCACTGTCATGTAGCAGTATCCTTGGCAAACTTGGATCATGTAAACATAGTGGTGCTGAAATGGGCCTGCTGGGCGGGGTATGGCTCCTCTCACAACCCTCAATGTATGCCCTGCATTGAATTGCTTGCATGTCAAACAGTTGCTTACAAATACAGCCACGTGTTCCGCCAAGTTAGAACAGAACCATGTTTCTCCAATATGGGCATCAATGACCTCCTTCCCTGTGTGTGTTGGGTAATGCAACTGTGTCAGTGCAGTGTGCAATAATGCTAAAGGCATCACCACTTTCCCTATGTGTTTCTGTCGACATAGAGCGTCTGTCGGGGATACTGTACATCTCCTCCTAGTCCACAAGTCTTTCTCCTCCCTGGGTGCAGCTTCCTGCAACTCCATTATTTGTGTTTCTGGTAATACATTGTACCCTTCCTTTAGCAAAATGGTCCTTGCATAGTCACGGGCCTGCGATGAGGCCTCCAGCTCCAGGAGCTCTCCAAAATATGCGGAACACTTTGCTTCTGAGTCTGCTGCTTCATTTCCCCTCCAAATACGGTCTTCCCCTCGAGTGTGTGCTTTGCACTTCACTATAGCTACCTGTTCGGGATACAGTATAACTTTGATTAATCTGCCCAATAAGAGTGCATGTTGTACTAGTGACCCGTCTACGCTCCTGTAGCTCCTCTTCATCCATGATGACAGTCCTGAGTGCACTGTTGACATCGCGTACGCGGAGTCTGAGTATACTGTCACCTGCTTCCCTCTGCTGTGCTCCAAGGCTAATATTAAGGCCACTAGTTCTGCTGCCTGTGCTGAGTAATGTGATGGCAACCACGCACTAGTCATTGCCTCACTTGTTCCATCTTCTTTCACCCTTACCACTGCAGTTCCTGTGTGTCTTATCCCATCCGTCTGATCAATTGTTGAAGAACGTCAATGTAGATAGAGCATGTCTCCCCCCTGCGTCCTCATGTATCTTGCGGGTGTCACTGAATTCCTGTTTGTTTTCTGCGCATAGTCTCCTTCCTGGAAAATGTCTGCTAGAAAAGTTGCTGTGTTAACAACTCTGCCCCTCACCACCTTAAGGGATTGGTTGGATAGTAACACCTCGTACCCTGATGTTCTCTGTGTTGTCAGAGTGCTCTTTGGTTTCTTGAGTATCGCAAAGAGGGCATGCTCCACGTAGAGAGTGGTGATGCACCGCATGGTAGTACCTGCTGATTACTCCACTGCGAATGCGGCAGATGCCAAAGCTTCTTTGCATGGAAAATGCCCTCTCATCACTGGGTCGAGTTTCCCATTGTAGTATGCTATTGGCTTGTGCCCTAGGCTTGTTTTCTGTGTCAGTACTGCTTTCATCACCACCCTATTGGTGTGCGAGAAAAAGAAAAAATCCTTTCTGTAGTCTGGGATCCCTAACACTGGAGCCATGCATAGTGTTTCCTTCAGTTCATCAAATGCCTCAGTCATCTCTGTTGTCCATCTTATTATTTTGTGTCCCTTTTGTGCTTCCTTCAACATGCCCAACAAAGGCCTGGTGTAAGTGCTGTAGTCAGAAACCCATGCCCTGCAGTAATTGCACAACCCCAAAATTGTTGCATCTCTCTCACTGTCGTGGGTTTTGCTGTCTGAAGTATTGTCTCTGCCCTTTCTGACATCACCTGTTGGCCATTTTGTGAAATCGCCTGTCCAATATATAGCACTTCTTTCTGGCAGTACTGTAGTTTGGCTTTGTCCACCTTGTATCCCTTGTGGGCTAACAGTGGTCCTCTGTTGTTCTGCAAATCCAAATGTCATCTACGTACTGTAGAGCCATGCTCTCCATCTGTACATTTCCTAGGTCCATCTGGAGGACCCTATTGAACATATAGGGTGACTCACAGTACCCTCGAGGAAGTCTTGTATGTTTCAACTTCCAGTTTCTACACATAATGGAAGTCAAGTCGTGTTAGTCTGGGTGTAGTGGCACAGAAAAGAAGGCGTTCTTGAAGTCAATGACCGTGAATTAGGCAGCTTCCACTGGTATGCTGCACAAAATTGTCACTGGATTTGGAACCAGAGGATACTCTGCTTTTACAATGTGATTAAGGGGCACAAGTCCTGGATAAAATGCCAAAACCCCACTTTTGCTTTCTTGACTGGGTACACTACTGTGTTACATGAGGACTCTGATGGTAATAGAATGCCTCGCTCCACTAGTGCTTCAATCATCTCATAAAAGCCCTCATCTGCCTCTTTTGAGAGTGGATACTGTTTGACTCTTGTTGTCCATAGGATGCTGGGCACTTTGGCCAAACCCTCCTCGCAGAAGGATGGTGGTGCTTCTAGTGCCATTGCCATCCTGGTACCTCTCTGTAGTGTATTTTCGACCAATAAGTCACACTCATCTCAAACACCATTTGGTGCTCAGATCATTCATCCTTAAACAGTTCTTCATCTGTCACTGTGATTAGCCTGCACCCTTCTGCCAACGCGGTCACTGCTCGCCACAATCGTCCTGTGTCATCTATCCCATGTACTGCTATCCATTCTTCCTTCACAACCACTGCATCAATCTCTATTGGTATTATTGTCTCTTCTGCCTCATCCTATGGTATCTCTGGTATGAACAAATATTCATTTGGAATACACCACATCTTTGCTTCAATCCCTGGGAGCCATGCAAATGCAATCTCAGTCCCATACTGAACAGCTCCTCATCTACTGGCACTCCCCTCTGTTTCTTTCATCCACAATAGACTTGAATGATATCTCTTACATTGAGCATGTGTATCCCTGGTGTAGAGCGCACTATCCCCTTGTCTGTGAATGAACTTTTCATGTAAGGTCTGCTCACAATGTCTCGTCCCAGTATATTTACAGGTGTCTGTCGAGAGTAAAGTAGAGATAGTGATAAATCGTGTTCCCCTACAAAAAGGGAGATATTGGGCATCATTATGGGTCGGTGGTAACCCTGCCGATGCTACCATCGGGTTGTCACCGGACCCTTAATAATTAACCGACGCCTGACTTCTGGTGCCACCGGCTCATTACGAGTCTGGCGGCCCGGGAAGTCAGGCACTGGTAAAATGTAAGTCCCCCTTCCCATAGAGTCCTATGGGACTCTATGGGAGTGGGAACACGGAAGCACTGGCACCGTTAGCAGTGGTGTCAGTGCTTCTGTGAAATGTCTGCCTACCAAGGCTGCTGCGCCCGGCAGGGTCAGACCTGTCGGGCACAGCAGCCTCGGCAGGCAGACTAGGAGTTTGCCAATCCAGAAACAAGGGTGCCGGTGAGCTTACCAGCACCCTTGTTTCCGGACCTGCAAATTCTTAATGAAGCCCATTGTCTGTAAAAGGAACCACTTCCCTAACCCCAGAGAATCCTTGAGTATTGATGGCATCACCTGACAACCTAAATGTTCCTTCTCGAATGCAGGACCTAGTCACCCCTGTGTCTACAAGAAAGGAAAATGTTTTGTCTCCTATCGCCACACCTATGTGAGGTTCCTCCGCAGGATTGGGTGCGATCGACAGCATGGAACACATCAAGTCATTCTGTGGGCTGTGCTATTGAGGGTATAAGGAGATTCCATTCCATGTGAATGGGTTGTTCCCTACCATTGTGACCCCCCCCAGTTTTCTAATGGGGGCTGTGGCCATGGAGTCCATGTGTGACACTGTGTCCTTGTTTGGCTGCATACTCTTCTGTATCTGTGGCACCTGCGGTGTGCTGCCTCCAATCTGTGGTGTTTGCAAATACTGTGGTATGGGTGCTTGCAACTGTGGTATCTGTGTCATGGGCTGGTGTGCCTGCAAGTGTGCACTCTGGGTCTGTCTTTGTTGCTGTGGTTGGTCCGGTATGTAATAGTCATCCTGGTCCCCCTGATATGCTTGCTGGTAGTGTGCTTCCCAATACTGCTGCATCCCCCTGCTTCTACAAAGTCTCGAAATGTACCCTATCTGCAAGCACATCCAACACTGTGGTGGCTCCCTCCCTTGCCCCTGGAAAACCCCCACATAATTTCTTTGGGCCTTGCTTCACCTGTGGCCTGTACCCTCGAAAACCACCTGGGACACTCCCTTGGTTGTGATGTATATGTGGCTCATACCTGCATCCTCTTGGTGGTCCCCTTCTTCCTCAAAACCCATACTGCACGTTCCCCCAACCCATGAACCCTCCCCCTGCGGGCGGCGGTGCATACTGCTGCTGCTGCCTCCCCTGTTTGCTCGCACTTGTCAGTACTGCACCTTCCATGAAGTACTTTGATAGTTTCTTCTGCACTCATTTTGCTTCCTCTAGCTTTCTCTCCCCGGCTTTCTTCTTTATTTTCTCTTGCAATAGCCTACAATGATGAACGATCATAAGCTGTAATTCTGGCCAAGATTTTGCTTCATTGCCTACTAACTTCTTCAGCTGCTTCTGAACTGGTTTTGGTAGTCCCTGACATAATATGAGGTAAAATACTGCTACTATTTTGTCCCACAGTTCTCGAGTTTCATGGCGCCAAAGCTCTTGGATCGCCTGAATGTAGTGTAAGGGGTCTTAATCAGGCCCCATCTTGCGTGCCATAATTGCACCAATGTCTGACGTGTTCGGGTATTGTGTCCTCAATGCTTGCCATACGGCCGCTCTGCAATTTGCAAACGGTGAACCATTGTGTGCCGTGTTCTGGGTGGTTACTCCGGGGAACTCCGCCTTTTTCCATACGTCATCAGCTGCTTCCCCAAGGATCACCACTAAAAGTCATCCTTTTCATCTCATATATCCATTTCCCAGCACCCGATGACAACAATGGTGACCTAAATATCATGTTTTCTTTGTCAGTGTGATTCCATGGTATATACTGAGGTCGCCCCCCTCCCTTTTCCAGTAGGGGCATTTGTGTAAACACTACCTCCCCAATCGCACTTCTAGTCAGTCTGATCTGTCTGTCCACGTTTCAGATGTCGGAGTACACGTCTATCGGTTCTGTTATGGGTATTCAAGCACTGTCGTCCAACTACCCCATTATCCTTTCTCTAGAGCATGCTATAGCAGCCTGCCCCTTCCTTCGTCCTGGGAGGTCTCTGAGTCTCTCTACATATGGTACTAGGTTATCAATGTTACATAACTCATCCACCGACCATGGTGTTTGCTAATCCTTGCCACCTCCTGCTCTCCCTATTCTGGTCCCTCTTTTCCATGTCACCCGTTTGTCTGCACCTGGCCCTGTAGATTGAGGTCTATGTCGCTCGTCTCCCTTGTCCCCACTGCTTCGTCCTTCGCTGTCTGGCCTGAGCCCATGTTACTGTAAAAGTCATCAACGAAGCTCAGCCTCCTAGTGGTTGTGTCCGTGATGGGTTTCATGGTAATGTCGATGTCACGCAAGTCGTATCTGCCCCCCCCAGGCCCGTAGGCCCGCTCTGCCTGATACCGTGGTAGTCCTACTCTGTGTGGTTGTGCTGTTTGGTTCTGCTCGTCTGCCCCCTCCACCTGTGTCATTTTCCCTGTCCACTCGCCATTGGGTCTTTATGTCCCTAATTGTGCGCTCATCCTCCTCCTTGCATGCGCGTTCTCTCTCTAGTCTCTCCACCGGCAACTTTCTTTGCTCCCTCTCTATCAACTTGCATTTTTCTTTCTCTGCCTCTCTCGGTCTCTTGATCTCTTCTTGTTCCCTTCTCCTGCTCTCCTGCTCTCCCGCTGCTCCTGCTTCTATCTCTTCCTTTCTCTACGCTCCCTCTCTAGCCTCTTTTCGCTCTCCCTCTGCCCTTGTTCCTTCTCTTCCTCTCTTCTCTTCTCCTTGTCCTCTCTTTCCAACCTCTCTTCTCTTTCCTTCTCCATTCTCTCAGTTTCCTCCAATATCTCAGCCCATTCTACCGCTTTGCTGCTCCCCCTAAGGCCTTCTATTGCTTTGGTCGCTCCCTCCATCTCCCCATTCATCTTTCCTTCCAACTTCAGGAGGATCTGTCCCCCTATCCACTTGTTCGTGGCTATGCCCTCTAGCCCCTCCTTTGTGCCCTTCTGTGCCTCCCCGCTTGGTCCTCTCTCAGTGGTCAGCTGCCCTGTACCTTTCGGTCCTTCTTTCCTAGTATATGGTGGTGGTTTATATGTCTGGTTTGAATACCTCTAGGCTGCTCTTAGCTCTCGTAACGGGTACATCACCTGGTCATCGTCTGTGTCATTGGAACCCTTGCTCAGAGGGACATGTGGGGTAGCGGAGGATGGGGCAACGGGCACCTAAACATCTTGCTGGCTCAGCATCCACTGACACTTTGCTGAGTCCCCTCACCCTCCTGGAACATTCTCCACAATTCAATATTGCCATGCAGCTTGCTAGATTCTTCCCCTTATAGGTACCCTGTATGTGTGTCAATAGTGATTGCTGCACATCTTTGGAGAAACTTCTGAAAGGTGGCCATGGTTTAGTTAACTTTGCCTCAGTGCTTTTGGTCCATTCCAGGCTATATTTGCAAATCTTGTCTTTATAAGGTGGGAGGGTTTTACACAGGTCCTGTAGGGGCGTGTCACCCCCGCACTTCCCTTGATACATTGCGATTGTTCTTACTTTTACCTGACCTCAAATTGAGGGTTTCGATAGTCCACTGTTAAGGAAGAAACGCAATGTTTTTAATTCACTACGAGCCTCTCTGGCTCCACAACCTGTCACGCCTGCTCTGCGCATCGCCCCCCTCACAATCGCTGCCTCCTCAGGCACACTCAAAATCTTGCGCATGTGCCTTCCGCACACCGCCACTGGTCCACCTCCCCTGCCAATCTAAATTGTTCCAATGCTAGTTCCTTACTGTCTCTCTGCGTCCTATGTTCAAACCTACAGGTGACGTCACCAATTTACAAGACAAGGTAGTGCTAAGAAGTCAATCACAGTGCACACACTACTAAACCCTGTTGCCCAGAAATACACACAATCTCAACACAAACCCCACAGCTGTCTTCCTGCCTCCTAGCAGAGTATACCAATATTCTCTTGTGTTCAATATGTACCTGTTGCGTCGCCTAGCAAATAATACGCCTTCTCGAGACTTAACCATTCAAATCACCTTGCGCAATCTAGGTCAGCTTCCTTTGCTAAACCTTACAGGGATACCATCATCCATGACCCGAGCTAAAACGCCGAACCCACTATTTTCATAACTTCTGTCATCCGTGCTTTAGAGTAAATAGTCGAGGTCATCCCACCCTGATCTCCCGTCTATCTGCAGCTGGTCTATCTGGCCAAGTCTTAGTGTGGTTTTCTGCGTTGCTTGCCAATCGCTCTCAGTCGGTCTCTCTTCCTCCTTTTTGTTCTAAACCAGTATTGGTGTCGTCCGGTGTCCCTCAAGGATCTGCTCTTTCACCAATACTATTTAACATTTATATTAGGCCACTTCTTCTCCTTATTTTATCCCATGAGTTCCGGTACTACTCCTATGCCGACGAGACACATATCTTGGTCCGCCTGGATCTCACTCGATCTGATACAGCGGCACGGCTTAGGAGGATGCCTTGAAGACCCGGGGTCCTGGATGGCGGCAAATTGGTTAAAGTTAAACGGCAACAAAACCGAGGTCCTTGTCATTAGAACCGCCTCCCATCTTTCTTTTTGGACCACTGATTTCTGACCTGTTTCTCTTGGTCCTTTCCCTCGGCCGTCCTCCTCAGTAAACAATTTGGGGGTAAAAATCACTTCATCTCTCTCTATGGAGGAGCAGGTGGCGGCAGTCTGTAAGGCCGGTCACTATAAATTGCGAATCCTTTGAAAACTTCTTCCTTTTATCCCAGTTAACTTTCAAGCTCCAGAGGTTGCCGTGCATCTTTTGAGCACAGTTGACTACTGCAATTCACTTTACCTGGCTTAGCCACATTTTTTCATAAATCGTCTTCAGCTGCCCCAGAATGCTGCTGCCAGGTCCATCCTCCACCCTCTATTTGGATCCCAAATGTCTCCTCTGCTTAGACAGCTCCACTGGTTGCCTATTGAGAAACAGATTCTATTCAAATCCATGTGCATTGTTCATCGTGCCTTCTACGAATTGGGGGCAGAATATCTACAGGCTAAGTTTCTGTGCTATGTTCCCTCTCACTGTCTTCGATCTCAATCTGCCCTTCTGGTTCCTGTCCCTCGTGTTAGACTGTCCCGTATGGGTGGCTGTGCCTTTTCAGTGGTTGCTGCTAAGGTCTGGAATGGTCTCCCTCCTTCTCTCTGTGCTACTGTTGACCATCTCACATTCCGCCGGTCATTGAAAATCTCTTGATTTAAACATCTCTGTATAAGATTGCTGTATCCTTGCTGCCAGCGCCATGATGCTCTCGGGCGAACGTGCACTTAACAAGTACCATTAACATAACATAACATAACATAACATAACATAACATAACATAGGCTGTTCACCAGAACCTTTTACCTCCAAACCCGAATGTGCCCTAACCACAGATAATGACATCTACCTCCGCTCCTGTCCCTACTAAGTTTTACGATACTAGACAATACCTTGGCAATACTTGACAATACTCTACAATGCTAAACAATACTGAATAATACTCCACAATACTCAATACCCTCCTCACAGCCCCAGTTGCTGTGTGGATGGGTCAATACTTACGCTCTTTGGTTTGCTGACGCTGCTCAGCTGCCGCATCCCCATAAACTGCCACTTCCTCGTCCTGGTCTGCTGGATGCCTCACGGATTTCGGGCAGGATATTCCCCAAGCTGGCTCCTGACGGCCTTTCCATGGGTATGCATTCCCCGTCTTTCTCAAAATACGGAAGGGTCCTGCAGCCTTTCAGGTTCTGTGGCGAGAGTGTCTGCTTTGTGTCGGGCTAGGGCAGCCAACCATCTTCTGCTACCAACTTGTTGGGAGGGACTCTCAGGTATGCCAGAGGATGGCTGGCGGTACGCCTGACATGGCAGGCCCAACACCCTCCCCAGAATAAATGGAGGACTCAACCAACAGCAAGTTAGGACTGCGGTTTATCACAAAAAGCCAACAGGGATCAATACAAGAAAATGGGAATTCTCTGGTACATCTCAGCTCTCCATGGCGTGCGGTACAGTTTTGTACAAGGATGTGGTCATCACCTGGGCCCTTCCTCGAAAAACCTATCATCACTGGGGATTGGGGATTGAGAGCACTATTACCTAGAGAGGGTCCATATAGAGGTTATTCTAATGGTCCTTGCATGTAAGGGGGCTGGCGTGTTCGTCCCCAAAAAATATTTATTACATTGTTGCAGAGTAATGGGCTTACCATTGGTTCATACCCCTTGCCCTCCACCCCGACATTCTAAGCTGTGATTGGTTAGAGCTGAGCATCCCAGACTTGGGACTCAATCGAGTTCTCAGCTCGCTGTGCACCTCTTCAAGGTGATATGAACGATTATGTGTCTGCATTGTAACATGTGTTTATCACCTTTGCCTATGAGACTGTGCTCCTCATGTTGCAACACTTGTTGCCATCTGACTTGCTGGGATCAGCTCTGCTTTCCCACCACGGGTGAATGTCCATTGTCTCGTCTGGCTGTACCATAAAAATCGAGCTCTTCAGCTAGCATTTATGAGCATTTATCCAGTTTCCCTGCAGCTGGTCCCTTTGTCGTCTGAGATTGGAATGTGTCTGCGTATCTCTGACCTTGGCTGTGATCCTTCATCGTGCTCTGTGCAGCCGGAATCAGTTCTCTAGTCTCAGGCTCTGTGGCTTTGAGTCCTTCTGTAATTTTTCTGTAGACTCCATAATATGATTTCTATGTACTCATGTTGTACTAGGTAACATATACGTTAGTCACACATGGTCCTTTCAGGTTCCATATATAATCCTGTAGTTCCATAGGATTGTTCACATTAAGCATCTGCAAGCTTGCTCAGGATCTCTTGTGCCTTGCGGTACTGCGTTACTGCTTTTGGCTAATGAAAAAAAAACAATAAAAACATTGACAGTACGTGTATGTATCTGTTCTCTAGCTATGGGACTGTGTAAGCATGTTCTTCATGTATGCAAGTGCGCATGTTTGTGTAATGCGGTGCAGGGCTGTGAGTGTACTTCGCGACTAACACTGATACATCTTGGTGTCACTAGTGAAGTCAGCATCGTGGCTTCTTGATGCTTAGTCGAGACTGTCCATACAGATGTTTCCGTCCACAATCTCAGTTTCCTCTCCTATACCTGTGAAGACATGTACTGACTTTGGTCTGTACGGTTGGCTGAGAGGATACCTTTCTGTGTACTTGTCAATAATTGGTGCACGCAGGATTTGTCCGAAATAAGATGGGTGGCTGCGAGCGTTTCTTGCTCTTCGTTTTGTCATGATCTGGGGTGAGAAGGGGCATCCTTGGAACCCTCTCTTTAGTTGGATGGATTTGCAATAAATAAACAACTTGGGCAGAAAGCGCTGTCAACGTGCCGTTTGTTGGTTTGGGGTAACACTGTGTAGTAGTTTTGACAGAGAAGGGGGGGCCCAGTTCTAAAAAACGTATATATAGCTCCCATGGTGCATTGAATCAATGATCCCGAGGGAAGCCAAAAACGAAAAGTGTTCTAAACCATATTTGGAGGTGGGAAGGGCATGGTTTCATATCAGGATACTGGTAGGGAGGAGGAAAAGGGACTACATGTCTAGTAGGAGGGTTAGGGGTGGGTAGTGAAGCCAGTTTTGTTCCAGGACATTTTTTGTCTTAACGGGAATCCCGCTGAACAGCACTTACTTGGAGAAAGTTGTTTATTTGGAGATATAAATGGCATTCAGGTGCAAACTGTAAAACTAACATACGCTTCTTGCACGTACTGAAAAATCACATCAACGTTAGAGCTCACATTAATGTGAGATTTCATACCTATAGGAGGCGTACAATACATGAGCAGAATTAATTAACATTTTTATATATATGAAGTGTCCATGTACGTGTGGGAGCAGTACATTTTGTACATGTATACTAAAACATGTCTGAAAACACGCATGAAAGTCAGGACTGGCTTTCATGTGTGTTTCTAGGAGATGTAAATTGTGCAATGTGCGAACTGTATAACTCATATACGAAACTCATATATACGCCTCTTGTACATATTGAAAACTCACATCAAACTGAAACCTCACTTCAATGTAACATTTCGTCCTTATAGGACAAGTGCATTTTCTGATTTATCATGCCAGACACTAATACACCAAACACTCAGATACCTAAGACCACACAGTGTCAGGACACAGGCTCCTATGACACACCCTTCTACAACACACACTCTTATGACACACACTCTTTTTAGTGGGGATATCTACCATCCCAGGTCGAACTTGGGCCCTTCCTCTCCTCTATCTCACTCATGACCTGTGGTGTTCCCCAAGGGTTTATCTTTCTCCCTGGCTGTTCAACCAATACCTGGCACCTCTCGCCCACCACATTGCTGCTCTCTGCTCCAACTTTCAGTGCTATGCGGATGACACTCAGCTCGCTTTCAGGCTCCTCTCATCCGGCTCCTCTCCCTCTGTCATACTGGATTGTTTGTATGCAATTCAGGTCTGGTGTGCCGCCAACAATCTCTGCCTTAATGCCAGTAAGAAAGAGCTCCTCCTCATTGGCACACCTTCAACTTCCTTTCCTGTCACTCTCTGGCCGCCCACTCTGGGCCCCCTTTCTGCTCCCACCTGTGAGGCTAAGAACCTTGGGGTCATCTTAGTCTCCATACTCTCGTTCTCTCCTCAATTCTCTGACGTCTCTAAGAAGTCTAACTACCAGCTGTACACCTCACAGGTATTCTTCCTTTCCTCACCTTCCACCAGAAGCTCACTGTCTCCAGAGCTCTGGTTCTTCCTAGGCTGTAATACTGCAACAGCCTCTTTCTAAATCTACCTGCCTCTACTCTCTGTCCTCTGCAACTCATCCAGAACAGGACTGCAAGACTTGTCCTTGGCCTCAAGCCCAGGGATAGTATCTATCCAGCCCTGAAACCTCTCCATTTGCTCCCAGGGACAGCAACGATCAAGTTCAGGACCCTCTGCATTGTCCACGAGGCCTTCTGGGGCCTGTGACCGCAATACCTCCAACTCTCTCTCTGGAAATATCTTCCTACTCAAGCTCTTCACTCCTCCACCTCCAATTCCTTGAGGGTTAGTCGCTTCTCCAAGCAACGGGTTGAGGGCAGATCTCTTTCTTTGGCTGGTGTCTCCCTTTCAAACACCCTCCCTGCCTCTCTGAAACTTGAGCAAAACCATCTCCGGTTCTGGAAGCACCTCAAGACCTTCCTCTTTGCTTCTACCTTCTCTCTTCCTCTCCCCTGATGATCTCCTGTCTGATTCTGCACTGGTCACTGGCTACCCTCTAAACTCGGCCCAGGTCCCTGTCCGCCCAATTGCACACCTGCACTGCCTCCTGGCATCCCCTGCCCTTGTGGTCTGTATCTGTAACCCTACAGTCCCCTGTCCTGCACTTATTAGACACCAGTTGGCTGCACTACTTGTATCGATTCCATGTCCTGCACTTGCCCAACCTTCCTCCCCCAGACCACCCAGCACTTCTCCCTTCCCCGCCCCTTGCACTTGCGCGATCCCATGTCACTAGGCCTAGTAAGATCGTTGTTTTTTCCTCCCTTTGTCTCCCATCCCTTGCCTCGTCGCGCCTTGAAACACTTGTGTATAGGCGCGTTATAAATGCCTTATCATAGCATATCATAAGGCACCTATTTAAGCAGACTGAAGACTAGCATGCTCTACTTTGATGCTAGCAGACTGGAAACTGACAAACCTGGGTGGGAACACAACCTGAAGAGAAACATCTAGAAGAGAATCCAACGTACATAAGTTACACAACCCCACGAGAAGTCGAGTCTATCACTGGATCGCCCTTAAAAGTACCTCTTTCCAGGTTGCTTTCCCTATTCAACCATTCAAAATCACACGTGACATCCCCTAGAGAAAGGAGTGGGGGTCTGGTTGGCAGGGCATGGAGAAGTGAAAAAGGGAAAGCACTATACATTCGCAGACATCTGAAGTTACAGAATGTACCCTTGAGAAGTATTTCAGTTTAAATGATGCATAATTAAGCTATAAACAGAGCCGGGTGTTTCTCATCTTCTCAGTCTTTCAGGATGTCAAGCTTTGCTCGGCCCTTCTGAGTCTTTCCACTCTTTTAAGCTTGCATCAGCCTTTTCCCTTCCTTTTGAAGGCACATAAATGACAAATCTCTTCGGCTTCTTCAGGCCTCTCAGTGTGCAGAGTAGGTGTGACACTCCAGGTGTCTCAACGCTGTTTGACAGGGTTGAGATTCAGCAGTCTCCAGAGGGTTCTACCTACATTTATCGAAGTAAATGACACTGTGTTTTTGTTATCAATTATTTTTTTCAAAAAGAGGTGCTCACTGTTATCATAGAGGAAGCAACTCAATAGCCAGTGAAATCATTACTCATTTTATTTAAGATCATAACACGAGAACGAAATCAGGTTGAAGCCCTGACAATTTTGAAAGGTTTAGGAGGTGGCAATTTTGACAAGTTTGGCAATAAGTGATAACATGGGATGCCCAGGATCATACATTGGTTAAGATGTGAAGCTGGGATTCGCACCCACTATCCAATTTCTGCACTTTACCACTTTTCTTTTTCCATTTCTTACCATTAACTCAAGTAATCCCATTTTATAGAACTGACTTGTAAAGTACACACATCTCATAACCTAACATGATAATAAAAAAAAATGAAAAAAGATATAGAAACAGATTATACGAAATGGGAATGATTCCAGCATCACTGTCTCCCTCATCAAGGGGAGTATACGAGTGCCAGCATCACTGTCTCCCTCATCAAGGGGAGTATAAGAGTGCCAGCATCCTAATTGATCTGGTCTTAAAATAGTTCCTCTGGGGTTCCCTTTTGTATTCTAAAACTTTAAATAGACCTAAAAACACAGGCTTGTGAAATTGTTATTTACAAAGATGGAGAATAGCCTTTTAATTATACAAACAAGCAACACTATTTTGTGTCACATAAGCAGATTAGAATATATACTTGCCTGGGCCCTGCAATATCTAATCCTCTCTCTTCTGTCTAGAACTCCTTCCACTCAAATGGCCTACATAAAAAGAAAGATCAGGAATTGGGCGAAACAATGCCACAAACATGTTAGATGGTAAACCTTTTCATAGAGGACAGCGCAGTACTGTCAGTGATATAAGATGATTTATCCAGGATCACTGTATCTTTTGCTGGCAATGCCAGGAAATGAATATGAATGCTTTGGTTCCACAGTTTTGTGTTTGGATACCAAATCACCTCTTGGGGCTAACATTTCATGATCGTCATTGTTGATTGCAGCCTAGGTTTTACCCCCCCCCCCCACTCCATATCAAGGAACCGATTTTGAGACATACGCTGTATGTCTGCTATCTTAGTTTTTATAGCAATCTCTATCTGATGCAGGTACATTGGTGATGGTAGCACCTGTTGTGCCACAAAATGAAGACCATATTCAGGAAGGTTTATCAACTTCAGACATAGAAAAGGCTGAGCCGGCCTTGCTGGAATTTGGTATTGTAATTTTGCATATGAACACAGATCTCTGCAATGATTGCTTGACACACTGAGCCACCTTCTGAACCCTCAGGCACTCAAATGTATCAATATGCATTTCAACTTTGTCTATTGCACGTGACCAATAAATTCCCCAAAGAAAGGAGTCGTGCTGTAGTGAACACACAAACTATACCACAGAGAACACAGAAAGCTTTACAGGATTACTTGATGAGAGCAGACCATACTTGTCAACAGAAGATAGCCAATAGGTTTAGAGCCTCAGCAACACGCCATACATTTAAGTTTAATGACCAATGGGAACTGACTTCCTTTGATCATGCATCCTTCTGGTCAACCCCACATGCCCCTTTTGCCCTCCCACAAGGACTTCTCTGTCTGACTGCATGTAATAGATATTGGGCCTTATTACGAGCATGGCGGTAGCTGTGCCTGTATGGCTGGAACGGCTACCGCCTTGCTCGCTACCAGCCCGCCCACCGCGATTGGGCAATAACCGGCCCATTACGAGATGAATGGGGTGGTAATTACCCATTCGCGGGTGGCGGTATTGCCGGGCTCCCGGTCCCCATTCTGCCACATGGGGCAGAATGGAGGTGGGAAGCATGGTTGCACCGGCACTGTTGATAACGGTGCCGTTGCAATCACGAGTTCTGCTCGTGGGTGCCGCACAGCCTGCCAGGTAAGACCTGTTTCATACCGTTCCTACTGTTCCCGCCACTATTATAATGAGGCCCATTGTGCCTCTTCGTGGGTCGCCCATTGGAATTACCCTTCATTATCTGGTTGAGTTTGTGATTTGGCATTTTTCTGTGTCTGCATCCTGCATTTGAAGATGGTGCACGCAGCAGATGTATGCTGTTTGTCAGTCTGTTTAGGGATGGCTATCACCCTGAAGTAGAAAACTGGTATGACGAATGCAAAAAGAAATTCAACCTTGCTATGTCTCTTTTTCAGACTGTCTGTCCTTGACCCCTTGGTGCCCTGGTGCGGCCTGATGTGAGAAACATTTGGTACCTAGGAAATAAATAATGATATAAATCTCTGCAAACAACTTCCAATGATTCTACTACTCTGTTTGCCCTCACAGTGGAATTGAATTATTCAGGACTCATGCGTGTACGTAAAACCACCACCTCTCTGTCATTGCTCCCCACCTTCTTTTAAACGCATTGCAGTAGATTGTGGATGACCGGGTATAACATGTCAACAAGACTAAAGGAACCATCCAGTTAACTAACTGATCCATATCTTCAATTGGACCACTAGTAATCTAATTGCCTGGGCCCTAGATGTGTCTGGGAAATTGGAATTGGGAGGAAAGCAAAGACAGAAGCAACAGTTGTATTGGGTGATATTAAGAATACTTTCAGAGAAAAACTGAAATATAAATTAAAGTTACAAAAGCAAATAAAGATAGAAATAGAACGTTGAAAAGCCTGTACAGTATTTTTAAAAAATATATATATACACTTAGGGCCTCATTACGAGTTTGGAGGCAGCCATGCCCTTAACAAGGGCATGGCTGCCTCCAAACTCGGGTCCGGTTCCGGGTTCCCTGAATGGGGAAATACCGGGCCATTCTGACCTTGGGGGGCCCGGTATTTCCCCATTCAGGGAACCTGGACCCGGACCATCCCCATTCCCATTGAGCCCCTACGGGGCTCAATGGGAATGGGGAGCATGCCAACAACGGGCCCGTTAATGATGGGCCCGTTGTTAGCATGCTGCGCCGCTCGCGGGACCCGGTAAGGACGTTTGGTAAAACCAGGCGTCCAGAGCGGGTCCCGCAAGCGGACCTCGTAATAGGGCGGTAAAGGGTTAACGGCTCCGGCACCTTTACCGGCGCCGTTAACCCCTTACCGCCCACCTCGTAATGAGGCCCTTACACTTACAATCTTTATTTTCACATTTTAAAATAAATATTGGCAGCAGCCCAGAGGTTTTTACAAGAACCCCGATTCTCCAGATCAAGAAATCGTTTTTTTTTTGTTGCAATTCTTCTATGTTGCACCCAATAGTACAGGTATATCACACAACGGAAGTTGCAAAATAGATTAAACTTCACTGAGTTTCCACTGGACCTCTTCCCTCTCCCACTGACTCTCTGTGGGACAGCCCTGGATCCCCATCCCATCAATCTCCCTCTAACTCCCATGCCTTCCCCTGGGATCCCTGCTGCCTTCATTCAGGGGTTACTTCCAGCACCATCGCCAATCCCAGCCCCTCCCTGCTACCTGCCTCCCCAGCCTCCACCTCTACACTCCCTTTTACTGCTCCTCCACCTATATGGCCCAACCCGTCCTGTCCCCTTTCGCTTCTTTGTATTACACAATGGACATTGTGCACTCCTTAAGCGCATAACGTCTTTGCGTGATGCAAGGGGCACACCCCTGCAATATTACTAACAGCCATATTGACTCCCCCCAGAGGACATACTCATCAGTTGAAGGCCTCCTTGAACAGTTATGCCTTTAATTTTTTTAAAATGTATTTTATTTATTTGTTTATACCGCGCCGAAAGCCTGCAGGTATAAGGGCGCCTACGCAAAGACAAGGTCAACAAACATGTATAAAACAAGACAAGTAGTGAAACTGCCTAGGGGTACCTGGCTAACTAATGGAGCTGCACCTTCATCTAAAAAGGTGTGTTTTCAGATTTTTTCTGAATGCTGAAGTAATTGGGCTCGCGTTTAAGCCATAGGGGAAGATTAATCCATTTATGTGCGGCCAATATTGGAAACAACCTACCCAATCGGTTAGATTGCTTATGGGCTAAGCCAGTGATCTGACCCAAAGCCTCTGATCTTAGTGATCGTCTGGGTACATGCAGAGTGATCCTTCCCTTCAGGTAGGCCGTGGCTTTCCCGTACAGGCATCTATGCACTAGAGTCATGATTTTAAACTGAATCTTGTCCTCCACGGTTAGCCCGTGTAAAGCCACTCTGTCGGCAGTGATGTCTTCTCTTCTTGATCTTCTTTTTACTATTCTAACTGCATTGTTTTGGATAACTTGACATTTTGCTATGCATCCCTTGTTTTCGTCTAGCAGTAGTGCATTGCCATAGTCGAGCTGGGATAGTATGGTGGCCCTGGCAATAGTAGCACAGTTTTCTGCACTCAGGTATGGTTGGATGGCCTTGAGGAGTCGTAGGTTGTACCAACAGTTTTTGTTTAAGTAAGTGACCTGTGCTTCGGCCCCCATGCAAGCTTCCAGGAAAAGCCCAAAGATTTCACTTTCCCAGGCACCATAATAAGGGTGTCTTTGATGTTAACTGATTCATACTCTGGCCCTAACTTGGCCCGGGCCTGGTGGGAGCCACAGATCATCATCTCTGTTTTACTTCCATTAAGTGACATCCAATTCTGTTCAATCCAGGCTTCTATGGTAGTACATAGAGCCGCCACCTCAGTGCTATCTTTGCTGTAACAACCACTCAGTTACCGCCAACTGGGTGTCATCTGCATAGTTCGTGAAATAAGATCTGATGTTATCGAGTGCTATGCAGAGACACCTGAGGTAGATATTGAACAAGAGTGGGGACAGACTAGCACCCTGTGGAACACCACAGAAAATTGATGTTTCTTGATAGAATGTTTCTCCCCAGTGGTTTTTTCATTTTCTGTTCGCTAAGAATGACGCCACCCAACTGCTGGCCTCCTAACAGCAGTTAGCCACCTTCTCCAGTGCCCATTGGAGCTGTTGATGGTCCAAAAGATCAAAGGCTGCACTGAGATCTAGGAGCATTAGTAAGCCCGTTTTGCCTTTGTCCATAATTGTAAGCATATGGGTTTGCAGATCCAGCATGGCTGTCTCTGTGCTGTGAGCCACCATGAAACCTGACTATTGACTATGCAAGATGTCTTTTGCCTCGACATATATTTGGAGTTGAGTAGTGGCCACCTTGTCCATCACTTTGAGTAAAACGTTACAGTTGGTGATTAGGGCGCATGTGCCCTGGATCCTTTTGGTCCAGGCCTGGTTTTTTCAGCAGTGGCGTGATGGTAACTGTTTCGATACTTGTAGGTATTATGCCATTTCTAAAAGAGGCATTCACTATCTTGGTGAGCAAAGGTGCAAAGATTTCTTTGTTATCCAGGATAATTTTTGAAGGAAGGATATTTTCAACACATGAGGTGGGTTTCAAAGATGTCAGTAATTTTACCATATCCTCTGTGGTGATGGGGTGAAATTTGAAGGTTTCCTGGTGTGTCTGTGATATATCCGGGGCTGGCGGGTATGATTGGGCTTTGTGAGCAGTTTGCGCTGCTGTTATTATCTCCCTTGCTTTCTTGATTTTATTTGCAAAGGCATCTTGTACCTTTTCACAGTCCTCCTGAGATGGGAGGCAAGGTGGGGATAGTGTTTTTGGATTTCGATGGATTTAACTATTTCAAACAATTTACTGTTTGAGATAGAGGCTGACTTAATCTGGTCATTGATGTCGTTTCTTTTTGCTTCACAAATGTCGTTTTTATAGAGCCTCTCTATATATTTCCAGATCTCCTCATTAGCTTGCGAAGGTTGTCTCAACCATCAGCCCTCTCTTTTTCTCTTTTCTCTTTTTCGCTCTGCGAGCTTGGGATTAAACCATTTTTGGTGGTTTTTATTTGCTCTAACAAGTTTGGTCTTAATAGGTGCTAGTTGGTCTACTAACTTCTGTGCGTGTAGTAGGTACTTTTGAATGATTTCATTGCAAGTATCTCCCTCTTTATTGTCCCACAGGACCTTGTTTATGCACTGTTCTAGTTGTGCTGTCCCTATTTTCTTGAAGTTTCTGTTTTATATTTTTTTGTAACTTGTTGCTGCTTTTCAGTTGGGGGTTTTTAATGTGCACTGCGAAGGACACTTTGAAGTGGTGCGACCAGATGCACAAGGTGGTCTTTTCCATGCAGGTGGGTGGACAGCATAACTTTTTTTCAGAGGGCAGACGTAACCCCTTGGGTTTTTTGAGTTTGGCAAGCGTGCTCAAGTATTTGAGCTACCAGGATTTTACTCAGGATGTCATGTTCCCAGTGCAGATGCTTACTCACAAGACCTCAAGCACTTGTTTCGTACTGGGATTTTGTTTTCCTGGGAATATTTCACAGCAAAGTGCTGGGTTTAAAAGGTGAGCACCTTTTATACTTTTTCAGCATATTTATCGGAACATTTACTCTCTCATGTTTTTTTTCTGGTCTTCATTACTTTTTTAAAAGCCCAATGCTATGTTGTCTTGCGTGCTTTCTTCTAGGTCTAATGAACTACATTTGTAGATTTCACTTTAAGATATATGTTCACTTGCTGTGTTTAAATTCATGGGTGCCAGCTTTTGATTTTCACTAATGGGGGCAAAGATACCTGGGCATATGTTATTCTTGCAGCCGGTCATTTTGTTACCTTTTCAGTGCTGCTTAAATGTGGTTGGTTGGGGTTGTGCGATGTATCACAACAGTCACCAAGAGACCGGTCACAAAACAAGGGGCTTGTAGCACGCTGCTTAACCAAAGTCTGTGATCCTCTGCAAATAATTTGATCTCACTGCGCATTGCCTAAAAATACTGTGAGTATTCAAAGCCTGCAACATTTTATACATAACAATACCAATGTTTGTGATTCATGAACAGCTTCAAGTGATGGGTTGCGAATTGTTTAAAACATAGAGTGGCCGTGCCCATTGGTCTGGTAGTGTTCTAAAATATACAGTGGGCATGGCCGTAAGCATTGGCCACTGGCCATGTGCGGAAACAATCTATGGAATAACAAAACCCTTGAAGCAGGGATGTTAAGGTGAGCAATACATTGTAACAAAACCTTTGAAATTCAGGGAATAGACTTTAGTTGCAGGGACGTTAAGGTGAGAACTTAACACAACAAAACCCTTGGTTAACAAGTTGAAATTAAAATAAAACACATACTGTACAAAGTAAAAGTTGAATTGATGGTGACCGTAAGTGGTAATTAGCAGCCACTTAGCGTTGGCAAACGCTTGTACTCCAGGAAATAGAGATTAAAGAACATTTGTGTTCTGCTGAATAGTCTGTGGGAGGATGGTACTTCATCTAGTACCACTTCAGAACGCCCCCACAAGTAGTTTCCTTCTGTCTTCACCCTGTTGAGCTTTCGATGCCGGCTTCTTCTGGTTTGTGGTATGCGGGGGTTAGTGATCTACTTTTCCTTTTATTGTATTGCATTTTAAGGAATTCATCTAGTTGAAGGTCTTTCCATGGCACCACTAGAGAGGGCATGTTCACATGTGCCAGGGAGTATATCCCCCACCCAATTTGGAGGCAGCTTGTCGTAGGCTTTTGCTCCACAAGCCCAATAATGGTCCATTAGGACAATTGTCCCCATTCCCATCTCTCGTATTGTTTCTATTCTTTTATACCCAACGTTTTCTGGTATCCCTACATATTATCCCCACCAAAAATATCGCCGTACATATGGTCGTTTGTCTCTCCATAGGCGATATTTTTGGGGGGGATCATTTGTGGCAGCTGGGGTTGCAGGGGTGTCCCTTGCACATTTAAAAATAATGCAGGGGCTCCGGGGGTGCCCCCTGCAGGGTCCATGGTTCAATATCACTGCAAAAATATGGCAATATTTTTGTATCACAATATTTTTGCGGGGATATTAACACATGGAACCCATTTTCTCCCACCTCTTCTTCACCATTGCTTTGGAAGCAGAGAGCCAGCGTAGTTAGTGGGATTATTGGTACGGGTCCTGCTTTGTTATCGACACACGTCACTAATCTTGTCCCGCTCCTTGAGGCAGTTGTCATTTTCTTCTTGTACTTTATTCACTGCTGCCTTTGCCAATGTTACTGCTTTGCTTCCTACTACTCCATCCACCCAGCCATCCTTTGTGTATACTTGTCCATAGGTCAAAATTTGTGGTCTTTCCCAGCATCCTGGTTTTCCTCCTATCTTTCTTGCTATCCACTTGCATGGTAGGTAGTTCAAGATTATCTTTTTTATTTCTTCCTTTTTTTGGTCCTTCTTGACAGTACATCAGGCTCCCAGCGAGTTGCCAGTAATTGTTCACCATGGGTAATGTCTTAATATAACTCTCCTCATATGGAAAGGTTGCTATGAGCATCCATCTTAAGGTGGCAGTCTTCATTTGGAATCTTCCCCGAGTTTGAAACATAGCTAGGTACATAAGGCATTGTGCTGTTGCTGTTGGTATTTCTGTTGCTACAAAGGTCCTGGAGGTGCTCATCGCATAGGGGATCAATGAGCAGACATAACAGCTCTCATCAGTTGTGTCCCTCCCAATTTTGGACATGTGTTTGTACCTGACACCGCAGTCCGTGCAGGAAGCTTGGGTTGGGGGTTAGTGCTGAGACATGCAAAGCAAGAAAGAGTTGCCAGAAAGCAGTTGCTAATATTGCAATGGAGAGCAGTAACACACAATAAACAGTATTGTTTGTATTGTTTTCATCATGGTTACTTACACTGCCGATGCAGCTGTTGAGATGATAAAGTTGCCGCCTGAAAATCACGTTATTGCTAGTACTTGTAAGTATAGTCAAGCTCTGCATACTAAATAATCATTAAGTGCCCATGCAAACATCTGTTCCCAAATTCTCCGTATGGAGGGATTTCCGAGTGTGGGTAAGACAGGGTATGCACTCTGCTCAAGTTGTGGGTATGTTTGTACTAAGTGGTCAAGACATGCATAGTAGTACATTTGTGGTGATTGGGGCCTAAAATGCGTGGGTCTTCTTATAGCATGGACAAATTGATCGGGGAGCGCTTCATAGTGCTCAATAGGAGGCAAAATCATAGTAATTCAGGGGAGAGGAGAAGGGGAAAGGTGCGGGGTGAGAAGGGGGAGGGGACAGTGCAGTACATGTGATAAATAGAATAAATAAACAATAAGAGAAGTACGGCCAGCTGGTGACAAGTGCAAGGGTAAGTGCAGACATCAGGTGTCATGTGCTGGTGGTGGACATTAGGGATACAGAAATCAGTCCCCAAGTGCATGGGTTGCCAGGGAGGCAGTGCAGGAGTGCAACTGGTGAGGTGGAGGACCTGGGCCCGAGGTCAGAGGGTGGCCAGGTAACCAGTGTAGTTTCAGCCAGCAGTTCAGCAAGGGAGATGAGGAGAGAAAGCCGAAGCAAAGAGGAAGGTTTCGAGGTGCTTACAGATCCGTTAGTGGTTCTCTTCAAGTTTCAAGGTGGCAGGCAGGCTGTTCCAGAGGGAGTCCTCAGCGGAAGAAAGAGATCTACCACCAACTCGTTGCTTGGAGAAGCGACTGACCCTGAGGGAGTTGGAGGCGGATGAGCGAAGAGCTCGAGAAGGAAGACATTTAGGAAGAGAGAGTTGAAGGTATTGAGGCCCCAAGCAGGCCTTGTGAACAATGCAGAGGGTTTTGAACTTAATCCTCGCAGCCACTAGGAGCCAGTGCAGAGATTTAAGTCCTGGAGAGATACGATCCCTGGGCTTGAGGCCAAGGACAAGTCTCGAAGTCCTGTTCTGGATGAGTTGCAGAGGGCGGAGAGTAGAAGCAGGCAGATTTAGAAAGAGGCTGTTGCAATAGTACAGCCTAGAGAGAACCAGCGCTCTGGAGACAGTGATCTTCTGGGGGAAGGAGAGGAAAAGAAGAATACCTCAGAGGAGGTGCAGCTGGTAGTGTGACTTCTTAGCGACGTCAGAGATGTGAGGAGAGAAGGAGAGAGTGGAGTCAAAGATGACCCCAAGGTTTTTAGCCTCGAATGTGTGAGCAGGAAGAGGGCCAAGAGAGGCCAGCCAGAGAGTGACAGGAATGGCGGGAGCGGGTGTGCTGACGAGGAGAATCTCAGTCTTACTGGCATTAAGGCAGAAATCATTGGCGGCACACCACTCCTGGATAGCAAACAGACAGTCAGAGATGAGAGAAGGAGAAGAGGTGGCTGAAGGTAGCCTGAAAATGAGCTGAGTGTCATCCGCATAGCACTGAAAGTTGGGGCAGAGAGCGACAATGCAGTGGGCAAGAAGTGCCAGGTATTGGTTGAACAACCAGGGAGAGAGGTTAGAACCCTGGGGGACACCACAGGTAGAGATAAAAATAGAGGAGAGGAAGGACCCAAGTTGGACCTGGGAGGGTTGATCAGAGAGGAAGTAAGTCAGTAATGCCAGGGCCTGACCAGTAATACCCAGGATGGCATGGTTGACCATGTCAAAGGCAGAAGATAGATCAAGTAAGATGAGGACACAGGGGGGTGTTGGAATCAAGGTTGGAGAGCAGGTCTTCACAGATGTTCAGGAGAGCAGTTTCTGTGCTTCTGGCAGCTCTGAAGCCAGACTGGTGGTCATTTAGACAACCAACCGATTCAGTGTGAAGATTAAGCTGGGAGATGGCCAGCTTTTCCAGGAGTTTGCCCAGGAAAGGAGTGATGGAGATAGGGCGATAGTTAGCCGGGCCGGACAGGTTGGCAGAGGGTTTCTTAAGAAGAGGGTGCACAAGGGAGTGCTTCAGGGAGGAAGGGAAGACTCCAGTGGTGAAGGAGTGGATGCAGAAGTTGACCAGAGCAAGAGACAGGGAGTCAATGTGGTCCTTGGTGGTTTTGGAGGAACAGGGATGAACCTGTTTTGATAAGACTTTCATAGATCAGACTTGTCTAGAAACCTCATCTGGCGAGAACAGGGGAAAGGCAGAGAAGGAGGGAGGAGAGGTGGCCAAAGAGGGGCCAGAGAAAGAGCAGGGAGTAGAGGGAGTAGGAGGAGAGGAAGAGAGAGAGGACAGGATGTCCTGAGTTTTAGAGATGAAATGAGAAGCCAGAGCTGTGCAGTGGGCCTGGCTGGGAAGGGACCGGAGAGGTACAGATTGTAGCAGGATTGGCAAGTTCCTTGCAGATTTTAAAGAGTTCGACTGAGTTGTTAGATGCCACAGAGACGTGGCTTGGATGTGAGCTCTCTTCTGGGTACAGGCAGTGATCCATTAATTCCTTTGGAGCAGGTGGCAGGCCAGTTTTTCAGAGGATGTACCAGAAACACACCATTTCCGCTAAGCCACTCTGCACTTGCGTTTGAGGGTGACGAGGTCTGAGTCATACCAGGAATTGCACTTGGCTTTGGGCTTCAAGCGGATCCTCATGACAGGGGCAAGAACATAGAGAGTATCAGATATAGCAGAGTGGAGCATGGAAAGTGTCAGAGTGTGAGTCAGCCAAAGGGTCAGGGGGAGGTGAGAAAGTGGCGGGAAAGACTCAACTGACACACGCCTCATGGGTCGGATAACCGAGAAAGTAGGTGGCAGTGCTGGAGTGTTCAACAATGAACTATCGCAGAACCCTGCGTGTGTGAGAAAAAGAGAAATATTAAGACAGTGTTACTCGTAGTTGGTAGTGCGAACTGTGCATGTGGAATGGCAAGTTAAAACATGTTGCTACCATATAAATTCTTTGTATATTCCCCAGTTTGGGAGGGAGTCGGGAATATGATATGGAAGATATGAGTGAGGACTACTCCTACTTCGGTTACTGAATGTCCTGGAGATGGGCAGTTTTTGTCACTGGTCAATCTGTAATGACAATAGGCGTCAATGGGCTTCCACTATCTGTCTATACCCTGGCAAATTTAACACAAAATAGACAGTAATTATTTTATTAAAAAGTATTTATTCCTAGGTCTGAGTCCCTGATATTGGCTTTCTTACCCTGTGTGTGGATAACTCATACCCACATAGTGTAGCACACCCGTGCCTAGTTGGCGATGCTGTGCCGCCTACAAAGGGTATGGGAATCCTTACCCTGAACTCTCTCACCACTTTCCTCAGTCTAGGTGATAGGTGCACATATCCTGGGGGTCGGTGTTTATTATTTATTATTACCGCCTCCAGTCTGTGTGTCTTATGATTAAGAAAAAATGTCTTGACCACGTGGTCAAGTACATAGCTTAAAAGAAACGTTCTATCAATCAATAAGGTAACTTGTATATTATTTTGATAGAGTTAAAATTGATGTATTTTCATTAAGCGAGCTCTCTCCTCAAAGCGTATATGGGGTCTCGGAGTTGTGGTCATCAGCCTGTCAACTCTTAAGGATAGTCAACCGGTTTCAGCGGTCCTTGTAGTTAGCCGCTTCAGGACGGAGAATCATGCATTCTCATTGACAACATGATTCCTTCACATGTCTCCACATCATGGAGGGTTAAGAGAGGTGCTTCGGGTTACCCACGAGTGTATTTTGCTAGCGTCTTGATCCCTGTTGGGTTGCAAAAAAATTGGACAGAACGGGGATAGTGAGTGGGGAAAGTTCTTAATTGGTGTTCAATTGTGGGAAATACCATACAAGTGGACGACTGTTACCTGTAGTAACCTTTTCTGGTCAAAGCAAATCCACCTGTGTTCTTGATGCCTTCCTGCTTTTACAACCTGTGAACAGATATCTTGATATGTCTTATACTATCCCAACTTTTATACAGAGATGTTGTCAGTGTGCGGACATATATTCACTTTGTGATATAATACCTATTAGGTAGGAATCCTACGTCTCAGGTTCTTTAAAAACTGGATAAAGGTGCTGGATGGTCAATTAAGTCCAGTCTTCTTCATGGTTTGTTTTTGGATACCTCTGTGGGTTAAATGCCAAAAACAGAACGTTTACAATAAAATCTTAAATGCTAGGAGGTCAGAACACATCTGGTACAGAGCACGAGTGAAAGTCTGTTATAGCTACAATGTCTTGCGTGCATTTCGCTCCCATGTTTTGGGTAAGGTGTATTAGCACTAAGCTGTTATACAGACGGAAACCGACTCTGTCGTGACGCCCCCTTTGTTTTTCGTATGCAAAAACGCCCATTGTAGGGCAAAATTAGCATGCAGCCAAAAACAAAGTGTTTTTTTTATCTAGCTGCAGCCCAAAGTGGGTCATTGTGGCTGGTGTCCTGCATTCTAAAGTGCATACCACTCATTATAGGCTAAATGGTAAAATGATTTACTGAAGTCCAATATTGTTTGTGTCCTGCACGGTCCGTTCAACTAATTTGGCATGTGTTATTCATACTAGTTATGACTTCCCCAGTACACACATGTATCCTTAAGTAATAATAATATCTTACCTAAACAAACCCACGATGTGATCTCTCCCGGACACGGGCTGCTAATGAACTGGCTGCGCAAGCGCCCGCCATCTTGTTTGTCATATATACAAACAGTGGACTTTTTTAGTCACGCGCCAGCACAACAATGCAAGGCTGATGGGAATTGTAGTTGCCTTTCTTGCAGTTCGTGCATTCATCGGCCGCATCGATACTTGGTCATGTGTGATGGGGACTGCAAATAGTCGTGCTTGTTCGCCCTCTTGAGATTGTCCGTTTCCATCCTCCCCTGACCCATCTATCCCTCTGCGGCACCCGTTTCCCAGCTCTAAACTTTCTATTGCCTTTGTTGCACCCTCTGCTTCCCCCTTTGTGGCCCCTTTCAATTTCAATAGTATCTGTGCAGCTAGCCACTCTTCTGGTCCCATACCTGCAAACTTGTTTTTTGTGTGCCGCAGCCCCTCCTCGCTGCGGTTGGGACCGTTGGCCGTCTGCCCTATCCACCGTGATTGCTCAGTTTGGGCATAAGGGGGTGGTTTGTATGTGGGGTTGGAATATCCCTCTGCTGCTTTAATATGTATATATATATATATATATATATATATATATATATATATATATATATATATATATATATATATTTAGTGAAAAAAACTTTGTTAAAGGGACGTTATGGTTAAGTTGCGCTACTAAAAACCTTTGAAATTCAGTGAAAAAACTTTGTTAAAGGGACGTTATGGTTCCAAGTAAAACCGAAAATTCCTTGAAATTCGCCAGTTATGGTAAACTAAGCAACCATAACTCGCGCCGCCGCCGTGCACTGCTAAGACTAACACCCAGGACATCAAAGATGACATCACAAATGTCATTGATGACATCACTGATGACATCACATGTCTGGCTCACTATTTTTTCTTTTGCTGACATATCTAGGCCACATGGTTTTCTTCAGTAACAGTCAGAAACTAAGAATTTTATTTTATTTGTAGACATATCCTTCTAGTAGGTTCTTACAGTAATTCCCTAAGAGTACAGTCACATCATATGAAACATATACATATGGGAAAACAAAAGCTTGAAAGACAGAAATCCTTTTTGTGCATAAAGATAATCACTAGACTTATGAGCACTTTCTGATAGTTCTGTTGTTTTTTTTTATGGCTGTACTTTCCCTGTATATGGTCATATTTGTATACATTGTACTCACACTACTTTCCTTAGGGTCCAATCACATCAAGTGATACATATACATAGGGTAAATAGCAGCTTTGAAACAGAGCAATCATTTATTTGCATGAAACTAATCAGTTAAGTTATGAATTGTTTCTGCTACTACTTGTGCTTTTTTGCTAACTTCACTTTCCCTGTATATACCCATATTGGTATGTGTTCTTGTGTCTTTGTGTTTTGTCTATAGTAATACAATTATGTAATACATGGGTTTTATTAGCTACTTATTACATATTTCACAGTACACAAAAATCTATTAAGAAAACAATTATCATTTCATTATTCAACATATTAACATTACGAATATCATACCTTCATCTTGTACGCTGCACACAATGTTATGTTTCTGTATGAGTAGCCTAGTATACTAGATAGAACCCCATAATAGGATGCTATTTATATCAATGCATCGTTCAATGCACTTATTAGGGTATATTTCTTGCAATGATTCTTGACACTTTTTTCGCAACATAATAAGAATCCCTTCTACACATATTTCATGAGAAGTACATACACATGTGATGTCATCAGTGATGTCATCAATGACATTTGTGATGTCATCTTTGATGTCCTGGGTGTTAGTCTTAGCAGTGCAGGGTGGTGGCGCGAGTTATGGTTGCTTAGCTTACCATAACTGGCGAATTTCAAGGGTTTTTCGGTTTTACTTGGAACCATAACGTCCCTTTAACAAAGTTTTTTCACTGAATATATATATATATATATATATATATATATATATATATATATATATTCAGTAAAAAACTTTCACTATATATATATATATATATATATATTCAGTGAAAAAACTTTGTTAAAGGGACGTTATGGTTCCAAGTAAAACCGAAAAACGGACGTTATGGTTAAGTTGCGCTACTAAAAACCTATGAAATTCAGTGAAAAAACTTTGTTAAAGGGACTTTATGGTTCCAAGTAAAACCGAAAAACTGTTCTAAGAACACACACGGTGTCCTGAAATGTTCGTTTCACGTGTGACGCACTTTTAATTACTTCAGAACCCGAACAGTGTCCGTAGGACATCAATGCGCATGCGCTAACCAATCTCCGTGCACTTGGTGTCCTGCGGACAGGCGCTTCATTCGCAGACTAGTTCGCAAACAGATCATATGACCGCGCCCACGCTCATCGTGTGTCCTGAAATGCGAACACTGTTCGTGTCCCCGAACTATTTAAAAGTACATTTTCAGTTAATCCATATTTTTCAATAAAATCTCACCATGCCACAAGTCCCACATAGCAATCTTGAGTTTCTATATACCTTTTGAAAGTTTCCGATCCTTTTTTTGTGTTCGATCTGTCCGCACACAGTGTGCATCTCCGCGGACTGCGCACAAGCACCCCTATAAAAGACCACGCCCAAGAGCTTATTCCCATTGTGTTTCTGGCTATTCTTCATAACACCGTGATTTTTGCTGCCACCTGCAGACTACACCATCATCGACATGGCATCCTTGGCTGCTGAACTGCCACTTGGTGCTGCACCTGCTTCAGCACCACCACCACCCCCTCCACCACCACCACCTCCCCAAGGGCCTGAAGAGGGGAACAGGTCTGAGGATGCGGAGGAGGAAGAAGAGGATGATGAGAATGAGGTAGAGGAAATCCCTACTACCCGCACTAGGCGTGAGTCTTGGGTGTGGCGGTTATTTACCATTCATGGGAATGGTCGTAAGGCTCGTGCGAACCATGTTACCTGCAATGAGTGCAAAATGATACGCGGGAAGCACGGTAACTACAGCTTTGGGACCACTACTATGAAGCGACACCTCAGGTCATTTCACTCTGGGGCTATTCGCAGGGTTGTACCTTGCGAAGAATGTAGCAGGTTGATTTCCTCTACTTCATCCTGTGTTTCTGATCCTGTCACCACAAGGACCACCTCTGTGGGACAGCGTCTTTCTCAAGCTGCCTCACAGGCCATACAGAATGCTGATGACCCTTATCTTTCGAGGGTCACAGTTGTATGTATGTACTGTGACACAGTACTCTGCAGGGGGGAGCGACTTCGGAGTGCTTTTGAGACTATCGTCTCAGAGCACGAGAAGACCTGCTCACTACCCAAATAAAACCCACTGTACATCTTCCTCTCTCAGCTCGCCCTTTCTTATCCCTGTGGTTGGTGTCCCCCCCTTTACCCTCCTTTACCCTCCTCTCCTAGTGTGTCGTGTCTGAAAAACCAAAAAAAATACAAAATTACAAAAATCAAAACAAAATAAGGCTCTTTTCAGAGCCGCCTTTCCCAGTTAAAAAATAGAAGTGAAAATAAATGAAGCAGGGCTCTTTGTATTTTTTAGAAGTCTGCGAACAGTTCGCGAACATTAAAAAAAATTGGGTTACTACTCCATCACAAACATTGTAATTTTCTCTGGAAAGAAGTGGTGGCTCTGGAAAGAGCCTTTGGGTGGTGTTTGTAAGTCAAAAATTTTAAATGCTTAACATCTACTTCAGAATCGTTGTTGTAATTCCAAAAAAGGTCGCAATGCATTTTGTACATTTCTCAGAAAAATCTGATTGCCAGCATAAGTAAGATGGACTCCATCTCTGCGAAAAATGTATGTACTACAAAACATAATATTTTCATTTTGAAAAGAAGACATGCCAAAATCTCTTAGAAAGCCACAAACAGCCTTATTAACATTGCGCCTTGCTTTTTCCATTTGTGGACCAAATGAAGAAGAACTAAGCCACATTTGACTCTGCGCAATCCGTGAAAATATCACTTGAGAATTAGGAAACATGTCCATAACCTTCCTCAGTCCTTCTTTCATAGCAAATTACAAAAAAATTCCAGTCACATGCCCTAAACTGTTCCCTCCACAATGAATTACAATTATGTCTGGATGTTGCTCTGTCTCCAAAGTAGAACAGAGAGGTAGTAGCAAATCCAACCACTTAATTCCACGTACTCCATGCCAGTGTACTTCCACATGTGGGAATCCAAGATCTACAGCTACTCCACAGCTTTCTGCATGCACCTTCAACCAATGTATCTACGAATCTCCTAAAATCCAAACAATCTATTTTCTGAAACACACAACCATAGCCATCTTTTGTTCTCTCAGCAAAAAGAGTATCTCAGAAAATCTCTCCTGGCACAACACACCCACCAAACCTTCCTGACCAATCCCTTTCAGTGCTTATTCTCATTTGCATGACTTCTGAACCCAAAAATCCCCAGATGTAACTCCTGATGTCCGGGAACTACCACCATGTCCGCGGACATATCGTAACATGAACAGCCCTTCTACCATTTGACCTACACTCTCTCTGCCATTCCCTCATTGGATGTACCTCAAAAATCACATGACCATGCACCAATCACATTCAAGACCTCTACATCTAACTGCATCATCATAGATCAGCACTGCAAATGTACTCTGAATCTCTCTTAGTACAAGTGTCATATCATTGGCAAGCAGCATCTACCACAAATACTGTACAAGTCTTCAAGATTTCTACTTGCAGCTCCATGCATATCCATATTCATGAACACAAACTTCAGGTATGCATATTTTCTGTATAGTACATGACATAGCTCTCAACCATTTTTGTTTTACAGGTGGGTGAAATCACCCGATTTTGTTTTTAGCGGGTGAGACGCCCATTGGAATGAATGGGCGTGCAGGAGGCTTGGCGGGTGAGTCTGCCCTTTACAAGGCGTGTGACACCCGCCTAAAGCGTGTGAGTTGAGAGCTATGGTAGATGAACACATTTTCAAACAGACATTTACCTTGTAAAATCTGTAAAATGAATTTACTGTACTTTTTTCAATTTCCTAAAATCAACTACCACTTATACATCTTTATACTTTTTACTTTCTTTATACACACACACTCAAATCATGTTAAACTAACATGTTTTAAATGAAATATAAAGACTACATATATTCAAACAAAATTGCATGCAAACACAATCTATGTTTAAACCTTTATAAAAATATTTATACAATTTCATATTTTTTGTTTTTATTTATTTATTTACTTAATTACTTTAAATTAGACATGACATTGAGGCGCTATTACCTAGAACAGTTTACTTACAGAAATAGTGGTATTCACTAATATATTATAAATTTCACAAGACATAGTAAAGATATTTTATTTTTGCTACAGTTAGTCATTCAATACAATTTGTTCATTAAGAACATATCATATGTACTGAACTGATGCAATGTATCTTATGTAAATAAATTAGTTTAATGGTTTTACAGAAGGCACTGAGGATTTCAATTAAAAAAATCAATATCTAAATTAAAAACAGTGCTATATACAAACAAAGTTACTAATTTGAAGCTTTCACAGTTGCAGTGAAGACCAGTTTCCTGAAAAGAAGCAGCCGAATTCGAAGAAGAAAGAAAAACTAAGTTACCTGTTAATTAAAAAAAAAAGTAAGTAAAATATCACCATATTATTTATATTATTAATCAAATATACTATAACATTAATACCAGCTATTTTGGTTTCTTAAAATATAGATTTTGTACCATTTTGTCCAAACATTTCCATGTCGTAAACAGCGATTTACAACCAGAATGGCCCACAAATTTCTATTTTTGGACACACAAATTAGCCAACTGAACCACTACAATTTTCATATTATAGAACAAACAACTGTTTTAATTGTATACATTACATTTACTATTTGTACTTTTCCACACCACAAGCTTACTTTTTTTGTCATCTGAACCCCAGTTTAGTGACACATAAATTCAAGAATACCTATCCCTACTAGTTTTAGTTCCCAATGCACAATCACACACCATTACATACATCTTTATCATCTTACTCAAACACTCATGCACACAGCACACATACATTCCAGAACACCCCAACCCATATCTTCTTTATTTTTTTCAACAGACCCTAAAGAATGCCTACCAAAAGACAACTCCGTAGAAAGCAACGCAAAATTAGAGCAAATGAAAATAAAGGTGTCCAACATAAGCATCCACCTCTAGCACAATTTGTAAAAAAAGTTGAAACAAAACAGCTAATACAATCATTTAGTGAAACACAAGAAGTTTCAAGTACAACAACTTTGCTTCCTCTATCAAAATGTAAAACAAACCAAAAAACAATTAACAGAAAATCAGCTATCAGTACAGATAAAACTAGTTCTTCAAATTTTAATATAGTGCAAAGCAAGCATACCAAGAAAAGTATTTTAGCCAAAATATACCGTCACAAGGTCCTTCAAAATCTTATAAAAACAGGAGAGAAATCAGGTTCAAAGCTTAAAACCTATCGTAGGAAATTAATCTTAGAAGCATTGATGGACAGTGCAATTCTTCTCAAAAGAAATTTATTTATTTTACTGTTAAACAAAATGAAACCACTAACAAAACTAATAACTAAATTACAAAAAAGACTTCTCAATAAGCGAAATGTCAACAGAAAGAACTTCTTAAGTATCTGCGGAGGTGAATGGAATCACACTACGAGCACAGAACCATATTTTAATGAAGAAGCATACAAACAAAAGCAAACAAATACAATTGCCATAAATAGCAGTGGTCGAGGTTATGAAAAAGTGAATAATAACATAATGGGACAAGAAGTACTCCTCACAAAAATATGCCCTGAAAACTTAGAATTACCCCTCCATTCAACTGAATCAGAACGTCTAGTGTACAAATGGCCATGCACGTCAATGTGTAACATTCCCAAACAATGTTTCAAATCTTTACACCAATTCCTCAATAAATATGTAAAAAGCAAAGACACAAACAAAATTAAATTACTGCAAAATATAGATACCTGTCCAGTGCGCAAGTACACAGGACTACAAGGACATTCATTGGCCTGCATTACAGGACCTACTTGTAAAACTACTTTCCATGATATCAAAAGGATATCAACACATCATTCAACTATAAGAAATCTAGTCTATAAACTGTACTATGCTAAAAGTCCTGCTTTAGCACTAGCAAAGTTAAATAACATCCTTCTACATGGTACAGCAAAAGAGCTACTTGAAGAAATTCACTATATTCAGAAAAAATATTTTGGAAGTGAAAGCCATTTACAGAATTAAATAGCTTTAAACCAATTAAGCAACAATTCTACACATGGCAACCTTTTGCTAAACACATACAAAAAAGAAATACTAAAATTTAAAAGTACATCAGCTGAAGTACCAAAGCATGTATGTGTATGTTGCCGTAGAATTTTTTATAAAAGTAACACAAAAACTGTGGACCTATCATACAAAATAGAAGACAATGAAGATTCTAAATGGTTTGAATTAGCTCTCTACCTTCTAGCAGACAACAAATATGAAATAACTGAGCCCTTAATACTTTGTAGTTATTGCACTACAAAACTTGACAACAACCAAACTCCTTCATGTTCTATCACAAATAATTTGGAATTATAGCCAGTACCAAAACCTCTACAACAACTTAATTTATATGAGAGCATCATAATTCAAACAGTACACCCATTTGAAGCAATAATACGCCTTCAACCAAAAACAGCAAAATTACCTCCCTCTGAATTGGTAAAAGGCATTTGTGGAAAAGTAGTTTATTTACCATTAAATCTAAAAGAAAATGTGCATACTCTAGGAGTGCAACGTCTAATGCAGCAATCTTTAATTATATTAGTAAATGGAGTACCTACAAAAGACAAAAAAATATGGCAAAAGCTGGTAGATTTATATAAAGTTAGACAAGCCTTCCAATATCTTAAAGAGAATAATGAATATTACAAAGAAATTAATATTGAAGAAAACTTGAAAGATACAACTGAAATAATTCAAGAAACACAAGAAGCTGGTCAATTTGAGCTACTAGATCCTGCTACAATATCAAATACTTTAGACCATTATACAATTCATCCTTTGCACTGTAATGACACCGTACAAGATGTACTGGAAACTTACCAAATGCGTCAAACAAAAGGATCGCCAATCAGTATATGGGAAAAAAGTATAGAAGCACGTACTTTTCCTCTACTCTTTCCAACTGGCAAAGGAGGAAGGTATGATGATAGACCTATTCAAATATCAGCTTCAGAATACCGCTCATTACGGATGTATTCTGAAGATCCCAGATTTAGACAAAATGTGTAACACATATTCCACCTACTCTTTGAAAGTGAACTAGCAACTTTATGTTACGGAGTTGCACACATATTAAAATCAGGATCACACTTTCAAAATATGACAGCTACACAATTATTAGAGAAAGTGCAACAAAAGGATGAGGTTTTACAATCAAATATTACAAATCTATTAGCAAATATGCATGGTACTAAAGAGTACTGGTTTCGACGTCATGGAGATGTACGTTGTATGATCAGAAACCTTGGCCCACCCACTTGGTTTGTTACATTAAGTTGTGCAGAATATGCATGGGAAGATTTACATAATTTCCTACGCATATCAAATAAAAACAAAACAAACATAGATATTCTAACACCTGGAGAACTTTGTTCTTTGGAGCCTGTTAATGTTTCAAGATATTTTCACCATCGCTTCATTGCTATGCTACATTTTATGTGTAATAAAACTGTTCCTCCCCTTGGAGAAGTGCAACACTTCTTTTGGAGAAAAGAATACCAAGCCAGAGGAGCACCACATATCCACATGCTTTTATGGATTAAAGATGCTCCTAAATTTGGTCAAGACAGTGATGCCACTGTTTTACAGTTTATTGAAAAATATGTCACTTGTGAAATTCCATCAGAAGCCACAAATAGTGATCTTTGTGCACAAATTTTACAATTTCAAAGACACAAATGTGGAAAATATTGTCATCGCAAATACAAAAACAAAGGCAAATACTACACCAAATGCCGATTTGGTTTCCCTAGACCAGTTACAAATACAGGTCAAGTAAACAACCTCATGTCTTCAGTTAGACATACTGTTAAAGGAAAGTCACCTAAAAATACATATTACATAAAAAGAAAAGAAGAAGAAAAATATATCAATGATTATAATGCAATTATTGCCCACTTATGGAATGCAAACATAGATGTGCAGTACATTGCAGACAATTCTACTGCAGTTGCACGATATGTCACAGCATACTTAACTAAAGCAGAAAAGACAGAGCTCCAAGACCTCTGGAATGACCTGTCATCAGATAAAACAGTATCTCAGAAATTATACAGCTTGGGCATAAAAATGCTCACCCATAGAGAATGTGGATCTTATGAAGCAGCTGATCGTTTAACTGGTACTTCATTGTATGGTAAATCTGAAAATATAGTATGGCTAAGTCTTGGTCCAGTTAAATCTAGAAAAAGAGTTCTAAAATCATATGAAGATATAGAAACAATAGCCAAACATGATCCCAACAGCCAAGACATTTTAAAAAACAATTTATTGGACACATACTACCCAAACAGAAGTAATACTTTGGAAAACATGTGTCTATACCAAATAGCCCAAAACTACACATACAAAAATAATATGAAACCCGATGAAAAAAAAGGTAAATATAGAGTGACAGACTGTGAAGGCAGCTTAGTTAAACTCACTAAACCAAATTTAATTAATCATATCAAATTGTCATTGATGACTCCTCAACATAAAGAAGTATATTACATGTCCCTGCTACAACTCTTCAAACCATGGAGAAAAGAAGAACAATTACTAGATAACTATGACTCATATGAGGATGCTTTCAAAGCAAATGAAAGCACTATAACTGATGTAAACTTTACACAGTACAAAACAATGTTGCACAATGAACAGCAACATGAAGAAGAACTCCAAGCTCAACTAGATAAGGATACTCCTGACAGTAGTCAACCTTCTGTAACAGGAAGCCAAGAACCACTGGGAGAACCACTAATAACAAATGAGGCAGAATTAGCTATGATAGAAGTAGAAAACACCATGTGTCAGTATGAAGATAAGGAAGACTTAACTATACTACAATCAAAACTAAACAATGAGCAAAGTAACATTTTTCAAGAAGTAACAAAACAAATTGCACATGGTGTAAAACATGAAAATAAAGAATGTTCCTGCCATAATTATAAACCTATACTACTGTACGTCAGTGGTGAAGCTGGTTCTGGCAAAACATTCCTAATCAAAATCATTAGTAAGTTCCTTCAACAATTGACAAACAACAAACTGTCAGCTGTTGTCACTGCCCCCACAGGTTTAGCTGCCTACAACTTAGGTGGTGTTACATTACACCGATTACTACTATTACCAGTAGAACACAAGAACAAATTAGACTATTACAAACTTTCTGCAGAAGCTGCAATGGAATTACGCAGAGTATTGAAACAAATGAAAATGCTACTAATGGATGAAGTGAGCATGGTCTCCAACCTGATGTTAGCTTTGATTCACCTCAGATTACAAGAAGTACTCAAAACAGACTATGAAGAGCTCTTTGCAGGAAAACACATTATTTTTTTTGGAGATCTGCTTCAATTAACACCAGTAAAAGGTGAACCTATTTTTAAAACATTAGGGCACAAACTCTGCCGTAAAACTGTTGGCAGCATTGGAAATGTCAACCTTTGGCAACATTTCCAATACAGAGAATTAACAGAAAACATGCGCCAATCTGCAGATCTAACTTATGCCAACATTTTAAAAAGTTTGAGAGTTGGTATACTTTCTAAAGAAGCAGAAGCAACATTGAAAACCTGGCACATTAATGCACTTTATGGCGATAATGCATGTGCTACAGATGTTATGGAACAATTAGCCCACAAAGATGTCAATTGTATGGCCTTAATGCCAACTCTTGCAAGCTGTTTAAAATTCAATGAAATCATGCTAAGTAAAGAAATGCAACCAATAATGGAAATTAGCTCCACAGACAAACTAGATGTACATGGTATGACACTACCCATGTGTGACCAAGCCACAACAAGACTAAATAATTTAGAAAAATCAATCTCAAACACAGCAGGCTTAGAAAAGATGTTAAAATTATCCTTAAATTGCAGAGTAATGCTTAAACGTAACCTTGACGTGGACCAAGGACTAGTTAATGGAGCACTGGGTACAGTTGTTGGCTTTCAAACATACCCACATGACAACAAAATTCAGTTTGTCAATATACTCTTTGACAAACTTTCAGAAGTAAAACGGATAGGACGCTCAACAGCTAGATTCCTTCTCTTCAAAGATATGTATGTACGCAGAGAACAATTTTCTCTAACTCTTGCATACCCAGTCACAATTCATAAATCACAACGTCTTACCCTAGACAAAGCAATGGTAGATATTGGTAATACAGTCTTTAAAGAAGGCATGAGCTACGTAGCACAATCACGCTTACGTACACTTGACGGTCTATTTCTAATCAACTTTGATGCAAGTAAAGTAAACGCTGATATTCCTTGCATTTTAGAATATAATAGACTTCGCTCACTATACACTCCCCTTCTAAACACATATTCTGTTCCACAAAAACTAAAACGTTGTAAAAGAAAACTAAATCAAACAGAAATGCAACAGGATGTCACTGCAAATCCTCCAAAGAGAGTAAAAGAAACTAATACTTCATCAAGTACCACAAACAAAAAAGAATCAATTAGAGAAAGTAAACCAGGTACTTCTTTAAAGAAGGAACACAAACTCCAAAAAAAGCAGTTAGATACAGAACTACCTGGACCATTTAAATTCTCAAATATAGTTGGTGTAAGTTGCTATGCAAATGTAGCAATGAATATTCTATTTCAATTACCACCAATTGTTGACAACATTTACTCACACAGTACAGACCCATTGTGTTTGCAAATGTTAGTACTTCACAGAAAGGCAGCAAACAATCCTGACAACACATATAGTGTTTTTGGAATAAGACGACAATTGGACTACTGTGCTGGAATGGTGAAATTCACTATAAACTCACAGGAAGATCCACAAGAATTTCTAATGTACTTACTACAAGTACTGGAAAACAAAAACATACCTATAAATGAAATCTTTCAGATTTCATACATGTGGAAACATACATGCACTCTCTACAACAATGTGACACAAGAAGAAATCCCCAATGAACGCTTCATATATATATCAATACCAAATTGTGAATCCATTCCATTTCAGCAACTTGTACAAAATGCAAACCATGGCAGATTATGCTCTACCTGCAATTCAGATAATCGCTTCACGTTAGTAATACAAACACATAGTAAATACGGAATACTAATGCTTCTACGTTACAATGCAGATGGTACCAAAAACAGCTGCAAGCTGACTGGATTCACATATGGTCAAATATCACTTAGTAAGAAAACCTTCACAACAATATGTATAATCTACCACGCAGGAGCCACAACCAATTCAGGGCACTACACTGCATACATAAAAAAGAAATGTGGATGGTTTGAATGTAATGATAGTACCATTACTCTAAAGCAGAGATTACCAGCAAATCTTACAAACGCTTATTTGATGTTCTTAAAACCAAAATTTGATAAATAAACTGTATTTAAACCTTTAAGTAAATTTGTGTTACAAAAATATAAACTGTTAGAATACTCCAAAATCTATCTAACTGCTCAAAGATTCTACAACAACTAATCAGATAAATGAATACCACTAAATTAGACCAAAAAATACACAGTTAGAATACGCCAATTGGTATCTAACTGTCCCAAAATTATAAATGTGTGTTAAAATAATATAAACTGTTAGAATAATCCAAAAGCTATCTAACAGCTCAAAGATTCTACAACAACTAATCAGATAAATGAATACCACTAAATTAGGCCAAAAAATACACAGTTAGAATACGCCAATTGGTATCTAACTGTCCCAAAATTTAACAATATCCAAATAGGTAAATCAAAACCACTAAAATATATTAAAAAAAGACAGTTAGAATATGCCAATTGGTATCTAACTGCTCCAAAATTTTATAATATCAAAACAAATGAAGAATCTGTTACTGCTCCAAAAAAAATACAACAAAGCAAAGTATAAAGCATTAGCCAGAAACAACAAGTGAACACTGAAAACAAACAAATAAACTGTAGCATAACAGAAAAAGGTTTTTTTTAATCCAACATGGATTTTTTTTCTCCCACAGACCCAATGATTTTAGCAACGAATACAGAAACTGAGCAAATTGCACAGTACTCTGATTTGTACTCTACTAAATATGAGGGTCGAAAAAAAATAAAAGTATATTGCTTATACAATGTAATAAGTCGTTACAAAATACTAATACTAACATACTATTTTCTTTTATCACAGAAATGAAGAAGAAAAACATGGACTCCCATTACTAGACCAAACAGTAAGTATACAATAATAAGGACAACCATAGCAGCATATCACATCCATAGTATCTAATACCTTTGTTCCTTATACATTTGTTTTTCACCCAAAGTTATAAGCAAATATGAATGTGATATACTGCGGTGGTTGTTGCCAGGGCATACAATCTTGGGTGCATGGCCAAATGGCCATGCACCCAAGACTCTATGCCCTGGCAACAACCACCGCAGCATATCACATCCATAGAGTCAAACATTTCAACTATGATCTATGGGAAACTTTTAATGTCCGCGAACAATGTGAGTGTTCTTAGAACACTTTGAACTTGCCAGCGAACAATACGGACACCGTTTTCAGGACACCCCCTACGAACATTTCAGAACAACGCGATAGTTCTTACAACACTTTCAACTTAACAACTAACAATACGGACAGCGTCCTAAGGACACCCCCTACGAACATTCCAGGACACCGGGAGTGTTCTTAGAAGCATCTTCAGACCACCACCATCTTGTTTATTTGCGAACATTTCAGGACACCGCGAGTGTTCTTAGGACACATTTAACTTGACAAAGAACAATACGGACAGCGTCCTCAGGACAACCCCTACGAACACTCCCGGGACACCGGTAGTGTTCTTAGAAGCGTCTTCAGAACACCACCATCTTATTTATTTGCGAACATTTCAGGACACCCCGAGTGTTCTTAGGACACATTCAACTTGACAAAGAACAATACGGACAGCGTCCTCAGGACACCCCCTACGAACACTCCCCGACACCGCGAGTGTTCTTAGAAGCGTCTTCAGAACACCCCCATTTTGTTTATTTGCTAACATTTCAGGACACCGCGAGTGTTCTTAGGACACATTCAATTTGACAGAGAACAATACGAACAGCGTCCTCAGGACACCCCCTACGAACACTCCCCGGACCCGCGAGTGTTCTTAGAAGCCTCTTCAGAACACCACCATCTTGTTTATTTGCGAACATTTCAGTACACCGCGAGTGTTCTTAGGACACATTCAACTTGACAGAGAACAATACGGACAGCGTCCTCAGGACACCCCCTATGAACACACCCCGGACACCGCTAGTGTTCTTAGAAGCGTCTTCAGAACACCCCCATTTTGTTTATTTGCGAACATTTCAGGACACCGCGAGTGTTCTTAGGACAGACTCAACTGGACAGAGAACAATACGGACAACGTCCTCAGGACACCCCCTACGAACACTCCCCGGACACCGCAAGTGTTCTTAGAAGCATCTTCAGAACACCCCCATTTTGTTTATTTGCGAACATTTCAGGACACCGCGCGTGTTCTTAGAACACATTCAACTTGACAGAGAACAATACGGACAGCGTCCTCAGGACACCACCTCCAAACACTCCCCGGACACCGCGAGTGTTCTCAGAACAGTTTCACTTTGCTTGCGAACAAAACGGACACATATTGACTCCTTAGAACACCCCCTAGTCAGTTTATTTAGAACATTTCAGAACACCTGTGATGTCCGCAAACAAATCGAACACAAAAAGAACGTCTAACACATAAAAAACACAACTTTCATCCTATCTCACACACTCCCACCCTCCCCAAACACTCCTACACACCAACACACTCTACAAAATACACATTTTGAACAAAGTTTCACCGCGCTGTCCGGGGACGTCCGCGAATCCAATATGGCGGGCGCTACCGAAAAATCTAACGCGCTTCACGCTCCACGCCGTCCAATCAGCGAACACTTTCCATGTCCGTGAACATCACGCAAGACGATTGGTCAATCAGGACACTTTCCATGGAGCGAACAGGGAAGTGTATCCGCAAACCGAACACAGATATCACTAATTTATTTTTACCTACTTTTTGGTCATTTAAAAAAAAAACTACTGGACGGATTTTCACCAAATTTGCAAAAGCACGCTTTCGGGACCAAGCCGCTGCTCCTGGTCCAAATTTGGTGGAAATCCATCCAGCGGTTTGGGCTGTATGCGCGAGCAAACATTTTTTCCCATTCACTCTATGGTGAGTGAGTATAATGTATACAAATATGAGCATATGGAGGGAAGGTAGAGTAATAAAAATAAAACTATGACAAAGTGCTGATAACCATAATGATTATCTTCATGCACAGAAAGGATTGCTCTCTTTCAAGCCTGTATCTTCCACTATGTACATGTTTCATATGATGTGACAGGACCCCAAGTCTACAAATATAGTACCTTTTCAATTTTTACTTCCTGACTGTTACTGAAGAAAACTATGTGGCTTCGATATGTCAGTAAGGGATAAAAAGGGAGAGCCAGCCATGTGATGTCATCAGTTATGTCATCAATGACATTTGTGATGTCATCTTTGATGTCCTGTGTGTTAGTGTTAGCAGTGCACGGTGGCGCGAGTTATGGTTGCTTATGTTACCATAACTGGCGAATTTCAAGGGTTTTTCGGTTTTACTTGGAACCATAACGTCCCTTTAACAAAGTTTTTTCACTGAATTTCATAGGTGTTTAGTAGCACAAATTAACCATAATATCCCTGACATGTAACATAGAACATACTAACCCCCTCGTAGTGATTTTCATGTCCGCGGACTACCGCCATGTCCGCGGACACATCGAAAATCTGAGCGTGGTGAATGTAAATTTAAATAGTGTGCCCCATTTCCCCTTTGAAGTTGGCTCTGAAAAGAGCCGTGTTTTTTTTTTTACAGATGCTTGACAGACACCTGTTATTTTATATTTTTTTCTTGTTTTTTTTTCTTACTTTACTCCTAAAATCTTCACATAACCTTCTCCAAAGCAACCCTTACATTCGAAAATAGAAAGGCATTTCCGGTAAAAGATAAAGAAATGCCATCTTCTTTAAAATTAACAGGACAAAAAACTGAACTCTTGTCCCATATTGCCCTAGGTAGTAATCCAGAAAAAATTACTTTCGCATTTGGAAGGATCTTCATTACGGCTTGAACCAAGCGTTCCAAATCAGCCAACAAAGTAGGGGCACTGACGTTGCCCAAATGGAAAGCACCATAGTGCAAAACTACCACATGCGGACTGTTCATCGTGGCCATATCCGCACAAACTTGTACAATTCCCTGTACATTGCAATCAGGCACAGTGCTCCACACCACCTCCACTCCTTTCACATCAAAGTTCTTTGCAACATGCCTGCATTCAACATACTGCTGTAAACCATGCACAAACATATCTCCGAGCACCAACACCCTGACTTTCTCCACTTCTGCCATCTTCACCACACACAGTCTCTTTCAACACAAATCCACAACCTCGACATCTGATTGGCTGATCCGTACAGTCTTCTTTCCATGTTGGATTTCCTGGAAAAACACGGATTTACCACGCCCTGTCCACGAAAAGCCGCGGTGTCCGCGGACGGCGTCCACTTTACTCTCTGTACCATTCCCTCATTGCATACAGCTAAGCAATCACACAATACGAATAACGTCCTCAGAACACCCCCATTTTGTGAATTTTCGAACATTTCAGGACAATTATCATTTCATTATTCAATATATTAACATTACAAATATTATACTTTTATCTTGTACTCTGCACACAATGCTATCTTTCTCCATTAGTAGCTCAGTATACTAAATAGAATCCCATAATGCAATGCTATTTATTGATATAAATGCATCGTTCAAAGCACTAATAATGGTATGATATTTATTGCAATATCCTTGACACTTTTTTCGGAACATTATAATAAAAATCCCTAGTACACAAATTCCATGAAAAGTACATACACATGTGATGTCATCAGTGATTTCATCAATGACATTTGCGATGTCATCTTTGATGTCCTGGGTGTTAGTCTTAGCAGTGTATGGTGTTGGCGCAAGTTATTTTTCATAGCTTACCATAACTTGCTATTTTCAGGGGTCTTTCGGCTGTACTTAGAACCATAACGTCCTTTAAACAAACGTTTTTTAATATCACGCAAACAATATACAAACATGGTGTGCAAAAACCAACTTCTACAGATGGCTTTACACAGAATGTTGCAAAGTAAGAATTTATGCTCGTTCACAGTGAAGGTCAGCTGCTTCCATTTTTTTCTCGGGCCCCGGAGAGGCTCACGAAGCAGACTATAAGGTTGTATCGTGTTTTGACCTTGACAGACAGAGATTGTGATGAAAGACTTCTCTTGAAGGAGTGTTGCTAAAACGTAAGAGAAGATAAAGATGAAATTTCTGAAACAAAACCACTTTTACATATTATATCACTATGCGAAAGATCGTTGGCACACGCAGAGTCGTATTTTGGGACTACACCACTCGTAGACAATGGAAATTGCAATTGTACTGTAAGTAACCCTTTAGATTACTTTATACCAAATATAATTACAATAGCGTAGCATTAAAGACTGCTGAAGTTGAACTTGTTCGTTGAAAGTGGCATAATGTTTTCTACCGCGCACTATCACCACCGAATCGATCCCCTGTCGTTTAGAGGGCTCTGAAAAAGGCAGACGACACAGAGTGGGTTAAAATAAATAATTTAACCGGTCTATAGGCGGTCAAGCGCTCTACTCGCTGTGCCACTTCACTGTACCCTGTCAAGTGGCACAGCGAGTACAGCGCTCGCTTTGACATCCGTGCACAGCTTGCTAACGCAAGTTCGAATCCCGGCAAGGTGAAACTCAGCCTTTCATCCTTCCGTGGTCGATAAATGAGCACCACACACCATGGTTAATAATAAGCACTGCTTACATACCTCACAGTTCTTAGCGCTATATGAATGGGAAAATATTATTATTTTATTATTAGCATACTCTGTTGCACTATCTTCGATAGCAAATAGTTTCACGCCCTAATAAATAAAATGATGATTTTTAATGAAGATCGGCTGGTGAGACTAATTTATGTTTTTTAAAACAGGTACGTGGCCCCATTTTGTCTATGTCACGATTTACAGACTCCAGCGGATGGGGTCTTCAACTGCCAGGTGCAAGTCCAAATATGCAACTTCATGACCCTCACCATTTTATGGGACAATCGCCAAGGACCAATATGCCCTTACGCAGTACTAGCGGCTACAAACAACATACCAACCAATAGGGTGGTCTAATGGCTCGTTGTTGGAGCAACCTTCCGATTATCAGAGCGACCATTTACTGCTTTTATCATAAACCAACAGCCTATCTACCGCAAAGGAACAACGCGTGGCTCCAAATAAACTTTTGCTGATCGACATCAGAGACAATAGCAAATCGCTGAATATTCACTAAACATTTCATGTGAAATAAATGTACTTTACCAAATGTACAATCCTGCTGTTTACTTTTAAACCACAGTTTCATATTCCGAATTGTGGCGCACTGAGTTGTAAGCTGATCTAACACTCTCTGTACCGCAAAGGAACATCGCGTGTCTCAACATGAACTTTTGCGGATCGACAACAAAGACAAATGCAAATTGCTGAATATTCTCTAAACATTTGATGTCAAATAAATGTACTTTACAACATTTACAATCTTGCTCTTTGCTTTTAAATCACAGTTTCATATTCCGAATTGTGGCGCGCTGTGTTGTGACATAATGTGTGTTGTCTTCCGGGTTCTATGTAAAGTCGCGTAGTACTGGAGACGACTGGGCGCGTTTCATTACGCACCCTGTAACGTCACAGAGAAAGGCGGGGAATATGAATGCTTTGATAATATCAGGCCTAGGGGCGGGAGATATGATTTAGTGTCGCAAAAGCAAATCAGCCAGGTCAATAGCGCCAGTTATAGGATTATCACATAATGTCGACACACACCAGCCGGATTTATCGTTTCTTTAGTGGACAAAAAGTCGGTTGACGCCCCTAGGAAATTGTACTATTAGCGAACAAAAGGAGTGCTCTTAAAACACTTTCACCCTGACAACGAACAATACAAACAACGTTCTCAGAACACCCCCATTTTGTGTAATTGCAACCATTTCGGGACACTGCGAGTGTTCTTAGAACACATTCAACTAGACAGATTACAATACGGACAGCGTCCTGAGGACACCCCCAGTTTGTGTATTTACGAACAATTAAGTACACCGCGAGTGTTCATAGCTCATTTTTACCTTCCTTGCGAACAAAAATGACACATACTCCGTCCTCTAAACCATAGCTCTCAACTCACACGCTTTTGGCGGGTGTCACACGCCTTGTAAAGGGCAGACTCACCTGCCAAGCCTCCTGCACGCCCATTCATTCCAATGGGCGTCTCACCCGCTAAAAACAAAATCGGGTGATTTCACCCGCCTGTAAAACAAAAATGGTTGAGAGCTATGTCTAAACACCCCACCATTTAGTTTATTTACAAAATGTCAGAACAGCCGTGTTCTCCGCGGACAAATCGAACGCAACAAAAAGGTCTAGCACATAAAAAAACAAAACATTGAACCTATCTCATACTCCCCAACCCTCCCCAAACACTCTTACACACCAACACACGGCACTAAATACAATTTTTTATCCACGTTTCACTGCGCTGTACGCGGTCGACTGCGAATACAAGATGGCGGGCGCCACAGAAAATCTGACGCGCTCCACGCCCCTCGCCGTCCAATCAGCGAACATGTCGCATGTCCGCGGACATGACGCAAGCCCATGGGCCAATCGGGGTGCTGTCCGCGGAGCGAACAGGGAAGTCCGTCCGCGAACCGAATGCAGATATCACAAATTTTTTTGCCTTACATTTTGGTCATTTTTAAAAAAAACTACTGGACAGATTTACACCAAATTTACAAAAGCATGCTTTTGGGACCAGGCCGCCACTCCTGCCGCAAATTTGGTGGAAATCCGTCCAGCGGTTCGGGCTGTAGCCGTGCGCAAAGTTTTTTCCCATTCAGTCTATGGGAAAAAAAAAGTTTTGGGACCCCCCTATAACTTTTCCCCCCCTGGACGAATCCTCACCAAACTTGGCAAAACAGCAACTTAACCATAACTACATGGCCACTACCGTGGCCATGTAATATATATATATATAATCATTGTACAATGTAAAAAAGAGCTATGTCGTAATGTTAGTTCAATTAAATAAATGAATATAATATATAATACAGCATCTCCACCCCACAAGGTAATCCAATATGGTGTTTATTCCTCTGGTCAGCAGCTGTCAGCAACAGTTGAGCTGGCTGTAGCAAATAAGCATCTGACATGGGGACTCTAACCCGCCTAGAAAAGACTGAGGCAGCTGGAAAAACGGGCACACACAGAGAGTGACAGAGAGAGAGAGCGAGAGAGAGAGAGAGAGAGGGAGAGAGAGAGAGAGGGAGGGAGCGCACTACATCGGTTTTTGATGCACTGTGTACAGCTAGTTATATTATTTCCTCGACATGTGCAGAAACTGTTATTCGATTGCATTTTCTGAAACATCCTTTAATTGTGTATCATTGCTGGTTTTGCCTGTACTCCACACATAACGTTGAATATGCTGTTGCTGTACAGATTTGTTTTTCTAATTATAAACCTAGGAAACAACACCTTACCATATCCACGTCTTGATGCGTGTCCCACTCAGATGAAAGCAGTGGTTCAAACACTGCGGGGACATGGGGCGGGGAGAACCTCTTTGAAGTGATGTGTCTCCGACCAGCGCTACAGAATCATAATACATTTGCAGTGAAGCCCCCCTCTCTGCACCAGCTCCCCCAACTCCCCCCTGCTCCCCATCCCCCCATTATGTCTGTCAGTGGTTTGAAAAGTGACACGGGAGCTGGGGAGCAAAATACTCATCGGACACACACCTAAAATACTAACTTACCGTGAGTAGACCTCACCTCGCATACAGTTCTCTGTGTACTCTTAACCCTTGCTGCCTATTACCAAATACTGTATCCATGTATGCCCACCTCCTCAGACTGTATGTGTTATTGCCTGCTGTTATGGTAATTACTAAGGTTTGTCTGTTACCTCTGTCCGCCTTGTCAACTCGCATCTAGGAATCCTCCTCTTAGCTCTTCTGTACTTCTTAACTGTCTATTCTCATGCTCTACTCCTGTAAACTGATGTACCTAAATGTACCCTCTCTGAATGCTCCCAATGCCACCCCCTGCACCCACTCGATAGGGCCCCACCACATTCAGCTGTGTGCCACTCACTCTATATTGCATTCCTCTATATTTACCTGTGTACATTATGACCATTTAAGATAGCATGATCCAACTTGCTGCTTTAGCTGTGCCTGTCTCAATGCACAATACACAGTTGCATGCCTTGACTCCCACCGCCCACTAGGTTGTGGCCTTTATTAACATACAATCAGTTATTAGTCATACCGTCCATATTGTCCCATTCCTAGCTGACTTACCTCATGCTTGCAACCAGCCTACTGTGATTGTAATTGCCACTGCCTGCCCCTAGTGGCCATTGATTGTATCTGCCTCTGCCTGCCCCTAGCGGCCTTTGATTGTACTTGCCACTGCCTGCCCCTAGCGGCCATTGACTATATTTGCCACTGCTTGCCCCTAGCGGCCGTTGATTGTAATTGCCTCTGCTTGCCCCTAGCAGCCTTTGATTGTATTTGCTACTGCCTGCCCCCAGTGGCCATTGATTGTACTTGCCTCTGCTTGCCTGCCAGCTTCTTAGCCTATCCAGTTTAGCCTAATGAATGCACTGAATACTATGCTATTGAACTTGCCTAACTAGTTCTGCACTAGCACTACTCAGTATCTGCTCTCTGCAAATGCATTCCTCTGGTACCCGCTCCACAGCATCTACACCTCTCCTCTCCCCCCCTTCATCTTCCTCATTACTCTCTCCTTCTGGGCTATCTGCAGCATGCCGCCGGCACACCCAGACCTCACACCACTACCAGACCTCTTGCACCATGCATCATCCACAGCACTTCAAACTGCATTTAGCCACCGTAACAGTGATCCGACTGGACATCCCCTTCACCACATTATGCTCTGTAGACTAAGAATGCACTCTAAGCCCCTCTTCTCTCACCGCAGCACACCACCCTCCACGCACCTCATGAACCACAGACTTAGCTTTCGCACCCTCACATCATTCACACACACACCTCTCTGGCCATGCACACCACCCTATCCCCCATCACCCCGCACCCATCACACTCCTACCTCCCCCGCTCATACACACACATACCACCTCTCTTACCCCCAACACCAACACACATACTCCTGCACCAGCCAACCTAGACTTAAAATGCACACTCATCAATGCTCGCTCTGTCCATGCCCGTGCTATTGAAATCCAAATACTAGACCTATTAGCCATATCCGAAACCTGGCTCCATGAAGCCTCCAGCCCCTCTATCCACCTTGCCCTCCCCAGCGTTTCACCATCCTTATACGGACCGCAAAACCTCTAAAGTTGGTGGCGTTGCCCTCATCTTCAAAAACACCCTTGCCATAAGAATGTGTAACCAACAATAGGACAACAATGCTGATCTTCTCACTGCCAAACTAGCTCTCTCCCCAAACTGCACCATAAACATCATAATTACCTACAGACCACCAGGATCACCTCCAGACTACCAAAAGCAATTCCTCCAAATCATAGGTAACAACCTTAAAAGCTCCAACAAAACCATCCTTCTAGGTGACTTTAACCTTGGATTATCTGACCCTAAGGACAAAGCAGCCGAACACCTAGCCAAAGAACTCTCACACATGGGGTTCGAACACAAAATTACATCACCTACTCATTGCAAAGGCCGCTCCATTGACTGGATTGCCGATCACAACTGCTCATCTGCCATCACCTCCATCTCAGCCCTCCCATGGACAGACCACTACTACATACAATACTCCATTCCCACCACTCCTACCTACAAAACCCTAACTCATGCCCCCCCCGCTAAAGTAAGACGCTCCAAAAAACTCACTGCTACCAACCTCGCTCCTCTTCTCGATATTCCTGAACTCAAACCTCCATTTATCCATGACCCCACCTCTCCCGCAAACACCTATACCAATGCGCTCACCCATGCCATTGAACCAATTGCCCCTCTAGAAGATAAAAAAAGAAAAAAAATCTATGCACTCCAACTCCTGGTTCACAGAAGAACTATCTGCCTTTCGCACCAAAAAACGAAAAGCCCTATCCAGGTGGCAATCAGCGCCCAACCAATCTTCTCTCAAAGAATTCAAAGAGATCTCGTTGACCTACAAAAAAGCTATATTCCAAGCTAAATCCGAATCCTATAACCAGAGAATCACTAAAGCCAGCTCCAAATCTAGAGAAATATTCTCAATTTTCAAAGAACTTACCACACCCGCTTCTAGCCCGGATGAAATCCTCAAGGATGAAGCATGGTGCACAAGCATCCAGACTGGCCTCCTCGATAAAGTAAAATGCTCCAAGATAAAATAGCTTCCCAACATAAAGCTCTCAATACCCACACCAGTCCTCCCTCACCGCCCTCTCATAATCTTCACTCGCAAACACCCCTCTTCGCCTTCAGAGAAGTAACAGAGACGGATGTCTCTGACCTTCTCAAAAACATCAAACCATCCACTTGCAAAGGGGATATCTGCCCACCCACCATCATCAAAGAGTGCACTGAATCACTCACCCCAATCATCACAGCATTCATCAATGCTTAATTCTCCTCTGAAACCGTACCACAATGCCTGAAGGAATCCTGGGTATGCCCGCTTCTAAAAAAACCTTACCTTGATCCCTCTTCCCCCAATAACTATCGCCCCATCACCACCGTCCCCTTCCTCCTTAAAATCTTAGACAAAGCCGCCCATAAACCAAATCCAACACTACCTGGAAACCCATGCCATCTTAGGCAGAAGACAATCAGGTTTCCGTAAAGGCCATGGGACTGAAACTGCCCTCCTAGATTTAAAGAATCAAATCACCAAAATTATGGACACAGGCAAACCTGTTCTCCTTCTACTGCTCGATCTGTCTGCAGCATTTGATCTAGTGGACCATAGCATCCTCTCCTCTTACCTATTCAACACAGCACACTTCTCTCACAAAGCAACCACATGGATCACCTCCTTCCTAGAAGTTAGGGCCATGAAAGTATACTCAGACCAGGACAACACTCCCCCCACCACCATCAGTTGTGGAGTCCCACAAGGGTCATGCACCGCACCGACCCTCTACAACCTCTTCACCAAACCCCTCTTTGACTTACTGGACACTCTCGGCATAGCTTACACAAACTATGCTGACAAAACACAAGTTCTCCTCCCTCTCTCAGGAGATTATGTCCAAGACACAGAAGCTCTCCTTAAGATTTATACCACTATCCAAACTTAGATGGCTATTAATGGTCTTTGCTTAAACGGCGATAAAACCGAGATCATCATCCTAGCCCCCAGCGAAACTCTAACCAAACTCAGCCCCGAAAATTCACACATGTCCATTGACAATACTAACATACCTGTTTCCTCAGCCGTAAAGACCTTAGGAGTCTACCTGGATGCCACATTCTCCATGACAAGACAAGTCAGCGCCATCTCCTCTGCATCCGCAATGACCACCAAACTCATTTAGGCCATAAAATCCTACCTTACCGCACCCAACTGCCTCTCCATCGCCAAAGCTACTATAGGAGCCAGACTGGACTACTGCAACACCCTTTTAGCTGGCACATCAACCAAAAACTTAAACAGGCTCCAAATAGTGCAAAATAATGCTCTTCGCGCTGCACTACACATCCCCAAATTTGACAAAAATCACAGGCCAGAAGAAACGCACACTGGCTCCCAGTCAAGGAAAGAATCAATTTTAAAATACTCAACCTCACACACAAATGCATTAATCACACAGCACCCCCTACATATCAGAAACCATAATGAAGAATTCATCCATCTGCCCTAAAAGAAGCCACCATGCTAACCAACTCCGAGTTCCCACTATAAGAAGAGCCAAAGCCGGCGGCATTGGCTTCCCTCACATAGCACCTAAGCTCTGGAATGCTCTCCCAAACTCACTCAGAGCAGAACCCTCGCTGTACTCCTTTCATAAATCTCTTAAAACCACACTATTCAATTAAACCTCACCCTTTCCCCTACCCTCTACTGTACCGTAACAATATGTGTCTGTAATGCCAGTATATGTATCGATTATGCTCCTGAAATGCAAATTACCCTGTAACCACTTGCCTTCCTCTGTAACCAGCTTGATGTCTATCTGTAACAGCGCCACGCTTCCCTGGGCTGTTGTGCGGTTTAAAAATACAAATAAATAAATAAATAAATAAAACTTATGCAATATCTCAGTTTTCTGTGCTTTATTTACTGATTTGCAGTGTAGTGTCAGGTCGAGCAAGTTCTACCCTCCAATCCCTTCAGGCTGGAGAATGGGAAATGCTGTTCTGCTGGAATTCCACACAGGATCATTGCGGGGTTTGCTGCTACAGGATATTCTACTTCTACGGTTTGATTAAGAGGGACGTAGATCTTGGATAAAACACCATGACCCCCATCTGCCTTGCACACAGGGTACACCGCTGTGTTACATGGAGCTTCTGAGGGTACTAGGATGCCTCTTTGAATGAGGGAGTTGATTGTCTCATAAATGCCCTCATCTGCCTCTTTCGTCAGGGGGTATTGCTTTACTCTAGGTAGTATTGCACCAGGTTTCAATTTTATTTTCACTCCCCCTATGTTTTTTATGTACCCCACGTCATAGGGACTTGTGGTCCATAAGTTGTTGGGTATCTTGACCAGGTTCTTTTCCAAAAATGGGGTTGGAGCTTCCAGTGCCATTGCCATTTTCTGTGCTATTTCCCTGTATGCGATATGTAGCCAAACGCAAACTCATTTCGAATATCATTTCTGTCTCCCCTCTGTCTTCTGAAAATAGCTCCCTATCTATCACCTGAGTCAATCTGCATCCTTCTGCCTCTCAAATTATTGCACTCCATGCTTTCCCTTGATCATCTACTGCATGGACTGCGATCCAATCCTGTCGTACCATAATCCCTTCAATGTCTATAGCTACTGCTATTCCGTTCTCCTCATCTGATGGTGTTTCTGGTGTTACTAGGTACTCACCTGGTCTTCTTCATACCTTCCCTGCAATCCCTGGCAACCATGCAACGGCTATATCTGTTCCGTACTGGAACAGTTCGGGGTCTGCTGGCTCCCCCATCTGCACTGTTTTCATACAATACGCCTGGACAAGTTGTCTTATGGTGAGCATGTGTATTCCTAGTGTTGAGCATATTATGCCTTTGTCTGTGAAGGAGATGGTCATGTTGAGTCTGCTCATTATGTCTCGACCTAACATATTTACAGGTGCATGTTTGGAGTAAAGTAAGGGTAGGGATAGGTTGTGCTCCCCAATAGATAAGGAGATATTATCAGTAAATGGAACCACCTCTCGAGTCCCAGAGAATCCTTGTGTGTTCATGGCATTGCCTGATAATGTAAAAGTCCCTTTCCGGATACATGACCTAGTCGCCCCAGTGTCAACAAGAAAGGAAAAGGTTTTGGCACCTATAGACACCCTTATGCGAGGTTCCTCTGCAGGATTAGGTGTGACCGATAGGATGGGACACATCAAGTCTGTCTGTGGGCTGTCCTATTGGGGAAATAGGGATAGTCCATTCCCTGTGTAGGGGTTGTTTACCCCTATAGTGACACCTCCCATCTTCTGTATTGGTTCCATTGCTGTCGTATCCATGGGATCTGGGAGTGGGCATGTACTTATGCTAGCTGCTGGGCTGATGTTGCCACCTGAGGCCCCATCGTCTGGGGTGGTGCTGTGGTTGAGGTGCTTGTTGGTGTTGTGCCTGTGGGGGTAGCTGTGTCTGCTGCTGACTGTTTTGCTTCGATCCATGTTGTTGCATATCCAGGACATAGTAGTCATTCTGCCCTCCCTGATACCCCTGTTCTTACCTCCCGTGACTCCATCTCCTCCTCGCTCTCTCACCTTGGCTGGCTACCTTTCCACTCACAGCTTAAATTCTACTTTCTCTGCCTTGTCTTCAAATCCCTCCATGGTCTTGCTCCTCCTTATCTCTCCTCCCTTCTCTCCTTCTACTCCCCATCCCGCCACTTTGCTCCGCTGACCATTTCCTCCTCACTGTTCCTCCTTCCCCCTGCGCTTCCTCCCGTTTCCGCTCATTCCAACTTCTTGCACCTCTGCACTGGAACTCACTCCCTCTCACAATCCGCTCTACCATGACCTTCACCTCATTTCACACTTCCCTTAAATCCCTCTTCCTCCATTCTCCTCCTTGAAAACCTCCCCTCTCACCTGATTCCTCTCTCCCCTCTCCTACTCCTTTCTCTTCCTCTTCCATTTTCCCTCTCCCTGTCCAACTCCTACTCCCCCCACCTCTTCCCTCTCCTCTTTCTACCCCCCTCAGTTAATTGCTCTTTGCACTGTTTTGTTGAATGATTCAAGATGTAAATTTTGCTCCCATTGTTAAGTGTTGTTGGTTTTTTGTATTTTGTTGTTCCATTGTACAGTGCCTTGGTGTAAAGCGCTCTATATATCAATAAATCAATCAATCAATCAATGCTCGGGAAATGTGCCCTAGTTGTCCACAGGCCCAGCACTGCGGTGGCTCCCTTGCTTGCTATGGGAATCGTCCTTCTCCCTCACCTGGTCCTTGCGACATTTGCTGTGTGTAGCCCCAAAACCCTCTTGCATATTGGTGCGATGATGGCCCAAACCCCTGTCCTCTTTGGAAGCCTCCCCTCTCTCAAACTCTGTGGGTAGTGGCCTCTCCCCATGTATCCTCCTACCATGGGTGATGCGTATGTTGGTAGGGAGTTGTATGTCTGTTGTGGTTGGAGCTGAGGTTGTGGTTGGGAAATCGCTGTTTGTGCCCGAGGGCTGGGGCTCGTTATTTGTGCTCTCTCTAATGCGTAATTGGACAATTTTTTTCTGTACCAACTTTGCTTCATCTGTCTTCCTCTCTTCTGCTTTTTGTTTCATCTTCTATTGCCACAACCTGCAACGATGCACTGTGGTGAGTTGTATTTCTGGCCATGCCTTTGCTACCATCCCTACTAATTTCTTCAGGTTATTATTTACTGGCTCTGGTAACCCTTTACCAAGCTGTGGTAAAATATTGCTATCATTTTGTCCCACGGCTCCCGAGTTTCGAGGCGCCAAAGCTATTGAATCTCCTGAATGTAGTTAACAGGATCTTCATCGTCACGCATCTTGCGTGACGTGATTGTCCCTATGTCTGATGTGTCTGGGAATTGCGTCTGCAATGCCTGCCATAATGCTGCCCTGCAGCTTGCGAATGTTGCCCCGTTGTGTGCAGTGTTCTGAATGGCCACCTCCCAGGAGCTCCGCCCTCTTCCAGATGTCATCAGCTGCGTCACTCAGTATGGAGACCAGCAGTCCTTTGACGTCACCCACTGCTAGCCTATGTATTATGTATGTCGTCAACTTCTCCATTTCGTAAATCCATTTCCCTGCTCCTCCACTTAACAAGGGTAATTCGCACTTGATGTTTTCCTTATCTGTGTGCTTCCAGGGCACGTATTGGTGTCTCGTCTCTCCCCTCGCCAATAACGGCATCTGTGAATATGCTGCTCTCTCTTCTGGTGTGCGTCTATACTGCCTTACCCAAATGGGTCTCCTCTCGTCTTCAATTTCTGCACCTATGTCTAGTGTTCTATCATATGTGCCCGCTGTGTGGTGTTGTGAGACCCTAAAAGACGCGCTCTAGAACAGCAATGTCCCCTTGATTGCGTGATCATTGCCCCATCCCTCCTGCGCCCGGGGAGGTGCCTGAGTCTGCTGCTGTACGGTGCCTGAGGTGCTCCCTCCTCTGTTGTGTCTTGTGTAGGTTTATCGTGTTGTCTACTCCTCTGTTCATGTGTCCTGCACTCCCAAGAGTTCTCACCGCTAGTCCTTGTGAGATAGAGCTGGTTAGGCCCTTCCCTCTCCTCATCACTATGGTCATTGTCGTTGTCAGATTCGTCATCCATGTTGCTACAGAATCTAGTTGAGAAGTTCAGCTTTCGTGTTACTAGGCTGGGGTTGTGTGGTACATTAAGATCGATGTCTGTTAATTGACATATATCCGCCTCCTCCTGCACTCCTAACTGTGCTGTGCTGTGGCCGCTTGGCCCCACATTGTACTCACCTGTATTTTCCTCTTCCCTTTCTTTGTCCTCTTCTCACTTTTTTTGCGCTAATTCAATTTTAATTTGGTCGCATACCTTTTCTAACACCCGTGCTTCCTCATCCTTCCTACTTTGTTCCATTGCCCACATTTCCATCCTCAACTGCTTCAGTCGCTTCTCCTCATTCTTCTGTGATTCCTGCAGTAATATTTTCTTCCTCCACAAGGCCATCTCCATCTCTTTTTCCTCTTCCAACGTCTTCTCTAATTTCTTCCTTCTTCCTTCTCATCTCTTCCAGTTGTCTCTTTTCCTTCACCTCTCTCTCTACTGTCCTTTCATTAATTTTGTGATACTACCAAATGCTCTCTCCTACCCTGCTCCCGTAGCTCCAGTTCATTTGCCAATGCTAATGGTTGCACTTTATCGTCCCTTTATAGTCATGCTTCTTCGCCCTCTTGAGATTGTCAGTTTCCTTCCTCCCATGACCCATCTATCCCTCCGCGGCACCCGTTTCCCAGCTCTAAACTTTCTATTACCTTTGTTGCACCCTCTGCTTCCCCCGTTGTGGCCCCTTTTAATTTCAATAGTATGTGTGCAGCTATCCACTCTTCTGGTCCAATACCTCCAAACTTGTTTTTCGTGTAGTGCTGACCCCCCACGCCATGGTCGGGACCGCCAGCTGCCCGCCCTATCCACCGTGGTTGTTCAGTTTGGGCATAAGCTGGTGGTTTGTATGTGGGGTTGGAATATCCCTCTGCTGCTTTAATATGGATATATATATGTGTTTTCCAAAAGTTTGGTGAGGTTTGATCCGGGGGGGCAAACTTATAGGGGGGTCCCAAAACGTCTTTTTTTCCCATAGACTGAATAGGGGAAAAACTTTGCGCACGGCTACAGGCCAAACCGCTGAACGGATTTTCACCAAATTTGCGGCAGGGGCTTGGTCTCAAAAGCATGCTTTTGTAAATTTGGTGACAATCTGTGTAGTACTTTTCTTTAAAATGACCAAAAAGTAGGTCTCAAAAAATTAGTGATATCTATGTCTGCTCCGCGTTCACACTTCCCTGTCTGCTCCGCAGACAAGATACCGCTTGGCTAAGGGGCTGGCGTCATGACCGCGGACACGCGACGTCTCTGCCGATTGGCTGCAGTGAGCCGTGTTCTGCGTCAGATTGTTTGGATGTGCCCGACATCTTGGATCCGCCGACAGCGCAACGGCGACCAGCAGCAAAATGCTATTTCGAAAACTCTTTTGCTGTGTCAGAGTGCTTGTGAAGGTTCAGACAGTAAGAGATGGGTGAAAAACTGTATTTGTTCAGGCGGTAGGTGTTAATGATGTATTCCCTATGCCCGCCTTGTTCGGGATGTTTGTAAGTACAGAAAATGAGGGGTTTCATAAGGGTAGTATTTCAGTCCGTGCTGTGCGCAGGCAACTTGAAAATGTTCTAAGGACACGCGTGGTGTTAGCGAACTTTGAAATTGAGTACATGCCGTAATTAAATTATTTAATTCTATGGATGTGCTATTGATGTGTACGCCGCCATGGGTGTGACATGCTGCGGTGGTTGTGGCCAGGGTCTAGAGTCTTGGGTGCATGGCCGTAGGCCGTAGGCCTTAGGCCATACTCCCAAGACACTAGGCCCTGGCCACAACCACTGCAGCATATAGCAGCTATACCTACACCCGTAGTCTCGCTTATTGATCAGGTGTTTGTGGGGAGGGACTAGAATCTTGGATGCATGGCCAAAGCTCCTGTACACAAGATCAAATTTGTGCGTAGAGAATTTATAAGGCACAATGGGTGCGGTATGCTGTGGTAGTTGTGGACAGTACGTAGAGTCTTGGCTGCATGGCCAAAGGCCATGCACCCAAAAACACAGTTATAAGCACGACAGTTATAAGCTACTATCGGTTTCATATACTGGACACCCATGCATTCACATATATATGGCCTTACACCCAAGACTTTAGCCTCTGGCCACAACATATCACAGCTATAGATACACCCGTAGTATCAAATATCAATTTATATGTAGTGGACTTACAAGGCACAATGCGTGCAAAATGCTGTGGTGGGAAACTGTTTTGGTCTGCTACAGTGTTTGAGGAGGTCCAGAGAGTGAGAGATGGGTCAAATACTGTCCTTGTTTAGGCGGCAGGTGTTAATGATGTCTTCGCCATGCCCGCCTTGCCCAGGATGTTTGTAACTACTGAAAATGAGGGGTCTCATAAGGATAGTACTTCAGTCCGTGCTGTGCGCAGGCAACTTCAAACTGTTCTAAGGACACGCGTGGTGTTAGCGAACACTACAATTGAGTAGATGCTGTAGTTCCTATTTTTGTTTGTATGGGTGTACTACTAATTTATAAGCTGCCATGGGTGTGATATGCTGTCGTGGTTGTGGCCAGGGCGTAGCGTCTTGGGTGCATGGCCGTAGGCCATACTCCTAAGATGCTAGGCTCTGGCCACAACTACCGCAGCATATCGCAGCTATACCTACACCCGTAGTCTCGCTTATTGATCAGGTGTTTGTGGGGAGGGACTAGAGTCTTGGATGCATGGCCTAAGGCCATGTACACAAGATCAAATTTGTGCGTAAAAAATGTATAAGGCACTATGGGTGCAATATGCTGTGGTAGTTGTGGTCAGTACGTAGAGTCTTGGCTGCATGGCTGAAGACCATGCACCCGAAAACACAGTTATAAGCACTGCAGTTATAAGCCACTATGGGTTTCATATACTGGACACCCATGCATTCACATATATATGGCCTTACACCCAAGACTCTAGCCTCCGGCCACAACCACTGCACATATCACAGCTATAGATAAACCCGTAGTATCAAACATCAATTTATACATAGTGGATTTACAAGCCACAATGGGTGCAATATGCTGTGGTGGTCATGGCCAGGATGTTGAGTTTTGGGTGCATGGCATTTTTATAAGTAGTGAAGTTATAAGGCACCATGGTTTTCATACAGTACATTGATTGTGGGCAGGATGTACATTGTTGGCTGCATGGCTGCAGGCCGTAAACCGTGCGCCATACTTCTAAAACTCTAGGCCCTGTGCACAACCACCACACCATAGCACAGCAATGCATACACCCGTACTATCGCTTATTGCTCAGATAGTTCGGGGGAGGGTGTACAGTCTTGGGTGCATGGCCTGAGGCCATGCACGGCCTGAGGCCATGCACCCAAGAACAAATTTATATGCGCTGGAGTTATAAGCCACTGTACACCCATACATTTAAATATCTATGGCCATACGCCCAAAACTATAGGCCCTGTGCACAACCACTGCAGCATATTACATAGCCACGGTAGTGTCTGTGTACTTATGGCGAAGTTGCTGTTTCCATAGGACGAGTACTTTTTGGGTGCCTTATAACTCTGCTTCCCCATGGACGAATGCTCACCAAACTTTGTAAGAAGCATTTATGGGCCACTCTGAATTTCTTTGGCAAGTTTGGTGATGTTTGGTCCAGGGGGGGAAGGTTATAGGGCATTGTCTAAAACGTCTCTTTTCCCCATAGACTGAATGGGGGGAAAACTTTGTGTCTGTTGACATGTGGCGCTTTCCCTGATTGGTTGTGGAACAGCGTGAAGTACGTCAGCTTTCTTCGGTGCCCCCGCCATCTTTTATTCATGTTTTGGTGTACGCGGAGATCGCCAGTAACATTACAAAACAAGACAGCATTGCACTTGTCACACTTATGAAATACTATTTCAGAAGGTGACCTTTAAGGAGGGTGGGATGGGATGTGGCAGCACAAACTGAAAAAGTGGAGTTTTCTTGTCACCAAAGACATACGGTTAAATGGAAGTTGGTGCTCACTGTACAACTACCAATTAGTGCATCTGGTTTACAATGTTTTTGGAATAATATTGCTGTGAGACTGGCATATTAAGTTTTGAAAACTAAGCCCGCCATCTCCACTGTTTGCTGGAAACAGTGATTCTGGAGGTGTATGGGAGTAGCGGTTCTCATAATTGGATTTCAATATGTTGTTGTAAAGTAAGAATGTATTTGGCTTCTGAGTGAAGGTCACATGAGTTGCTTTTTTGGTTGCACGCTCAATAGGCCCACGCATCCGAGTAAATGTATAAGGGGCAATTGTTTTTTGATCTTGAGCGAAAGGGAAACTTTAGAAGCAATTCAAGGAATGAAAGGTTAAAAAAAAATAGCAATTGATAAGGTTATGTTTTAAAAATGTTTGTAAGGCACATACAATATCAGTCCACGAAGATACTTTGGTGCAAATACGTTGGTGTCTGACTTGGCGAAAAAGAATTGAGGCAGTACATATTATGTAAGTTTACTTTTCACCACTCTACACCGACCCGGGTTTTAATTTTAAATTACCGAAACTCTACTTGTGCCAATATAACTGAAGTATTATCTTTCTGCGCTGTTATATGTTTCCTCCAATAATGGAAAGTGCAGAGTTTCCACGTTTGCAGGGTATGACTACACTCACCCTTTTTTAGAGTTAATATTTCTTGTTTGAAACGTTATGTTTGCCCACATAGCTTTGTGTATCACTTTGCACGTTATTTTGGTCTTGTTTGAAATCACGAGATGTAATTTTTTTACGTGTCCATTCATTTTGCCTTCAAAACTCATTTATCGTCTTCCTGTGTAGTTGCCATTTTTTTTTATCTTACGCCGCATGCAGAATCTTGGTGTTGGTAGTCTGTTACTATATTTACACATGGTCAATAGTAACATTTCACTAAAATGTCATGTTTAACCACTTACATTTGTATATTACTTTGCACATTCTTTGTGTCTTTTTTGCAATTTTTTGCTAGAGGTTGGTTATTGACACATATTTTTTGTTACGTTTTCCCCCCAGGTATATCTTGCCGTACTGTCCGTGCCATGGTTTCCAGATGCCGAGTGACTGCTTTTTTGGACGCCAAATACAACTGCTAGTGAGCGGTTGCCTGTCCATCACAATTATGTGGGATGAAAGCCCAGGCCCGGTTTGCCCGTAAACTGAACTCGCTAATTGGCGCAACATTACATCATTTATGGTGCTGTAGGCCGAAGGTCATGCCGCCTTCTTGGAAATCACTGTGGAAACAAAGCGGCTGCTTTAGCCAAGAACGCATAATTTTTGTATGGAAAAAGACCAACGTGTGCCTCATCTTTACAATTTGCAATGACGCCCCTAGAACCATTGTTATCATTCAATGGAAAATGGGATTACTCCGATGGTCTCTGACAGTTTCTTGTTAAATAAACCTACTTTACGAACTCTAAAATGTTAACGTTTTCTTTTACAATCCAGTCTATTATTTCAAAATGTAAGTTATTATGTTGTACGTCGCTGTATGTTTATTTACAGGCTCTGCGTCACGTCACGTACTTGTGCCATTTGCAGGCTACCATGGAAAGCAAAGAGGGGCTATGTATGAAACAACCGCCTTCCCTTTCTATGGTGGCCATCTTGAAAAAGGATTTTGTTTTGTAATCCGATCTGCCAAAGCCGCACCGGACCAATGGGGCATGAGCAGGGGGTGTGGGGCAAAAAGAAGGTAACACGGGGCATGAGCGGTGGTGGGGGGAACACGAGAGAGACACGGGGCATGAGCAGCGGGTGGGGAGGAACATGAGGGAGACAAGGGGCATGAGCGGGGGGGTACAGGGCACACACGGGACATGAGCGGGGGTGAGGGGAAAGGAGAGAGACAAGGGGCATGAGCGGGGGGTGGGGGGAACACGAGGGAGACGCGGGGCATGAGCGGGTGGGTTGGGGGTAACACGAGGGAAACACAGGGCATGAGCGGGGGGTGGGGGGAACACGAGAGAGACACGGGGCATGAGCAGGGTGTGGGGGGCAACAGGAGACAGACACGGGGCATGAGCAGGGGGTGGGGCCAACAGGAGAGAGACACAGGGCATGAGCGGGGGGTGGGAAGAACAGGAGACAGACACGGGGCATGAGCGGGGGGGTGGGGAGAACAGGAGACAGACACAGGGCATGAGTGGGGGATGGGGGGAACAAGAGACAGATACGGGGCATGAGTGGGGGATGGGGGAACAGGAGACAGATACGGGGCATGAGCGGGGGGTGGGGGGCAACAGGAGACAGACACGGGGCATGAGCAGGGGGTGGGGGGCAACAACAGAGAGACACGGGGCATGAGCACGGAGGGGGGTACAGGAGACAGACACGGGGCATGGGTGGGGCAACAGGAGACAGACACGGCGCATGAGTGGGGGGTGAGGGGAACAGGAGACAGACACGGGGCATGAGCGGGGGGTGGGGGGAACAGAAGACAGACACGGGGCATGAGCGGGGGTGGGGGGGCAACAGGAGAGAGACACGGGGCATGAGCAGGGGGTGGGGAGTACAGGAGACAGACACGGAGCATGAGCAGGGGGTGGGGGGCAACAGGAGAGAGACACGGGGCATGAGCAGGGGGGTGGGGGGGTACAGGAGACAGACACGGGGCATGAGCGGGGGGGCAACAGGAGAGAGACACGGGGCATGAGCGGGTGGGGGGTACAGGAGACAGACACGGGGCATGAGCGGGGGGTTACAGGAGACAGACACGGGGCATGAGCGGGGGGTGGGGGGCAACAGGAGAGAGACACGGGGCATGAGCGGGGGGTGGGGGGAACAGGAGACAGACACGGGGCATGAGCGGGGAGTGGGGGGAACAACAGAGACAGACACGGGGCTGAGCAGGGGGTAGGGGGCAACAGGAGACAGACACGGGGCATGAGTGGGGGGTGGGGGCAACAGGAGACAGACACGGGGCATGAGCGGGGGGTGGGGGCAACAGGAGACAGACACGGGGCATGAGCGGGGGGTGGGGGAACAGGAGACAGACACGGAGCATGAGCAGGGGGTGGGGAGAACAGGAGACAGACCCAGGGCATGAGCGGGGGGTGGGGGGCAACAGGAGTCAGACACGGGGCATGAGCGGGGGGCAACAGGTGAGACACAGGGCATGAGCGGGGGTGGAGGGAACAGGAGACAGACACGGGGCATGAGCAGGGGGTGGGTGGAACAACAGACACGGGGCATGAGCGGGGGAGGTGGGGGGCAACAGGAGACAGACACGGGGCATGAGCGGGGGGTGGGAGGAACAGGAGACAGACACGGGGCATGAGCGGGGGGTGGGGAGAACAGGGGACAGACACGGGGCATGAGCGGTGGGGGTGGGGGGCAACAAGAGAGAGACACGGGGCATGAGCGGGTAGGGGAACAGGAGACAGACACGGGGCATGAGCAGGGGGTGGGGGAACAGGACACAGGGCATGAGCGGGGGGTGGGGAGAACAGGAGACAGACACGGGGCATGAGCGGGGAGTATGGGGGGCAACAGGAGACAGACACGGCACATGACGGGAACAGGAGACAGATACGGGGCATGAGCGGGGGGTGGGGAGAACAGGAGACAGACACGGGCATGAGCGGGGGGAACAGAAGACAGACACGGGGCATGAGCGGGGGGTGGGGGGAAGGGGAGAGAGACACATGGGGCATGAGCGGGGGTGCGGGGAGGGAGAGAGAGACACACAGGGCATGAGCGGGGGGTGAGGGGAGGGAGAGAGACACACGGGGCATGAGCGGGGGGTGGGCGGGCGGGAGAGAGACACACGGGGCATGAGCGGGGGTGGGCGGGAGGGCGAGAGACACACGGGGAATGAGCGGGGGGTGGGCGGGAGGGAGAGAGACACACGGGGCTTGAGCAGTGGGTGGGAGGGAGAGAGACACACGGGGCATTAGCGGGGGTGTGCGGGAGGGAGAGAGACACACAGGGCATGAGCGGGGAGTGGGCGGGAACAGGGGAGACACATGGGCATGAGCGGGGGGTGAGAGGGAACAGGGTACAAATGGGGCATGAGCAGGGGGTGGGGGGAAAAGGAAGGAAACACGGGGCATGAGCGGTGGTGGGGGAACACGAGAGAGACACGGGGCATGAGCAGCGGGTGGGGAGGAACATGAGGGAGACACGGGGCATGAGCGGGGGGTACAGGGCACACACGGGACATGAGCGGGGGTGGGGGGGAAAGGAGAGAGACAAGGGGCATGAGCGGGGTGTGAGGGGAACACGAGGGAGACGCGGGGCATGAGCGGTTGGGGTGGGGGGTAACACAAGGGAAACACGGGGCATGAGCGGGGGGTGGGGGGAACACGAGAGAGACACGGGCATGAGCGGGGTGTGGGGGGCAACAGGAGACAGACACGGGGCATGAGCGGGGGGTGGGGCCAACAGGAGAGAGACACGGGGCATGAGCGGGGGGTGGGAAGAACAGGAGACAGACACGGGGCATGAGCGGGGGGTGGGGGGAAGGGGAGAGAGACACATGGGGCATGAGCGGGGGTGGGGGGAGGGAGAGAGACACACAGGGCATGAGCGGGGGGTGAGGGGAGGGAGAGAGACACACGGGGCATGAGCGGGGGGTGGGCAGGAGGGAGAGAGACACACAGGGCATGAGCGGGGGTGGGCGGGAGGGCGAGAGACACACGGGGCATGAGCGGGGGGTGGGCGGGAGGGAGAGAGACACACGGGGCATGAGCGAAGGGGTGGGCGGGAGGGAGAGAGACACACGGGGCATAGCCGGGGTTGGGCGGGAGGGAGAGACACGGGGCATGAGCAGAGGGTGGGCGGGAGGGAGAGGAGGGAGAGAGACACACGGGGCTTGAGCGGTGGGTGGGAGGGAGAGAGACACACGGGGCATGAGCGGGGGGTGTGCGGGAGGGAGAGAGACACACGGGGCATGAGCGGGGGTGGGCGGGAACAGGGGAGACACATCGGCATGTGCGGGGAGTGAGAGGGAACAGGGTACAAATGGGGCATGAGCAGGGGGTGGGGGGGAAAAGGAAGGAAACACGGGGCATGAGCGGTGGTGGGGGGAACACGAGAGAGACACGGGGCATGAGCAGCGGGTGGGGAGGAACATGAGGGAGACACGGGGCATGAGCGGGGGGTACAGAGCACACACGGGACATGAGCGGGGGTGGGGGGGAAAGGAGAGAGACAAGGGGCATGAGCAGGGGGTGGGGGGGAACACGAGGGAGACGCGGGGCATGAGCGGGTGGGGTGGGGGTAACACAAGGGAAACACGGGGCATGAGCGCAGGGTGGGGGGAACACGAGAGAGACACGGGGCATGAGCAGGGTGTGGGGGCAACAGGAGACAGACACGGGGCATGAGCGGGGGGTACAGGGCACACACGGGACATGAGCGGGGGTGGGGGGGAAAGGAGAGAGACAAGGGGCATGAGCGGGGGGTGGGGGAACACGAGAGAGACACGGGGCATGAGCGGGTGGGGTGGGGGTAACACGAGGGAAACACGGGGCATGAGCGCGGGGTGGGGGAACACGAGAGAGACACGGGGCATGAGCGGGGGGTGGGGCCAACAGGAGAGAGACACGGGGCATGAGCGGGGGATGGGAAGAACAGGAGACAAACACGGGGCATGAGCGGGGGGGTGGGGAGAACAGGAGACAGACACAGGGCATGAGTGGGGGATGGGGGAACCAGAGACAGATACGGGACATAAGCGGGGGGTTGGGGGGCAACAGGAGACAGACGCGGGGCATGAGCAGGGGGTGGGGGGCAACAGGAGAGAGACACGGGGCATGAGCACGGAGGGGGGGTACAGGAGACAGACACGGGGCATGGGTGGGGCAATAGGAGACAGACACGGGGCATGAGCGGGGTGTGGGGGCAACAGGAGACAGACACGGGGCATGAGCAGGGGGTGGGGGGCAACAGGAGAGAGACACGGGGCATGAGCACGGAGGGGGGTACAGGAGACAGACACGGGGTATGGGTGGGGCAACAGGAGACAGACACGGGGCATGAGCGGGGGGTGGGGGGAACAGGAGACAGACACGGGGCATGAGCAGGGGGTGGGGGGAACAGAAGACAGACACGGGGCATGAGCGGGGGGTGGGGGGGCAGCAGGAGAGAGACACAGGGCATGAGCAGGGGGTGGGGGGTACAGGAGACAGACACGGGGCATGAGCAGGGGGTGGGGGGCAACAGGAGAGAGACACGGGGCATGAGCAGGGGGGTGGGGGGGTACAGGAGACAGACACGGGGCATGAACGGGGGTGGGGGGCAACTGGAGAGAGACACGGGGCATGAGCGGGTGGGGCAACAGGAGAGAGACACGGGGCATGAGCGGGGGTTGGGGGGGTACAGGAGACAGACACGGGGCATGAGCGGGGGGGTGGGGGGAACAGGAGACAGACACGGGGCATGAGCGGGGGGGTGGGGGGAACAGGAGACAGACACGGGGGATGAGCGGGGGGTGGGGGGAACAACAGAGACGGACACGGGGCATGAGCGGGGGGTAGGGGGCAACAGGAGACAGACATGGGGCATGAGCGGGGGGTGGGGGCAACAGGAGACAGACACGGGGCATGAGCGGGGTGTGGGGGGCAACAGGAGACAGACACGGGGCATGAGCGGGGGGTGGGGGGCAACAGGAGACAGACACGGGGCATGAGCGGGGGTGGGGGAACAGGAGACAGACACGGAGCATGAGCGGGGGGTGGGGAGAACAGGAGACAGACACAGGGCATGAGCGGGGAGTGGGGGGCAACAGGAGTCAGAAACGGGGCATGAGTGGGGGGCAACAGGTGAGACACGGGGCATGAGCAGGGGTGGAGGGAACAGGAGACAGACACGGGGCATGGGCGAGGGGTGGGGAGAACAGGAGACAGACACGGGGCACGAGCAGGGGGTGGGGGGAACAACAGACACAGGGCATGAGTGGGGGTGGGGAGAACAGACACGGGGCATGAGCGGGGGAGGTGGGGGGCAACAGGAGACAGACACGGGGCATGAGCGGGGGGTGGGAGGAACAGGAGACTGACACGGGGTATGAGCGGGTGGTGGGGAGAACAGGAGACAGACACGGGGCATGAGCAGGGGGTGGGGGGCAACAAGAGAGAGACACGGGGCATGAGCGGGTGGGGGAACAGGAGACAGACACGGGGCATGAGCGAGGGGCATGGGGGGCAACAGGAGACAGACACGGCACACGTGGCATGAGAAGAGGGTGGGCGGGAGGGAGAGGAGGGAGAGAGACACACGGGGCTTGAGCGGTGAGTGGGAGGGAGAGAGACACACGGGGCATGAGCGGGGGGTGTGCGGGAGGGAGAGAGACACACGGGGCATGAGCGGGGGGTGGGTGGGAACAGGGGAGACACATGGGCATGAGCGGGGGGTGAGAGGGAACAGGGTACAAATGGGGCATGAGCAGGGGGTGGGGGGGAAAAGAAAGGAAACAAGGGGCATGAGCGATGGTGGGGGGAACACGAGAGAGACACGGAGCATGAGCAGCGGGTGGGGAGGAACATGAGGGAGACACGGGGCATGAGCGGGGGGTACAGGGCACACATGGGACATTAGCGGGGGTGGGGGGGAAAGGAGAGAGACAAGGGGCATGAGCGGGGGGTGGGGGGAACACGAGGGAGACGCGGGGCATGAGCGGGTGGGGTGGGGGGTAACACGAGGGAAACACGGGGCATGAGCGGGGGTGGGGGGAACACGAGAGAGACACGGGGCATGAGCGGGGTGTGGGGGGCAACAGGAGACAGACACGGGGCATGAGCGGGGGGGTGGGGCCAACAGGAGAGAGACACTGGGCATGAGCGGGGGGTGGGAAGAACAGGAGACAGACACGGGGCATGAGCGGGGGGTGGGGAGAACAGGAGACAGACACAGGGCATGAGTGGGGGATGGGGGGAACCGGAGACAGATACGGGGCATGAGCGGGGGGGTGCGGGGCAACAGGAGACAGAAAGGGGCATGAGCAGGGGGTGGGGGGCAACAGGAGAGAGACATGGGGCATGAGCAGGGGGTGGGGGGCAACAGGAGAGAGACACGGGGGGCATGAGCACGGAGGGGGGTACAGGAGACAGACACGGGGCATGGGTGGGGCAACAGGAGATAGACACAGGGCATGAGCGGGGGGTGGGGGGAACAGGAGACCGACACGGGGCATGAGCAGGGGGTGGGGGGAACAGAAGACAGGCACGGGGCATGAGCAGGGGGTGGTGGGCAACAGGAGAGAGACACGGGGCATGAGCAGGGGGGTGGGGGGTGCAGGAGACAGACACGGGGCATGAACAGGGGTGGGGGACAACAGGAGAGAGACACAGGGCATGAGCGGGTGGGGGAACAAGAGACAGACACGGGGCATGAGCGGGGGGGCAACAGGAGAGAGACACGGGGCAGGAGCGGGTGGGGGGTACAGGAGACAGACACGTGGCATGAGCGGTGGTTAGGGGGTACAGGAGACAGACACGGGGCATGAGCGGGGGGTGGGGGGAAACAGGAGAGAGACACGGGGCATGAGCGGGGGGTGGGGGGAACAGGAGACAGACACGGGGCATGAGCGGGGGGTGGGGGGAACATCAGAGCCAGACAAGGGGCATGAGCGGGGGGTAGGGGGCAACAGGAGACAGACACGGGGCATGAGCGGGGGGTGGGGCCAACAGGAGACAGACACGGGGCATGAGCTGGGGGTGGGAGCAACAGGAGACAGACACAGGGCATGAGCGGGGTGTGGGGGAACAGGAGACAGACACGGGGCATGAGCGGGGGGCAACAGGTGAGACATGGGGCATGAGCGGGGGTGGAGGGAACAGGAGACAGACACGGGGCATGAGCGAGGGGTGGGGAGAACAGGAGACAGACACGGGGCACGAGCAGGGGGTGGGGGGAACAACAGACACAGGGCATGAGTGGGGGTGGGGAGAACAGACACGGGGCTTGAGCGGGGGAGGTGGGAGGCAACAGGAGACAGACACGGGGCATGAGCGGGGGGTGGGAGGAACAGGAGACAGACAGGGGGCATGAGCGGGGGGTGGGGAGAACAGGAGACAGACATGGGGCATGAGCGTGGGTGGGGGGCAACAAGAGAGAGACACGGGGCATGAGCGGGTGGGGGAACAGGAGAAAGACACGGGGTATGAGCAGGGGGGTGGGGGCAACAGGAGACAGACACGGGGCATGAGCAGGGGGTGGGGGGCAACAGGAGACAGACACAGGGCATGAGCGGGGGGTGGGGAGAACAGGAGACAGACACGGGGCATAAGCGGTGGGCATGGGGGGCAACAGGAGACAGACACGGCACATGACGGGAACAGGAGACAGATACGGGGCATGAGCGGGGGGTGGGGAGAACAGGAGAGAGACACGGGGCATGAGCAGGGGGGCAGGGGGTACAGGAGACAGACACGGGGCATGAATGGGGGTGGGGGGCAACAGGAGAGAGACACGGGGGGCATGAGCGGGTGGGGGAACAGGAGACAGACACGGGGCATGAGCGGGGGGTGGGGGGCAACAAGAGAGAGACATGGGGCATGAGCGGGTGGGGGAACAGGAGACAGACACGGGGCATGTGCGGGGGGCATGGGGGGCAACAGGAGACAGACACGGCACACGTGGCATGAGCAGAGGGTGGGCGGGAGGGAGAGGAGGGAGAGAGACACACGGGGCTTGAGCGGTGGGTGGGAGGGAGAGAGACACACGGGGCATGAGTGGGGGGTGTGCGGGAGGGAGAGAGACACACGGGGCATGAGCGGGGGGTGGGTGGGAACAGGGGAGACACATGGGCATGAGCGGGGGGTGAGAGGGAACAGGGTACAAATGGGGCATGAGCAGGGGGTGGGGGGAAAGAAAGGAAACATGGGGCATGAGCGATGGTGGGGGGAACACGAGAGAGACACGGGGCATGAGCAGCGGGTGGGGAGGAACATGAGGGAGACACGGGGCATGAGCGGGGGGTACAGGGCACACATGGGACATGAGCGGGGGTGTGGGGGAAAGGAGAGAGACAAGGGGCATGAGCGGGGGGTGGGGGAACACGAGGGAGACGCGGGGCATGAGCGGGTGGGGTGGGGGGTAACACGAGGGAAACACGGGGCATGAGCGGGGGTGGGGGGAACACGAGAGAGACACGGGGCATGAGCAGGGTGTGGGGGGCAACAGGAGACAGACACGGGGCATGAGCGGGGGGTGGGGCCAACAGGAGAGAGACACTGGGCATGAGCGGGGGGTGGGAAGAACAGGAGACAGACACGGGGCATGAGCGGGGGGGGTGGGGAGTACAGGAGACAGACACAGGGCATGAGTGGGGGATGGGGGGAACCGGAGACAGATACGGGGCATGAGCAGGGGGGTGGGGGGGCAACAGGAGAGAGACACGGGGCATGAGCAGGGGGTGGGGGGCAACAGGAGAGAGACACGGGGGGCATGAGCACGGAGGGGGGTACAGGAGACAGACACGGGGCATGGGTGGGGCAACAGGAGATAGACACAGGGCATGAGCGGGGGGTGGGGGGAACAGGACACCGGCACGGGGCATGAGCGGGGGGTGGGGGGAACAGAAGACAGACACGGGGCATGAGCAGGGGGTGGGGGGCAACAGGAGAGAGATACGGGGCATGAGCAGGGGGGTGGGGGGTACAGGAGACAGACACGGGGCATGAACGGGGTGGGGGACAACAGGAGAGAGACACAGGGCATGAGCGGGTGGGGGAACAGGAGACAGACACGGGGCATGAGCGGGGGGGCAACAAGAGAGAGACACGGGGCAGGAGCGGGTGGGGGGTACAGGAGGCAGACACGTGGCATGAGCGGGGGTTGGGGGGTACAGGAGACAGACACGGGGCATGAGCGGGGGGTGGGGGGCAACAGGAGAGAGACACGGGGCATGAGCGGGGGGTGGGGGGAACAGGAGACAGACACGGGGCATGAGCGGGGGGTGGGGGGAACATCAGAGCCAGACACGGGGCATGAGCGGGGGGTAGGGGGCAACAGGAGACAGACACGGGGCATGAGCGGGGGTGGGGGCAACAGGAGACAGACACGGGGCATGAGCGAGGGGTGGGGGGCAACAGGAGACAGACACGGGGCATGAGCTGGGGGTGGGAGCAACAGGAGACAGACACGGGGCATGAGCGGGGGGTGGGGGAACAGGAGACAGACACGGAGCATGAGCGGGGGGTGGATAGAACAGGAGATAGACACAGGGCATGAGCGGGGGGTGGGGGGCAACAGGAGTCAGACACGGGGCATGAGCGGGGGGCAACAGGTGAGACACCGGGCATGAGCGGGGGGGTGGAGGGAACAGGAGACAGACACGGGGCATGAGCGAGGGGTGGGGGGAACAGGAGACAGACACGGGGCACGAGCAGGGGGTGGGGGGAACAACAGACACAGGGCATGAGTGGGGGTGGGGAGAACAGACACGGGGCATGAGCGCGGGAGGTGGGGGGCAACAGGAGACAGACACGGGGCATGATCGGGGGGTGGGAGGAACAGGAGACAGACACGGGGCATGAGCGGGGTGGGGAGAACAGGAGACAGACACGGGGCATGAGCAGGGGGTGGGGGCAACAGGAGACAGACACAGGGCATGAGCAGGGGGTGGGGGGCAACAGGAGACAGACACAGGGCATGAGCGGGGGGTGGGGAGAACAGGAGACAGACACGGGGCATAAGCGGGAGGGCGGGGGGTACAGGAGACAGACACGGCACATGACGGGAACAGGAGACAGATACGGGGCATGAGCGGGGGGTGGGGAGAACAGGAGAGAGACACGGGGCATGAGCAGGGGGGCGGGGGTACAGGAGACAGGCACGGGGCATGAACGGGGGTGGGGGGCAACAGGAGAGAGACACGGGGGGGCATGAGCGGGTGGGGGAACAGGAGACAGACACGGGGCATGAGCGGGGGGCAACAGGAGAGAGACACGGGGCATGAGCGGGTGGGGGGTACAGGAGACAGACACGGGGCATGAGCGGGGGTGGGGGGAAAAACAGAGACAGACACGGGGCATGAGCGGGGGGTAGGGGGCAACAGGAGACAGACAGGGGGCATGAGCGGGGGGTGGGGGGCAACAGGAGACAGACACGGGGTATGAGCGGGGGGTGGGGAGAACAGGAGACAGACACAGGGCATGAGCGGGGGGTGGGGGGCAACAGGAGTCAGACACGGGGCATGAGCGGGGGGCAACAGGTGAGACACGGGGCATGAGCGGGGGTGGAGGGAACAGGAGACAGACACGGGGCATGAGCGAGGGATGGGGGAACAGGAGACAGACACGGCACATGACGGGAACAGGAGACAGATACGGGGCATGAGCGGGGAGTGGGGAGAACAGGAGAGAGACACGGGGCATGAGCAGGGGGGCGGGGGGTACAGGAGACAGACACGGGGCATGAACGGGGTGGGGGGCAACAGGAGAGAGAAATGGGGGGCATGAGCGGGTGGGGGAACAAGAGACAGACACGGGGCATGAGCGGGGGGGCAACAAGAGAGAGACAAGGGGCATGAGCGGGTGGGGGGTTCAGGAGACAGACACGGGGCATGAGCGGGGGTTGGGTGGGTACAGGAGACAGACATGGGGCATGAGCAGGGGGTGGGGGGCAACAGGAGAGAGACACGGGGCATGAGCGGGGGGTGGGGGGAACAGGAGACAGACACGGGGCATGAGCGGGGGGTGGGGGGAACAACAGAGCCAGACACGGGGCATGAGCGGGGGGTAGGGGGCAACAGGAGACAGACACGGGGCATGAGCGGGGGGTGCGGGGCAACAGGAGACAGACACGGGGCATGAGCGGGGGTGGGTGGAACAGAAGACAGACACAGGGCATGAGCGGGGGGTGGGGGGCAACAGGAGTCAGACACGGTTCATGAGCGGGGGCAACAGGTGAGACACGGGGCATGAGACGGGGTGGAGGGAACAGGAGACAGACACGGGGCATGAGCGAGGAGTGGGGGGAACAGGAGACAGACACGGGGCATGAGCAGGGGGTGGGGGGAACAACAGACACAGGGCATGAATGGGGGTGGGGAGAACAGACACGGGGCATGAGCGGGGGAGGTGGGGGGCAACAGGAGACAGACACGGGGCATGAGCGTGGGGTGGGAGGAACAGGAGACAGACACGGGGCATGAGCGGGGGGGTGGGGGGCAACAAGAGAGGGACACGGGGCATCAGCAGGTGGGGGGAACAGGAGACAGACACGGGGCATGAGCGGGGGGGTGGGGGCAACAGGAGACAGACACGGGGCATGAGCGGGGGGTGGGGGGAACAGGACACAGGGCATGAGCGGGGGGTGGGGAGAACAGGAGACAGACACGGGGCATGAACGGGGGGCATGGGGGCAACAGGAGACAGACATGGCACATGACGGGAACAGGAGATAGATACGGGGCATGAGCGGGGGGTGGGGAGAACAGGAGACAGACACAGGGCATGAGCGGGGGGAACAGAAGACAGACACGGGGCATGAGCGGGGAATGGGGGGAAGGGGAGAGAGACACATGGGGCATGAGCGGGGGTGGGGGGAGGGAGAGAGACACACAGGGCATGAGTGGGGGGTGAGGAGACACACGGGGCATGAGCGGGGGGTGGGAGGGAGGGAGAAAGACACACAGGGCATGAGCGGGGGTGGGTGGGAGGGAGAGAGACACACGGGGCATGAGCGGGGGGTGGGCGGGAGGGAGAGAGACACACGGGGAATGAGCGGGGGGTGGGCGGGAGGGAGAGAGACACACAGGGCATGAGCGGGGGTGGGCGGGAGGGAGAGAGACACACAGGGCATGAGCGGGGGTGGGCGGGAGGGAGAGAGACACACGGGGCATGAGCGGGGGGTGGGCGGGAGGGAGAGAGACACACGGGGCATGAGCGGGGGTGGGCGGGAGGGGGAGAGACACACGGGGCATGAGCGGGGGTGAGGGGGAGGGCGAGAGACACACGGGGCATGAGCGGGGGGTGGGGGAAGGGTAGCGAAACACATGGGGCATGAGCGGGGGGTGGGTGGCAGGGGGAGAGACACACGGGGCATGAGCAGGGGGGGAGGGAGGAGGAGAGACACACAAGGCATGAGCAGGGGAGGGAGGAGGGAGAGAGAAACACGGGGCAGGAGCAGGGGTGGGGGGGAGGCAGAGAGACACACAAGGCATGAGCGGGGGGTGGGGGGAAGAGGAGAGACACGGGGCATGAGCGGGGGTGGGGGCGAGGCATGAGAGACACACGGGGCATGAGCAGGAGTGGGGGAAGGAGAGAGACACACAGAGCATGAGCGGGGGTGGGGGGAAGGGGAGAGACACACGGGGCATGAGCGGGGGGTGGGCAGGAGGGTGTTAGACACACGGGGCATGAGTGGGGGGTGGGCGGGAGGGGGAAAGACACACGGGGCATGAGCGTGGAGAGGGCGGGAGGGGGAAAGACACAGGGGGTAAGAGCGGGGGTGGGCGGGAGGGGGAAAGACACACGGGGCATGAGCGGGGTGGGGGAGGGAGAGAGACACACGAGGCATGAGCGGGGGTGGGGGAGGGAGAGAGACACACGAGGCATGAGAGGGGGGAACAGAAGACAGACACGGGGCATGAGCGGGGGCTGGGGGGAGGGAGAGAGACACACAGGGCATGAGCGGGGGGTGAGGGGAGGGAGAGAGACACATGGGGCATGAGCGGGGGGTGGGCGGGAGGGAGAGAGACACACGGGGCATGAGCGGGGGTGGACAGGAGGGAGAGAGACACACGGGGCATGAGCGGGGGGTGGGCGGGAGGTAGAGAGACACACGGGGCATGAGCGGGGGGTGGGCGGGAGGGAGAGAGACACATGGGGCATGAGTGTGGGTGGGCGGGAGGGAGAGAGACACACGGGGCATGAGCGGGGGGTGGGCGGGATGGAGAGGAGGGATAGAGACACACGGGGCATGAGCGGTGGGTGGGCGGGAGGGAGAGACACACGGGGCATGAGCGGTGGGTGGGCAGGAGGGAGAGAGACACACGGGACATGAGCGGGGGGTGGGCGGGAGGGAGGGAGACACAAGGGGAATGAGTGGGGGGTGAGTGGGAGGGGGAGAGACACACAGGGCATGAGCAGGGGGTGGGTGGGAGGGGGAGAGATACACGGGGCATGAGCGGGGGTGGGGGGGGAGAGAGACACACGGGCATGAGCGGGGGGTGGGGGGAAGGGGAGAGGATCACACGGGGCATGAGCAGGGGGTGGGGGAAGGGGAGCGAGACACACGGGGCATGAGCGGGGGGTGGGTGGGAGGGGGAGAGACACACGGGGCATGAGCGGGGGGTGGGCAGCAGGGGGGAGACACACGGGGCATGAGCAGGGGTGGGGGGAAGGAGAGAGACACACAGGGCATGAGCGGGGGTGGGGGAAGGGGAGAGACACACGGAGCATGAGCGGGGGGTGGGCGGGAGGGGGAGAGACACACGGGGCATGAGCGGGGGTGGGCGGGATGGGGAGACACACGGGGCATGAGCGGGGGGAGGGCAGGAGGGGGAAAGACACATGGGGCATGAGCGGGGGGTGGGCGGGAGGGGGAAAGACACACGGGGCAAGAGCGGGGGCGGGCGGGAGGGGGAAAGACACATGGGGCATGAGCGGGGGTGGGGGAGGGAGAGAGACACACGAGGCATGAGCGGGGGGTGGGGAGAACAGGAGACAGACACGGGGCATGAGCGGGGGAACAGAAGACAGACACGGGGCATGAGCGGGGGTGGGGGTAGGGAGAGAGACACACAGGGCATGAGCGGGGGGTGAGGGGAGGGAGAGAGACACACGGGGCATGAGCGGGGGTGGGCGGGAGGGAGAGAGACACACGGGGCATGAGCGGGGGTGGGCGGGAGGGAGAGAGACACACGGGGAATGAGCGGGGGTGGGCGGGACGGGGGGAGACACACAGGGCATGAGCGGGGGGTGGGCGGGAGGGAGAGATACACACGGGGCATGAGCGGGGGTGGGCGGGAGGCAGAGAGACACACGGGGCATGAGCGGGAGGTGGGCGGGAGGGAAAGGAGGGATAGAGACACACGGGGCATGAGCGGTGGGTGGGCAGGAGGTAGAGAGACCCACGGGGCATGAGCGGGGGGTGGGCGGAGGGAGAGAGACACACGGGGAATGAGCGGGGGTGGGCGGGACGGGGGGAGACACACAGGGCATGAGCGGGGGGTGGGTGGGAGGGGGAGAATCACACGGGGCATGAGCGGGGGTGATGGGGAGGGAGAGAGACACACGAGGCATGAGCGGGGGGTGGGGGAAGGGGAGAGAGACACACGGGGCGTGACCAGGGGGTGGGCGGGAGGGGGAAAGACACACAGGGCATGAGCGGGGGGTGAAGGGAGGGAGAGAGACACACGGGGCATGAGCGGTGGGGTGTGCGGGAGGGAGAGAGACACACAGGGCATGAGCGGGGGTGGGCGGGAGGGCGAGAGACACACGGGGCATGAGCGGGGGGTGGGCGGGAGGGAGAGAGACACACGGGCATCAGCGGGGGGTGGGCGGGAGGGAGAGGGACACACGGGGCATAGGCGGAGTTGGGCGGCAGGGAGAGAGACACACGGGGCATGAGCAGAGGGCGGGCGGGAGGGAGAGGAGGGAGAGAGACTCACGGGGCTTGAGCGGTGGGTGGGAGGGAGAGAGACACACGGGGCATGAGCGGGGGGTGTGCGGAGGGAGAGAGACACACGGGGCATGAGCGGGGGGTGGGCGGGAACAGGGGAGACACATGGGCATGAGCGGGGAGTGAGAGGGAACAGGGTACAAATGGGGCATGAGCAGGGGGTGGGGGGAAAAGGAAGGAAACACGGGGCATGAGCGGTGGTGGGGGGAACACGAGAGAGACACGGGGCATGAGCAGCGGGTGGGGAGGAACATGAGGGAGACACGGGGCATGAGCGGGGGGTACAGGGCACACACGGGACATGAGCGGGGGTGGGGGGAAAGGAGAGAGACAACGGGCATGAGCGGGGGGTGGGAGGAACACGAGGGAGACGAGGGGCATGAGCGGGTGGGGTGGGGGGTAACAAGAGGGAAACACGGGGCATGAGCGGGGGGTGGGGGGAACACGAGAGAGACACGGGGCATGAGCGGGGTGTGGGAAGAACAGGAGACAGACACGGGGCATGAGCGGGGGGGGTGGGGAGAATAGGAGACAGACACAGGGCATAAGTGCGGGATGGGGGAACCGGAGACAGATACGGGGCATGAGCGGGGGGCAACAGGAGAGAGACACGGGGCATGAGCAGGGGATGGGGGCAACATGAGAGAGACACGGGGCATGAGCACGGAGGGGGGGTACAGGAGACAGACACGGGGCATGGGTGGGGCAACAGGAGACAGACACGGGGCATGAGCGGGGGGTGGGGGCAATAGGAGACAGACACGGGGCATGAGCAGGAGGTGGGGGGCAACAGGAGAGAGACACGGGGCATGTTCACGGAGGGGGGTACAGGAGACAGACACGGGGCATGGGTGGGGCAACAGGAGACAGACACGGAGCATGAGCGGGGGTGGGGGGCAACAGGAGAGAGACACAGGGCATGAGCGGGTGGGGGAACAGGAGACAGACACGGGGCATGAGCGGGGGCCAACAGGAGAGAGACACAGGGCATGAGCGGGTGGGGGGTACAGGAGACAGACACGGGGCATGAGCGGGGGTTGGGGGGGTACAGGAGACAGGCACGGGGCATGAGCGGGGGGTGGGGGGCAACAGGAGCGAGACACGGGGCATGAGCGGGGGGTGGGGGGAACAGGAGACAGACACGGGGCATGAGCGGGGGGTGGGGGGAACAACAGAGACAGACACGGGGCATGAGCGGGGGGTAGGGGGCAACAGGAGACAGACACGGGGCATGAGCGGGGGGTGGGGGCAACAGGAGACAGACACAGGGCATGAGCGGGGGGTGGGGGGCAACAGGAGACAGACACGGGGCAGGAGCTGGGGGTGGGAGCAACAGGAGACAGACACGGGGCATGAGCGGGGGGTGGGGGAACAGGAGACAGACACGGAGCATGAGCGGGGGGTGGGGAGAACAAGAGACAGACACAGGACATGAGCGGGGGGTGGGGGGCAACAGGAGTCAGACACGGGGCATGAGCGGGGGGCAACAGGTGAGACACGGGGCATGAGCGGGGGTGGAGGGAACAGGAGACAGACACGGGGCATGAGCGAGGGGTGGGGGGAACAGGAGACAGACACGGGGCACGAGCAGGGGGTGGGGGGAACAACAGACACAGGGCATGAGTGGGGGTGGGGAGAACAGACACGGGGCATGAGCGGGGAAGGTGGGGGGCAACAGGAGACAGACACGGGGCATGAGCGGGGGGTGGGAGGAACAGGAGACAGACACGGGGCATGAGCGGGGGGTGGGGAGAACAGGAGACAGACACGGGGCATGAGCGGGGGGTGGGGGGCAACAAGAGAGAGACACGGGGCATGAGCGGGTGGGGGGAACAGGAGAAAGACACGGGGCATGAGCAGGGGGGTGGGGGCAACAGGAGACAGACACGGGGCATGAGCAGGGGGTGGGGGGCAACAGGAGACAGACACAGGGCATGAGCGGGGGTGGGGAGAACAGGAGACAGACACGGGGCATAAGCGGGGGGCATGGGGGGCAACAGGAGACAGACACGGCACATGACGGGAACAGGAGACAGATACGGGGCATGAGCGGGGGGTGGGGAGAACAGGAGAGAGACACGGGGCATGAGCAGGGGGGCGGGGGGGTACAGGAGACAGACACGGGCCATGAACGGGGGTGGGGGGCAACAGGAGAGAGACACGGGGGGGCATGAGCGGGTGGGGGAACAGGAGACAGACACAGGGCATGAGCGTGGGGGCAACAGGAGAGAGACACGGGGAATGAGCTGGTGGGGGGTACAGGAGACAGACACGGGGCATGAGCAGGGGTTGGGGGGGTACAGGAGACAGACACGGGGCATGAGCGGGGGGTGGGGGGCAACAGGAGAGAGACACGGGGCATGAGGGGGGGTGGGGGGAACAACAGAGACAGACACGGGGCATGAGCGGGGGGTAGGGGGCAACAGGAGACAGACAGGGGGCATGAGCGGGGGGTGGGGGCAACAGGAGACAGACACGGGGCATGAGCGGGGGGTGGGGAGAACAGGAGACAGACACAGGGCATGAGCGGGGGGTGGCGGGCAACAGGAGTCAGACACGGGGCATGAGCGGGGGTGGAGGGAACAGGAGACAGACACGGGGCATGAGCAGGGGGTGGGGGGAACAACAGACACAGGGCATGAGTGGGGGTGGGGAGAACAGACACGGGGCATGAGCGGGGGAGGTGGGGGCAACAGGAGACAGACACGGGGCATGAGCGGGGGTGGGAGGAAAGGAGACAGACACGGGGCATGAGCGGAGGGGTGGGGTGCAACAAGAGACAGACACGGGGCATGAGCGGGTGGGGGGAAGAGGAGACAGACACGGGGCATGAGCAGGGGGGTGGGGGCAACAGGAGACAGACACGGGGCATGAGCGGGGGTGGGGGGAACAGGACACAGGGCATGAGGGGGGGTGGGGAGAACAGGAGACAGACACGGGGCATGAGCGGGGGGCATGGGGGGCAACAGGAGACAGACACGGCACATGACGGGAGCAGGAGACAGATACGGGGCATGAGCGGGGGGTGGGGAGAACAGGAGACAGACACGGGGCATGAGCGGGGGGAACAGAAGACAGGCACGGGGCATGAGCGGGGGGTGGGGGGAAGGGGAGAGAGACACATGGGGCATGAGCGGGGGTGGGGGGAGGGAGAGAGACACACAGGGCATGAGCGGGGGGTGAGGGGAGGGAGAGAGACACAATGGGGCAAGAGCGGGGGGTGGCCGGGAGGGAGAGAGACACACGGGGCATGAGCAGGGGTGGGCGGGAGGGAGAGAGACACACGGGGCATGAGCGGGGGGTGGGCGGGAGGGAGAGAGACACACGGGGCATAGGCGGGGTTGGGCGGGAGGGAGAGAGACACACGGGGCATGAGCAGAGGGTGGACGGGAGGGAGAGAGACACACGGGGCTTGAGCGGTGGGTGGGAGGGGGAGAGACACACGGGGCATGAGCGGGGGGTGGGCGGGAGGGGGAGAGACACACGGGGCATGAGCGGGGGGTGTGCAGGAGGGGGAAAGACATACGGGGCAAGAGCAGGGGTGGGCGTGAGGGGGAGAGACAGATACGGGGCATGAGTGGGTGCGGGGGGGAGGTCGAGAGACACACGAGGCATGAATGGGGGGTGGGGAGAACAGGAGACAGACACGGGGCATGAGCGGGGGGAGCAGAAGACAGACACGGGGCATGAGCGGGGGGTGGGGGGAGGGAGAAAGACACACAGGGCATGAGCGGCGGGTGAGGGGAGGGAGAGAGACACACGGGGCATGAGCGGGGGTGGGCGGGAGGTCGAGAGACACACGGGGCATGAGCGGGCGGTGGGCGGGAGGGAGAGAGACACACGGGGCATGAGCGAGGGGTGGGCGGGAGGGAGAGAGACACACGGGGCATGAGCGGGGGTGGGTGGGAGGGAGAGAGACACACGGGGCATGAGCGGGGGGTGGGCGGGAGGGAGAGGTGGGAGAGAGACACACGGGGCGTGAGCGGTGGGTGGGCGGGAGGGAGAGAGACACACGGGGCATGTGCGGAGGGTGGGCGGGTGAGAGATAGACACACGAGGCATGAGCGGGGGGTGGGCGGGAGGGAGAGAGACACACAGGGTATGAGCGGGGGTGGGGGGAGGGCGAGAGACACATGGGGCATGAGCGGGGGTGGGTGGAAGGAGAGAGACACACGGGGCATGAGCGGGGGTGGGGGGAAGGGGAGAGACACAGGGGGCATGAGCAGGGGGTGGGGGGCGAGACACGGGGCATGAGCAGGGGTGGGGGAAACAGGAGACAGACACGGGGCATGAGCAAGGGGTGGGGGGAACAGGAGACAGACACGGGGCATGAGCGGAGGGTGGGGGGAACAAAAGACATGGGGCATGAGCGGGGGGTGGGGAGAACAGACACGGGGCATGAGCAGGGAGTGTGGGGGGCAACAGGAGACAGACACGGGGCATGAGCGGGGGGTGGGAGGAACAGGAGACAGACACGGGGCATGAGCGGGGGTGGCGAGAATAGGAGACAGACACGGGGCATGAGCGGGGGGGCGGGGGTCAACAAGAGAGAGACACGGGGCATGAGCAGGTGGTTGGAACAGGAGACAGACACGGGGCATGAGCGGGGGGTGGGGGGCAACAGGAGACAGACACGGGGCACGAGCAGGGGGTGGGGGGAACAACAGACACAGGGCATGAGTGGGGGTGGGGAACAGACACGGGGCATGAGCGGGGGAGGTGGGAGGCAACAGGAGACAGACACGGGGCATGAGCGGGGGGTGGGAGGAACAGGAGACAGACACGGGGCATGAGCGGGGGGTGGGGAGAATAGGAGACAGACACGGGGCATGAGCGGGGGGGCGGGGTTCAACAAGAGAGAGACACGGGGCATGAGCAGGTGGTGGGAACAGGAGACAGACACGGGGCATGAGCAGGGGGGTGGGGGGCAACAGGAGACAGACACGGGGCATGATCGGGGGGTGGGGGGAACAGGACACAGGGCATGAGCGGGGGGTGGGGAGAACAGGAGACAGACACGGGGCATGAGCGGTGGGTGTGGGGGGCAACAGGAGACAGACACGGCACATGGGGGGAACAGGAGACAGATACGGGGCATGAGCGGGGGTGGGGAGAACAGGAGAAAGACACAGGGCATGAGCGGGGGAACAGAAGACAGACACGGGGCATGAGCGGGGGGTGGGGGGAAGGGGAGAGAGACACATGGGGCATGAGCGGGGGTGGGGGGAGGGAGAGAGACACACAGGGCATGAGTGGGGGGTGAGGAGACACACGGGGCATGAGCGGGGGTTGGGCGGGAGGGAGAGAGACACACAGGGCATGAGCGGGGGTGGGTGGGAGGGAGAGAGACACACGGGGCATGAGCGTGGGGTGGGCGGGAGTTAGAGAGACACACGGGGCATGAGCGGGGGGTGGGCGGGAGGGAGAGAGACACACGGGACATGAGCGGGGGGTGGGCGGGAGGGAGAGAGACACACGGGGCATGAGCGGGGGTGGGCAGGAGGGAGAGAGACACACGGGGCATGAGCGGGGGGTGGGCGGGAGGGAGAGAGACACACGGGGCATGAGCGGGGGGTGGGGAGGAGGGGGAGAGACACACGGGGCATGAGCGGGGGTGGGCGGGAGGGGGAGAGACACACGGGGCATGAGCGAGGGTGAGGGGGAGGGCGAGAGACACACGGGGCATGAGCAGGGGGTGGGGGAAGGGGAGCGAGACACATGGGGCATGAGCGGGGGTTGGGCAGCAGGGGGAGAGACACTCGGGGCATGAGCGGGCGGTGGGCGGGAGGAGGAGAGACACACAAGGCATGAGCAGGGGTGGGGGGGAGGTAGAGAGACACACGGGGCAGGAGCGGGGGTGGGGGAGAGGGAGAGAGACACACGAGGCATGAGCGGGGGGTGGGAGGAAGAAGAGAGACATGGGGCATGAGCGGGGGTGGGGGGAGGGAGAGAGACACACGGGGCATGAGCAGGGGTGGGGGGAAGGAGAGAGACACACAGGGCATGAGCGGGGGTAGGGGGAAGGGGAGAGACACACGGGGCATGAGCAGGGGGCGGGCGGGAGGGGGAGAGACACACGGGGCATGAGCGGGGGTGGGCGGGAGGGGGTTAGACACACGGGGCATGAGTGGGGGGTGGGCGGGAGGGGGAAAGACACACGAGGCATGAGCGGGGGGTGGGCCGGAGGGGGAAAGACACACGGGGTAAGAGCGGGGGTGGGCGGGAGGGGGAAAGACACACGGGGCATGAGCGGGGGTGGGGGAGGGAGAGAGACACCCGAGGCATGAGCGGGGGTGGGGGAGGGAGAGAGACACACGAGGCATGAGCGGGGGGTGGGGGGAGGGAGAGAGACACACGGGGCATGAGCGGGTGTGGGGGGGAGGGAGAGAGACACACGGGGCATGAGCGGGGGTGGGGGGGAGGTAGAGAGACACACGGGGCATGAGCGGGGGCGGGGGGAGCGAGACACACAGGGCATGATCGGGGGGTGGGGAAAGGGGAGAGAGACACACGGGGCATGAGCGGGGGGTTGGGGGAGGGAGAGAGACCCACGGGGCATGAGCAGGGGGTGGGGAGGAGGGAGAGAGACACACGGTGTTCGTGTGCAGGTGGCAGATCCCGCACCTCGGCCCTCCGCTAGCCACCATGTGCTGATGGCGTGAGCGGGGGGCTGGAGGAACAGGGGAGACACAGAGCATAAGTGGGGGTGGGGGGAACAAGAAGGACACACAGGGCATGAGTGGGGGTGGGAGGAACAGGAGAGACACAAGACTTACTGTGCAGGCGGCGAGGAACAAAGATGGCTCTGAAGCCAGATGCACTGCACGCTTTCACTGCATCCAATGAGAGAGCACGTCAGATGTCCGCGGACATTACGCAAGCTGCTTGCCCAATCACCGTCCTGTCCGCGGAGCGAACAGGGAAGTGTGTCTGCGAAGCGAACACAGATATCACTAATTTTTTTCACTAACATTTTTATCATTTTTTTAAAAACTACTGGACGGATTTACACCAAATAAAGCAAAGCATGCTTTCGGGACCAAGCCGCCGCCCCTGCTGGAGGATTCATCCAGGGGGGGGCAAAGTTATAGGGGGGATCCCAGAATTTATTTTTTTCTCATAGACTGAATGGGGAAAAAACTTTGCTCACGCCTACAGCCCAAACCGCTGGACGGATTTTCACCAAATTTGCGGCAGGAGCAGCGGATTGGTCCCAAAAGCATGCTTTTGTAAATTTGGTGAAAATCCATCCAGTCGTTTTTTTGAAAATGACCAAAAAGTATGTCACAAAAAATTAGTGATATCTATGTCCGGTCCGCGGACACACTTCCCTGTTCGCTCTGTGGACAGGACACCGATTGGTTAATCGGCTTGCGTCATGTCCGCAGACATGCGTCGTGTTCGCTGAGTGGATGGTGAAAAGCGTGAAGTGCGTCAGATTTTTGGAAATGCCCGCCATCTTGGATTCGCTGACATCTGCTGTGTCCGCGAACATCGCGGTAAAAACATTAAAAAACACAACATTGCACTTGTCAAATTTATCAAATAATCTCCGGGGAGTTGAGGGGTGATGAGGATGGGATGGGATATGGCTGTAAGAAGTAAAAAATGGGTGTTTTTGCCGCAAAAGTCAGCAAATAGTTTGGATGTTCGCGAACAGTCCTGAAAAGTTCGCGGACACCTCAGGATTACAGGGTTGGTGAAATGCAGTTCTTGCATGGATTATAACTTTGGCGCCACTTAATAGAACTGCATGAAATTTTGCATGTATATTTCTGACCTGATTCCGAATGAGTTTACAAAGTTTGGTGGGATTCTGTAATGGGTGGGCAAAATTAGAGGGGGGGGCCCAAAATAATGTAATGGCTTGTAAGTGAGGTGCCATTTGACGAATCTACACTTAATTTGTTAAACTGATCATAGATGTAGATATACATGTTTTTGCGATTTTTGGTGGGATGTTGTCAAGAGGGGGCAAAAGTATAGGGGGGATGCCAAAATAATGTAAAGGCTTATACATGAGGTGTGATTTGACAAATCTAGACTTCATTTGGCAAACTGATAATACATCTAGATATAAATGTTTTTGCAATGTTTGGTGGGATTCTGTCAAGATGGAGCAAAATTAGAGGGGGGTCCAAAATATTGTAAAGGATTATAAATGTGGTGCCATTTCACAAATCTATACAAAGGTTGGCAAAAAGATTATAGATCTAGATATAAATGTTTTCATAAAGTCTGAATGGATTTTGTCAAGTGGGGGCTCGGTTATGTGACGAATGTATGTGCATACATTTGACACTTTTGAAAAAATAAAACATGGGTGGATTTCCAGAAAACCTGCGTAAGGAGCATTGGCAAGGACCTAGAAGCATGTTTTTTGAAATGTGCCAGTGTTTCATTTTTTTACAAGTGTCATAGGTACAAAAAATAGCGGTATACCTTTAGTGACTGAGGGGTAGCCTGTGGCCATGGGCAGTGGCCAGATTGTCTGGATCATGGAATAAGGTCATGATCTGGAAAATCTGGCTACTGGCCATGAACACAAGGGACAAAACATAGGATTAAAGTGGCCATGTCCACCTGGGACTGGCTTTGTGGTAAAGTTATTCTAAATTAGGATAGATTTAAAAGGGAAGAAAATGTGCTCATGGTAATATGGTCATAGGTTTCTCTTTTTACCTTCTGCAGGCTGCCATGGAAAGCGAAGAGGGGCCCTGTATGGAAGCCCCGCCTTCCCTTTCCATGATGGCCATCTTGAAAAGGCGTCCCGGTGTAGGAAGAAAAATCCTAATTTTTAGTACCCTGTGTTCCCGCTATGGGAACCTAGGCTGCTAATGGCCTTCATCCCCCATTTAAGGGGCTGGAATGGGGGGATAATGGTCCAGAGACCTTGTTCTCCACCCTTGCTTCGCTTGGGCTGATAACTTGGGCTGCTGGGCCGGTATCCACCGTTCCAGTCCCTGGAACGGAGGAGGAACGCCACAATATTCCCATTAGCATAACACAAAATGCAAATGGAAATGTTGGAAAATCTTGTTGAGTCTATGTACTTTACTGAGAAATATAAAGTAGATGGAGTCTATACTTTATTTTTAGTTCTATTTTTTAACTGTGAAAGGTGGTTCCTAGAGAAACATTTATTTTGTTTTTGGATGCATTTTTTTTTTTGGCAGGACAGCTTAGAACGAAAGGTGGGGAGGAGGAAAATGAGGGAAGAGGGCCCAAACACTAATATGGAGGGGCAGGTGGACAGAGGAAAATGTTGCGCATGTGTTATTTCTAAGGTAGGGGGCAGTGTTTCTGATGCTCCTTGATTACAGCTGTGGAGGTGTCTCTTGGAGAGGAGGGATGGCATTAGCTGATTCTATTTTAAGATAAATAGCAGTTTTGCTAAAAGTATGTACGGCGTACTAGATTGTTAATGGATGAGTAGGAATAGGTGTTGGAGCTGTGCAAGGGAAATCTTGAAGTTGAAAGTTTCTAGATCAGTAGAAAATAGAGTTCCGAACTGTCCGCGAAAAACAGATTTTATCGTGAAGTGCGTACGGGTTCTCAGACACGTCATCATGCCGCGCACCAGCATATGGTCATGTGGCACTCTCCGGAAGGTCTGCAATGAAGTCAGATGTTCGTAGACATTATGGTTAAGTTGCACTAATAAAAACCTATGAAATTCAAAGACAAATTTTTGTTAAGGGGACGTTATGGTTAAGTTGCACTAATAAAAACCAATGAAATTCACTGAAAAAACTTTGTTAAAGGGACGTTATGGTTAAGTTGGACTCATAAAATCCTATGAAATTCAATGAAAAAACTTTGTTAAGGGGACGTTATGGTTAAGTTGCGCTTCTAAAATCCTAAAATTCTATGAAAAAACTTTGTTAAAGGGATGTTATGGTTCCCAGTAAAACCGAAAAACCCCTGAAATTCGCCAGTTATGGTAAGCTAAGCAACCATAACTCGCGCCACCACCGTGCACTGCTAAAACTAACACCCAGGACATTAAAGATGACATCACACATGTCATTGATGACATCACTGTTGACATCACATGTCTGGCTCACTCTTTTTTCCTTTACTGATATATCTAGGCCAGTAACAGTCAGGCACTAAAAATTCACTATACTATAGTACAAAGTACTATATTTGTAGACGTATACTTCAAATATATTCTTATAGTAATTCACTTAGGGTCCACTCAAAGCATATGAAACATATACAAAGAGGAAAACACAGACTTGGAAGACAGCAATGCTTTCTATGTATGAAGATGATTAGTAAGGTTATCAACACTGTCTTATAGTTCTGTTGTTTTTTTATTACTATACTTTCCCTGGATATGCTCATATTTGTACACATTGCACTTACACTGCTTTCCTTAGGGTCTAGTCACAATATGTGATAGTTATAGATGGGGAAGTAGTAGCTTTGAAGCAGAGCAATCATTTCTGTGCATGAAGATAATCAGTTAGATTATGAAGATTGTCGGGTAATAATGTTTTTTTGTTTACTTCACTTTCCCTGTATATACTCTATTTGTATGTGTTGTTGTCTCTTTGTGTTTTGTGTGCAGTAATGTAATAATGGAGTAAGTGGGTTTGATTAGGTACTTATTAAATGTTTCACAGTATGTAAGACTCTAAGAGGAAAGCATTTATAATTTTAGTATTTAACATGGCAAGATTATTAATATTGCATCTCCATCATGTCTGCTGCACACTATGCCTATGTTACTACATGTGTACCTTAGTATATTGGAAAAAACTTCATAATACAATGCTATTTGGATTAATGCATTACTTAATGCACAACGTACCTCATGATATTTATTCCAATGATCCTTGACACTTTTTTATTAACATTACAATAAGAATCCCTTGTACAGACTTTTCATGAAAGGTAAATGCACATGTGACGTCATCAGTGATATCATCAATGACATTTGTGATGTCATCTTTGATGTCCTGGGTGTTAGTCTTAGCAGTGCACGGTGGTGGCGCGAGTTGTGGCTGCTTAGCTTACCATAACTGGAGAATTTCAAGGGTTTTTCGGTTTTACTTGGAACCATAACGTCCCTTTAACAAAGTTTTTTCACTGAATTTCATAGGTTCTTAGTAGCGCAACTTAACCATAACGTCCCTTTAACAACGTTTTTTCATTGAATATATATATAGATAACATTGTACAATGTAAAAAAGAGCTATGTCGTAAGGTTAGTTCAATTAAATAAATGAATATAAAATATATTACAGCATCGCCACCCCACAAGGTAATCCAATATGGTGTTTATTCCTCTGGTCAGCAGCTGTCAGCAACAGTTGAGCTGGCTTTAGAAAACAAGCATCTGAAATGGAGACTCTAACCCGCCTAGAAAAGACTGAGACAGGTGGAAAAATGGGCACACACAGAGAGTGACAGAGAGAGAGAGCGAGAGAGAGAGAGAGGGAGAGAGAGAGGGGGAGAGAGAGAGGGAGATAGCGCACTACATCGGTTTTTGATGCACTGTGTACAGCTAGTTATATTATTTCCTAGACATGTGCAGAAACTGTTATTCGATTGCATTTGCTGAAACATCCTTTAATTGTGTATCATTGCGGGTTTTGCCTGTACTCCACACATAACTTTGAATATGCTGATTCTGTAGAGATTTGTTTTTCTAATTATAAACCTAGGAAACAACACCTTACCATATCCACGTCTTGATGCGTGTCCCACTCAGATGAAAGCAGTGGTTCAAACACTGCGGGGACATGGGGCGGGGAGAACCTCTTTGAAGTGATGTGTCTCCGACCAGCGCTACAGAATCAGAATACATTTGCAGTGACGCCCCCCTCTCTGCACCAGGTGTCAGGTGTGGCAACTCACCCCTGCTCCCCATCCCCCCATTATGTCTGTCAGTGGTTTGAAAAGGGACATATGCGATATCTCCGTTTTCTGTGCTTTATTTACTGATTTTCAGTGTAGTGTCAGGCCGAGCAAGTTCTGCCCTCCAATCCCTTTAGGCTGGAGAATGGGGAATGTTGCTCTGCTTTGTTCGTGTGCCCCCTCCAGTGTGTTAATATTATAGTTCAGCTCAGCAACATAAGCGACATCCACAGACAACTGTGTTCAGCCTGAATGACACAGGTCCAAATCTTGGCAGTGCCGACTCAGCCCTTCACCCTTCTGAGTGTTATAAGCTGAGTACCATTAAAATTGGGCAATAATAACACCCATTCTTACAGTGCTTGGAGGTCTGAGGAATCTGGCATAAAGCGCTATGGAAAGGTGACCTTATATATGCTAATGGTTTAGGGGGGGGGGGTGCGTGCTGACATTCTCCATGGAGAAGAAAATCTGTCTTCGTGTCTCCTTTTGTCCAGGGGCAGTGGCAAGCGATAGGCACAGGCTTTCTGCCAGTCCTGGTTGGTGGGGATAACATTGATGGTGAGCAAAGACCACCGTTTGCGGCCCAGTTCCTGTAAGGATGGTGTACAGGCTTGGCTTCTCCTCAGTGGCTGAGATGAACACTAATGGCTGCATGGGGGGGCGACCTGCTGGCGACCTTCTCTGGTCAGCCAGAGACACTGCATGATTTCTGCACGGATGCAAAAATAACTTGTGTCTTGCACCATACTACCAAAATTACCACTGCAGTGAAAAACAGTAAAGGTAATTCTCTATTTCACTTTTTCATCTGCACCTACTGCCAGGAGTGCAGGAGATACATTCTGGCAGGTACAAGGGAAAGCCCAGCAACGAGGCTGCTGACATGTCAAAGCCAGAATAAATAAGTCTTGATTTTTCCTATTAGAATGAGCATAAGAGGTTTATTGCAGATTTCATCTTGCAAGATAAAATAGACAGCATCCTAACATTAACCCGTTCCCTCCCAGATAACCCGCTCTTCCCTCCGGGAGATCTGCTTTTGTGTGATTCAGACGGTTGACCCCTCATTATTCAAAAGCGCTTCCCATGCCTCGTCCTTGATTCCCGACATGCCTAAAACAATAATTACATTGTCCCCTGGGACTAGTCCCTCATTTATGTCCGTGCTCCTAATGGACCACATGACTAATCAGTTCCGGGTAAAAATGGCACTGATGAAGCATTTCCGTTGGGGAGGGCATTGGCCTCTGCCCTTCTTACGGCGTCCGGTGTCGGAAAAAAGGGCCTCATTGTGTGAACTGGTTCAGTCCAGCTGGATCCCTTGGCATTGAGACGGAAGCCTTGCCTTGGTGACGTGGGAGACGCCAAACATCCAGAGTCAGCAGTCTTCACTGCGGCCTGCACTGCTCATTCTATGACAAGACAGGAGGCTCATATTATGCATTACAATCTTTACTCTGAAACCACAGCAGCAAAGAAAAAACTTTTACAAACAAAAAAGTTGTAAAGAACAGAACTAAATAGAGTTCAATGGCAATGTATGGGAGCTCCCCAATCCATCATGGAGGACAGGTCATGCCCTGCAGGCAACCAATGAGCAGGGACCCTTCCCCATATAAGTCCATTACTCCAATCCCAACCCCTCTTTCTTTGCTGCTGACACCACAGTTAAGTACACTCCTTTCAGTTTGTGTCTTACATGTTGTCAGTAGAAAAACCTTAATTGGTTACATTATGGGAAAAATATTGTATGCTTGTAGCATTTCTTTGTGATACATTTAAGATATATATTAGTCCTTTATATTTTAAAGTACTGTTTGTTTAACTTTCCAACGCTCGCTGCGCTGGTTTGCCTCTGGGCATTATGTTTAAGTGTGTACTGTTTTCTTTATCCCATGCGCACTGGTCTGAATGGAAGCTTTCTTTATGTAAAGATTTATTGGTTAACAGAAGCTAATGCTTTGTGCAGGTGTGCGCACACGCTAGCATTCTTGTGTTTATTTATGGTTTACGGCCGGACTGAAGCTGATAAGCTTCAAGGCAAGCGCAGGCAAGCCTCTCTTTTGTTTGTTTAAGCCCTCCGTGTTTGTTACATTAGCTTATTCAGGTCCTGCACTGCTGGTGACCTGTGTACAAAGCCCTTTGGTGGGCTGCAGTGTTCCTTTGGATAACACAGCCTCCAGTGGCTCAACAGCTAAGTGCTTGGTGTTGGGAGGCTGGGTGCCAGGGTTCTAATACAATGTCTGGAACATCATGGATATTTTAAAAAATGTATGTATGGTTAATTTGCGCCTCTTTTTTTCTTTGAATTACACCTGGGACTGCCAGTTGCTGCGGGCGTGCTTGGTCCTATATATTTCCTATGTTTCCTTCTTTTCTATTATTTTGAAGTCAGTCTCTGTAGCACAGGCAGTAGGGGTTGTCACTGGTACCTAGAAGGTTCCAGGTTCAAACCAATCCTCTAACTTTTAAATTCGGAACATGTTGGGGTAAATAATTACAATTTTATTTTCCACACCGCCCAACCATGCAAATCCCAGAGGGGTTTCTCAAATGAAATCCGGGTTGCCTGTTCACCCTAGTTATGCGAGACCACTTGAGACAGCCCAGTCCGCATTTTTCCACTTTAACAAGATTATATGTAATTTTAATTACTTTTGAATATGAATGTTTATGTATATATATATTTAAAAATTGATATTTTATTTTGTGTTTATATTGATATTTCAACTTATATTAACACTGGTTCGCCTACTGCAGAGCCTCATACACTGCCAATTCTGCAGTTTTTATTTAATTGTTTATTTATTTACTTATTTCTTAAGTTAGGTGATTTGCCTTCACTGAGGTGCCATCTGTTCGGTTTCAGGTTCAGCCTGAATTCTATTGCGAGGTTACCCCCTCGTGTACTGCAGATTATCACGCACTGCTCGGGCGAGCAGTTGGAGGTGCACTTGCTCAGTGTTTCCTACCTTAAACTTGACAATTTTCTTTTGTTTGGGGGCTGCTGGTGGCAGATGTCTTTATCTTCCCTGGAAAGGTGCAGTCACCTGCTCGGTGGCAAGGTTGCCTGTGTTTTCTGCGAGGGGTCCCCTCGTATACTGCTGGGTCCACGCCCTGCTAGGGTGAGCAGTTTGAGGTACACTTGCTCAGTGTTTCCTCCCTTAAACTCGGCAACTTGGGTAATTACCTTAACTGGCATGCACCATAACCTGCTCGGTTTCAGGCTCTGCCTGAGTTCTAATGCATGGTTACCCCCTCGTATACTGCTGATTATCACGCCCTGCTCGGGCGAGCAGTTGGAGATGCACTTGCTCAGTGTATTACTCCCTTAAGGTCGGCAGCTTTGTTTAAGTGCTGCATATGGCTGACGCCATTGTTTGTTCTGGTAGGCGTGCAGTAACCGTCGGTTTCAGGCTTTGCCTGGTTTATACTGCGAGGTGCTCCCTCGTGTACTATTAGTTGCCACACCCTGCTGGGGTGAGCAGTTGAGGTGCACTTGCTCAGTGTACGCTTTTGATAAACAATATGTTTAAGTGTTGACTGGAGCACATTTGCGTTTTTCAGAATTGTCAGTGGCCCGGATAGCTCAGTGAGTATCAGCTTATATAAGGGCCTGGGGTTCGGACCCCTGTGAGGGCGTAACCCATCTTCGTTGGATATATTATATATTTTATATATTATATCTTATTTATTTATTAAGTACTTTGAAGAAAAGAGAGTGTGGAAGTGGTTGTAAACAGACCCATATGGAGGGGTTGTACCTTCCTCTCTAACCATCTCTCTGGTATTATCCTTCGTCTTTTAGTTAAAAATTCTGTCGCCCTTTACCTTAGTTAGTTCAGGACAACTCAGTCCTTTCCTTAGGTTTGCTTCCCCGACCTCAATTGCTCCACCCAATACCCGTGCTGATTAAGCTACAGTATTTTCTCTCAACATGAGGAGAAAAAAGAGTGTCTCTAGTGAGGTCTGCAGGGCTTAAGGCTCTTTAGTGGGGACATGTTTTTCTCCCCTACTTTTGTTCCATTGGACATTCATTATTCTATTGGATTTTGGTGGAGACAGGGTCAGCTCGAGGGTAACTGTTCAGTTTTTGTTGCATGACAAGTTGAGCAACCATGTTTTACTTGGATGGAATGTTTGGAAACACTTGATGGAAACACTTGATGGTATCTGATAGATGAGTTGCAAAGTAATAACTTTATGGCGCCTGCCCCATGGTTTTCCTCCCAAAGCTTGGCCTATGGTTCAGCTTGCTGTCTAATAGTATATTGCAACTTCTCCTCTGCTCGAGGAGTACAAGTAGGTTTCCGTACCCTCATAAGCGTTGCTTACCCTCTTTATACATATATATTTTTCTAGAGTGCACCAAATAGAGTGCTGTTTTCATATCTGTGCTGACCCTACTGATGCAGGTTCCTAAATTTGGAAAGGTCTAAATCTGTCTTTTATCCTGCTGAGATCGATAAGTAAGCACCTCTCGTATACGTGAGGGTTCGTCGTACTGTATAAGTACTGGTTTGCTATGGACAATGTGCTTAGTTTTTCATTCCCGATTCCTTTAGTGGCCAGTCAGCCTCACATGAATACAGTGATTCAGTCCTCAGGGTTTGTGGGGACAGTGGTCCCAGTTTCTTTCTCAACCTTACATTTACGGGGCATTGATAATTATCCTGAGTCCTTTCCCCCTCATTCCCTTCCCGCCATCCTTGGGGGAGATTGCATCATATTATTACACCTCTGGGGGTAACACCCGATGGTTTTCCGTTTTCCTTTTTTACAGGTGTTCTGACGCGTGACCAGTGCAGACTCGCACTGAGCATTTCCCTCCCGTCAGTTACTTTCCTTTCTGCTAATATCTGGTATTTCAAAAAGTTAAGCTGATCCTGTCCACGGTCAGGGTTGGTTAGAGGTGCTATAGTGTATTTATTTCTCTTAAGGGTGTAAAGCGGTGCTTTAATGGGTTCCTCAGGGTAGCTTTCTTCTGGGTTGCAAGGTTTCCCTTGGATAAGTGGGGGAGGTTTCTCCTCTTTTGGGAGGACTCAATATCCTTTGGTGGGATAGAGGGGTCTGGGAGTGATACTAATTCCCCATCCACGTTCTCATGACCCTCTATTGATGTGTTCTAGCGTCTATACATTCACTATCAGAAGGTGTCTGCCGCTACGATTCCCAGAGGGCTGGGATATTTATATTTAGTTACTGACGTGGTTCTCATAGTCGCCTGCATGGCAGGTGGTCCTTTGGGTTCTTTCACAAGAGTTCGTTTTTACAGTAAGGTGCCAGCCAAGGTGCTGTGAGCTTCAAGGATCTGCAAGTTGGCTGAAATATTTGCTGGACCTATTTTGGTGTGCAACTTCAGTTTAACTGTTTAGTGATTAGTTCTTTGCAGTTTAGAGTCTTGCTAAGTCTTTGGAATTTTGGTGTCCTCCTTCGGTTAGTTTTGATCCTCTAGGGGGTTTATCTCCAGGGAGGAGGGATCAAGGTTCAAACACCGGGCATATCTACAAGGGGGTTTACATATCACTATAATGGTGGCGATTGGATGTCAGATACATTTTTTCTCCTTGCCAAGTTTGCCCTCTTAAGGATCAGGTTTGTTAATATCTGCCTTTTGTCATGTAGCAGAGTCCTTCTGCAAGAGTTAGGGAGGTCTGAAGGTCTCTGTGTTGGCGGTTTGATGGGTTTAGCTTCTCAGGTGGGGCTCCTCTCTTCCATTCTGTTTCTGCCTCCAGAAGACATCCCTCCTTAGTATACATATATGTCTGAAGACAATTGTGGGTTAATTCTATTGCTTTTCTGCTCTGCTCAGGATGGGTTGTCCTATTACAAAATGTACTCCCATTTTACCTTTTGAAGATTTGTCTTTCCCTCTTGGTTCCCAGTGTAGTTCTGCGACATGCCCTATTTCTAATGTGATATCTTCCTTTAATGCATGGGATGGAACCTACAAGACTTTCACCCCTATGGGGTACTTTTCTTTTCTTTATCTCCAGGAGAGCTAGGTGCTTATTTTCTTTGGTTTGCTTTCTAGGTTCCCAAAAAGGGTATGAATTTAAGTGTTTTAAATGTTTGATTGGACAACAGAGGTGTTTATTTCAGATGAGTTTTGTCCTAACCTATTAGTATAGGGGAACTTTGTTCAATGTTTTCCCCTCTTTTAACCAGTTGGTTTTGGTGGCTGGTAAGGAACACAGGAATTGACACATTTTCCTGTTTTCTTGCAGTGGATTTGTCTATGCCTTATAAGACAGTTTTTCGGGCATCCTAGTCTTGGGCAATTCTCTTGCGGTCAGCTGATTATTTAATGAAAACATTTAAGGTTTCCTTTCCTATTATTTTATTATTCATTATATTGGCTCTATTATGGATCGTGTTGTACTAACGAGATGCAAGGGCTTTGAACTTGCATAATATAAGCCTCCTGTCTTGTCATAGAATGACTAATCCCCCACACTAACGTGAGATGGGGGTTTAGATTCTATTAAAGACAAGGAGGCGATTATTATAACGCCCTCCCACCCTGGATATGATATGATGTCAATTGTGATATGCATGTACATAGGTGGTTCAAGTGAAAACATTCTTTGGTTTGTTGTTCTGCCCAACCACCCACCCTTCTTGCTTGTTGTTTTTTACAGCTATGGTTTAAGGTCCTGATCAGGAGTGTGGCTCACAGTTACAAGTTATGGAGTGCGTGGTACGAGAGCTTCACTGGATTGGCCTTCATCATTTATCGTCTGATCTGTGCAGTGGACGTCTGGTTCAAGACAGCTACAGAAAGAGGGGTTGGGATTGGAGTAATGGACTTATATGGGGAAGGGTCCCTGCTCATTGGTTGCCTGCAGGGCATGACCTGTCCTCCATGATGGATTGGGGAGCTCCCATACATTGCCATTGAACTCTATTTAGTTCTGTTCTTTACAACTTTTTTGTTTGTAAAAGTTTTTTCTTTGCTGCTGTGGTTTCAGAGTAAAGATTGTAATGCATAATAATCGCCTCCTTGTCTTTAATAGAATCTAAACCCCCATCTCACGTTAGTGTGGGGGATTAGTCATTGTGGTTGTCTACCAGATTGCCAGGTTCCAATATAAATCAGGAACCCTAATCAAGAGCCACCTGGGATTTAAAGGAAAATAATAAACGCTAGTGACGGTTCCTCCCGAACGGGCCCCCTCCCGTCCCTCGATCCCCAACAGTCCCCACATGAATGGTATCTTAACGCAAGAACAATTGCTGTAAGCCTGGATATCAATCTCCACAACATTTGTGAGTAGAGCTTTAGTGGAAGGTCAGTGCAGTGCTCGTCTTCTGAAGCTCTCATTCTGAATAGCAATGCCCATGCTTGATGGCTAATGCGTGCTTCCCCTTAACCCTCTTACACGAGTTACCTCCCATCTCGGAGGCTCACGCCAGAATAGGATATCACACCCCTCTCTTTATTAGCAATAGTGTGATGGTGCAGATAAGACCTGTGACGTATAACACCAAGCCCCCGCATGTACCCAAGCGACAGCAAACTTACAGAATAAGGAAACTACAATAAAAGTGCCATTTTGTTTATGATGCCGCCATGTAGAATTTAACACAAGTAGGATAGAATTAGTTTGCCACTCTATACAGAGCTAAATGCCACATTATAGGGAGGGTTAGGTTGCTGAATACACAGAGACGGAACATAGTGAATGGCGGTATGCACAGTTAGGTACAGTACATATATGAAGCAACATTATAAATGTAGCATTATATTGACAAGAGAAACACAATTGTTTCCCCTTGTAAGGCTTCACCCAGTTCATGATTAGAAAGCACATAATTGTAATTTAAGTAGCTTAATAGAGATTTTGCTTGGTTCATGATCGTGTCCAGACAACTCAAATCATCACGGCTGAGAGAAAAAGGGAGGATAGCTGAAACTGTCTGAAAAGGCTGTTCTCATGCTTCCAGCTTATATAAACAACAATTGAGTTAGTATTGTGCTAAGCAGAGAGAAATATATAAGTTTCCATCACCAGGTGCACATAGTAATGTTGGCAATAACTCACTAGCAATATACATCGACAGCGCCTTCAATGGTGAAAGTAGTTGAACACACGCACAAAGAACCCATTAATAGGTTGAATACACTGTTGGCAAAAGGTCTCATACATTGGCCTCATATTGGAATGAATAGGCTATGTACCTCATGACCCAATTAGATTAAACACCTGCAAGCAGCAGTGTGTGTCAAAGGGAGCATGGGAAGAGCTCTCACAGGTCGAGCAAACTGTTTCGGATATTGGGCCCCGGTGTAAAATAATGTGATGGCAGTGAGTTTGATAGTTCTTTGGCCAAGGCAGCATTTCAATATCTCCTTTCCCACCAAAATGAATTGGACTGTTGTGGATAAGTGTAACATCCAAGGCCACAGCAGGTACCAGTATTTTAAAAATGTCAGCATAATGTGGTGCCAAGCAATTAAATGGTTCAGTGATGTCCAGGACATGATGTCTTGCATAGTGGCAAGGATGCTGGGTGGACCCGAGATAATTATTGACCAATGGAAAAAGGAAATGTATATAACAATGCATGTGACTTTATTTTATTTTAACTACCAATAGTAGCTTGTATATATTGTTTTTTTTTTAAATATAACAATGTCATGTTTTTAGTTTATAACCTCTGAGCGATCAGGAAGTAGCTAGGAAAATCTGTGGACCTTCTTCTGGCTGAGTATATTAACAAAGCTGGCTTCTTTGTTCACCCTGGTTTGCTGCCTCATTTGAATGGTGTGGATTATTGGGAGTAGATTTACACTTGGAGGCCCCAGCTAGATTTCCAGAGTCCTCGGATGGGTTAAAGGCTCCTAGCCGCACCCATTGAACAGTGGTGTTGGCCCAACAAGACTGCAATCTGAGCGCACAATCGAGGAGGTTGGCAGGCACTGAGTTCTGCAAGAGTCCTGCCCAATCTCGCGGGTGAACACACTGGATCCAGGGGTGTGCAGGAGTTGAGGAAGGTTCGGCGTCAGAGGACCACAGGAAATACTAGGACATGAGTATACCCGTGCAAGAAGAATGATAACTGTGTATATATGTATGATTTGTTGTTTGTTTATGTGTTGAGGCCTAGAAGAAGAGGAAAAAGAGATATTTCTGGTGAACTAGGGAATAATATCCTGTTGATGTGATCAAGAGAGACCATGTGGTTGTAGAAGTATAAATTATGAAATAGTGAAGAAGTGGATACCGTTATTGTATTATGGGAAGACAGCATTGCATAGTTTAGAATTGTGAAGAAAAGAGGATATTCCCTGAGGGGAGAGGACATGCTGTGAAGTGTAGGAGGGTCTCATATATGAGGCAAGGTCTTGGCTATATAGCAGTGGTGTTTTTGTATAGTGATTGATTGTATATTTTGGTAGAATAGGATTTTTGTGTTATGGAGAGTTGAGGTTTGTGATGAAGTATTGATGTGTATGAAAGGGTGTGAGTTGGATTTGAATTTTGTTTAAAGCACTTTTGGGGTATATAGTAAAAGGTGGGAGGGTGATTTGGTTAAGGGGAAAAAGGAAATAAGGCGATGAATGCTGTTGGAACAGTGTTGACAAATACAATTGGTAAGTATAGTACATTATTGTGAATGGTGGATTCCCCTCTGGCACACATGTGCAAATAATTTCCTCAAAATCGGGAGAACATTGTCAAATATCATACAGAATGGATGCAGGAAAATGGAGGTAAAATATTTAGGTCATGGCCTAAGGAGGGAACACATATGAAGGAGGTGCTGCAGCACATGTACACATATTTGACCACCAACATAAGTGGAAGAAGCTAAAAAACAGACTAAGCATTCTCAAACTATGGAAGATGTTTGAGGAAGAGGAGGAAAAGAAGTCTGATTGTAGTAACGTGAGGTGCGATGAAGTACACAAGCCACTGACTGCTCCTCTTCCTCCGCAATGCACTCCAGCATCGTCTTGCCCAGACAGTTCCCGTTACAGCCAGCCAAAGGATGTACCAATCCCCAGTTTATACCCCGCGATGAAGATAGTGAAAGATAGGAAAGGACAGATAAAAGAGGACACACAAGGCCCTCTTGCGCTGCAGGTAGGAAATTATATTCAATGACATTTAGAGGAGCACAGGAGGAACTAGAGAGAGAGAGGCAAGCAAGAAGAGAGGAACAAGGACTAGGACAGCTCCAGATAGTTGGAAAGCAGGACAAATGATGTGCAAGATTGACAGCAGAGCTGTCAAGGACCCCCAAGAAAGACCACCAGCAAAAGTTACTGTGCAGAGACAGAGAAGGGAACGGCAGAGCATGCCAGATAGGGTGATTGAATAAACAAGCAGAAGAGAAATTACTCCAAATGTGGGACAACCCCACAGTATTGATTATGATTCAGAGCACGGGGATGAGGAAGAGGAATGGAAGGAAAATGAAGAGATAGTTTAAGATGACCACGGCAACGACCAGCAAGCGTAAGAAGAAGGCCTACCAGGCCCTCTATTTCCTGTGCCCCCGGTAAAAGCAAGAAGAGAATCCTTATACAGAGGTAGGCTGGGATGCCTGTCAGGCTGTGGAAACAGGGAAATTGTTTACAATTGTACCCACATGCATCAATTGGAGTACACAGCTTCCCCTGTCACAGAATTGGACAGGATCGGCATAGTACATACCGTGTCCCCAGACAGAAAAGGATAATTTAATGGCTAGGTTGCGGTCCCGAACAGCAGGGGCGGGGAAGTGGATTCATGAACTGGAAAAGAGAACCGCAGGAATAACATTGGCTGTGGAGGACATGAACGGTTTAATCTGCTTTTTGTAATGGGAGACCAGGCATGGGACCTGTGGAGGAGGGCAGGATATGCAGGGGTAACAGTGCCCAGTAATTAGCATGATGGGTCAACATTTAATTATTGCAGGGTGAACATTTAGAAGGCATAAGAGTAATGTTCCCTGATACATCAGACATGACCGGCATAATGGTGTGGACAATGAAACCAGATGAGGACAATATGCGGTATATTGAGGAAATGAAAATAATGTCTGCTTAGAAACAATAGAGTGATGGGACAAGACTATTTCCATATTTTATTACATTGCATGTCAAGGCCTCCCTGACAGTGTGCAAGCTCAATTACGAAAGATAGCAGGGATAGAGATAAAAACGTGGCCCAAGATCCAATTGCACATTGTTCATATTTGTAGGTTGAAACTGGAGAAAGAAAAGAAGAAAGTAGAAGACAGGGTGAGTGAGGAAACAAAATGAGTGCAGAAGAAGCTGGTGAGAATAGCAGTAGAAGGTGCAGTGATTACAAATACAGTAGAAGAACAATATCAGCAGGTCTTCCAGCAGGCAGCACCAGTGGGATTTAATGGAGTAAGGGGGGAGAAGATGTATTATCTCAGAGGAAGATGGAACTCACAACAAGGACGAGGATGTGGATTCAGACAAGCATATGGAGGAGGATTTGACAGAGGTAGACCCAGGTTTGGTGGCTAAGGGAATTTTGGAGGATCATGTTGGACATGTGGAATGACAGGACATTATGTGAGAGTATATAGAAGCAGGGGAATTGCACCATATGGATTGTCACCCCAGGGTCACAGAAGAAGAGCAGCACATTTTGCATCCACGTACTCTCCACACCAGCAAACACTGTATTTTTATGATGTGCCCCAAGCACAACAGATGCCATATGTCCAGACAAATAATTTTGATCATACACAGCAACAGACACAGCCCAAAGTACAACAACATCGGCCAAATGCTTTACAAGCACAAGCACAGCAGACAATAAAACAGTGGGACAAAAGTGTGATACCAGCAGGTGTTCTGGTGCATTTTGGAGGCACAGCAGTCACAGGGGGGAATCTCGTTTTAACCACAGCTACAGGTATGTACCCGCAATAGGACAGCTCACAGGGGGCTTTGGTGTGTCCAGTACTATTAGTAACTCCAGATCCAGAAGAGGAACCATAGTTGGTGGTAAGGATTGGTTATAGGACATTCCCCTTTTTTGGTAGACACAGGGGTTACTAGGTCCTGTGCCACATAGGGGGAATTCCCGTTGTCAGACATGAGTATGGATGCACAGGTATTTTCTGGGGCTATGTTAACAGTGCCTTTAACAGAAGATTTACAGTTTACAATCTGTTCACACACAATGTCAGTAGTTGTTGGGATGGGTCCCCAGAAAAAAGAACAAGGTGTTGTGGTTACCAACAGAGTATTTGTTTAGACCTAAAGTACAAACAGACATTCGGTCTCATCTCAATTCTGGCGGTTCCGAAATAAGGGTGCTGGTACCAATGTACTGGCATCCTTTCTGGACCACTAGACTACAAGTATGCCTGCAGGATGATGCAACTCCCGGCAGGTTTGACCTGCCGGGAGTACCAGCCCCGGCAGGCATGGTTTCCTCAGAAGCACTGGCACCGCTATCAACGGTGCCAGTGCTTCCATAACCACATTCCTGTAGAGTCCGATAGGACTCCATGGGAATGGGGACTTACAGTTCCTGCCGCCTGACATTCTGGGCCACAGGGATTTGTAATATCCCGGTGGCACCGGGATATCAGGCGGCGAATACAGTGTTACAAGGTAGACATTGTAATGAGGCCAGAACAGATATTATGGTGCATACAGAAGCAGCAGCAGTGAGGGAAGACAGAGTGATTTTGCACATGATGGACGAAGAGGGCATTGACTGGTGCTCAGTTTTGGCAATTAATCCAGCGCTGCGACTGTCCGACATTACTGATGAACTGTTGGTTCAGGATGAGGATGATAACATTGAGTTTATATTCCAGGCCAACTGAAAATAGAGCATAGAGAGGTAACCCAGAGGAAATATTGTCTAAAAATGTATCATCATATTGTCACAAAGATTTTGAGAAAGTGCCCAAGGAATTATGGACCAGCAATCCTCATGATGTAGGTTGCCTTAAGAGCACAGGAGCAGTTCAAATCAAATTGAAGAAGGGAGCAATATTCCCCAGAGTGAAGCAATATCCCATGTCAAGAGAGGAAGACAAAGGAATACATGAGACAATCACTGCTACAGCAAGGCATAATAGTAGCATCAGAATCCCCATGTATCGTGGCTGTGTATCCAGTGAAAAAAGCAAATGGAGGGGAAATGGAGATTTACACAAGATTTGTGCCCCTTGAACAATATTGTGGAGGCTGAGTTTCCAATTGTCTCTAATCCAGAAACAATTTTATGTAACATATCCAGTAGTGACATAGTTTTCACAGTCAGTTATAAATCAATGCCCTCTTTTCTGTTCCATTGCATCCAGAGTCACAATATCCCACCTCGTTTACCTACAGAGGGAAAAGGTTTCAACACACAGGATTACCACAGGGTAACCAACCAACACACAGTGAATCCCCCAGTGTATTTAATAGACTATTACAGATAGACTTGTCAAATATACAGACACCGAGTACAGTGGTGCAAAATGTTGTACGATATATTGGTGTGCAGCACCACGGAAGAGCAATGTAGGAGAATTTCAGTGATGCGCCTAACGTTAATGGCAGAAAAGGGGTACAAGGTTGACAAAGAAAAAGTACAGTATTGTCAGAAATCAATAATTTATCTGGGACAAATAATATCAGCAGAAGGAAGGAAGGTGACACCAGAAATAGCAGAAGCAATTCACAAAACACCCTGCCCAACCACAGTGAGAGAAATGCAAACATTTTTGGGATTGTGCAAATACTGCCGATCATGAGTTTTTGAATACACTACATATATCAGACCGCTTTTGCAAGGGTTAAAAGAAACAGAAACAGAGCAAGAATCACTTAGAAGGACAGAGAGAGGGTTGAAGCATTTAATGAACTGACACATGTCCCAGTTTTAGCACTACCAGATTGTGCAGAAGAGTTCTTCTTGTTTTCCCATTCAAACAGTTAAGCGATAATGGCTGTCCTCACACAGAAATCTTTGATGGGGTTGTAGCATATTATGGTGGATTGTTAGACCCAGTGAAGAAGGGACATTTCCTTTTCGAGCAAGCACTGGCAGCAGCAATCTTTGCTATTCAGAATTCAGAGACAATGACAATGGGTTGTACAGTAACATTGTATGTAGAGCACGTCCTCTTTGCAATCTTGCAGAAACCGAAAAGCACACTCACTACATAGCGAACGTCTGGCTATGAAGTGATCATATCCAATCCTGCAGTTAAGATTGTAAGGTACCACATTGTGAATCCACCATTCTTTATTACCGAACTGGTACAGGACAGCAATTATGTGCATGATTATTCCACATATACTGATGAATATGATGATGTACCCCAAGTGAAGGAGAATGCACTTGAGGGGAGAGAGATTACGTTTGTTGATGGTCCATGGACGATCGATCAGAGCATGATATTGCGGCACACAGGCACATCAGTTGTACATAGTGAGGATGGAGACCTCGAGGTAATAGCGAGGAAGAGATTGCCTCCACAATATTCTGTGCAAGCATCAGAACTAGTGGCTTTAATAACAGTATTACAATTGTACGCTGATGATCTACTCTGATTCAGTGTATGTAACCTCTGCTGTACAGTCAGTATTGTCCAGCTGGAAATGAAGGGGCTTCCAGTGATCAGATGGCACACCAATGTAGCATGCCGCATTGTTGTATGAAGTGATTGACACGCTCCAATGCCTACGTTGTGGGATGCATTGACCCACTCTGCTATACTATGCAGCATCACTCTGCTATCTATGGTGCAAGAAACATTAAAATGGCGGCAAAAGCTTTGTGCATGCCAAAACCTCCAAAACCGTCTTTTCAACACACAAAGAGATGGATGCACAACCTGCCATTCATGGTGCATGTGTGGTGGAACAGAGCACACGCTGCAGAAAAAGTGCCAGTGGGCTCCATGACAAGCAAACATAGAGTGCAGAGGGAGCAGCAGCACTTTGCAAGTGAAACTCCAAAATTTGCCTATAATGACATTTACTTTGTAAGTAAAACTCCAAAATGCCCATACATAACACTTCCCAACACTCAAAATCTTGCTTGGTGCTAAAATTCATTTAAAGGAAGCATTGTGAATGTACAAAGTCCTGAAAGGTTAAGAGCAAAATATTTTTGCAGCAAAACTGGATTGCCTGTGAATGACAATTCCTGTCACAAATCTGTGTGCAGTACCCTGGGCTACCTGTGAATGGCAGTTCCTGTCAAAAGTCTGAGTGCAGCACACTGGGCGCTCCTGATTAAGCTTTAAAGTTATCTAAACTAAAAGCCTGCCGGATTAGCAAATATAAATGGATTGTTGATCTCAGTTGTTTTTGATCCCACAGGTTTAAATTTAAGTAAGTAATTTATCTAGGTCATCTGATGCAAAAAGTTTGTTTGCTGCTGGATTTTAAGTCAAGAAGCTAAGAATACATTAGCCTGGCTGGGCTGCAAGAAGTGAAAAAACAGGTTTCCCCCAAGGGGATGGCCTTCCTCTCAGCAGATGCTCACTGGCATATGATAATTGTGCGGTAGGACAGACTTTTGTCTGCAGCCAGAGACTGATCAATGGCAGATTCTCCAGGGCAGGAAATGGACGTGTGAAGAGGTCATACACTTGGCTTGTAGAAGGTTCCCAAAGGTGGGGGCTACTTCTTGAGCTCCAGGGAGAGACAAAAGGCGGACCATTTGCTGCTAAGAAAATATAATGAATTTTTAGAGACTCATAACTTGTTATCAGAAATGGTGAATAATATGAAAAGGGCAGATTTGTTAGTCTAATTTTTGGCGCTACATTTCAAGATGTGATGGAGCTGTGTAGCATATTCGGAACCTGAATGGCAATATATGTGGTTTTATGGAAATTGTATTTATGCTAGAATTGTTAAACTTTGCACACACATTCCTATGGTAAACACACATATTTCATATTTGTGGAAATTTGGAGAAAGTTTGAAAAATGTTTTCATGGTGAAATGGACAAAATGCTGCATAAAGGTGAAACAAGATCTCACAGCTGCGGGATTTTGATGAACAGATACGCCATAAAATATGGAATCCTGTGTGTAATTTTCATAGAGGTTACAAATGTATAAATATGTATTTAGGACAAAATTCGATTTTGGTACTAGGGGCTAGGGGAGGTTTCTAAGGATGGTAAAAGCTAAACCATAAATGTGACATCATCTGTCTTGCATCAAATCACTCAAATGCAAGGCGGAGATGAGGCTCTGATCCAATCCCAGCCCACAGGGGCGAGTTTAGTTAAGCTGGCCCATAAACCCATTTTTGTGATGTCATTTGAAAGGATAAATAGAGACAGCTGACAACGCATAGAGACTCACTCTTCTGATTCCAGCGAAGCACTCTGATCCAGCATTCAACATCCAACATTTAACATCCTTCCAGATCCAGATGCCAAGGACCAGATCAAGCTATAGCTGAACCATTTTCAGCAAGGCCTCAATCCTCAAACCTATCTTCACAACCCAGTGTAGCGCTGTGGTGTAGCACCCTGAAACTAGCATCCTGAAACTATCTGGCTTGCTACCATAAATGCTTGCCTGATGAACTTGCAATCCCACTGAATTGAAATATCCAGAAACAAGATGGGCAGATCCTGTGCAGTTCCGGTCACTGGCCTAGCTGATCCAGTCCCGCACCTGATGTGCTGTCTTTCCTTGATAGAACCAATCCATTGACCAGAACCGTGACTGTCCAAAAATCTTAAATCCCAGTGGATTGGAAGTATTAATAGGATGCTAGAGAACTATTGTATACCTTGCATTATCTTGTTCCTCTCTAATCTCTGAACTATCCTACTTTCATAACCAGTAACAGTGTGAAAATCTTTAGTTCTATCTTATTCTGCCTAGTTGCTAAAGCGCCATTTTCATAGTCCATGGTTCACGAAGGTAAAGGACTGGGAATTTAGCACAAAACTTGCCAGAACGAAGGTGCAGGCAAGCGGAGTGTTGAGACGCGCGGAAGCGCGGGGGTGTGTCTGTTTTGCAAGGAAACATGTGCATGAAAACAGAGAGACTAGACCGCCATGTTTCTTGGCGTAGGCCCTGTTGAAACGGAGTGGAGTAAATGGTTATTGACCGAGCTTCCAGGCAGACCAGAAGGGTCGATATCGCCGATTGATGACAGCATGCCTCCTCCTAAAACCCAGTCCACCTGGCTTGCCTGGATGAGTCCGATGAAAACGTTGCAATAGGCGGGGTGCATTCATGTTGGAGACTGGTTCCCATGTCCGTTCACATGGTGGATAGCCCTTCCATTCCACCAAATATTGGAGACAATCTCTTCTGTATCTGAAATCGCATATCCTAGAAACCTCGTATTCGATTTGGTTATCGACAATAAGTGGGGGAGGTCGAGGTATAGACTTGGTTGAGTGGTGGAAGGGTTTCAACAGTGACGTATGAAAAACAGGGTGGATCTTGTTCCAGGTGGCTGGTAATTGGAGTCGGACGGCAACCGGATTGATGATTTCAATCACTGTGAAGGGTCTGTAAAAAAGAGGTGCCAGCTTGTTGGGTCTCAGATGCCTGGGTAGATATTGAGATGAGAGCCAAACTTTATCTCCAACAGCATAGGAAGGCCCGGGTCGCCTTTTGGTATCCGCAAACCTTTTCATGTCCATCCATGTCCATCCTGGCCTTTTCTAGGTGTTCCTTCACTTGCTTGTGAATGGAGACCAGCTGTGCAATCCAAGCGTACACTGAAGGAGTTAACGTGGTTTGTGGTAAGAGTGTGGGTAACATTTATGGATGGAACCTTTGGTTACACAAAAAGGAACTGGTCTTTGTCGTGGAATGGTCTGAATTGTTGTAGGCAAATTCAGCCACAGGAATCAGGAGTGACCAATCATCCTGTACCCTTGAGGCGAAACACTGTAGATACTGCTCAAGGGTTTGGTTTACCCTCTCAGTGATGCCATTTGTTTGTGGATGATAACCTGATGACAAGGCACATTGAATACCTAACTGTTGGCAGAGGTGCTTCCAGAACCTGGAAATGTATTTTGGCCCGCGGTCAGAGATGATTTTAGAGTGCAGCCCATGCAACCAAAATAAGTGGGTAACAAAGATCCCAGCCATTTCAGGAATGCCATTTCATAGAAAAATAAAAACCCGGATCATAGAACACCAGAGCTGCGTTAATAAAAAGCTATTAACAGCACCTATGGTTAAACACTTTGTAGACCACAATCACACAAGTGAAGACTTGAAATGGACCTCATTGTTTACAATGATGGGAACAGATGTGAATAAAAAGAAAAAGCCCTTATCGAAAAAGAACAAAGATTGATCTTCTTAACAAAAAGCGACAAGGTTGGGCTGAATGAAGCGATCGAATGGCATAAAATCTAACCCATAGATCGACCTCAGGGACTAAGAATTCCAATATAAATGCTATGGTCAAGGCGTTGGGAATTAATGTCATTTTAGGTATGCTCTGCTGAGGTTGAACCAAGCACCATTACATTTGAAATAGGACTTATCCCGGCGGACTCTCCTTCATTTAATTTGGTGACACAGCCAGGAGAATGTACTACAAAACGTACAGTATGGTCGAGCCGCATTCGGGAAGTTGCCTGTCAACCTGTCTGAATAGCCCTAAGAACTAGGACTCGAGAGCCATACCCAGGTACAATATACGAAGACTACTCGTTTGCGCGGGTCCTCGTAATTTCATGGGTAACTAGAAATAAAGGAAGGACTCCATTAGAGCGATCAACTTCCAAGATGGCGGCCGAGATTTTTAACTAACGCGAGAAACCGGCGGGGCGAGCAAAGAGTTAGTCATAACCCCGGATTGAACGCGGAAGCAGAATACGAGCTTGTCTCTGTAAATAAAGGTAAGAAACACGATACCCGCGAGCAACAACACTCCTTAGCTGCTAGTAACATCTAGTAGGCGAACTGACACGAGTGAGTGTTTCTATGGAGCTATATATTTATAGATGCCATGTTTTGGTTCTTGTAGAGATAAAATATCGCTACACAGAAACTCAGGTTCCTCAACACCAAGTTTGACAACTTGCTGCACATGGAGTGACCATCCCTTCCTCCAAGATAATTCTGGTAAGCCCTAACTGTTAAGTGGGGATCTGCTCAAACTATAGAATCGTGATCGTTTGAGCCCTCTAATAACAAGTGATTCCAACCCGTTTTTTTGCGCTTATTTAACAGAAGTGCTAACTAGCCTTAAAAAAGGGAAGCAGCAACTGCCAATAGAAGAGCAAAAGTCCAGTTTTGCAATAGAGCAATTCCTTTATAAATCTGGTGGAAGACAAGACCCTGATTAAGGTACAAAATATGTTTTTATTGTTATGACTTTAATATATTCAATGAATGATAAGAAGTCCCTAATATATTCAATGAATGATAAGAAGTCCCCCAAAGAAAAAAAAAACTAATTTCGTTACTTCTCAGAAATCCTTCTAAATTAGATTATGTAAATCTATTTTCAGGTGGACTACCCCAATATTGAATAGGGGACTACACTACTCTCGAGGACACCTCTTGCTTTACTCAAGTTTGTCATCTCGACGAACTACACACATCAGACCAGGTAAAGTTACCTCTAGGTCTTTTCTAGTTTTATACTTAAAACAGGGAGATGAAATTAAGGATTTTATGCTTACCCGGTCTCCTCTATTGTTTTTATCAACAGTTGCAACACGTTTCATAATAAAAAGGAAACATCGTTCACACTGTTTACAAGACGCAGGAGAGAAAAAACTCCAGCACGGTGCAATAAGAGCAGAAGTTTTATGTTTTTATGAATAGCATGTGACAATTACTCCTGAAGAAAGTTCCTAGATCAAGTTAAGAGAACTGAAACATGTTGAGTGTATAACAATGGTATATGTCTGATCCATTGAAATTCCAGAGTGATTTAGATAATGACATTTTCAAATTAGAGAGACAGTTTAGTTTCTCTATAGACAAAATCATTAAGGTAGATTTAGATCCTAGCCTATTTTAGTAGGCACTGCTTGTCACAGTTCTTTTGATTGGTAATTTTTATATACAATGTTTTTTATGTCTGAATAAAGTCGTATATTTTTATATGTCAATATTAACAGTTGTAGTTTAATGTTTGTAACTGTTGATACAAGCTTTCTATCTCTTGTTTAAAATTTAGTCTATCACCCATTATAAGATAGAGCTGCCACCTAATGGTGGTTTGTTTGGGATTTCCTCTAAAATTCTGTGTAACAAAGATCCCAGCCATTTCAGGTGCTGAAGGTAGTTTAGTTAGAGGAGTAAAGTGGGCCATGTGAGGAAAGAGGTCTATAGTGACCATTGTGGTGGTAAATCCTTTGGAGGGAGGAAGGTCCACAATGACACCAGTGGCAATGATTTCCCAGGGTCGAGATGGTAATTCGGGTTGATGAAGCAGACCCACTGGCTTTCTGTTGTCGGTTTTGTTCTGGTTGCAAACTGAGCAGGCATGTATATAGGCGCTTATTTCAGAGCACATTTTAGTCCACCAGAAGTTCCTTCTAATCGTCTGGTAGGTGGCCTTGATTCCACAGTGCCCGGAATTAAATGTGTCATGGCAGAGACTCAGGACCTTAGTCTGAATTTTCTGGGTAGGGATCACCAAACTCTTGTGCTTAAAATGATATCCATTCTTGGTAGAAAGAGCCCAAAGATTGTCCTTAGTGTACTCCCTCCAAAAGTCCGAAGTTGCAGATTCTTCTCATATCGTTTCTAAGAGTGAGTTGGCCTGGGCTATGAACACCTTGTCAGGAAACATTTTGGGAAAGGTTAGTGTTTCCTCTTTCATGTAATCCAGTCTTCTGGAGAGAGCATCTGCTATTACATTAGATGGACCAGGAACAGGTTGAATGCTGAACTGATATTGGGCAAAGAAATAGGCCAGGTGACTGTTTCGGCACTCCATAGACTGTAGAACTGTAGGTTCCGGTGATCGGTCCTTACTACAACCGGATAACTTGCGCCCAAAAGGAGATGACGCCAATCTGTGAAGGCTTGTCTGATGGCGAGTAGTTACTTCTACAGGACCGTGTAATGAGTTTCGCTAGGATGTCGTGTTTGTGACAGATAAGCAATGGAGTGCTCCTGTCCGTCTTCAGCTTCTTGTTTGAGGACTGCCCTGATTGCATATTCTGAAGCATCAGTTTCTACCAGGAAGGGTTTAGTAGTGTCCGGTTGAGCCAGGATGGGTTCACTAATAAACTGATGTTTGAGTTTCTGAAAAGCGGCTTCCTGGATTGCTGTCCATTGAAAGGGGGTATCTTTCTTTAGCAAACGGACAATGGGTTGTACAATAGCTGAGAACGTAGGGATGAATTTCCTGTAAAGATTAGCGAGTCCTAGGAATGACTGCACCTGTTTCACTGAGGTTGGAGCAGGCCAAGAGAGGATTGCTTCGACTTTGGTTGGATCCATGGCCAACCCTTGAGGGCTCAGAACGAATCCTAAGTACTTGACTGTAAATACGTGAAAGATACACTTCTCAGGTTTGGCCAGCAGATGGTGTTCACATAGCCGTTGTAAGACCAAAGAGACGTGTTTCTGATGCATGGTCGGGTCTTGTGAGTAACTCAATATGTCATCTAGGTAGACAATAACGAATAGAAACAGCATGTCAGAAAAAACTCAGTCCATAAAACGTTGGAATACAGCAGGAGGGTTTGCTAATACAAATGGCATCACCAGATATTCATAGTGGCCAAAGGGGGTCCAAAAAACCGTCTTACATTCATCGCCCTCCTTGATGCGAATCAGGTGGTAAGCTCCTCTCAAATCCAGCTTGGTGAAGATCACTGCTCCAGGTAACGCCTCCAGGATGTCCGAAATGAGTGGCAACGGATATCTATCTTTTAAGGTGCATTTGTTCAGGCCCTGGTAGGCCAGGCATGGACAGAGTTCCTTTGTATCCTTTTTTGGTACAAAAAAGAGAGATGCTCCAGCAGGGGACTTGGATGGATGAATTGTCCCATTGGATAGGTTGGTATCTAGATACTCACGTAGGGCAGCTTTCTCAGGCTCAGACAGAATGAACATCCTTTTGAAGGGAATGACTGAATTCTCTTCTGTGTCAATAGCACAATCTTCTGGGCGATGAGGAGGAAGTGACTGAACAATGGCAGAAGAGAATACATCTGAAAATTGATGGTATACCTCGGGTACCTGTGTGATGGAAGAAACAGTGATGTGTTGCGGATGAGGAAGCTTGTCTCCGGAGGACTGTTTAGGTTTCCGGGATAGACAATGAGTGAGACAAAACTTGGAACCCAAGAACAAAGAGCCTGCCTGCCAGTTGATATATGGATTGTGTTTTCTCAACCAAAGCACTATGGGGTAGTGAGCTGCCTTGATTATGTCAAAACACAACAACTCTTGATGGTTGTGAATAGAGAGCGTGAGCTCGGAGGTTTGTTGAGTTATGGGTCCGGAAGATAAGGGTCTTCCATCGATTCCTTCCACTGCCTGGAAGACCTCCTTGGCTTCTCGAGGAATATGATGTCTCTGTGCCCATTCGTCATTGAGGAAAAGACCCATGGCCCTGCAATCCACCAAGGCCAGGATGGAAGATATTTCCTTGTTGAGTGTTGAAATGTTTACTTGGAGTAGCACTAAGGGATCTTTTGGAGAACAGTCCAGTGTAAGTGAAACGTCGGAGCGTGATTCTTTTTCCCAAAACTGGGCTCCGTTCAGGATCGTGAGCTGGCGTTTCCCGAGCGTCGTGGAGGGGCGATCGGGCAATTAAAATGTTTGTCTGAAGCACAATACATAAAGAGACCGCTATTGATCCGTCGAGTCCTTTCCTGGGAAGTGATGGGGCCTCTCAAGGAACCAAGCTGCATGGGTTCGGGCTCAGACGGACTTTGGGTTGGTGTTTCTTTTTCCCTGGGACTGATATATTCAGGTGGAGATTTGAGTGGCGGGTTCCGTGTCTTCTTCTTTTCTGCCTTTCTCTCTTGTATCCTGAAATTGATCTGTAGGGAGAGGTCTAAGAGGGCCTGGAAGGATGCGGGATGGGCTACCCTGGCCAAGTCATCCTTGACCTCTTCGCTTAATCCGCATCTAAACAAGGTAAAACAGGCTTCTGAGGTCCAGTTAGCGTCTTTAGCTAATTGTTTGAAACGAATAACATATGATAGCATGTCCTGGTTTCCCTGCTGGAATTCCAGAAGCTTTTCCTGGGCGGAATACACCTGTTCAGGATGGTCGAACATGGCCTTGAGGGTAGAAACAAATTCATCGTAATTGTCGAGTACCGGATCCCCAGCGGACACTAAAGGGGTAGCCCAGGCCAGCACATTGCCGGATAGATGAGAGATCATAAACCCCACCTTAGCTCTGGGTGTGGAGAAGTAGTAAGGTTTGAAGGTGAAATGAACCAGGCATGAGTCTGGGAAGGGGCGTAAGGTCTTTGGATTACCATCGTATTTATCCACAATGCCTTCTACCGATGCACTTTCTTGATATGCCGAATCCCTGGACAAAACAAGCTGTTTTAAGGCCGCATTTTCAACCTTGAGGTTCTGTACTTCTGTAGTAAGTTCCTGCATACCTATCATTAGGTCTTGTATGGCTGCCTCAATAGTGGCATGGTAGTAATTGGGTGGCGTCTCAAACTGTCAGAATCCGAGTCTTCGGATCCGTGACTCACCTGTTTGTTTCTTGTGGATCTCTTCTTGGAGTTTGCGGGTTTCTTTTTCCTGGACGAGCGAGCCTTGTAGAGGCAACGTCTAGAATCCTCTGAATCCAGTATGCTGGGCTACGGTGAGCGCTCTGGTTTCTGACTCCCGGCCGCGGCAGCTCCGGAACGTAGAAGGCTTTCAATGTACCTGGGAGGATCTGGGACGGAACCAGGACTGGAAGGAAAAGGTAATGGGTCTCCGAATACGGAGGTCGCGAAGGGAAGAGGAAGGGAGACCAGGAAGGAATAAGAGGACGGGCACCAGGGTTCACAAAGGTAAAGGACTTGGAACTTAGCACAAAACTTGCCAGAACGAAGGTGCAGGCAAGCGGAGCGTTCAGACGCGCGGTAGCGTGGGGGCGTGTCTGTTTTCAAGGAAACATGTGCATGAAAACAGAAAGACTAGACCATGTCGTTTCTTGGTGTCGGCCATGTTGAAAGGGAGCAGAGTAAATGGTTATTGACTGAAGGACCAGGCAGACCAGAAGGGTCGATATCGCTGATTCATGACAGTCTGTGCAGAACAGATAGTCACCTTACAAAACCGCCTAGAATCATTGAAAGAGGAAAATAATAAATTAATTATTAAAGACATCCACTCTCAAGAGGTGCGGAGATGCCTTAGGCCAGGAAGTAAGCCAATTAAAAACTAAGCTGGAGGAAAGAAAGCTGGCCCTTCAGGAGTTTAGTGAAATTAAAACTGACTATGAAAAGCTACTAGAGCACACCAGGTGGTTGGAGGGTGCTCTGGATGATGAGTCTGGAGATGAGTCTCCTGCAGCAGAAATTGGCCCAGTATTTCCAATCTAGGCAGGAAGCACAGAGAGACAATGAGGCTCTCTGTGAAAAGAATGACAGGCTCCACAAACAGATAGCTGTGCAGGAACAAATCATAGAGACCAGTAAGGCCTTAATAGAGGAGCAAAAGGGTCAGATTTTGGCATGTCATCAGGGAATAAGGACTGAAAGAGATGAGGTAAGATGGGAAAGAGAAACTCCTGAGCATAATCTCAGGACCCCTGTCATCAGGGACTTTAATCCCTTCCGTTCCATGGACTCTGCCACCCTCATGTCCACTGGCTCATATGAGCCAAGGGCCACGGTATGGTAGACTTCAGCACAATGGGAAATATGGGACTGACAGATCAGCGCCTCCCAGAAAAGGATGGGCGGGCATCACTGTACAGATTCCCAAATGCGAGGGCTAGCCTCTCTGATCAGGAAGACTCCAGTGAGGGGAGAATCAGAGGATTGGATCCTCAAAACTACCGACTACCAGGGATCAGTCGGTCAAATTTGTTGGGGAACTCCATAAAACCAGACCCACCAAGAGTATCTTAAAAATCGAATATAAGAACCTGTAATCAAAAATCACCAGTATTCAGACATTTCAATGAGAATAGACATAACATTTCGCAGATCAGATGGGTTGTCCTGGAAACTATGAAGCATTTACCTAGAGGAGGAGACCATACCAAATGACTTGCGCAGAGGGAGTTATATTGGATTCATAAACTTGATGCATTATCCCCACTGGGTCTCAATGAAGACTTTTACATGGGTCTGTTTTTATAACCAAGGTTGTCCGTAAGTAGAGAGACGGCTTATCACACAGCAGTTAACTCACCCCTGGTACAGTTTCCTTAAAAAGTTTTTTATTACCCAGAATGTGAGCTCTTACCGAGACAGTCCCATTTAGACTGATGGTGTTTTATCTATCTTACCCGTTATCATGTGTTTGTACTTTGTTGATCACTGTGATTTTCTACAATGACCATGACTTGACATCTTTACTTAGTTCTCATCCATGATTATGACTACGTTCTCTGTTATTGATAGTGGCACTTTTTGCCCGCTTACTATGATTATGGTCCTTTTATTAATATTTTCCATCACATGATCCTAGCTGGTTCGTCAGTTAATAGTTTTTCATTTTTAGTCATCTGTTTTCGTCACTGTATCATTATATCTATATTTTTATCCTCCTTTTATCGACTTCTAATTTTACATTTTTATGATCAAACTTTAGTTGTTCACTTTCTTTTCTTACCAACATTTATTTTTCCATACTGACTCTACTAGTGTGAGACAACTTTCGGCACCGCTTCAATCTATATAGCACACTTACTCTTGCTCTATCAGCCTTTTTTCACCCGATCAGCATTTGTTTTACTGTTTTTATCTTATTGCGCATGCGCACCATGATGTCACAGTGTATATACTGTGACGTCACGGGCTGCTGACGCACAACGCCTCACTTGACCACCCTCTTGTGGGTATTTAAGGACCGTCTTTCTACCAGGTAGAAAACGTATCCTGAAGAGAGACAGCATCGCTTCACAAGCAACGTACCATACGAAGATTTATCTTTAAGTAAGTAGATCCGGGGACTTGGGCTTTCCCAGTTCCTTCTTTTCAAATTCTTGCTACAAATCCAATTTTTCTTTGGGTTTCTTTCAGATTTCCCTGGGCATTTAATTGTGAGTTGCTCGGTTTTTCCGATCCATTTGTCACTGGACACTATGGCCATGAAATCCTTTTCTAAAGGGAGGGATCCTTCTACAACTGCCCTCGACTAATCTAATTACATTAGTTGGTAAGTGTCTGCATCCTTTTTTTACTATTTCTACCACTCATTCTTTTGGATAATCTTGGTGGTGCATTCTGAAATTAGTATCTTCTTCCATGATTAGGACCTCTCTACATATTCAGCTCACGTTCACAGAATGCCAGTGGCCCACCACTTCTATGACGCACTACAGATTACTTTTGACTGATTGAAATAAGACCATTGGTAAATTACTTTTTTGATACAGAAACGTCCTTATATTGATTAGATTGACCAAATTAATAACATGGGTCATCACAAAATAAAACGATTGATATGGAAATGTTCAGTTCGATATCGATGGTCTCATATTCACGAATTAGATGTTTTATTTTTTATTTTTTAGGAATCCATTCTGATGTCAATTTGTTCAGTATTAAACAATCTGTTTGACTTATGTCCACAAATGAAGTGGTCGAATCTTTTGGAAAAACTCATATGATTGTCACAAAGATGATTATAATAATATCCTATGTATTTTACAAAACATACTAATATGTATTTTGTTATATTATGTTTTCCAGATGTCTTGTAAAGATTATGAAAAATTGCCCCTGAAGAAGTCAATTGTTTTCACGAAACGCGTTGGGCTTTCAATAAATCATTTGATTTGAATTTATGAATTATTGTCAATGTTATATAATTGATATATATGTGACCAAATAATCATTTATTTTGGTAAATCCTATTAAAAAAGAATATCATCTAATTATCTACTTTGATACAAAACCAATTACAGGACTCGTTATCGAGCCACCTACTGGGTACCAGAACTATCCCAACCAAGAGTATTATGGGAGAAAGGACAGTTACCCTTCCCGTGATCAACCTAGGATGGACCAGAGAACCCCATACCAGCCAGAGCGGGTGTCCCAACTGGAGCGCCAGGTCCAGAACTTGGCACAGGATCTGGGTCGCATGTTGAGGGCTCAGCAGAACCCTCAAATGAACATGGCGGCCCAGAACCCCTCAAATCAAGGGTCTGGTACTGCAGAGCAATGACAGGGAGAGAACCCCGATAACCCACTGGTTCCCAGGGAGGAGGCACAGGGGATAGGGGGGAGTAAAGCCTTAGAGGAAGCTTCCTTCCCCACTGGTGAAAAGCCCCTGGAAACCCAGGAACCAGAACCAAAATCTCCTGCCCCCGAAGGTCTGCAACTGAAGGAACAGAGAGTGTTTAGAAGAAATAAAGGGCCTAAAAAGACCCATTTTGTGGAGGAAGTTAGAATCTTCTAATTTAAAGGAGAGGGGTCCTCAGAGGATTCTGGGAAAAGGATCTTCTCGTTCACGGATGGGGGAACTCCTCCCAAAGAAAAATGGGTCCCGAGAAATCCTGATCCAGACTGGGTAGATGTGGGGACTGAGTTAAAACCGCCCAGCATTGAACCCCAGAAGGACAAACCAGAAAATCACCTGGCCCAAACCAATTCTGGTGACTCCCTCCAAAAAACGGGGGGCAGCCCAGAATCAGAACCAGGCGAGTCCAAAACTCCCCCAATATCCAACTGTCCCATTTCTTTTTGCAGATTCCCAAGCTCCCACACAGGATCATGCCCAACCCTATTCTGGGGACTGCCTCCAAAAAGGGGGGATGGCCCAGAACTAGAGAAAGGAGAGTCCTTATCTCCCCAAAGCCATTCTGAGGACCGTCTCCAAGAAGGGGGGACAGCTCTGAATCAGAAAGGGAGGAGCCTGAGACTCATCGAATCACTGAGTGTGAAATTGCTTGCTCATATGCCCAAACCAACCAACTTCATTCTGGGGACCGCCTCCTACAAGGGGGGGGGCAACCCCGAACCAGCAGAAGAGGAACCCCAAACCTCACCAACCACTTCTGTTGACTGCCTCGAGAAAGGGGGGGCAGCCCAGAAACAGACCAAGGGGAGCCCGAAACTCCCCAAATAGCAGTGTGTCAAAATTCTGTGCTATATTCTTCAACTCCAACACCGTCTCTTGACCTAACTATCCCGGTGTCAGAGTCAGAAATGAACAAATTGACCATCAAGCTTACCAAGAGCACCCATTACCTTTGCCAATTGGAGGAGAAGGAGGGTAGATTCTACGCCTCCATCCAAGTGCAAGGGCAATGTGCAATTCCAGCACTGATGGACACTGGACCCCAAGAAACTTTGCTGTCAAAGAGGATCTTTGAGCAGCTAAATTCAGGAAGGGGGGAGAGATACCAAATTCCTTTAACCTCTCTTCCTGGACAGCTCCAGAACTTTGACGGGAAGGAAATTCCTGTTGAAGGGTCTGCAGAGCTGGAAATTAAAATTGGACGTCACAAAATGAAGCACCCGGTCCTAGTTGTGGTGCCGGAGGGAACCCCCTGACTATTAGGAAATGACAACCTCCGCAGGCTGTCTCCCCTAATAGATTGTGTGAATAAGGTACTCTGGACCCAGACTCACAGGCCAATTAAATTAAAACAAAGCGTCAACCATGTTAGTCTAAATGGCACATGCCATATGGTTGAACAAAAACCGGACCAAATCAGGTTCTACTTTCAAAACAATGACACACCTGACGTCACCGTCATAGCTGTGGGGCAACCAACTGGTGATGAGAACTGCTCTCCATTTCTGCAAATCAGCCTCCTTCCCAGTCTCAAGTGGCATTCCACCCTGGAAGGGGATACATTGAAATTTTATTCTAATAGACAATCCAAAAGTCCCAAGTCCATAGCCAAAATTGATATCAAACCAGCACAAAACTTAGCTAGCATTCTGAAAAAGTGTGAACAGCTCTTCCTTCCGATTCAGTTAAATGACGGGAAGGAGTCTGACCTCGCCCGAGTGGACTTGAATAGCGAAGAAATCTTCATCATAAAGTATTATTCAAAAAACTCCCAAAAGACTAGACCCTACCCGCCGTAGAGTCAGTGAAACAATGGGTATGGGGCCTGGAAACGCCCTGCTCCAAACATCCTCTGCTCAGCAGTTGTATGATCAAAATTTCTAGGGATGACAAAAGCATAGTACATACTTGTTGGGTTGTGCGAGGTGTTTATTCTGCCTTTTATTTGAGCAGTGACCTCCTCAACCAACTCGAGATTAATTTGGACCCTAGTTATTGCCGAGCCCGGTCCCAACTGGAGAGTAAATCTCAGGGTCCTGGCAAACCTAAAGAAAGCCTTCCGGTCAGCACCAGTGCTACGGTAGGAAATGGAATATCAGCAATGGAGGAGAGGTGACCATCCCAGGCCTCACCTACAGAATCCAACTGTTAAGACCATTAGTAAACATAGGCAGGGAATATAACCAATTGTCAAGGAATGCAAGTGTCTTTCCCACTGCTGACATCCCCCAAAGATGTGTGGACACAGTAGTGGGAACATTTCCATAACCATGCTATGTTCTGTTTTCTAGCATTTGAACTAAGAATCATCCCAAGAATCACCAAGGAGGACCACTCGGGGACCGGGAGGAAAAACCCAAGGAATCTGGTGTATCGTCCCATCCCAACCTTAACTGGCGAGGAGAGCATGTTGCCTCAATCACTGACGGGAGAAGCTACTGAATCTCTCCACATGGACAGAAAAGAACATCCCAATCGCCCGACTCCCTCTCGACTGGAAGTCAAAATGAAGTTGTGAGGGGGGATTTGTGGGACGTATTGAACCACTCTGCTATACTATGCGGCATCACTCTGCTATCTATGGTGCAAGAAACATTAAAATGGCGGCAAAAGCTTTGTGCGCGCCAAAACCTCCATAACCACATTTTCAACACACAAAGAGATGGCTGCACAACCTGCCATTTATGGTGCATGTGTGGTGGAACAGAGCAAACGCTGCAGAAAAAAGAAAAAGTGCCAGTGGGCTCCATGACAAGCAAACATAGAGTGCAGAGGGAGCAGCAGCACTTTGCAAGTCAAACTCCAAAATGTGCCTATAATGACATTTACTTTGTAAGTAAAACTCCAAAATGCCCGTACATAACCCTTCCCAACACTCAAAATCTTGCTTGGCGCTAAAATTCATTTAACCTAAGGAAGCACTGTGAATGTACAAAGTCCTGAAAGGTTAAGAGCAAAACATTTTTGCAGCAAAACTGGATTGCCTGTGAATGACAGTTCCTGTCAAAAATCTGTGTGCAGTACCCTGGGCTACCTGTGAATGACAGTTCCTGTCAAAATCTGTGTGCAGCACACTGGGCTCTCCTGATTAAGCTTTAAAGTTATCTAAACTAAAAGCCTGCTGGATTAGCAAATATAAAAGGATTGTTGCTGAAAGAAACACAGCTCTCAGTTGTTTTTGATCCGACGGGTTTAAATTTAAGAAAGTAATTTATCTAGGTCATCTGATGAAGTTTGTTTTCTGCTGGATTTTAAGTCAAGAAACTAAGAGTAAATTAGCCTGGCTGGGCGGCAATAAGTGGAAAAACAGGTTTCCCCCAAGGGGAGGGCCTTTCTCTCAGCAGATACTCACTGGCATATGATCATTGTGGGGTAGGATAGAATTTGTCTGCAGCCAGAGACTGAACAATGGCAGATTCTCCAGGCCAGGAAATGGGCGTGTGAAGAGGTCGTAAACGTGGCTTGCAGAAGGTTCCCAAAGGTGGGGGCTACTCCTCGAGCTCCAAGGAGAAACAAAAGGCGGACCATTTGCTGCTAAGAACATGTAATTAACAATTGTTAGAGACTCATAACTTGTTATCAGAAATGGTGAAAAATATAAAAAGGGCAGATTTGTTAGTCTAATTTTTGGTGCAACATTTCAAGATGTGATGGAGCTGTGTAGCATATTCGGAATAGGAATGGCAATATATGTGGTTTTATGGGAACTGCATTTAGGCTAGAATTGTTAAACTTTGCACACACATTCCTATGGTAAACACACATATTTGTGGAAATTTGGAGAAAGATTGAAAAATGTTTTCATGGTGAAATGGACAAAATGCTGCAGAAAGGTGAAACAAGATCTCACAGCTGTGGGATTTTGATGAACAGATACTCCATAAAATTTGGAATCCTTGTGTGTAATTTTCATAGAGGTTACAAATGTATAAATATGTATTTAGGACATCTGTCTTGGATCCAATCACTTGAATGCAAGGCAGAGATGAGGCTCTGATCCAATCCCGGTCCACAGGGGCAAGTTTAGTTAAGCCGGCCCATACACCCATTTTTGTGATGTCATTTGAAAGGATAAATAGAGACAGCTGACAACACATAGAGACTCACTCTTCTGATTCCAGCGAAGCACTCTGATCCAGCATTCAACATCCAGCATTTAACATCTTTCCAGATCCAGATGCCAAGGACCAGGCCAAGCAATAGCTGAACCATTTTCAGCAAGGCCTCAATCCTCAAACTTATCTTCACAACCCAGTGTAGCGCTGTGCTGTGGGAAAGCCTCCTGAAACTAGCAGCCTGAAACTATCTGGCTTGCTACCATAAATGCTTGCCTGATTAACTCGCAATCCCACTGAATTGAAATATCCAAAAACAAGAAGGGCAGATCCTGTGCAGTTCCGGTGACCAGCCTAGCTGATCCAGTCCCGCGCCTGATGTGCTGTCTTTCCTTGATAGAACCAATCCATTTTTTTTAAACAATTTTTTATTTTATTTTTACAACAATACGTCAAACATTGCAATAATTAAGTCAAATCCAATGGCAAAACCTTAACAAATTGCACTCCGAAATCCCGCTCCCACCCCCCCTAAACTTGAGCCAATGTGTCTGTGTTATCAGCCTGCACTTCGTCTGGCGGGTCTGTCGTTATCGTATTGTCTGTATCAACCTCACTGTGATCAGGCAGGGAGGAGCCCACCATAGATGTCACCAACTGTCTCCATTCAATTAAGGGTCCTACTTCTTCCTCCCATCCCCTGCAGACCGCATCAAACCAAGCAACTGTTTCTGCCTCTGCCCATTTCAGAAGGTCTGCCCACCACAACTCTATCCTCCGCCTCTGGGCTGCCTTCCAGCACACAGCAATTCTCCGTTTGGTAAGAATGTATGCCAGATCCTTCATTTTGCTAATGTGCCATAGGTTGCGTGGCCTAGGGAAACCCCCCAGCATGCAAGCCCAGGCCGATTCTACCTCCGGTATGATGCCTTTTCCAGCCAATCGTGTCTTTAGTTCTAACCAAAATCTTCCCACCTCTGGACAGGCCCAGAACATGTGTAGCATCCCTGCCTCCTCCTCCTCACACGTGGGACATCTCTGAATCGTCTGACCCCCGAACCTGACGATCTTACTAGGGGTGAGATATGCCCTATGCGTAACATATAATTGGATTTGCTGGAGTCTTGCGTTCCGGGACACCTTTTTATGATATCTTAGGGCCCTATCCCAGAGCCCGTCTGACATGGGTTCTCCCACCTCTTCCTCCCAGAGCTGTCTCAATTGGAGCAATTCCCTCCCCACCTTAGATCCCAGCAGCTCGTATATCCGGGATACCTCATGCCCACCCTCCGAGACATCGTATATTGTCTCCATGGCGGCATCCGGTTGTTCAGATAGCACCACCGCCGGCCACCTTTCTCGCACCCGTTTAACCAATCTGGAGTAGGTTATATACTGCCCCTTATGCACCCCGGTGTCTTCTATCAATTTCTGAAATTCCAGTATCTCCCCCTCTTGCCATATATCTCCCAGGGTGGCCAGACCCATTGGTTCCCAATACATCCGGACCCCGTGTATCAATTGAGGGTCCTCTCTACATAGAGCCACCAGTGGCATCTGCACAGAAAACGGGGCCGAGTATCCCGCCATCTGCCATGCTCTGTGCCACATCACCCAGCCATGCACCAACAGCCTTGCCATCTGTAGAACCCTTGGCTTGGACAGCCATACCACCTCCCTTAGGAAGAAGGGAGCCGGTTCCATGCTCAACAGCCTGGTTTAGGCCATCTCCTCCTCAGACAGCCACCTTGCCATGAACTGCAGTTGTCCTGCCAAATAGTACATCTCGAAGTTAGACAGGTTAATTCCCCCCCCTGTCACTCAAATTCTGTAGTTTCCAGAGAGCCACCCTGTACCTGGAATTATGCCAAATAAAGCCCCTGCACACACTGTGGAGACGAGCGAAGAAGCATTTGGGGATTTCATGCGGGATATTTACAAAGAAATGTAACAGTCTGGGCAAAACTACCATTTTAAGCAGAGCAGCTCTCCCCATCATGGCCAAGGGTAGTCTGGACCAAGAAAACATACTGTTTCTGATGCCTTCTACAGCCTTTTTTCCGTGTTATGTTTATGCTCTTCTATCATGGTATGGTATACATCAATCCCGAGGTATCGGAACGACTTGGTGCTCCAGGGTATTGGTAGCGTCGGCAAGCCCCTAAGTGGGACAAACCTGTATCTCCCCAAGAGGAATATGCTGGATTTCTTGGGGTTGACTGCTATGCCGGAAAGAGCGGCATACTGTTCCATTACTTCCAGGATGTGTTGTATGTTCTCTTCCGGGAAACGCAGATACAATAGTATGTCGTCAGCATATAGCGAAACCAGATGTGGTCCCCCTGCAGTACGGATCCCTATCTCCTCATACTGTTGTCTCAGACAGAGGGCCAATGGTTCTAGCGCCAGTATGTATAACATGGGCGACCAGGGGCAACCCTGTCTAGTACCCCTCCCTAGTTGCCATTTGTCTGATATGGTAGCACCTGTTTTAACCCTGGCGATTGGGGAGCTATATAGCATTTTAACCCACCTAAGGTACCCAGGCCCCATTCCATAGGCTCCCAGTGTCGCCAGCAGCCAGGGCCATCTAACTGAGTCGAAGGCCTTGACCGCATCAAGCGAGACGACCGCCAGTTCCCCCGGGTCCCCTTCCGTTTGGACTATAATATGGTGCAGTCTTCTATGGTTATCCGTTATATTCCTAGCTGGGACGTAACCTGTTTGGTCTGGATGAATCAGTTTACCAATGACTCGCTTAAGCCTATTCGCCATCCCTGCCGTGAGGATTTTGCTATCTTGGTTGAGCATCGATAGAGGCCTATACAACCCACAATCCGTGCTAGGCTTACCTGGTTTTAGGAGCGGGATAATCACTGCCTCACGCAAAGACTCCGGCAACCCGCCACACTCATACACCTCATTGAGCATAGCCAATATTGGGGGGAGCAGCTCTTGCCTGTAGGTCTTGTAAAATTCACTAGGGAGCCCATCCGACCCTAGAGCCCTGCAGGTGGGCAGGTGCTGAATCACTAGCTCCAGTTCTTCTATTGTGATTGTGGCGTCCAGGTCCACCTGTTCTAAATTGTCCAGGGTGGGCAAGCCTATATCCTCCAACGTTTCCGGGATTTCATGGTCCCTAGATCCGCCAGGGTCCTCGTAGAGGCGTTTATAATATCCCAAGAACTCGTCATTCACACCCTCCTGGGTGTCCCGGATCTGGCCCCCCCTCCCCTTTGATTTCCCGGATCACCTGCCGTGGCGCCTCACTCTTATATAGCCAAGCCAGCAGTCTGCCTGGCTTGTCTCCTCCCGCATGCTGTCTCTCCACATATTTCTTGTAGCTTATTTTGCATAGCCTATCCCAGAGTTCCCCACTCGCCCGTTGCAGCTGCTCCATCCTAACCCTCTCTCCACTAGAGTTGCCCCCCCTGCGCATGATGTCCTCCAACTCCTCCTCTGTTCCCTGTAGTTCCCGCTCTATGTCCCCCTGGAGCCCTCTAGATTACGAAATGGCAAACCCCGCACTACCACTTTGAATGCCTCCCACATGGTTCCCATGGATCTGACACTACCAGTATTAATCTCAAAATACTCCGTGATCACCTCCCTTAAGTCCTGTGGAATCCCGGGTCCTGCAGCGCCTCAGCCCGGAGCCTCCAGGTGGGGATCCTGGCCCTGGGAGGCTGGTGTAGCCACTCCAGGACCAGGGGGGAATGATCTGAGAGTACCCTGGCCTTATATTCCACGCTACCTATCTCTTCAGCAATTCCTGTAGTGGCGAACACGTAGTCCAGCCTCGTATACAGATCATGTGGCGCTGCATAGTGCGAGTATTGCCTCTTCGCCGGGTGCAGTTGCCTCCAGACATCCACTAGGTCGAAGTCTTCAAGACGGGCCTGCAACACCCTAGCAGCCGGAGTGGGTTTATCCAGCTTGCTATCTGATATGTCGACCTTAGGTTTCAGCACACAATTGAAGTCCCCGCCCCACAGGATCCCGCCACCCAAAAGGGGGCTGATCCTGCCATACAGAGTTCGAAAATAAGCCGCTGTATCCTGGTTAGGGGCATATAAGTTTACAATACACACTTCCCTGTTCTCCAGAATTCCCCTCATCATGATCATCCTGCCTTCCGGGTCCCCCGTAGCCTGAAGCAACTGAAATGGCACGTGCGGTGCCACCCAAGTGATAACGCCCCTAGCGTAGGCCGAATATGTGGCTCCAGCAGTGCACCCCTTCCACATCCTCTTGACCACCTCCAATTTCTCCCTGGTGAGGTGAGTATCCTGCAATAGCGCAACGTCTATCCTCATCCTCTTCAGGTACATCATCACCTTATTATGCTTCAGATAGCTGTTGAGGCCCCTGATGTTCCAGGTAGCCACTCTAAGGCACCCCGACGCCATGGGTTTGATGCCTCATCTCATACCTCCCCACGACCACCCGCCTGCTTAGGTTCACAAAATGGCTCCTACTTCCTTCCCTCCCAACAACCCTCCCATTCCCCAATTTACCAACAACAAACCCTTCCACAACTCCCACTCCCTCCCCCCGCCCCACCCTACCCCAAAACATGACCAGCTCCATCCCTGGATCTCAGGCGACCCCGCGTTTGGTTCTACCCCGGAATGCTGAGGGCAGGAACCCGGCAGGGTGTCACTGGACTGCCAGTGACTTAACTAAACTATTCTAAATGGGGATCTGAGGACTAGCTCTGCGAGGCTCCCTTAAATCTGCTATCCTAGTGCTCACGGGTCAAGTCCAGTTGAAAGCTACTCAAACCAGCCCATGAGCTACAGCTAACATAATAGTCAAGTCCCATAGTCTTAGGCTGCAATCCCCTCGGTGCAGCCTGCACGGTTTACTTATCTCTTCCATCACCTTCTCCCGTCCGGATGCCCGACTCCTGGGGGCAGCTCTGCGTGTCAAGCCACTCCATCGCCACTTCCGGAGATTCGAAAAACAAGGTTCTGTTTTTGTGAAACACCTTAAGCTTTGCCGGGTAGAGCAGCATATACTTATGACCTGCTTCACACAACCTTCTCTTCACCGTCCCAAAGTTCATGCGGCTGCGCTGCACCATTAGGGTATAATCAGGATATGCAGTTATATTCGCCGTTCCTCCTTGTATAGTGCCGCCCTTTCGAAAGTGCTCAAGGGTCTTTTCACAATCTCTGTAGTTTAGGATCTTGGCGATCACCGGCCTAGGGGGATTGCCCGGGGCCGGCCTCCTCATCAGGGCCCTGTGCGCTCTCTCCACCGCGAACCCCTGGTATAACACTCCCCCGGTTATTTCCTGCAATAACATGGATTCAATGAACTCCGTAGGGTTGGATCCCTCGGCTCCTTCCGGCAAACCGACGATGCGGATGTTGTTCCGTCTGGTGCGTCCTTCCGCCTCTTCCGCCCTGCTCTCTAGGTTGCCCACACGTTGCACAAGGGCGTGGAGATCTGCTTTATGAGCTTTACAGTCCGCTGTATTCGGGCCTACCTCTTTTTCCAGGTTTTATGTGCGTTCTGCCAGAGACCTGACATCCTGCCGGAGAAGGTTCACTTCTTCTTGCACCGCACCCACTTTGAGCTCCAATGCCGTCTTCAATTCGGTCACAGCCAGCTCCAATTTAGTCTCCCATGCCACCTTAAGGTCAGCAATCGCCGACAGGACCTCCTGATTAGTGCCCATGGCGGCTGTGCCTCCAGAAGGGGTCTTGTCCTTACTTCTGGCTCCCTTCGGGCCCAACAGTGTTCTGGTGTATTCGTCCAGCGTGGGTTGCTTGATCTTCGTTCTCGGAGGTTTACTGGACATAGCGGCGTGCCGCTGATTCGTGGTCAAGCCCCTCCCCTAGACTGCTACCGTAGGACCAGATAGCCTTTACCACCAGGGTCCGGGAAGGCCATGCAAAGGAAGTCTTGGGGCGGCTGATGCGCTGCTGGAGTGGGTTATATACTCCCACATAGGCATAAAGGGCTGCCCTCTGATCCGGAGCCCACTCACGACGTGGACCAGGCACCTTATGTCCAGGAGGCTGTGGGCCTCCACAAGTTCGCCCACTCTCCGTATGTGGTTCGCACCTGTCGCACACCTAATTCCACCCTCCTCATGTGGTGCACACAAGATGGTTGAGGCCTTCTGAGATATTTGTGTCCCCAGTTCAGTCTGTGCCTGTAACATTCACAGCCCCTCCCTACTTCCTGGATCTCCTCTTAGCATGTTTCCTCCCTAGCCAGACAGTCTCCTGTCCACCATGGGGTCGGGCAACGACATGCGCCCTCCGTTAAGGACTCATTCAACAGGCCTGCACGAGGGCAGCACGGGCCCCGCATGATGTGCGGGCTCCCCCTTATAGTCTCCAGGGAGGCAAGCGTGGACGTCGAGGAGGCCCCCTGCCCTGTGTCTCTATGCCTCTGATCCTCTCTCCTCCCCCGGCTGTTGTCTCAGCCGCACCGGCTGTGTGGATGGATGCGAAGTGCCCCCACTCACCGTAACATCAGGCCGACTCACTGGCCCTCCGGGGACCGTACGCAGAGGTTTGCCGTTATCCTTGTTGCTGCTATTGTCTTATTTCCGCATGCCGGCACAGCAGAGCGTTCGGCCAGCGCTCCCCAGCCGCACGCACCAGTTGTGATTATGGGTTGCTCCCCACACTCCGGCCGCGGGATCCTGCTTCAGATGCAGGTGCGCCACCCCCACAAGTGCGCAGACCGCTGCCCCGTGCAGACCGCCCCAGGCGCCTCACAAACAGCCCCCAGGCCGCCCCCGACAGCGGCAGTCCTCCAGCCGAGGAGATTATGGGCGGGCACTTCGGTTTCAGCTCCCGGCAGACCATGCTGGGCTGGAGCCTGCCCCTCGCCTCCACAGGCCCAGGGGGTGGGGGGCACTTCTTCGTATCGGGTCGCGGGATCCACTGCACCCACTGTTGTCCAGGCGCGGTCCTAGCGCCGGCCCTCCGACCGCCACACTCAGGCTCCGGAGCCCGTCCACCGCAAGCGGGGCTGGCTTCCTCAGGCGTGCGCTCCTGCAACACGCCGGGGGGGCATATGTTACCGCGAACCCCAGCCACACGGCCACACACACAAGGGGCACCTCAGCGGGTCCACGTATCTCTCCTTTTGTTGTTCAAGCGCCCGCCATTTTGTTTTCTAAAGTCTTTGTGCTCAGGAGCGTAATTCGCCGCTATCTGGTGCTTCTATAGGTTCCCAGGCTTCAGATTTTCAGCATCAGCTCCTCATGTGTTCGCAGGCAGGTGCCTATGTTTGTAGCTCCAAAAGGCTAATGCACCTGCACTTTTGTTACAGATCAATTCAGGATCTCTTCCAAGAGCACGTCTGCTCACGTGGCCATCTAGCCACGGCTCTAGAACCAATCCATTGACCAGAACCGTGACTGTCTAAAAAGCTTAAATCCCAGTGGATTGTGAGTATATTAATAGGACGCTATAGAACTATTGTATACCTTGCATTATTTTGTTCCTCTCTAATCTCTGAACTATCCTACTTTAATAACCAGTAACAGTGTCATAATCTTTAGTGCTATCTTATTCTGTCTAGTTGCTAAAGCCCCATTTTCATAGTCATCTTTATTTGTGTAACTCTGATCCATAAATCCCACTTTGCGTCTTTGGACTGGTGCTGCCGGGGAAGGGGATGGGGATCTGTTACTGAAGTCATGAATCAGTCTCAGAGCTTACTTCATCCCGACTTGGTTGCCTAGCCTGAACGCTCTAGCCTTGAGTAAAAGCATAAGCTATATTACCTGATGCTAAACTGAAGTCCTTGTCCAAATTCCTGTCTTTCTTTTCAAAAAACACCTCTCACTAAAACCTCCATAACTCCCTCAGTTTTGAGATAGAAGCGAAATTTCAACTCCCACTTGTACCTAACATCCTCAGCTACATTCACAATTCAGTACGAAACAGTGCGGTTGACCCGTTATATCAAAATTTGCATAAGTAAAAGTTTGCCGTGAATTTACTGTTAGCAAAAGTTTTACACGTGTGAATAACTTTAAATTATTTCCCGCTTTGAATTTGAGATTCCAATTGCTTTCTTTTGATTCAATCATTGCTTTTGCTTGCCTGCATCTGTTCAAAGTGGCTTCCGTAGGAATTTATAAGAATTTAATAAGCATTTTTTAACATATTTAGTGTTTTTGCTCAGCCATTTTCAAAGCCATGCTGACAGTTGAAAAGTCAAATCCGTTTTCTCTTGTGTTTAAGGGGGGAAGGTGGGAGTTTTCTCTGTGTTTGGTCTGTGTTATTCCTGAGTACCTGCTATCTCCTCACATCTATTTAAATTGCCTATTGGTGGGTTGGGGGGTGTTGCAGGGGGAACCTCTAACCATAGTGCTATCTGTTCTAAACCAACCAAAAAGCATTATTTTCTTTGCTGCATTATTTTTGGGTTCATTACTTGATTCCTAGTGCATTAAAGATATTATTCATTGTTCCTGTCACCCCATTGGTGATTGTTGTTATCTATTAAAAATATATTGTGATTTTAAATTCTAAATACATAAACAAATAATTACCTTTACAACTAGCCTGATTCCTGGTTCAGTGTAACCTGGGGGGTGTTTTGAGAAGGGCGTGATATGAGTTGTATATCATTCAGAATATTGAACTTATACATAAAAATAAATAAGGTTTTCATTTGCGCAATACATGCTGGGCGAGACTTGGCTGTGTGCCTGATTGAAATCCCTTACGTCAGTAGCAGACGTAAAGTGCTATGCCCACACTAATGGTATCGATTTGATATTACCTGGCAATGACACCGCACACCAGGCAGCCAAAGAAGCATCATTTTTAACAGATATGGTAGAGTTAGTATTATTAACACACAATGAGAATGTACATCGGAAGGAAATAGCAGAACCATATAGTGTAGTATCCCTGACACAAATGATGGAACTACAAGGGCATGCACCACAGGAATAGCAGGAACTATGTATGAATAGGGGCTGTTCATTGTCCCCTACAGACCTGATGCGGTGCCAGAATATCACGGGGAAGCCTGTAATGCTGCTGGAGTTATTGACAGTAGTGTTAGAACAACTGCACTATCCCGCGTATGCATCTAGGGAATATATTGCTGTAGAGTTCCATTACCAGTGGATCATTCCCAATCTACACGAGTATGTTCAAAATCGTATTGTTAATTGTGAAGTTTGTCAGCAATTTACTGCAGGGCATACATTGAGGATGGTGAAAGCAATATTACCCCATCCTTTGGGGCCATTCCGGCATCTACATATCGATTATGTTGATATGACACAGCGATGTAACAGCTATCGGTATCTGAAAGTCGTGGTTTGTCCCTTTTCATGCTGGATAGAGGCAGGTCCATGCGCCCATCCAGATGCCAAATCAGTAGCCAAATTCCTCGTACATGAGGTGTTTCCCGGCTGGGAGTATGTGAAGTGTTACGATTTGATAAAGGACAGCACTTTGCAAATGATCTATTCAAAGAAATTGTCACCTTGTTGGGTATAAAGCATAAATCATGCTGCGTCTATCACCCCGGACGAATGGCATGCTAGAATCCCTCAACGGCCTGCTAAAGAGTGCATTGCTAAATTGCACACTATGCTCATAAAAATTCTTTATACTGTTTGCCACAGGCTCTTTTCACCTTACACATTCAACCAGGTTCTGATCACCATCTCACCCCGCATGAATTGGCTACTGGCAGGAGAATGGATGTACCCCTTATTGCTGTATCTAGCAAATGTGATGCCAATAGTGCTGCCACTGTTTTAGGTGATGTGCTTTATGCATGTTTGACTTCCATGACTGATGCTCTGAAGTTTATATCCCGACAGGTGAAGCTGCGACAGGGGAGTCTGGCCACGGTGACCAGGAGGGAGGGAGAAGATAAAGAACCAACAGCTCAGATACCACTGCCTTTGCAATTCTACCCTGGTGTTATGGTACTCATTAAGAACTTTGATAGAAAATTAAATGCCCCACGATTTCTAGGACCTTACAAGATACAGTGGGCTACAGTATCAGCGGTCAAGGTCTGAGGAAGGAGAGAAAGGCTCCACCTCGAGACGTCAAAAAGAGCAACAGTACCACCTCCTTTCCATTGACCAGGAGCAAGGAGAAGGAGAAGAGGATGCAGACCTTTCATTTGTTAAAGATGTTTAAATGTTGAGCAGCCCGCAACACGCACAAACCTTGATTTGTTTTGCTCCACATTTTCAGGGAAACATTTTGATGTCAACATTGTCATGGATAGTAGTATTTATAGTCATTTTCCTGTTTTCTCTTTCTTTCCTTTGGATATAATATAGTAGATTATGAGAAAATAGGAATAAGTAGAAAATATAAGTAAAGTAGCAAATACAATTAGGAGCAATTTAAGGACAAAAAGAGACACATGTGAAGAAGAATTATTCTTGAGAAATAAGTATGAGGGATTTCGATCAGAAATTGCCAACACGTGGCATGGCCACACGAAGGAAGCGGGACGGGAGAGATTGAATGAAAGCTGCTATATTTGCTCTCTCAGTCCTCAGGCCATGGGTGCCCCCAGATTGTTTGTACCACAAAAAGTACCAGTTGACATGGCATATTGTATGGTCCATCTCGCACTGTACAAAATGAGAGGACTGTTTCAAGGACACTGGGCCTATTTTAAATGGGCAATGTGAGAAACCTGAGGGTGTTCTCACTCCTACATCCCTGGGATTTTCTTCTCAGATGGCCAGGGAAAGGCCATCACTCTTGGATCCTGACCCTGGGGTTGGACAAGCGAAGGAGGATCACCTAGGTGGAAAGTCCTTGGGGATTGGGAGTGAGACATGGTATCCCCCTTTCGCTTTAGAAAGTCGACCCATCCTCCCCCAAGCCTTTGTGGGCTTTTTCAAATCACCTCCCTTCATTTCTCCACCTTTGTCCTTTAACAGTGCTGTGATGGGGAAGAGGTGACTAGGAGTAAAGTGTGAATAAGACTCTAAAATACAGTGAGACATTGTATGAGTATCGAATAAGGATGTCAAGGACCGGCTAAGAGATATGTGTTGCTCTATGGAAAACCTAAAAGACTGACAAAAGGAAGCCAAGTCAAGGAAACTGAAACACAGAGGCAAGATACCAAGGAGCCTATGTGTGAGCAGGAGAACTAAGGGTTTCTGGTTGCGTGACCTGTGATGGACGGACCGTGTGGTCTAACAACTGCGCCTAGCCCAGAGGACCCCGACGTGTTGAAAAAGGTCAAGATAAATATGCAGAGTGTCAAGAAGGAAAACTACAATTGTTGCATTTAAACCTTCGGGAAAAGGAAACCCTGAGCTGTGAAGAATTGTTGGAAATTACCTTGAGGACAGAGCCTCAAGACCATTTCTTTTGTGATCAATTTACTTGAACTTGGGAAAGGGAGCCCAGAGAAAGCTGTGTAACTGAATTACCTTGATTCCAAGAGAAAGTAACTTGAAAACTGTTGTGAGCTTGTTTGTACTTAGGGAAGGGGAGCTGAAGAAGAGCCCCGAGCTGGAAATAGCTCAGAACTTTACTTTTGGAACACTGTTCAGTTTATAGTTGAAATCTCTACATATTGTTTTGCTTTAGTTGTGAGGGCATGCATAGGTTTTGGACACAGACAGACTTTTAAGGTGAAAGTACTAACAAAGGCTATCCTTAGTTTCTTTTTTTAGGTAGTGAATGATGCCTTCACAGTAGATAGTAGTGATTATTGGCACACTTTTATAGATGATTATATAAAGGAATGGAGGCAGTTGCAAAGTGAGGCTGGAAAACACAGAGTAGTGAAATATACCTTTCACGGTCCACATAGAGATTACTTATCAATGACAGAAGGTGAAAAACTGGTTCCATGTCATTTCATTGCAGGATGTTTTTTCTCTGGTGTTTTTACCACAGCTTTTTTAATGAAAGAATCTCATTGAATTTTTATTTATTTTTATTTTTGGTGGTCCCCCCAAGCTCCCATCCCCTTTAATTGTTTTGCTCTTCTCGAACACCCACATCCCATATATATATTTTTCTCACCCCCCTAAAAGAAACCACGAAAAAACTTCCCACGATGAAAGGATGTTGTACCGAAAAACTATACTAGTGCTACAGGAGCAGTGCTGCCATTGTGTTGGACCAGGATGCAACTGCACATAACATGGAGAGTATTTGCAAAATCAGGTTGTACAGATGGAATGATGAGTTGCCTTGCATAAGTAATGGTTGGACTAGCAGAAGAAGCAGTTACGTTGTTGAACAGGATGTGTCTTGGTGATTGGGGAAAGTAGGCTAATTTGCGCACATGGGTTGGTGGTGACAAAGAGCCAATACATATAAAAAGAATGAAGACACCATTGTTATCTTTTAGAAATAACAGCACAGTACATGCATGGAAAAACACAGGATGCAAACTGGTTGTGGATTTATCAAAGATGCCACCGGGCACAGCAGTATTGATGGACCATTATTGGTCCCGTGGAACTAGAGCATACATGCATTTCCCACAACAGTGCAACAGTATTTGTTCTCTTGCCATTCTTCACTGACCAGCGCTTGTAGTGCCCAGAAGCAATGTTGTGGCTATTGATGAAAATTCCATAGTAACGGATGTGGCCAATAAGAAGGATGCTCGTAAGAGTTTGGGCCTGCAAAGGAGTAAGAGAGAGAATTATTTCTCACAATATTCCGCAGACAGATTTGCGGCAATACCTGCAAAATACAGGCTGTTTAGTATTGTAAATGTTTTTTTGCATCACTGCTGGCTCCTAGAATACAGGTGGCAGCAAATGCGAAATGGCTGCAGATAACTAAGTGGGGGCTGTTGCAATTGATGAATGCCAATGAGAGGGGTCTGAACACAATTAGATAAGAATTACAGGCTGTCAGGCTAATTGCTCTCCGGAATAGGTATATGTTGGACTTCCTAAATCCTATGGAGGGAGGAGTGTGCCTAAAAATAGATGCACACTGCTACACCCACCACCTGCTAATGACATAGCCTCTCTCGTATTGTGGCCACCATCTATAGGCCACCTGGCCAGGTCTCCCTCTTCATCTCTGAGTGGGCCGACCTCTCCTCCTCCTCCTTGCATCTTCTTCTCCTCAGAGATCTCAACATCCACTTGGATGCCTCTAGCCCCTCCTCTGGGCTATATCGCAATCTCTGCGACTCTCTCTCTCATTGTCATGAGGGTCACCCATGGAAATCAATGGGCAATGGATTCCTATGGGCAGTCTCCATGTTGCCCCAATAATGAAGTCAGGCAGAGTCAGGCAGGTAGGGGCAGCTACTCACACCTGACTCCAATCAACTCTTTCAAAGAGTATAAAAGATCCGACACCCATCTGAGCGAGCCTGGACACGTGAAGAAGCAGTTGCTCCATGGCAGGGAAGGCCAGGCAAGAATTCCTTGTGATCAAAGTGCCGTAAGAGTTCAAGCGAGTGAGCCGTACGAAAGAGGAAGATACTGCTGCTGAATGACAAAGTTGCCATGTTCCCCTCCCGGATGATGGCTGAGTTGGGGTGGAGAAGAGTAATCTTTACAGAGCTTTAACAGTTGCATACGAGCCGTTCAAGAACTGAAATAAGTCCGAGACACGTGACCAGTGAGTTGCTGAGAGAAACAAAAGCATGGTTGTGTCTGAATCAAATGAAGTTGCTACCGTGAATAAAACTGTTGTAAAGATGGAAAGGCATTTGTTGGAATCTACTGCGTGCAATACAAAATAACAGAAGGATCCTGTGGGAGAAGCTTGCATTATTGAGAGACTTTGTGAATGCATTTGAAGTTGTGTTGACCTGTAACCAAGTGGAAAGGTATAGATCCCGAGTGAAAGTCACAAAAGAGTATTGAGAGTGCCAAGAAGACGAGAAAAGTAAAAGGAAAGTTGTGAAATTGTACAGAAGGCAAAACTGTCAAGAACTTTGTGTTAATCCCAAAATTGCCTGTAACTGGCGAAGTGGGAAAAAAAACCTCGAATGTGTGTTCTGGGACTTGAAGTGCGAAAGAACAAAGCTCTGAGACGGAGCTCAAACTGTGTGAACTGTGAAAAGAACTGCTTGCGCCCGACTGAGGGGAGCTGAATGAAAGTAAAATAAGCAAGAAGCTAAGATAGGTCTGAGCCTGACAGAGGGAGACACTATACGGTTTGATACCGGCGGAGGGAACCGATGAGAATGAGAAATCTGAAATATCGAGTATTGAACTGTATGAGTGGCAAAAATAAACTACAAGTACCAGCAGACACTGGGAAAGAAGGTAGTACCGTGAAAGTCGAAATGGTCAGGTATGGTTAAGCAAAATCTCATGCTGTTTAGAAAGCCTTCGATGATAAAGCCTGGAGAAGGGAAAGCCCAAAGTGAAAAGTAAGAGAAGTCTGTGTGCTTTGACAAGTAAAGTGAATTTTTGTTTCAAGGCGGAGGAAGCTGGTGTTTTGTCAAGAATCCTTTTTTTGTATTTAAGACTTTGCCAGAGTGGTGTGAGACCAGCTGAACCATTGAACTGTCCCAACCACCCAGAGTGGGCACAAAGCTTGAACGTGCTACCTTGTCCCGTGCTGAAAACGTGGCGAAGAGAAGCCAACGGCTCAGCTAAACTGACATATTATTTCTTGAACACTTTTCCTTTTTGCTTACACTATTGTCCCACACCATTTTGTATTTAGAGTAAGGATTGGCAATAAATTTATCAGTATAGGCCCTTTTATTTTGACAGACTCGACAGGACTGCGTTATTATTATTTGATGGGCATAGCCTGCTCCCATCCTTAGATTTAGGGTTAGATAGGCGTTCATCCAACCCTTTTGAAGTTCAATAAACCCCCTTGAACTCTGATGACTTTGTGCAGGTGGCTGAGAGGAAGTGGAGGGCATCAGACTCATCCTCTGACAAACTTTTCTGCTGCCTGCTCCAAAGGCAATATAGATTCTCTGTCCTGTCCAAGAAGAGCACTTACATCCAAGCCTGCTTCTCTGCGTCCTCTAACAACTCGGCTGAACTTTTCAAAATCTGCACAGGAGCTGGCCAATCCTACTGCAGTCTCCTGCTCCCTCCCAGACCCTCTGCATGGCACTGGCTTCTCACTTCACCACTAAAACTCAGGAAATCCTGTCTACTCTCTCCTCTTCCTCTCCCTCCACCAGTCCCATCCCCCTCCAGCCGTCTCTCCTCCTCCTTTCTCCTCCTTCCCTGTGTTCACTCCTGATGATGTTTCTAGACAAGTATGATTAATGAAAGTCTTGGCAAAGCAGACGCTCCCCTGCTCCTCCAGAACCATCAAGGACCACATTGACACCCTCGCTTCAGACTTGGCCAATTTTGGCAATCACTTTTTTGCTACTGGAACCTTCCCTTCCCCCTTCAAAAACTCCCCTGTGCACCCCATCCTCAAGAAGCCCTCTGCCGATTCTTCCTCGCCAGCCAACTTCCACTGATCTTTGTCACTCCTTTCCTGGGCAAACTCCTGGAAAAGCTTGTCATCTCCCAGCTTACTCTCCATACTCAATCTGTTGGCTGTCTCCATGACCACCAGTCTGGCTTAGAACAGCCAGAAGCACAGAAACTGCTCTCCTGAACACCCGTGGAGACCTGCTCTCTAATCTCGATTCTAACCTTCCTTCTGTTCTCATTCTCTTTGATCTATCCTCTTAAGGTTAGGGAGGCGGTTCTGGGATGGAGGGGTATAGTTGCAGCATTATGAAGTACAAATAAAGTACCAATAAACATATGGCAGACGAGGTAACCTGAGTCCTGCGTCTCCTTATTGCCACAGAGCGGTCCTCCGGTAAAGCAGACCCACAGAGCCCACACTGTCATTCTGATTCACCCACGCTGGTTGACGTCCAACTCGCCGAATCCACAGAAACAAAATACGATGATCCGAAGACGGCTCAGTATCAATAAAAGTTCCCGCTGCCCTTTCGACCGTCATTTGTTTCTGTTGTCAGCAGCAGTTTGTTTCCGGGTTGGGGGTTTGGAGAGGTGGAAGAGACTATGGGGTAAACCACCTGGAGAATCAGTGGGGTGCTCTTGGGTAGAGGTTACAGGCAGTACGAGGAGTGAAGGTACCAATACAGATGCAAACAAAAGAGTGGGGCAGTCCTGCAGACGGAGCAGACACAGGGGAAACTGTTGAAAGCCACAACCAAGTGTTTAGTATGGGGATTTGCAAAGCTGGAATTCCACACTCAGACATTTGCTGTATCAGAATCAGCAAAAAAACAGATTCCTGTAATTCAATCTAATGATGTGTTACCCTTTATCTTGATCTGCCATATTATACTCCTGAGGCCTAGACTGCTCAACCATGCCTGCCAATAGGAAGGGTAGTTCAGAAGCAAGACAACACGGAGCACCACAGGTTCGATCGCCGGGTCCAGTCTTAGAAACCTCTGGGTATTAAGCACGGTATAAATAACCTATCATATTATAACAATGTACATTCAAGAGAGCACTATTTGCTTGTTTCAGGAACCGCTGAAAAAGCGACTGCCACATTACTAGCTTGGCCTACAGCGGGTGTCACTTTGAAGGATGGTTTTGTAAGTAGTCTATTTGGGGTACAATAACCGAGGAGTAAATACGGTTGGCAATGTCAGCAGTCTTGGCTTTTCTATGGGCACTATTTAGTTCTAGCATTACAGCTTTTACAAGTTACAATCTTTTACTAATAATTCCAATATAACGACTAACCTGACACTACTAGTCTTTAGCATTTCTATATAAAAGAAACAATGGCAACCCTCGGCACCTACCATTTACACTCGATGGCACCCTATAAACTACATGACTACATGCTAAACTATTGGCTTCATCAAGGCTTGTTACTATTTACAGGTCAACAAATCTGAGTAAAGTATTGAAAGTGATTCTGGGGAACAAACAACATTTTGGATAGAATGAAGTGTTCTGAACATTTAACTTTGGCCAAGACAGGTGAATACATCTGAGTACAATTTTAGGCCGATTCATTATGAACAAACAGTAGTGACATGGCACTGCAGAGTAACCTACTGAAGCATTAGGTTTTCTCTTCGCGCTCTCGCAATATGGCAAGTTGCTGAAAGGCACACTCAGTTAAGGTGTTTTTTGTAACTTTTTAAGTAGGTGCAATTAAACCATTTTCTTTGAACACTTGTATTTTCAGGCAAAATGGTTATTCTAAATTACATTCATGTGACAAGAATTTAGATGACATAACTGATGAGCCGCTGGTCATTCCACTGGCACATATGTACCCCTTCACAAGGGCCAGAAAAGGTGCCAAGCCCACTTATACATGCCATTAGATAGTTCTCATACAGAAGAATAGCTTCGTCTTTATAACCCCAGACAAAAAATGAAAAGCACAACCACACACACACTGACTCACATGTTGCTCCTGTGCGTCGAATGCCCAGAATGGACGTCTTATGTTTGCACGTACGCCTCTTTACACTCTTTTGCACTCTGCAGAGCAAATAGAGTAAACGCTGTCTGTCATGTACGCACGCAAGGCGGCATTTATACTGATTTACGATGGAATCCGCCTGCTTCTCACACAATTGTTTTTTAAGTGCCTCCATTTACGCTCTGGGGGCATTCCATAAAGAGACCCACTGTGTCCATCATTCCAGAATGCCAAAGAAAGGTTCTGTGAGCTTCCACTGCTCACCTCTGCCTTAGCGGAGGAACTTCCATAACAGGTTTAGGCATCTATAAAAAAAAAGGTGATTCCCTGTGCGAAAATACCACATTTCTATTGGAAAATAGAGACACTAAGAATTACAGGGTCACATTGGCCACATTAAAAAAAAATATGAAAAGAAGTAAAAAGCAAATCAAAACGTCAAACCCAGAGAAACCTTTAAGGGTAACTGGACTAGAGGGAAGTGACAGGCAGGTTAATATCTAGACAAATTATTTGTGGGTGCTTTGATGTGAAGTTAAATCTTGTAATTGTCAATACGTTAACCCACTATCAAGGCCCGCCTTGTCAGGCCTCAACAGCAATGATAATAACTTTTGGCCATAAACATTATCTTCTTAATAATGCGTGTTGGATCAAAGGGATTGATTAGATTCCAGGTAGACGGGAACTGTCCAAACCGGCAAGAAACCTATTGGACTTAGACTTAAAGAAATACTGTATTAGTCAATGGAAATGTTGACTTAGTTAAAAATCATATATTGTATAGTCTTTCTTGATAACTTTTTGACACTTCACTAATCTGGAGCCACATGGATCATGAAACAGGGCACATATCTATAGCTGTGATCGCAACAATCTGCGCAGGCGTGGCCTCATTATGATTTTGGTATAACGGTAAAAACGTGGCATTTGAGATACCACCTTATTGTTGAAATATATCCTACCTGCAAATAGCTGACATGAAACCATTTAAAATATCCTAACCCACGTAATCAGCCCTTGCTGTCTGAGTTATGTTTTTAATTGGAGGCAGGGTGTCCTGGTGGGATTTCCACGAAGCCATCTTGTTTCCTACTGGGATCAGTTGCTGATATATAAGTTATCACCAGAAAGTTTCCATGGTCATTTTTCTCTCTCTCTGTGCACTGCATCTCCCTTCCACTCGCTCTGCATACATCTATTCTCCGTGCTCTGCTAATCCCACTCTTTCCCCTCCATCCTCACCCCGCTTTTCAGACAAGGTGCCGCCCCATCTTTCACTCATTTTATACAGAGGTGACCTGCTGCTGCCTTGAGGGTGCTACAAAGCTTTGTGTGACAAATTCAATACAATATTGGAGAAATCATGAAACACCCACATGCAATTTAGTCTTCTGGTCGGAGGTTGATAAGGAAATGTTTTCCATACTGTAGATGACTGGGTAAAATATATAGAGCCCAGATTAATGGGAAAGTGTGCATTGGATCCTGCAAAGCCCCAGGCCAAAAACGAGGTTGCGCGTCCCTGCGCGCAAAGATTCTGTGTGCGGTCCGCATATTCATGGAAGTTTGACCGCAAAGTAACTCTAGCTGCAAGTAGCGGCCAGTACGCCCACGACATGCCCCCACACAAAGAAAATCCAGCCATGTATACAAATGGTTGTGCCCTCCTTGTCCACGAAGTAATGCACCCTTGCAGTACTGCCGTCAAACCCCTCCCCCCAACCAAGGCAGCACCCCGGCGACACTGCGTGGGGTCCTCATCACTATTTACAGCACCCCGCCAATATGCATACCATTTTTCGTAACTGAAATCAGTATCCTGTAAATCTGGGTGCGAACCCCTGTAAACCGTGGCTGCACACAGCTTCTCTGCATACGCGCACCTCTAACTGCGATCAGCACCCCAACTGTTTTAAATTTGTTTTACCGTGTTGATCAGATCTTTGTTTTGTATTTTAACAAGAATCAATTTTTATAAAGTATTATATTGCTCTCTTTGCTGTGGGTGCTATTATGCATAAAACATCCAGGTTTTGATCGTGCTGCTCTTTGCGCGCTCGATTGCGCCGTAGGAACTACAAAACCCAAGTGTATTGTAGTGCTCATGCTCATTTTTCTGGTCTGCCGGCATTTTAGCGCCTCGCGCATTAGAGTCCAGCCGGTTAGGGCCGGTTTGTGACGTGTTGAGGACAGGACGCTGCACACAGAGATCTTTCGCTCTGTAACGCAGGTACTTAGCCTTCTCCCTACTGGTTGTAATCTTGCATTGCATATTCTCTTTCGTATTCTCCACTGTCACAATGTGACTCTAATCTACTATGGCAAATTCAGCTGCCCTTCCGCTGTTACTATTGATTTAGAAAGCCTCCCAGGAAGCCACCGTACATAAATACTTACATGAATTTAGGATGCCTAGTACTGCAGTTCTGGCAATAAGACCATTCGCTCCCAATGCTGAGATTAGGAAATCATCTTTAGGACACATTTCTGGTAGTGTTCACCAAGAAACCAATATAGCTCATATAAATAGCAACGAAAACCTATCGAACATATGTGCGTCTGCTATTGTAAAGGACAGTTTTACTTTCCCTCTTTCAGTGGAGACTAAGCAAGACCAGTGTATGACAGTGTCTAATAACCAGCATGATGCTAATGGGAAAGATCATTACACGAAATAGAGAACCTTGATCAACATTGCATTAACTTCGCTCTGTTAAATACAAGATCTATAAATGGCCACGCACTGGACATACATGATGACATACTGGATCAAGATCTGGATATGATTCGCCTAATAGAGACTTGGCTTCAAGGACCTTGCAGCCCTATACTCGAGTTAGCTTTGCCAGCTAAATACAGGTTTTTCATTAATAATCGTTTGACTATGAAAGGTGGGGGTGTGGCGGTCATCAAGAAAGAAGAGCTTCCATTTTTCGAGGTCCCAATAGTGTGCAGAAGTTGTGAGATTCTGCATCTCAAGTTGAAATCTGATTCAACTAGTTGTATTAATCCTATTTTTCTATACCAACCACCCAAGGATATGCCAGATTTTAATGGCGAATTTACACAGATCTTGCACCCTTTAAAAAAGCCTGGCCGTGTAACCCGGATTCTGTGAGATTTTAATCACTGGTATAAGGATAAAGCTGATCAGGGTGCAGTTTTTTTAGAACGTAACCTAAGAAATACGGAATGTACCATTTTTACCACTGAGCCCATGCATTCCAAAGGCAAAATCCTGGTCTGTGTTGCATGTAGGAACCTACAAGTGGAAATTCTTGAGACAAACCCTTGCGTTTGGTCAGATGAATGTACCGTAAAATTCCAAGTTTTCCAAAAACAAACATTAGTAAAAAAACACCTGCACCAGTTAAGAGAATTCAAGCTCGAAACTTTAATAAAATCACATCATTGGATCTGAGCAAAGGGATGAGTCTAGTAATTGGAAATCCCTCAGCCTCAGATGGGGATAACCCTGACACACTAGTAAATGCCTATGAAACGTTCATGATTCACCTGCTTGACCAGGTGTCTCCCCTTAGGTCCACTGTTCTTAGAGAAAAGACCCAACACAATGATTGGTTCACGACCGAACTACCGAACCAAAGAAAGCCAAAAGACAAGCTGAACGCCACAGGCAAAAAAACAATATGGATGAGCATGAATTAGCTTGGAAAGAGCATAAGAAAATGTATAAATGCGCAATATTAGAACCGGTTTTTGGGTTTGGCGCTTTTTGTTGGTGCAAGCCACCAAATAGCGCCAAAACATTGGTACAGTACAAGTGGTAGGAGAAAGGGGCGTTTGGGAGCAGCATATGGTGTTGGCATGGCAACCTGCAGATGCGTGGCGATGAAATGACTGAAGCACCAGCTGGGCCTTGTTTTTCATGTTTCCGCCATTCCATGTGCTTTAATGAGTTCCTCAATCGCATGTTGTCAACATTGTATAACGCCCCCTGCATCATCGCATGGACTGCTGTGTTGACCCAATAGTGGTCCTTCTCTCTCACCCCGGGAAGCTAGCCACCTGCTCACCGCCAATCTCAGACTAGTACGCGCATCCAGTTGCGGTGCCCTTTACTGTGAACACTTTACAGCGAACTGTGTGTGAGCATTGGGCAGTGTGAGGAAGGCAGGGATCCGTGCATCCCAGAGCAGGAGCACAATGTCCTCGGTGAGTGTTGGCGGGTAACACAGGCGCCCCTAAATGCACGGAGGGTGGCTCTGATGCAGGAGCCTTCAGAATATGATGCATGCTTACAGGCTTCTGCGGGGATGAACGGCGACTAATGGAGGAAACTGTTCCATTTTTGCGGCAGCGGTACAGGTAACGGTCCGTTTACCAAAGGCGGTGTGTACTTGACCCCGTCCACACGTGCAGGATGGGTCGCAGGGCTGAGGGCTGTTTGAGTCATCGGGGTGCCGCAGGCATCACGCAGAGCCGCAGGATGAAGTGCCAGCTCCCAACTCCTTCGGCACCCCCAGCAGTTGCTTAAGGGGTACACGTATCTGCACTTTCAGCGTGCTGCATTAACAGTGCATAAAATATGGATTTTATTGCATCAGTCCTTCCTTCCTTCCTTCCTTCCTTCCTTCCTTCCTTCCTTCCTTCCTTCCTTCCTTCCTTCCTTCCTTCCTTCCTTCCTTCCTTCCTTCCTTCCTTCCTTCCTTCCTTCCTTCCTTCCTTCCTTCCTTCCTTCCTTCCTTCCTTCCTTCCTTCCTTCCTTCCTTCCTTCCTTCCTTCCTTCCTTCCTTCCTTCCTTCCTTCCTTCCTTCCTTCCTTCCTTCCTTCCTTCCTTCCTTCCTTCCTTCCTTCCTTCCTTCCTTCCTTCCTTCCTTCCTTCCTTCCTTCCTTCCTTCCTTCCTTCCTTCCTTCCTTCCTTCCTTCCTTCCTTCCTTCCTTCCTTCCTTCCTTCCCTCCCTCCTTCCTTCCTTCCTTCCTTCCCTCCCACATCCCTATCTATCTTTAAGGGACTACACACTGGCTTCATGCCGGTGAGTGCGGGCCTCCAGACTCTCACCACTGGAGCCTCTATAGAAGAGCATCTTACAGTGGAAGGAGAAGGCTCTCTCAATATCTCAGTGTGATGTACGCACGTGACTGTAGACACCCACCCTGGATGTGTACTGAGAGTAGGCATGTGGAAAGCAGTATGTTCGGCGAACGTGTTCCATACAATGCACATACTCAAAATATCAACGAAGCGTCTGACAGGAGCCCACAGGAAAGTGGGGGCCTCTGCGCAGCGCCCCTTCACTTTGTAAGCCTCTCTGGCTGCGGGCAAGGGGTTAAGCACGATAAATCGAGTTCAATCTTCATACCCAATCAGTTTGTTGGCTTCTCTCTGACGGATACTGTGTGTGCTAAAATGTGCTCATTATGTGTATGTTGGGCTCTAAGCCTTTTCATGCGTTCATGTTGTATTGTATAGCGGTTTATACCACATTCCTCCTGGTTCCAAGCACTGTAAAACATACGTGTTATTATTAACCAAATGAATGATTCTCAACTAAAAATAATGTATCATGACCGAAATGGCCCTTCTAGGACGCGAACCTAAGATATCTGAATCAAGTTCATGTTTGTCATTTTACCACTGTACAGTATATGTTGTAATCAACACACATTGTATGATGCTAAAAAACATGTTATGTTCTGTTGTGGTATGTGATACTATTTTATTTATTTTTGTATTTGTAAAGCGCCTAAGCCCACGAGCATCAAGGCGCTGTTGCAAACCAGTTACACAGTGCAAGTACTTCGTGAGAAAAACATTTGACAAAACAGGTGAATGTAATGGTCACATACACATAGTTCAAGAATTTGTGTGCTCAGAAAGTTCAGTGTTTATGTGAAAAGCCAGGTTTTTAGGGATTTCCTGAATTCCCAGAGAGATTCTTCAGCTCTTAACGAGGGAAGGAGGGAGTTCCAGTGGAAGGCAGCTACTGCTGGGAAGCTGGTGCCTCCTCCTCTGACTCTTTTGTATTTCGGTGGTACGATTCGGTGAGCATTGACTGGCCTCACAGGTCTGAGAGTGTTACATCTGACGATTTTTTGGACCAAGTACCCAGACGTTGTTTTCAAGAGGCATTTGTGCGTAATAGTGAGGATTTTAAAACAAATCCTTTCTTGTATAGATAACCAGTGCACCTCCTTTGTTGCTGCTGAAATATGGTCTCTTTTCACGATATTGAGTGCAGAGCGTAGCACATTGTTTTGGATTACTTGCATTTTGCAGGTGTTCTTCTTGGATGTACCTGCAAAGAGGGTATGGCAGTAGTCGAGCTTTGCTCCAGTTACTGCTCATGCCATGGTGAGGCAACTTGCCAGTGAAAGGAATTGCCTGGCTGCATTAAGAAGTTTAGCGGTGTAGGCCGCTGACGAGGCAATTTCGTTGACTCGTTTTCTGAGGGGGAGGGTGATATCTAAGTACACTACAAGAGTTTTCACAGAAACTGAGACCGGGATCTTTATGCCATCGATCAGGAAGGATGAGTATTGGAGGGAAAGCTTCTTTAGTATTGCTGTGGACCCCGCTCTGAGGATCTCAGTCTTGTCATCGTTCAGACAAAGATGATCTGTGGCCATCCAGGCCTGGATCGTCAAATAGATTTTGTTGATTGTGCCTGTGTCCTCTTCATAGGATCCAGACAGGGGGAGGAGAATTTGGGTGTCATCAGCATAGTTTGTGTAGGCTTTGCTGAGGTCGTCCAGGAGGGTGAAAAGGGTTTTAGTGAATACATTATAGGATGTAGGGGAGACGCAGGATCCTTGCGGGACGCCTTAAGGAATGGGTGCGGGGGCAGGGTGCTAGCTGATTCTGAGAAGACTCTCATCGATCTTCCTTCAAGGAATGATGCAACCCAGGTCATGGCTTCTTGGGAGACGTTGGCAGCAACTGTGAGGTGGTGGCACCGTGTTTTGTGGTCCTCCAGGTCAAAGGCGGCCGATAGGTCAAGGAAGAGGAGAAGGGCTGTGTTTTCTTTTTGAAATTTTGTAGCTGATTTATTAAATCTAGCAGTGCTGATTCTATTCCGTGCCCTGTCCGGGAGCTGGTTTGGCGTGCTCCTAGGATGTGGTTGGATTCCAGGAAGGGCTGCATTTGGTTGGAGGCCGCTCTGTCCAGGATCTTTAGTTGGAAAGGGACTGTGGTAATTGGGCGGTAGTTGTTGGGAGCTGACGGGTCCAGGGAAGATTTTTTAGTATGGGGAGGACCCATGATTCTTTCAGGCTGGCAGGTACATGGTTACATGAAAAGGAGACTGATGAATCTAGTTATGAATGGGACGAGAGCAACAGAGAAGTCTTTGAAAATGGGTGCAGGGCAGATGCTGCCAGTAGATGGTTTAAGATTTCTGAGGATGTTCGCAGTCTCTTCCTCCGAGACCTATCTAAAGTGAAAGGTCGAGGTAAGTAGGTTGGTGGCGGGGGAGAGCATGGAGGTAAGCACACTAGTGTTAATAAGGTCCTGTTTCAGAGATATTTTCTGCTGTAGGGTGTGTATTTTACTCCTCATAGCAGTCTGAATGCTTGAGCACCACAACTCATGTTTAGTGATAGCTGGCGTTTCCAACTCTATAAGTATGCGTTAGAGCTGGCATTTGTAATTCTGGTGTTGTAAGAAGTCAATTTGGCTGTGATAATGGAAAGCTTGTATTCCCTGGCAATCTAATGAAATGCGATTTAAGGAGTATTGGCTGGCGCCTTTTTCCAAGTGACTTCTACTAGTTGTTATTTTGCTCGTAGGGAGTGGAGGTCTTGGTTGAACCATGCGTTAATGTAACCCACTGGTTTGGCTTTCCGTGGAGCCAGAGGGGCAACTGCATTCATTGCCTTGGTCATGATATTGATGTAGATGTCTGCTAGTACCTTCAGATCTGTTGAGTCGAAGTACCCCGCAGGATGGTAGAGGGATGAGGGGAGATGGTTTCCTTGGTTATCTTTCAGGCGCTACATGACCAACTAGAGGGAAGAGCCGATGGTACGTAAATGTGGGATCTGGAGGGTGGAAAGGTGAAGGACAAAAAATGATGTTCTGACCATGGACACGGATTGTTAGCAGAGCTAGTGATCTGACTATTGAGGTCAGCCACCCAGTCCAGAGTCCTGCCTTTGTGGTGCATCGGGCTGTCACGCATTGTTTGAACCCAAGGTCTGAAAGTGTGTTAGCTAGTGAGGTGACATTGTGGTCAGAGGGGTCGTAGAGCCCTACATTCAAATCCCCTAGTATCATGGATCTGGGGGTAGGCTTAATGTTACCTCCCACTGCTTGGAGTCAGTCTTCTTCAAAGGAAGCAAATGGTCTAGGTGGGCGGTATATGATGTGGATGGAGAGGGGTATCAGGTAATAATGTCCCCATACATAATGTCGCCGGGAAAAGCCATTTGCAACATTATATATGGTGACATTATGTATGGGGATGGGTTGCTGGGATGACCCCAGAAATTCAGGAGTTGCGGGGGTTTCCCCCACATATTCAATGTAATAATGTCTCTGCAAAAAACAGTGACCTTTTTCTCAGGAGACATTTTTGTGGGGACGTTATTACATGGAATCAAGGAGGGTGCCTGTAAGCGAGGATGAGAGTTTGACAGAGAGCAGCTCACAGTTCTCCGTCCTGGGCATAATCAAAGGTCTAATTTGTAGGGTGTCTCTAAAGATGAGGGCAACCCCCACCATCCCTTCTACCATCTGTCCTGTCATTCCTCAGAATGGCAAAGCCATCAGGAATTGCTGGGGATAGGGCTGGGCCGGAGCCATGGTGTAACCTAGTTTCTGTGATGGCTAGCATATTAAGGTATTGGGTGGTGATCAGGTCGTTAATGTCAAGGGGATGGGGAGGGATAGATCTTGCATTAATGAGGGCACACTTTATGAGGGGGTCAGGTGCAAATGTTGGGTGGGTAAAGTTAGGTGGGCTGGAGGGTGGCTTCTTTGCAGCGTGTCATTATTGTTGTTAGGTATGCTGGCGGGGGAGGTGTACATAGTTGGTCTGATGGTTGTCTTGGGGAGTTGGGGCTTAGTCTTGGGCAGGGTGGTCAATGTGCCGTTAGCAATTTCCTTTGTGAGCTTGCTATTGATGAGGGTTTTCTGGGGGGCATACAATGGCTGTCTGCTTCTGGTTGTTCTGTGGGCTGTAGCAGGTTGTGCTTTAGACCGCCTGTGTACTCGAGTGGGATGAGTTTGTGTGCCCACCCTATATTCTTTATGTTCTACCATGCCATCCAATGTTATCCTAATTTATGCTATCCTATATTATTTATTTTAAACAGAGCTTTTGAGATTCGGCTTGCGCCACCTATAAATCGAAACTATGGTATTAGAGTACAGATATGGGGAAATTACATATGAGGAGAGACACACAGCTTGTACCACACCCACCCCTCCCCATTATCTAATACCCCCACTTGCTATCACCACTCTCTCTACCCACACCACACCCACTCTCTCTACCAGCACCACACCCACCCCCACTCTCTCTACAACCCACTTCACCGCCACTCCCTACCCCCTCTCATCCTTCCTCTCACACACTTGCTTTATTTCTTACACTCTCAACCTTTCTCACCAATAATTCCTCTTGCTCATCGATAGCACCCTCTCTTAATTATTTCTTCCCTTGCTCTATTCTCTTTCCTTCTCATTTTTGTGCACACCGTGCCCCTTATCTCATCCTCCTTTGAAACTTTGCACCCTCCTCCTTGCACCCTGGTACCTATAAATGCAAAATGCAAAGAACAGCAGTAAACGCCAAAACTATTGGCATTGAAAATGCATCTTTGTGAGTGTGATGAACATTGTACACACGCTGCCCGATATAAAGCACAAGATTGACTGTGTGTGTCTACTCCCATCTAGTGGACACACATGAAATGGCATGTGTACAGTTGTTGACCGTGGTCAAGCTGCACACTGGAGAGAGAGAGTCTGTGGCTGGAGCCTGCATTCAATGTCAATTTCTTATTTTCAGAACAGTCTTCATGGCTTTGACGGTCCTTGGCATAGACCCAATTTTGTCCCCCTTATGGAGAAATTAGACCAAAAGAACACTTTGCAGGTGCATTTCCATCATGCAAAAGTGGGAGCAGGGGAAAGTTGGCAAAAATAGACCAATCACCCTGACCTGAATGGTCAGAAAGTCAATGTAATCACTAATAAAGGTAACGAAAATACCATGGAGGTCATGTCTGAAAAATCTACTTGCATATTTGGCTAGATGACCATGGGCTATGTTAGGTGAGAGGTGCTGGGTCTGGTCTATTGGGTTTCAATAAAGCCTCTGATACTGTTGCACACACAGGAGATTCAAACACGCTCAGCGGCCTTGAGATGTCACCAATGGTGGTAAACTGGGTCAGGAGCTGTCAGAGTAAATGTTTTCTAGATCTAATGCCTTGATGTACCAGGCTAACAGATTGGGTGGGGGCAGCAGTATAGCACTGTTTATTTTGATTTCTCCATTTCAAAAACAACCCTTAATAGAGATACAAACGGTCATACAAGAGGTCTACGCTGATGCATCAGATATCTTTTGATAGTCTACAATTTGGTCGTACACATTTGGTCAACCCATCAGCTTTCGAAAATAACTCCAAGGCCATGTAACCATAAATGTAGATGATATCTCACCAAATTGGTCCCAACCACAACCTCCTCTGATATGTATATGTAGCACAAACAAGCCCCAACATGTGAGATGTCTGCTATACCCCTCTTAAAACAGTTACCATGCAATTGCCATTAATAACCTTCCAAATACTGATTTTTACACCCAATTTTTAAAAATTGAAATGAACCTCTCTAACTAACATTCTTAATAGGGGAGAGCTCATGTTGACTGAATATTCCTCACGTGAAAAATGATTTGGCCAGAGTATGTTTCCCAAGTGAGGTCATTTTTCAAACTCTTTCCCAGCCCGGCAACTGCCCCTCTAGATCAGCTTCTGTATGTATCTCCTGCCTTAATTACCCCCAAATAGACCCACCAACATTAGGGGGGGAGCTAGAGAGGCTCTGTCTACTTATAAAGCATTTTTTAAAGATCTAAACCATTGGAAACTCCCCTATTCATTATTTTGCAAGATCTTAGCCAAAATCATCACATGATTTTGATTAACCAGGTCACCAGGTGTGGTGCAGCAGAGCTCGGCAACACTGCGGCCGCTCAAGATATCAGGGAAAGGGGACTTCACCCAGAAGGAGCTTAACAAGGCAGTGTGGGAGGTGCTTGAGCACTGCATCAGCCTCACCCTTGTGGGCTCCAGCGCCTACAGCATTGTCTGGAGCTGGCATTGGCTGCCGTGAGAGCAGTAGAGTGAGCTGAATGGTGTAGCGGGAGGAGCTCCATGCCTCTGAGTATGGGATGCCGTACAGCAGCTTGAAGCAGCAGACCTCTCTGGTAAGGTGTGCTGCAACTGGGCTGCTGAGCCTGCTGGTGAGAGCTCTGCTCAATGTCTAATGCATCTCTCTGCATATCATTCCCTTCTAAGCTGCTCACAATGTGTGTAAACCTAAGGTATTGATTTTGATTACTCGACCACTCCACAGAAGAAAGAATACACTCCTGGATCCCCTGTCAAATTAGCAATATATTTTCAATATACCTAAGCCACATCAAAATGTGAGTTTATAAGGGTTACTGTCAGCATAGATCACAGTTTGAGCAAGCATATTCACATATGAGCTGGCTAAATTGTTTGCCATGGTTGCTCCCATGGCTGTGCCCTCTGATTGTATAAAGAGCCGCCCTTGGAATTGAAGTATTATCTCTTCTTGAGTCCACATGGAAGAGATGATTTGTTGATGCATGTTTAGACTCCTGAGGAATGTCCAACATGGTGAGTCACTTACAGAATGCATACATTGAATGTGGTGTGTCTGTCATATGGTGGAATGGATGGTTTACGACAAATCATGTCTCGAGCTCTCTATGATGAATTAACCATTTTGTATTCCTCTATTTTTTGATTTGTATATATAACTATAGAATGTGTTCTACTTTCATATGTATGTTGGTCTTCACGTATAGGATGGTCATGTTGTAAATGAATTAGTAGCCATGTCTCTTTTGATGTATTCCAAGTTTAAGTTATGTTTTTGTACCATTTATGTAATCTGTATTGGTTTATATAATCATGATGCAGACCTTTTTTAAACTTTCATACATGTTTTCTTACATTTATGAGAAGTATGTATAAATGGTATTTTATTCGAATGCATATTGCTCCTTTTGGCCGAGTTAGTAGGACTTTGACCTGTTTGGGACCTCATAGATACTTGTCTACTGTATATGTATTCTAATCGCATAATTCTCCAACCAACGAGAAGATGAAATCTGGTGGTCAGGCGTTGGAGTAATATCAGATATGCCTTTGGTAATCACATGCCAAAAGTCATGATTTGCCCCAGTTTTCACAATCTCTGCGAGCTGCTCCGATTGCATCAGGATAGAAACTTATATAAACGTATTCTTTATTCCCATTGGCATATTTAATTTGCACTTAGCATCAAACCACGATGCAGCCTGACAGCCATTTAATTTTGTTTTAGGCATAATTGATCATGTACCTTGCAGGAATGCAATCTGTGATTCAAATGCATCGATAATTGAAGAATTGGCTAATGCTAGCTCTTTGTAACAAAGCACCTGCTCTAATTTGTTTCTTATGTTTTTCCTGACTGCAGGTGTTTTTGAAAGACCCTTACACCCACCCCCATGCAGATTACAACAATTATCCTATGAACTCTGTAAGGATCCCTCAATCAAAAAGGTCATAGATGGGGAGCAATGTCACTCTCCCGTCGCTCCTTATCTCCAAATATTCCAACTTCCCCTGATATATGTACTCAAATAATAACTGAATCTATGACCAACTGCCCTGATACACAGGGCTCTAAGTGCCCTGTAAAATCGAGTCAGGGCTCTAGGGGCATGAGTGAGAAACGGCGTGGCCTGCCAGGGGCTTGGCGCTTCAATTAAGAGGCAACACTTGTCTCACCTGAATGCCGCCTGTTAGGCTAGGCCCCCATAAGAGCCCCGGCTCGATTTTGCAAAAGGGCCATGGCCTACAGGCGGCATTGAGATCAGGTAAGTGTTGCTGCTTAATTGCGACACTGACCCGCTGCCAGGCACCACTTTGCATCGATCATCACCCTCACCCTCACACCTGTGGTGTGAGGGTGATGATCCCTTTTCAAATGAAAGGGGTGTCTGGCAGGGGGTCTGCGACACAATGAAAAGGCACACAAGGCTTTTTTTTCTAAATTCTGCAAACCTGAAGTGGTTGATTATACGTGAGAGCTTCAGGTTTTAGAAAAAAAGCCTTGGCTTCTAGTGGGCTGGGGTTAGCAGGGGACTTTAGGGAGCCATGCTCTGTATCAGACACATTTTCCAGAGCCTGCCGCAGCTAGCCCCGGCCCACTAAAAGCACTGCTGATATAGAATAAAAAAACATTTTCTCAGGGCTTTCTTTAGAGAAAAGAACATTACATTGCTGCCCGTGTTTCTATCCAAAATGCCAGTATGGAGTTTACGCCAATCATTAAGTCTCATTTAATATAGCTGATAATGGTACTTCAAAAACTTCATCTAGATCAAAGATAATATTATCGCCCAAAAGACTTGCCTTAAAATCCTACGAGAAAATAAAGGAGCAATTCAATGACTGGCAAGTTGAACTATACCTCAGAAAAAAAGTTGCTCGGTGACAAATATTTTACTAAAAAAAGCTTCACTCATAATTACCAATCTGAGGATGAAATGCCCTCTTACTTATCATACAAATATCATTCTACGTCTACATCATTCTTAATCAACGTCAGAGGCCAACCTGATTTTCTGCTCTTTCTACTCGGTATTGCATTCTGGGTAAAAACTCTGAAATCCTGAGATGGTGCACTCAGAATCAACCCAGGTGTCCTATAAGCAAATAGTTTCGTAATTTTATTTAAAAATTCCCAATTTGTATGACCAATTGTTCCTACCAAGCATGCAATATTCCAGAAAAGAATTTTAAACTGGGTTAGAGATTCGGCATATGACTTTACAACATTAGCACTACTAAAAGCTTAGAGGGAGGGTGTCTGCACTCTATACACTCAACAGCTGTATCTTTTTGGATTGATTGCATAATTCCTCTCGCATCCTGTAGGAATGCCAAAACCTATTCTAACAATTTCCGATTCATGTCCATAATGGATCAATCCTGCTCCTGTGTCTTTACCTCATTATGAATGGCCACCTGTACTGAATAGCAAACCATCAGATGCTATAGCTGGTCCGATAGAGCACTTTGCTTTGACATCTGTGCAGCGCCTGCTGACACAGGTTCGAATCCTGGCAGGGCCAAACTCAGCCATTCATCCTTCCGAGGTCGATAAATGAGCACCACACACTGTGGGTAATAATAAGCAGCGCTCAGATACCCAAGGGTTCGTAGCGCTATTTAAATGCTAAATTATTATTATTATTTTGGGGAGTGTACCAAGGACCATTTTCATGGCTTTCCTGGACCCTGCCACATTTGCACCAAACACTGCAATAGAATCACTCTCACTCGCCCCACACACCCATAGAATGGGGGCTCACGGACCTTTGATGCCAAAATGTTCTGTCAGGGAGGAATGGGAGCACAGAGTTCACCATTGGCGGCAGAGGGCCTCCAGTCCTGCGTAGATAAGCACCACATGTGAGAAGCCTCGCCTTATTATAAGTTTTCAATCCCTTACAGCCCGTGCCAGTCGTTCAAAGTGACCAACCTGGGCAGTTTCAATGGTTTCTTTCAATGCCTGGAGAGAACAAGAAAAGAACAAGAAGAAATCAGACAAGTCTTGTTTCTCAATGGACTATAATTACCTTAGTAGAAATCTTCAGGAAACCACGCTGAGTTCACAACTCTGATTCTCCGACAGGATGCCTGCAAGAAGGAAGAAGGTTAGTTATACCTACAGTTCAGAAGTGTACACATTTTATAAGCAAAGGGCCTCATTACACGCATGGCGGTAAGGGTTTACCCGTACCGGTATTTTACCGGTACCGGTAAATCCTTACCGCCTTACTACGAGGTCCCTTTGCGTGTTGGAGACTTTAACGCCTGCTTTTTGCAGGCGTTAAAAACCAACCCGCAAAGGGACCCAGGGAGCTAATTACGGTACCGCAATTTGCCGTACCGTAATTAGTGCCTTCCCCATTCCCATTATGGCCTATGGGGCAAAAATGGGAATGGAGAAGGGGGAATTACCCCCCTGCCAACCTTGGAATGGGGCGGTAATTCCCCTTTCCGACAAGGCGGTGCCGGTATTTTACCGGCATGAACCATGGCGCTAATAGCGCCATGGTTCTCCGCCATCCGTGTAATGAGACCCAAAGTCTTTAGACTTGAACTTCGAAAGGTTTTTGGAAATCTGACTAGTGAAATTATGAGGCAGTGACGCAGTTGCTTTGTGGTGACAGTGGTTATTTATTTACATGCCTCAAAGTCTGCAGGCAGTTCTTTCACTGACAATGAGGAAATCCCCAAAACATAAATGACAGGCTCAGTGAGGACAGCGGTTGTCCTGCTCAGGTTCTCCTTATGAGGAGCATCAGGGCTGTACCACCTCTGCGGCTCGCTCTGCTTGTTTCTCCTTCTCTCAGTGTCACTCTCCCTACTTCCTACCTCACTGCGAGCGTTTGTGCACCGAGTCTTGCGAGGCCGCCGGCGTCCCAGCTCCTGCGAGACCCCCTCGCCACATATCTGCTTTTGTTGAGCAGGAATTTACCATTCCATCACATTATCTTCATACCTGGCAGGTCTGCTCTTCTCTCCATGAGGCCGACCTTCAGGACTCTTTCTGTGGTGGAGGTTCTTCCGCTCATTCTCTCCAGCAACTCGTTCCCTGTTTTTCCAGGCTCACACTTTCACTTCCTATGCTGGACCTTTGCTCTTCCCTCTCCATGGTGCTCTCCCTCACAGGTTCCACGTCACTGGCATCGGGCATCAGTGCATCATTTCTTTATTGTCCATTGGACTCTCTCACTCAAGGTTCTTTCGACCCCTCCGATGTCTTTTGGTACCACTGTTTGCCATCTTGGGTACATACGTGATTTTCTACTCTCGCACCACCTGAATTGGAACGTGTATTTTAACCATGTCTCCCACCTGAACCTCTGTTCGCTGGGCAGCTCTCCTCATGTCACTTCTGCTCTTCGTGGTCGCCTTACTTTTCTTGATTCTCCACACAACCTCTTCCATGTCCACCACCTCATCTTTTCAGACTTTTGTTAACCACAGAGGTACAAGTGAGGACGCCGCTCTTTTTCCTCACAGCATGTGGAATGGTGACACATTTGTGGGTATAACGTCCTTTCATCGACAGCTGTATTTACAATGTTTTTTTAATGAAAATGTTTCACCAAAAGAAAACATCAAAAACTATAGGGATACAGGGGGGTGGAAAGGGCATATAAAAGGCTGGGGGGGTCAGGAATAGTAAAAGGATTGGGGAGGAGGTGCTTGAGGGGGAAACCCCAAAAAATTAAAAAATAAATGTCAATTTTTTTTTTTAGGTGAAAACAGTTTGTTAAAAAAACATAAACAAAATAACCCATTTGTGGTCCTGTAGAGGAGTAAGGCGATGGGCAGCAACGGCCTTCTTGAACATCTTGTATGGGTCCGTGCCTGAAGCTCTGGTAAGTTGCAACGCTCCTTTAATTAATCTGTTTGTCCTCTTGACCAATCCATTTGCTTGGGGATGGTACAGAGCAACTTTGCTTTGCTTAATATTGTTCCCCCTCAGTAATCTCTCAATTTCTCTGGATACCATTTGGACCCCACCTTCCCTTTGAAAGACCTTGGTCAGTACTTCAATGACCGTCATGGTTGTGATGTCCGCCACAAACTCAGCTTCGACCCATTTGGACAGGTAATCAACCATCACTATTACATGCATGTGCTCTGGCTGCATGGCTTCTAGCAGTGCTTGTCTCACATTGAGGCTCTTGTCACTATTCAAGCATTCACAACACTGATCCATCATTATTTGGATATTGTGATCCATACAGGGCCACCAATACGCATCTCTGATCCAGTGTCTAATCATACTGCTCCCTAGGTGTCCTGAATGGGCCCTGCAGAGGATTATTTTCCTCATGCCCACTGGTGGTATAACTTGATCTCCCCTCAGGAGTAGGCCATCCAATTCAAATATTTCATCTGCAACTTTCCAGAATGGTCTCAGCCCCACTGGGACGGCTTTCTCATCAGGCCAATCTTCCCGCACCCATCCTGAGATTATACGCATTGCAGGGTCCTTATCCGTCTCTTCTCTGCAGTGGTTCTTTCCCTTTTCCATGTTCGTCTGTCTACTCAGGTCACCAATGGAGGCTACTACACGTTCATCTTGCAAGAATGTCAACTTCGATCGGCTTGACTCAGGCAGTCTTGACATGCAGTCGGCTTGTTCATTTCTCCATCCTGCCATGTGCCCAATGTTGTACGTATACTCCTCTAGGTTGGTCGCTATGCCTGCCAACCTCGGGGTGGACGTTTTGGTGCCACCTGGGCTCAACATGTGTATGAGTGGCTTGCGGTCGTTCAGGAGTGTGAATCTGTGTTAGGGAGAATTCTCTTATAAGGCTAATTTCCCAAACCTAGTGAGTCCCCCAGCAGCTTTGCTGGATTTTTGGGGTTTGTTTTTTTCTCCTGCTAAGAGTGAGACTCTTTTACTCCCATTCTTAGGCATGATTTGAGGTATGTCTTTGACTTGTTATGTGCTTATGGGCTATGGGGCTTCTTTTTACTCCATAGGGTATCATCTGTTTTTCTTTATGTGTGGTACACAGCACCCTCAGTGCAGTACCACGGGGGTGTCACAGTGACCCCCAAACTTAGACTCCATACCCTGCAATTGACTACTGTCTCCCAGGGCATGTAAAGTCACCATTGGCTTTACTAGTCCAAAATTGTGAACAGAACCAGTACACACCATCATATTGTGGAAGTACTGGTAAGGGGTAATTCAATTTCCCCTGGGTCTGTTTTTAGAGGGGGCACTGTCCCGTCCCCCCTCATTGAGTTTCTGGCTGGTGGCAGTGGTTACCACGTGAAATATTCCACCGGAATATTCTCTATGGGATTTTCCCATTGATTTTAAACGCACCACTCTTTGGTGCAATGTTAAAGATACCGCCTGTTTATTTATTTAATATTAAATCCCCGGTTGGGTCTTATTGCCAGAACTCTGTTCTAAAATGACGTTTGTGTCCGTCTCTGTAACTATTTTGGCGGGCTTCTCCACAGAAGCCCTCCAAATGGTGCCACTCTGTCTGGGTTCCACACGAAGAGTGGAGGGGGTAATTGGCACACTGGACTGCATTGCCTTAGCAATCCAAGTCGCACTCTACTCTGATTGGCCCAGTGGTAAGCTGCCTGGCTCACCACTTAGCATGTGTTATTGACAGCTAGGCTGATGAATGGGGGTTTTTCTGCATAAAAGCAGTGCCTTTGGGACTGGAACTTCAGAAGTCGCCACAGAACCTAAGAATCCGCGAGGGAAGAAGCTGAGCCATCTACAACGACAACACCACCGGTGAAGCCCTGCTGCAATTACCTCACCACTTTCCCGACGACAAGAGAAGATCTTCTGCTGGATGTGTCTTCTTCCTCTGAGCTGGTGGGATCAACCAGTTCGCCCTTTTTCGCCTTCCAAAAATGTCTCTTGGTCAAATCACCCGTGCCAAGCACCCCCGTGGCCGGATAGCCAAGCTCACCACTTTTGACCGCGAATAAAAGGACCGCACCTTTTAATCGGGAACTCCGCGGCTGGTTTCATCCCTGTGCAGTGCAAAGACTCCCCGTTGCCTCCTCGACGAGATCTTCTCTTCCCCTGGTCGGAACCACAAACTTAAACCACTGCCAGGAACAACTGCCCCCGCTGGTGCTTCCTTTCTCGTTAAGGTACTGTGTCCTGCCTGGCCTCCCTTTCTACAGATTGCTAAAGGTGACCCTTAAATCCTTGGCTTCTAAACTGGGTTGGCTCCAGGCCTTCTAACTATATCTTTTGAATCACCCCAACCTATTTTGAACACTCTGCAAAGACTTTCAGTGCACTTTAAATCGTGTGAGCCTGGGCACATTTCACTTTGCTCCATTTAAAGTGGGTCTGGCCTATGAACTTTGGCTCTAAGGTATAACCTGCCTTTCTCCCCTTGCTCTGAATTCCTAAAAGTGTTGGGAACTGTTTTATTTTTATGCTCTGCCTTTTTTCTCCCCCTTTAACTACATTATCAGAGTGCCATCTTGATTAAGCGCTCACATCTGTTCTAACAAATAGTAGTGTTTTAACCCTGACTTGTCTGATAACTATTAAGGGAGGGGTGTATACTTTACCTGACTGTGTTTTAACTTGCTTTGGATTGAGAGTGCTAGTATATGCCACAAAGTGTGTTTTAAATAAATAATTATATACTTTTTATACAAAGCTCTGGTCAGTGTTTGTTTGCTCTACTGTGTTTTGGCCCTATTGTGTATACTCTACATACTGCCCTACTCTTCTTGAGAGAAGTCTGACTGCTCAGCCACAGCTAACTGGTAAATCTGGGTGGTGCAGACTGCTACCAATTGGGTTTACTGCTTACTCCTGTAGTCTTAATCTTTTTGCAGTGTTCCCCAAGGTAACTGCACAGGATTCTGCCTAACAATCTGGTACCCCACACACAGATCTGGAAGTATTCAACTGCCCAGGCACACGCTAACATTTCCTTTTCGATAGTAGAGTCATTTCTTTTGGCATCTGGCAATGCTTTCGATGTGAATGCTACCACATGCTCGGTGTCTCCTTGCTTCTGGGTGAGTGTCACACCCAGTCCATATGCGCTGGCATCTGTCATAATGAAAGTATTCCAGTGGGAATTGAAAGGCCGAAGACACGGTGCACCAATTATTTTTTCTTTCACTTCTCTGAACGCGCCCTCTTGGTTCTGCAACCACAATTATGCCCCTTTCCTTAACAATTCTCTCAGGGGCTCTGTTACTTCAGAGAATTTGGGCATGAATTTGGCATAGTATTCAGCTAAGCCTAGGAAGGCCCTCAATTCCACTTTGTTAATTGGTGCTGGAGTTTTTACTATGGCTTGCAGCAAGTTATTCTTAAGGCTGATGGCCTTTTCTGACATGGTGTATCCTAAGTACTCTATTTCCTTGGCCTGGATTACCCACTTCCCATAGTGCAACCATAGGCTACGTTTCCAATGTTTTTTCAGCAGTGAATCCGCTGTTGCTTTGTGGTTATAGGGGTTATTTATGTACATGCCTCAAACGTCTGCAGGCAGTGAATTCACTGCCAATGAGGAAATCCCCAAAACATAATTGACAGGCCCAGTGAGGGCAGTGTTTGTCTTGTTCAAGTTCTCCTTATGAACTGTGCCGCCTCTCCGGCTAGATTCACTTGTTCCTTCTTCTCCCTGTGTCATTCTCCCTACTTCCTGCCTCCCTGCGCATTCGCACACTGAGTATCGAGAGGCCACGGGGTTGCAGCTCTCACAAGACTCACTCGCCACTGTGATGTAGTGCATTTAACTACTAAAAAACCTACCATTGGGCACTCGGACTGCAATGGATGCACGTAATGATGTATGTCACAGCAGGGAAGAAGGCCAGAGTCTACAAGGGTCAGAGAAATCCCAAACAAGTATGTAGGAAAAGAAACGAGGATCCAAAGGTAGGAGCGCTCCCGTCCCCTGCACTCTATTTTAAATCCATCAACTGATGGTTCATCAAAGTCAAGTATGCTGGTTGTTATTATTCAATAATATATAGGTTGGATGAATAATAAGGATAATCATTCATTTGTTTAGTAAACAAAATATGCACACCATTTAGTTAGCCCCTTGCACAGAGGGATCCTCAACAGTCCGCTTTCTATGTTCATTAACACACATACAGACAGAGATGGTCTGCTGACAGCTGAGAGGGTTGCCAGGGAGACGAGTAAACCCACCGTAGAGCGTACAAAGACCGCATCCATCCGTTTGGAACACGTGCAGCCGCGGGGAGCAGCACGTACAAGAAGCAGCATTTTTCAGCACGGAAACGTGGATTTACTAATTCACACTACGGAGGTAAGCAGGAGCGAGGGAAAACTTTGTTACATTCAGTACGAGCACAGTCCTAGTAGGATCCTTTAGCTATATAACTCACCCCAGGATCTTTTTACTTCTATTTCCTACACAGTATATCACAGATTATTCTGTGTTAACGCTTCCTGGCACGCCAGGACATTCAAGCAACACAAGTCACAACCCGATTGCTCCTTCCAATCCTTTCGACTTGAGAGGTAAGCCACTTTACTTTTTATGGCGATTTCCTCCCACCCAGAAGTAAACTTTTTGCTCTGCATCTTTTCAATCCAGTCATTTGTATATACTCAGTGACACCTAATGCTGAAACGTACCGTCAGCTTTAATTTACCACGCACCTTTGAGATTTTTCAATATGTACTACACCACAGGGATTGAGACCACACTGGTCACAGCTACATATCCCATTTTTTACTTTAGGTGCTCCGTACTCAGGAGAGGAGCATTTTCTCTTACCGGTGTGTGAAGAATTGGAACGCACCATATCACCATTTTCAGGGGAAGACACAAACTTCACCCACTCTACATTTAAGGTATGCCTATTCGAAACAATATGATGGAGAGCTGCATTATTTAAAAACAAAATGTAAATGATCGACCTTGGGGCATGTAGTGAGCACACTGTTGCACACTGGCTACAGTAGAGGCCTCTAAACTCAGGATAACTTTGATTAGCATGCTAGAATGTCTTTGTTGCAGTGCTCATAATGTTACATCAACACATTTATGACTAATTATCAATGTTATGTAGAAATCTGACACACCTAGGTAGAAGCATTATGTTCATGTGAAGTACATAGGATTGAAATAGTTTTCATTTATTTATGTTTTTCATTGTAACCAACTTGGCTCAAGAAGAAGGGATGTGTATCCCGAAACGCGCCAGCCACTATTGAATTGTATACATGGATTATCATTGCTTATCATTATATTATATTTTGTTGACAGCTAACTTGGCTTTTTCACTTTAAGCTTTAATGGTGAACTAATTGTTACTACAATTAAAACCTCTTTGGTTTTCTTTTACTAAACAAATGATTATCCTTATTATTCATACAACCTATATATTATTGAATAATAACAACCAGCATACTTGACTTTGATGAACCATCAGTTCATGGATTTACAATAGAGTGTAGGGGACGGGAGGGCTCCTACCTTTGGATCCTCGTTTCTTTTCCTACACACATGTTGACATGTTGTAGTGATCCTGTGCCAGGGTCACGTTTCCTCCCCGGCACCTTAAACTAATATCAAAATTACCACAAATAGTTTAGAAAGTTGACTTTTCATACAAAACATTAGGTAGTGCGCCTATTAATCCCTTTCTCAAATCCCAAACAAGTACACATCAGTTCACAGGGAGGAAAAAGACCCGGACACTCACATTGCTGCCCTCTCCTTTGCAGAGACTCCATGGAAGGTCAACACAGACCTGAAGACACCTCCCGGTGTTTAGTCTTTTGCCACCCAATCAACTGCAACCTTTGAGGTACTTTCTTTGGGCTGTCTTGCTTTTCATCTTATGGGGGAAGCTCTCACAGGAGGACAGATGTGAGCATCAGGATAAGAGGTCTGTGACAACCCTGGAAGACACTTGACTGGGTAGGTTGTAGCAATCATGCAAATGGCAATTGACAAAATTGTCAAGTTATAGCTCTTGCCAGCTAATGAAAAATTGTCTCTTTTTTTCCCGCACCAGTTTGCAAGTGTATACAAAATAGATACTAATACTGCATTCCACACAAAACATACAGTATGACAACATTTCTAGCGTTGTTAGAGGTACCGTTACTCATATTCTAAGAAAACAATGTTGACAACCTTGTAATTATTTGTGACCTTGTACATATCCGTAAACTAATGACTGCTATTATATGTTTGTATATACCCTCTTTATATACTGCACCCACACCTCTAATTATGTAAATGCTATATATTTTTTAAGGATAACCTACTGGTGCAATTTGATGTAATGATTATTACTGTCAATGTACATTCTATAACCTTGTATGTAAGAAATGCGCCCAGATGCCTCCGGCTAGGTGCACATTACAAATAAACACAAATAATAAAATAAAATAAAAAGTTTCTACAATAGTTTGTATTCCCATGGAAGCAGCCTCTGATGGTACTGGTAGGTGTTCAGTTCAGGGGATGCGTCTGCACGTTTCCCATTACCATATGCCTAGTGAGGTGATCTTGGGGTTGTGTTTTATGTCATTTTCAAATGTTTTGATTTTTGAAGCATGGGACAGTTTTCAGTGGTTGTGTCCTGGGCGAGAAGCACCTATTTGGTCCCTACAGTGAGTGTCACATTTCCGGTTTGCACTGGTGCTTTCCTCTTTTCTGTGTGTTGTACTCGGCTCCGATCCGCAGTGAAGGGCACTTGTCATTATTATAGTGGTGGCGACCTGTATCAGGTGCACTGGTTTCTGGCCTTCAGTGGAGTAAACCTTCTATTTTGCAGTACTAGTGTCCTGTCGCATGTGCACTTATATCTTCTATCCATCCTATATTTAGGGTCCCCTTTCAGTATTGGTGTGTGGGTGTCCCCCATACAATGCACCTATTTCAGTTCTGCAGTGAGGGTCAACATTCAGTACTACAGTGGCTGCATCCAGTGCTGTGCGAGACACATTTGTCAGTCCTTCAATGAGAGTCCCCTTTCACCATCGCTGTGGGGTGTGGTGCAAGGTGAGGAATGCAGTGACATGTCTTTTCACCATTGTCTTCGTCGTGTGAGTCGTTAGTACAACTTCTGTGTTGCGATGGGGATTCAGCTCGCTGCAAAGCATGGCACAGGAATGGACTAGTTTGGGTTTGGGGAAGGCAGGGAAGGGGTAGGTAGGTGGTGGGGAGGGTCTGTTGAGGGATGGGGAGTGGTGGATTGGGGGTAGAAGTGCCAGGGAGGTAGAAGCAGGCAGAGACAAACAGCAGGAAGAAGGTCCGGGGGAGCGGAGAAAGCTAGTGAGGGGGGAAGGTGGAGGAGATGGGGTTGAAGAAGTGGAATCCTCCAAACCCCCCCATAATAAAAAGAACAGCGCACATCAAGAGGGAGCAAAGGGATCAGAACAGGGTCAGAGCCCCCGCAAAGTAAAGACTGGGCACAGCAAGTGAGTTGTGCTGGAGACCCCTGCTGCAAACATGGCGGGGGAGAGTCACAGCAAGAACACTTATTTACGGGCTACTAAGAGGGCTGCATTTCAGTGTTGCAGTCAGTCATTCTTTCCTGTGATGTGTGAGGTGCCATTCAGTCTTGCTGTGAGGGTTACCTTTGTTAATTAGGACGTATGTTATGTTATTGTCATTTGCATATGCATGGTCTCGTGTGGTGATGGTGTCTGCTCCTGAGTGTGTTTTTTTAGTACGGCAGTGAGTGTCATAATTAAGGTGTGAAGTAGTGGTATCATACTTTGTGTGAGGGTCACTTTCTTTAGTACTGTAGTGAGTACCATGTTTCAGGTTTGCAGTAGTGAGTACCAGTAGTGTATCCTGCCCTGTGTGAGGTGCACTTTCTTTAGTACTGCAGTGAGTACCATGTTTCAGGTTTGCAGTAGTGTATCCTGCCCTGTGTGAGGTGCACTTTCTTTAGTACTGCAGTGAGTACCATGTTTCAGGTTTGCAGTAGCGTATCCTGCCCTGTGTGAGGTGCACTTTCTTTAGTACTGCAGTGAGTACCATGTTTCAGGTTTGCAGTAGCGTATCCTGCCCTGTGTGAGGTGCACTTTCTTTAGTACTGCAGTGAGTACCATGTTTCAGGTTTGCAGTAGCGTATCCTGCCCTGTGTGAGGTGCACTTTCTTTAGTACTGCAGTGAGTACCATGTTTCAGGTTTGCAGTAGCGTATCCTGCCCTGTGTGAGGAGCACTTTCTTTAGTACTGCAGTGAGTACCATGTTTCAGGTTTGCAGTAGCGTATCCTGCCCTGAGTAAGGTGCACTTTCTTTAGTACTGTAGTGAGTACCATGTTTCAGGTTTGCAGTAGCGTATCCCATCCTGCCCTGAGTGAGGTGCACTTTCTTTAGTACTGTAGTGAGTGCCATGTTTCAGGTTTGCAGTAGCGTATCCTGTCCTGAGTGAGGTGCACTTTCTTTAGTACTGTAGTGAGTACCATGTTTCAGGTTTGCAGTAGCGTATCCTATCCTGCCCCGAGTGAAGTGCACTTTCTTTAGTACTGTAGTGAGTACCATGTTTCAGGTTTGCAGTAGTGTATCCCATCCTGCCCTGAGTGAGGTGCACTTTCTTTAGTACTGTAGTGAGTGCCATGTTTCAGGTTTGCAGTAGCGTATCCTGTCCTGAGTGAGGTGCACTTTCTTTAGTACTGTAGTGAGTACCATGTTTCAGGTTTGCAGTAGTGTATCCTGCCCTGTGTGAGGTGCACTTTCTTTAGTACTGTAGTGAGTACCATGTTTCAGGTTTGCAGTAGTGTATCCTGCCCTGTGTGAGGTGCACTTTCTTTAGTACTGTAGTGAGTACCATGTTTCAGGTTTGCAGTAGTGTATCCTGCCCTGTGTGAGGTGCACTTTCTTTAGTACTGTAGTGAGTACCATGTTTTAGGTTTGCAGTAGTGTATCCTGTCCTGAGTGAGGTGCACTTTCTTTAGTACTGTAGTGAGTACCATGTTTCAGGTTTGCAGTAGCGTATCCTATCCTGCCCTGAGTGAGGTGCACTTTCTTTAGTACTGTAGTGAGTACCATGTTTCAGGTTTGCAGTAGCGTATCCTATCCTGCCCTGAGTAAGGTGCACTTTCTTTAGTACAGTAGTGAGTACCATGTTTCAGGTTTGCAGTAGCGTATCCTATCCTGCCCTGAGTGAGGTGCACTTTCTTTAGTACTGTAGTGAGTACCATGTTTCAGGTTTGCAGTAGTGTATCCTGTCCTGTGTGAGGTGCACTTTCTTTAGTACTGTAGTGAGTACCATGTTTCAGGTTTGCAGTAGTGTATCCTGCCCTGTGTGAGGTGCACTTTCTTTAGTACTGTAGTGAGTACCATGTTTCAGGTTTGCAGTAGTGTATCCTGTCCTGAGTGAGGTGCACTTTCTTTAGTACTGTACTGAGTACCATGTTTCAGGTTTGCAGTAGCGTATCCTATCCTGCCCTGAGTGAGGTGCACTTTCTTTAGTACTGTAGTGAGTACCATGTTTCAGGTTTGCAGTAGCGTATCCTATCCTGTCCTGAGTGAGGTGCACTTTCGTTAGTACTGTAGTGAGTACCATGTTTCAGGTTTGCAGTAGTGTATCCTGCCCTGTGTGAGGTGCACTTTCTTTAGTACTGTAGTGAGTACCATGTTTCAGGTATGCAGTAGCGTATCCTATCCTGTCCTGAGTGAGGTGCACTTTCTTTAGTACTGTAGTGAGTACCATGTTTCAGGTTTGCAGTAGTGTATTCTGCCCTGTGTGAGGTGCACTTTCTTTAGTACTGTAGTGAGTACCATGTTTCAGGTTTGCAGTAGCGTATCCTATCCTGCCCTGAGTGAGGTGCACTTTCTTTAGTACTGTAGTGAGTACCAAGTTTCAGGTTTGCAGTAGTGTATCCTTTCCTGTCCTGAGTGAGGTGCACTTTCTTTAGTACTGTAGTGAGTACCATGTTTCAGGTTTGCAGTAGCATATCATATCCTGTCCTGAGTGAGGTGCACTTTCTTTAGTACTGTAGTGAGTACCATGTTTCAGGTTTGCAGTAGCGTATCCTATCCTGCCCTGAGTGAGGTGCACTTTCTTTAGTACTGTAGTGAGTACCAAGTTTCAGGTTTGCAGTAGCGTATCCTTTCCTGTCCTGAGTGAGGTGCACTTTCTTTAGTACTGTAGTGAGTACCATGTTTCAGGTTTGCAGTAGCGTATCATATCCTGTCCTGAGTGAGGTGCACTTTCTTTAGTACTGTAGTGAGTACCATGTTTCAGGTTTGCAGTAGCGTATCCTATCCTGCCCTGTGTGAGGGGAAACTTTCTCTAGTACTGCAGTGAGTACCATGTTTCAGGTTTGCAGTAGTGTATCCTGCCCTGTGTGAGGTGCACTTTCTTTAGTACTGTGGTGAGTACCATGTTTCAGGTTTGCAGTAGCGTATCCTATCCTGCCCTGTGTGAGGTGCACTTTCTTTAGTACTGTAGGGAGTACCATGTTTCAGGTTTGCAGTAGCGTATCCTATCCTGCCCTGTGTGAGGTGAACTTTCTTTAGTACTGCAGTGAGTACCATGTTTCAGGTTTGCAGTAGTGTATCCTGCCCTGTGTGAGGTGCACTTTCATTAGTACTTGTGATGCCGGAAATGCATCTGAGGGACAGGGCCTCTGAATCCTTGTCCTTTCTCTGTTTTTACCGTGTGTTCTGTCATGTTTTCTGCCCAGGAGTCCATGAGGGACTCCTGGCAGTGCAGCTCTCTTTTGATTTGGTGAACAGACCCATGGGATACCCTTATGGCACCCATGGGTAGGGGTACAACCCTGTGCCCCTAGTGTATGTTTTTGGGCACCTGTGGGTGGCCCACAGAGCAGGGTATGGGCTGGTGGCAGCTCCATGCTGAATTTGACAGGTGCTCTGGGTGTCCTCCATTTTGGGATACCCAGGCCCTGCCATTGGAATCAGTTGATTCCTGATAGGAAACAAGATGGCCCCTGTGGCCTCTTGCTTTCTATTGCCTGTTATCTTGTTTTTCCCAAAGTCCTGGGAAGCCCTGACTCTGTCCCTTCCCCCTGACTGGCTGTTGGGTGGAAGTTCCATATATGGTGTTGTTGTGAAGGCCCAGCTAGACTGACTGGAGCCTTCCCAGTGACTGTATGTTGTGGGTACCTCCTGTGGGTGGGACCTGGGTGAATGGAGTGTGTGACCAATATACACTCCTTGTTGTGGTTGTCTGGTTTCTGGCATGAGAGACAAAGACTGAGACAGCCCTGCCCGAAACTGGCCTGAATGCAGTGTGTAGTGTTGAATGGCTGGGTACTTGTCCCAATCCACATTCCTTGTTGTGAGTGTCTGAAAGGGAGGAGTGTGGCCTGAATGCACTGTGTGCCTGATTGGCTGACTGACTGCATGAATGCCCTTCTGTGTGATTGGCTGCTGTGTGTGTGCCAGCAGTGTGGATGAGAGACAGAATAGTATATCTGGGGACCTCTCACCACTGGAAATTGTTCAGAAGCATTCAGAAGCTGAGTCTCCACTCAAGAGTAACTGGATTTGCTGATCCTCGACGTCCAGCTGGAAGAAGAAGACTTGCTGTGGCATTTGCTTCGACGGAACTGAAGGTTGTCGAAATTGTCGAGGGCTGACCCGAGAGAGGACCTGGCTAGGCGCCCTCTTCCCGTGCTCCGAGGGACCATCGAGCACCGCTGAATCTTCGCCGAAGCGCCCTGGAAGTCAGACCCTCGAAAGGCTGCCGACCCGAGACGGGACCGCCGAGGAGATCGAAGTGAAGCACCCGGACATCGACGCCGTCGAAGTCCATTGCCGTCGACCAGGGTTCGCAGGTCTGTGTAACCGCTGGAGGCCCGTCGAAGTTGTGTGCCCAGCCGTGGGAACCACTTGACGCCGTGCCGCCGACGATCGGAGCCGTCCGCTCCATTGCCTAAGAACATTCAATCGAAGGACTCTCTCGACCGCATCGTCGACCGCTTATCCTGCCGGAGAAAGTCGAGGACGACCAACGCGCCGAGGAGAAACCTGCCGGTGGGTTTCCCGCCACCCGACGACCCCAAAGACTCGGACGACTCGACGCCCTTGCTGGGCTCCCGTCTCTACAATCTTTGCGGTCCAGAACTATTGTCATCGAGGTGCCCCGCACACCTCCGCCTTGCAGGACGCCGACGCCCCGACGCCGACGAGCACCGCTCGGACGGAGCTGCCGCCTCTTCGACAACGTTCGGCCTCGTTTGTCGACGGACGTTCGACGCCCCGTGCCTCCCGCCTGAAAAGGAAGGCATTCAAGAAGGGCCGTCGATTCCCCGTCGCCGAACAGCGAGTCCCTCGACGCTTGTCGACGCCTTTTCGAGGAACTCGACTCCACCAGGTACATTGGGGGGGTAAAAACATTATAGGAGAGAAATAGACTATTGAACAATATCTGGACTGGGCTGGTGTTATATCTCTTTATTTTGCAGGTTGCCCAGGTGGGGGGATCTCCACACAGAACTGTGTCCAGTAGCAAGGGCCAGTATTCTGCCTATTGTTTCAACCCTCTGTTATCTCTCCTCTCTCTATTGCTGGTTTCCTTCTTATTGATCTGTGTGCCATTTCTACAGTATTGTGAATGCACTTTAATGAGGTCTAATATTAGTGGTACCACTTTAGAATTGTAGATATTTACCATTGCTGATTTTCCTGAGCACAAAGTGCGTTATTGTGATAAGTGTACATAACCCTTGAATATTAATTATATAAAGACTGTGTTTTCAGTAATACAGTGTGTGGACATTCCTTTGTGGGGGCTTGGGGATACACTGTACTTAAGAACCAGCCTGCATCACCTCCTGAGAAGCTAGGCCTTGATTGCTCGCCCATCGCTACCGTATTAGAGAATCTTGGCTGGGGTCCTCTGTGCCTCCCCTCTACCATATAGAGAGCAGAAGTACAGACCCCCCCACCGGTCTTCTTTACAAAGCTGGTGGCAGCGGTGGGATGCTTATGGTTTTAAGACTCAGTGTATAACCGTGCCACTTACAAAATATCCGCACTTTATTAGATTAAGGTTTGGGTGTGTACCAAATAACTGCATTACAGGCAATGGAGCCCATTGCAAATGGTAAATTGACTCGGATGAGCTTAGAGGCTCTCCAGAGTGCTTGTGAAGCCAGGGAGTTGGACTTTGTGGATAAGTCTAGGGCTGAGCTGATAGCTGCCCTGGTGGACTACCAGACTGATGGTGAAACCCTTGATGAAGGGGGGGATGCAACCAGTGAGGACTCTGCCCCTGGGGTTGTCACTGAATCTGTTTCTGGGAATGCCACCATTCCTGCTGCCTCTGTTCCAAACCCCAGCAATTCCATGGAACTTGAGTTATTAAGGATGAAATTGGCCTTTGAATATCGCAAGTTGGAAATAGAAGCTGAGCTTAAGAAAGAGGAGCTGGCACAGCAAGTGGAACTCAAGAATAGGGATCTTGCGCTCAAAGACAAGGACACTGAATGTCAGAGAATCCAGCTAGAGAGAGCTAGAGTGGAGACTTCAGCTAGACCAATTGAGAGTGGCAGGTCCCCAGCCACCAAGTTTATGAAAGATTTGGTTGGTGTGTTTGTGGAGGGTTCAGATATCCTCCAATGGATTGAAGCGTTTGAAATGGCTTGTGCAATTCATGATGTAGATAAAAGAGATTGGGCTAAGTGTTTGTTAAGCAGAGTGCCTCAAACTGGATATGACTGTATTCTGAAGCTGAGTGTGGAGGAAAGGGGTCAGTATGAGTGTATGAAGTCTGCTTTGATTGCCAAGTTTGGCAAGACACCTACCCAATACCTTAAAAGGTTCAGGGATTTTAAGAAAAGAGAGAATGTGTCTTGGGTTGACTGGGTGAGTACTGCGCACATGAACATGATGGGGTGGATTGACGGTTACAAGGTGAAAACTTTTGTTGAGTTGTCCCACCTCTTGTTTTTTGAGCATTTTTCTGAAGCCTGTTCACCAGAGCTGCGTCAGTATGTGGCTGACCAGAACATTTTGGACCCCTTTAAGCTGGCTAGGTTGGCTGACAAGTGGGTCTCCCACCGGGTGTCCCCTAAGGACTCCAGTGGGAAGGACAAGGACAAAGAAAAGGGGACCTCTCAGAAAGCTGAGGAGTCCCAAAAGCAATCACAGTCGGGTAAACCAAAACCTTCCTCTCCTAAGACCCAAAAATCTGGTGGGGATAAGTCCTCTGTGGGTGGGAATAAGAGTAGTGGTCCACCTGCTGCAAAGCAGGTTCCCAGTGGTTCCAGTACCGTACCCCGCACTCCTGGCACTTGTTGGGATTGTGGGGCTCTGGATCACAAAAGGGGTGACCCCAAGTGTAAAGGTAAGGCACTTGGAGTACAGGCTGTCAGCCTGACCTACCCTTACCCCGTGGCTGAGGTGGAGGCCACTGTCCTCCCCTCCTCTACAGGAATCACATTTGGTGCTCCGGTAGAGATTTCCTTAGTGTCCCTTGGGGCCTGGGACCAGTACGCAGAAGTACTGGCAACTATCCCGCAGAACACCCGTAGGTTTTTGAGAAGTGTCCTCTTGAATGGCCAGCCTTCTACTGGTTTGAGAGACACTGGGGCAAGCATGACAGTGGTGGACAGGACCCTGCTCAAGCCAGAGGACTATGTAGGTGCTCCTCTGAGAACCACCAGGTTAGCTGGTGGGCCTCCCAAATTATCGCCTGTAGCCCTAGTCACACTCATGATTGGAGACAAGACAGCAAAGCTTCCTGTCCTGGTTCAGGACAATGTCCCTGCTAACATTCTGTTAGGAAATGATCTAGTAGAGTTGGGGTTGATCTCGGATGGTCTTCCCATGACTGCTGCTGCAGTCACTAGGTCACAGGTGACACCGGGTCTGGCTGTGAGTCAGGTATCCGAGCCAAAGGCGAGGCCTAAGGCAAGAAGAAGGAAGACCAAGAAGGCCACCTCTGTGGAGGGAACACCTTCTCTTCCTGCTGTTCCGACAGCACCCAATGGGATCCATGCTCCGGACGGGCTGGGTCCAGCGGAAAACCCAAACTCAACTCCTGTGGGAGAAGAGACAGAAGACTCTCCTGTGGGAGAGGTTCTCAACCCGGAGGATCATCCCGACCTTCAATGCTTGTTAGCTGAAGGGGGACCCTCCCGGGCAGACTTCTGTAAGGGACAGAGAGAGTGCCACTCTCTCGAGGGCCTGAGGAAACAGGCCCTGTCCCAGGCACAAGGTGAAGTGCCTAGGACATTCAAGATTTATTGGGAGGGTGAGCTCCTTGTTAGTGAGCCCACTAAGCCCGAACCTGGTGCCCGCAAGAGGTTGGTGGTACCCCAGGTTTACAGGCCCTTCCTACTGCAGTTGGCGCATGAGGTGCCCTTGGCTGGTCATCTTGGGACCAAGAAGACTAAGCAGAGGCTCTCTGCCCATTTCTACTGGCCACGGATGGGAGTAGAGGTGGAGTCCCACTGCAGGACCTGCCCAACTTGTCAGTTGTCTGGCAAGACTGGAGGCAGGGTCATTGCCCCACTGCAGCCATTACCAGTGGTTGGCACACCATTTGAGAGGGTGGGCATCGACATCGTCGGTCCCCTTGACCCTCCCACTTCAGGTGGACATCGGTTCATCCTGGTCTTGGTAGATCATGCCACCAGGTACCCTGAGGCAATACCCCTTCGGACTGTTACTGCCAAGGTGGTTGCCAGGGCTCTCCTGGGCATTTTCACCCGTGTTGGATTCCCCAAGGAGGTTGTCTCTGACCGAGGATCCAACTTCATGTCTAGTTACATGAAAACCATGTGGAAAGAGTGCGGGGTAACCTACAAGTTCTCCACCTCTTACCACCCCCAGACCAATGGTCTGGTTGAGAGATTTAACAAAACTCTCAAGGGCATGCTAGGTGCTTTGGAAGAGCCCCTAAGGAGGAAATGGGATCTCCTCCTGCCATGCCTGCTGTTTGCTTACAGAGAGGTACCTCAAGAGGGTGTTGGTTTCAGCCCCTTTGAGTTACTCTTTGGACATCCCGTGAGGGGGCCCCTCGCCTTGATCCGAGAAGGCTTGGAAGCCACCCCTCCAGGTCCCGCCAAGCAAGTGGGGGACTATGTGTTAGGCCTCAGGCGGAGGATGACACAAATGATGGGTCAGGCAACAGCAAATCTCAAGGCCAGCCAGGAATTGAATAAGTACTGGCATGACCTGAAAGCTTCGCAAGTGGATTGGACTCCGGGACAGGAAATCCTTGTGATGGAGCCTACCAAGCCTAGAGCTTTGGCAGACAAGTGGACTGGACCCTTCAGGATCATCTCCAAGATGGGCGAAGTCAATTATCTGGTGGACATGGGAGCCTCTGGGGTAGCCCCCCAGGTATTCCATGTCAACAGGCTCAAGCCTTTCCACAGGCGAGCAGAGGTCTCATGTCTCTTGCTAGCTTCAGGGCAAGAAGAGGATGAGAGTGAGCCCCTTCCTGATTTGCTGCATAGCAACCCTCAGGATGGCTCAGTGGAGGGAGTACAACTCTCTCCCGATTTGACAACAGAGCAGCAGAGGGCCTGCCGGGCTTTGCTCCAGCAGTATGCCCCTCTGTTTTCACTGACACCGGGCCTTACACCGTGGTGTAAGCACGAAATTGACACTGGTGACAGTGTGCCTGTCAAAAGCAGGAGCTATCGTATGTCAGATACCGTCAAAAACCACATCCAGGCTGAGGTCGCCAAGATGTTGGATCTGGGTGTTATTGAACCCTCCACCAGTCCCTGGTCCAGTCCAGTGGTCCTTGTCCCCAAGGCAAGTTCCCCGGCGGGTACCAAGGATTGGAGGTTCTGTGTGGACTACCGAGGAGTCAATGCCGTCACCAAAACTGACGCGCACCCATTGCCCAGGGCTGATGAGCTCGTGGACACTATAGGGGCTGCCAAATTTGTGAGCACCTTTGACCTTACCTCAGGCTATTGGCAAATAGCTCTGACGGACCATGCCAAGGAAAAGACGGCATTCTCCACACCTGAGGGACTCTACCAGTTTAGGGTCATGCCCTTTGGGTTGAAGAATGCCCCTGCCACCTTCCAGAGATTGGTCAACCATGCGCTCAGTGGGCTGGAAGCCTTTTGTGTGGCTTACTTAGACGACATTGCCGTCTACAGTTCCACCTGGGAAGAGCATTTGACACATCTGGATAAGGTGTTGCAGGCCTTGAAAAGGGCTAACCTCACTATCAAGGCCACCAAGTGCCAGATAGCTCAGGGGAAAGTTACCTATCTTGGTCATGAGGTAGGAGGGGGTCAAATCCAACCTCTCTCCAGTAAAGTACAGGACGTACAGAACTGGGAGACTCCCCCTACTCAAACCCAGGTGAGAGCCTTTTTGGGCCTCACTGGGTACTATCGCAATTTCATGGCAGACTATGGAACCATAGCTGCACCCCTGACAGCTCTAACTTCACCCAAACAGCCTAGGAAGGTTAATTGGACTGAAGACTGTCAGAGGGCCTTTGATGGCTTGAAAGAAAGTCTGTGTAGGGCACCTGTGTTGAGTGCGCCTGACTACAGCCGACCCTTTATCGTCCAGACGGATGCCTGCGACACCGGAATTGGAGCTGTCTTGTCCCAGTTAGATGACAAAGGGAGAGAACATCCTATCATATTCATCAGTAGACAACTCAAGGGTAGAGAACTTAGGTGGGCTACTGTTGAAAAGGAATGTTTTAGTATAGTTTGGAGCCTTAGGCGTTTTAGGCCCTACCTTACGGGGTCCACCTTCAAGGTCCAAACAGATCATAAGCCCCTGAAGTGGCTTATGCAGATGAAGGGTGAGAATCCGAAATTGCTCAGGTGGTCGATTAGCCTACAAGGGCTAGACTTCACCATAGAGCACAGACCAGGGAAGAGTCACGATAATGCAGATGGCCTTTCCAGAAGGTATGTTGACCGTCTGGATGAGGGTGTCTATCCCGTGGGAGATTAGGCACCCTCCACCTCAGTCTGGGGGGGGCGACTGTGATGCCGGAAATGCATCTGAGGGACAGGGCCTCTGAATCCTTGTCCTTTCTCTGTTTTTACCGTGTGTTCTGTCATGTTTTCTGCCCAGGAGTCCATGAGGGACTCCTGGCAGTGCAGCTCTCTTTTGATTTGGTGAACAGACCCATGGGATACCCTTATGGCACCCATGGGTAGGGGTACAACCCTGTGCCCCTAGTGTATGTTTTTGGGCACCTGTGGGTGGCCCACAGAGCAGGGTATGGGCTGGTGGCAGCTCCATGCTGAATTTGACAGGTGCTCTGGGTGTCCTCCATTTTGGGATACCCAGGCCCTGCCATTGGAATCAGTTGATTCCTGATAGGAAACAAGATGGCCCCTGTGGCCTCTTGCTTTCTATTGCCTGTTATCTTGTTTTTCCCAAAGTCCTGGGAAGCCCTGACTCTGTCCCTTCCCCCTGACTGGCTGTTGGGTGGAAGTTCCATATATGGTGTTGTTGTGAAGGCCCAGCTAGACTGACTGGAGCCTTCCCAGTGACTGTATGTTGTGGGTACCTCCTGTGGGTGGGACCTGGGTGAATGGAGTGTGTGACCAATATACACTCCTTGTTGTGGTTGTCTGGTTTCTGGCATGAGAGACAAAGACTGAGACAGCCCTGCCCGAAACTGGCCTGAATGCAGTGTGTAGTGTTGAATGGCTGGGTACTTGTCCCAATCCACATTCCTTGTTGTGAGTGTCTGAAAGGGAGGAGTGTGGCCTGAATGCACTGTGTGCCTGATTGGCTGACTGACTGCATGAATGCCCTTCTGTGTGATTGGCTGCTGTGTGTGTGCCAGCAGTGTGGATGAGAGACAGAATAGTATATCTGGGGACCTCTCACCACTGGAAATTGTTCAGAAGCATTCAGAAGCTGAGTCTCCACTCAAGAGTAACTGGATTTGCTGATCCTCGACGTCCAGCTGGAAGAAGAAGACTTGCTGTGGCATTTGCTTCGACGGAACTGAAGGTTGTCGAAATTGTCGAGGGCTGACCCGAGAGAGGACCTGGCTAGGCGCCCTCTTCCCGTGCTCCGAGGGACCATCGAGCACCGCTGAATCTTCGCCGAAGCGCCCTGGAAGTCAGACCCTCGAAAGGCTGCCGACCCGAGACGGGACCGCCGAGGAGATCGAAGTGAAGCACCCGGACATCGACGCCGTCGAAGTCCATTGCCGTCGACCAGGGTTCGCAGGTCTGTGTAACCGCTGGAGGCCCGTCGAAGTTGTGTGCCCAGCCGTGGGAACCACTTGACGCCGTGCCGCCGACGATCGGAGCCGTCCGCTCCATTGCCTAAGAACATTCAATCGAAGGACTCTCTCGACCGCATCGTCGACCGCTTATCCTGCCGGAGAAAGTCGAGGACGACCAACGCGCCGAGGAGAAACCTGCCGGTGGGTTTCCCGCCACCCGACGACCCCAAAGACTCGGACGACTCGACGCCCTTGCTGGGCTCCCGTCTCTACAATCTTTGCGGTCCAGAACTATTGTCATCGAGGTGCCCCGCACACCTCCGCCTTGCAGGACGCCGACGCCCCGACGCCGACGAGCACCGCTCGGACGGAGCTGCCGCCTCTTCGACAACGTTCGGCCTCGTTTGTCGACGGACGTTCGACGCCCCGTGCCTCCCGCCTGAAAAGGAAGGCATTCAAGAAGGGCCGTCGATTCCCCGTCGCCGAACAGCGAGTCCCTCGACGCTTGTCGACGCCTTTTCGAGGAACTCGACTCCACCAGGTACATTGGGGGGGTAAAAACATTATAGGAGAGAAATAGACTATTGAACAATATCTGGACTGGGCTGGTGTTATATCTCTTTATTTTGCAGGTTGCCCAGGTGGGGGGATCTCCACACAGAACTGTGTCCAGTAGCAAGGGCCAGTATTCTGCCTATTGTTTCAACCCTCTGTTATCTCTCCTCTCTCTATTGCTGGTTTCCTTCTTATTGATCTGTGTGCCATTTCTACAGTATTGTGAATGCACTTTAATGAGGTCTAATATTAGTGGTACCACTTTAGAATTGTAGATATTTACCATTGCTGATTTTCCTGAGCACAAAGTGCGTTATTGTGATAAGTGTACATAACCCTTGAATATTAATTATATAAAGACTGTGTTTTCAGTAATACAGTGTGTGGACATTCCTTTGTGGGGGCTTGGGGATACACTGTACTTAAGAACCAGCCTGCATCACCTCCTGAGAAGCTAGGCCTTGATTGCTCGCCCATCGCTACCGTATTAGAGAATCTTGGCTGGGGTCCTCTGTGCCTCCCCTCTACCATATAGAGAGCAGAAGTACAGACCCCCCCACCGGTCTTCTTTACAGTACTGTAGTGAGTACCATGTTTCAGGTTTGCAGTAGCGTATCCTATCCTGTCCTGAGTGAGGTGCACTTTCTTTAGTACTGTAGTGAGTACCATGTTTCAGGTTTGCAGTAGCGTAACCTATCCTGTCCTGAGTGAGGTGCACTTTCTTTAGTACTGTAGTGAGTACCATGTTTCAGGTTTGCAGTAGTGTATCCTGCCCTGTGTGAGGTGCACTTTCTTTAGTACTGTAGGGAGTACCATGTTTCAGGTTTGCAGTAGCGTATCCTATCCTGCCCTGTGTGAGGTGAACTTTCTTTAGTACTGCAGTGAGTACCATGTTTCAGGTTTGCATAGTGTATCCTGCCCTGTGTGAGGTGCACTTTCTTTAGTACTGTAGTGAGTACCATGTTTCAGATTTGCAGTAGCGTATCCTATCCTGTCCTGAGTAAGGTGCAATTTCTTTAGTACTGTAGTGAGCACCATGTTTCAGGTTTGCAGTAGTGAGTACCAGTAGTGTATCCTGCCCTGTGTGAGGTGCACTTTCTTTAGTACTGCAGTGAGTACCATGTTTCAGGTTTGCAGTAGTGTATCCTGCCCTGTGTGAGGTGCACTTTCTTTAGTACTGCAGTGAGTACCATGTTTCAGGTTTGCAGTAGCGTATCCTGCCCTGTGTGAGGTGCACTTTCTTTAGTACTGCAGTGAGTACCATGTTTCAGGTTTGCAGTAGCGTATCCTGCCCTGAGTAAGGTGCACTTTCTTTAGTACTGTAGTGAGTACCATGTTTCAGGTTTGCAGTAGCGTATCCCATCCTGCCCTGAGTGAGGTGCACTTTCTTTAGTACTGTAGTGAGTGCCATGTTTCAGGTTTGCAGTAGCGTATCCTGTCCTGAGTGAGGTGCACTTTCTTTAGTACTGTAGTGAGTACCATGTTTCAGGTTTGCAGTAGCGTATCCTATCCTGCCCCGAGTGAAGTGCACTTTCTTTAGTACTGTAGTGAGTACCATGTTTCAGGTTTGCAGTAGCGTATCCCATCCTGCCCTGAGTGAGGTGCACTTTCTTTAGTACTGTAGTGAGTGCCATGTTTCAGGTTTGCAGTAGCGTATCCTGTCCTGAGTGAGGTGCACTTTCTTTAGTACTGTAGTGAGTACCATGTTTCAGGTTTGCAGTAGTGTATCCTGCCCTGTGTGAGGTGCACTTTCTTTAGTACTGTAGTGAGTACCATGTTTCAGGTTTGCAGTAGTGTATCCTGCCCTGTGTGAGGTGCACTTTCTTTAGTACTGTAGTGAGTACCATGTTTCAGGTTTGCAGTAGTGTATCCTGCCCTGTGTGAGGTGCACTTTCTTTAGTACTGTAGTGAGTACCATGTTTTAGGTTTGCAGTAGTGTATCCTGTCCTGAGTGAGGTGCACTTTCTTTAGTACTGTAGTGAGTACCATGTTTCAGGTTTGCAGTAGCGTATCCTATCCTGCCCTGAGTGAGGTGCACTTTCTTTAGTACTGTAGTGAGTACCATGTTTCAGGTTTGCAGTAGCGTATCCTATCCTGCCCTGAGTAAGGTGCACTTTCTTTAGTACAGTAGTGAGTACCATGTTTCAGGTTTGCAGTAGCGTATCCTATCCTGCCCTGAGTGAGGTGCACTTTCTTTAGTACTGTAGTGAGTACCATGTTTCAGGTTTGCAGTAGTGTATCCTGTCCTGTGTGAGGTGCACTTTCTTTAGTACTGTAGTGAGTACCATGTTTCAGGTTTGCAGTAGTGTATCCTGCCCTGTGTGAGGTGCACTTTCTTTAGTACTGTAGTGAGTACCATGTTTCAGGTTTGCAGTAGTGTATCCTGTCCTGAGTGAGGTGCACTTTCTTTAGTACTGTACTGAGTACCATGTTTCAGGTTTGCAGTAGCGTATCCTATCCTGCCCTGAGTGAGGTGCACTTTCTTTAGTACTGTAGTGAGTACCATGTTTCAGGTTTGCAGTAGCGTATCCTATCCTGTCCTGAGTGAGGTGCACTTTCGTTAGTACTGTAGTGAGTACCATGTTTCAGGTTTGCAGTAGTGTATCCTGCCCTGTGTGAGGTGCACTTTCTTTAGTACTGTAGTGAGTACCATGTTTCAGGTATGCAGTAGCGTATCCTATCCTGTCCTGAGTGAGGTGCACTTTCTTTAGTACTGTAGTGAGTACCATGTTTCAGGTTTGCAGTAGTGTATTCTGCCCTGTGTGAGGTGCACTTTCTTTAGTACTGTAGTGAGTACCATGTTTCAGGTTTGCAGTAGCGTATCCTATCCTGCCCTGAGTGAGGTGCACTTTCTTTAGTACTGTAGTGAGTACCAAGTTTCAGGTTTGCAGTAGTGTATCCTTTCCTGTCCTGAGTGAGGTGCACTTTCTTTAGTACTGTAGTGAGTACCATGTTTCAGGTTTGCAGTAGCATATCATATCCTGTCCTGAGTGAGGTGCACTTTCTTTAGTACTGTAGTGAGTACCATGTTTCAGGTTTGCAGTAGCGTATCCTATCCTGCCCTGAGTGAGGTGCACTTTCTTTAGTACTGTAGTGAGTACCAAGTTTCAGGTTTGCAGTAGCGTATCCTTTCCTGTCCTGAGTGAGGTGCACTTTCTTTAGTACTGTAGTGAGTACCATGTTTCAGGTTTGCAGTAGCGTATCATATCCTGTCCTGAGTGAGGTGCACTTTCTTTAGTACTGTAGTGAGTACCATGTTTCAGGTTTGCAGTAGCGTATCCTATCGTGCCCTGTGTGAGGGGAAACTTTCTCTAGTACTGCAGTGAGTACCATGTTTCAGGTTTGCAGTAGTGTATCCTGCCCTGTGTGAGGTGCACTTTCTTTAGTACTGTGGTGAGTACCATGTTTCAGGTTTGCAGTAGCGTATCCTATCCTGCCCTGTGTGAGGTGCACTTTCTTTAGTACTGTAGGGAGTACCATGTTTCAGGTTTGCAGTAGCGTATCCTATCCTGCCCTGTGTGAGGTGAACTTTCTTTAGTACTGCAGTGAGTACCATGTTTCAGGTTTGCAGTAGTGTATCCTGCCCTGTGTGAGGTGCACTTTCATTAGTACTGTAGTGAGTACCATGTTTCAGGTTTGCAGTAGCGTATCCTATCCTGTCCTGAGTGAGGTGCACTTTCTTTAGTACTGTAGTGAGTACCATGTTTCAGGTTTGCAGTAGCGTAACCTATCCTGTCCTGAGTGAGGTGCACTTTCTTTAGTACTGTAGTGAGTACCATGTTTCAGGTTTGCAGTAGTGTATCCTGCCCTGTGTGAGGTGCACTTTCTTTAGTACTGTAGGGAGTACCATGTTTCAGGTTTGCAGTAGCGTATCCTATCCTGCCCTGTGTGAGGTGAACTTTCTTTAGTACTGCAGTGAGTACCATGTTTCAGGTTTGCATAGTGTATCCTGCCCTGTGTGAGGTGCACTTTCTTTAGTACTGTAGTGAGTACCATGTTTCAGATTTGCAGTAGCGTATCCTATCCTGTCCTGAGTAAGGTGCAATTTCTTTAGTACTGTAGTGAGCACCATGTTTCAGGTTTGCAGTAGCGTATCCTATCCTGTCCTGAGTGAGGTGCACTTTCTTTAGTACTGTAGTGAGTAGCATGTTTCAGGTTTGCAGTAGCGTATCCTGCCCTGTGTGAGGTGCACTTTCTTTAGTACTGCAGCGAGTACCATGTTTCAGGTTTGCAGTAGTGTATCCTGCCCTGTTTGAGGTGCACCTTCTTTAGTACAGCAGTGAGTACCATGTTACAGGTTTGCAGTAGTGTATCCTGCCCTGTGTGAGGTGCACTTTCTTTAGTACTGTAGTGAGTACCATGTTTCAGGTTTGCAGTAGCGTATCCTATCCTGTCTTGAGTGAGGTGCACTTTCTTTAGTACTGTAGTGAGTACCATGTTTCAGGTTTGCAGTAGCGTATCCTATCCTGTCCTGAGTGAGGTGCACTTTCTTATGTACTGTAGTGAGTACCATGTTTCAGGTTTGCAGTAGTGTATCCTGCCCTGTGTGAGGTGCACTTTCTTTAGTACTGTAGGGAGTACCATGTTTCAGATTTGCTGTAGTGTATCCTGCCATGCCTGAGGTGCACTTTCTTTAGTACTGTAGGGAGTACCATGTTTCAGGTTTGCAGTAGCGTATCCTATCCTGCCCTGTGTGAGGTGAACTTTCTTTAGTACTGCAGTGAGTACCATGTTTCAGGTTTGCAGTAGTGTATCCTGCCCTGTGTGAGGTGCACTTTCTTTAGTACTGTAGTGAGTACCATGTTTCAGGTTTGCAGTAGCGTATCCTATCCTGTCCTGAGTGAGGTGCACTTTCTTTAGTACTGTAGTGAGTACCATGTTTCAGGTTTGCAGTAGTGTATCCTGCCCTGTGTGAGGTGCACTTTCTTTAGTACTGTAGTGAGTACCATGTTTCAGGTTTGCAGTAGTGTATCCTGCCCTGTGTGAGGTGCACTTTCTTTAGTACTGCAGTGAGTACCATGTTTCAGGTTTGCAGTAGTGTATCCTGCCCAGTGTGAGGTGCACTTTCTTTAGTACTGTAGGGACTACCATGTTTCAGGTTTGCAGTAGCGTATCCTATCCTGCCCTGAGTGAGCTGCACTTTCTTCAGTACTGTAGTGAGTACCATGTTTCAGGTTTGCAGTAGCGTATCCTATCCTGTCCTGAGTGAGGTGCACTTTCTTTAGTACTGTAGTGAGTACCATGTTTCAGGTTTGCAGTAGCGTATCCTATCCTGTCCTGAGTGATGTGCACTTTCTTTAGTACTGTAGTGAGTACCATGTTTCAGGTTTGCAGTAGTGTATCCTGCCCTGTGTGAGGTGCACTTTCTTTAGTACTGTAGGGAGTACCATGTTTCAGGTTTGCAGTAACGTATCCTATCCTGTCCTGAGTGAGGTGCACTTTCTTTAGTACTGTAGGGAGTACCATGTTTCAGGTTTGCAGTAGCGTATCCTGCCCTGTGTGAGGTGCACTTTCTTTAGTACTGTAGGGAGTACCATGTTTCAGGTTTGCAGTAACGTATCCTATCCTGTCCTGAGTGAGGTGCACTTTCTTTAGTACTGTAGGGAGTACCATGTTTCAGGTTTGCAGTAGCGTATCCTATCCTGTCCTGAGTGAGGTGCACTTTCTTTAGTACTGTAGTGAGTACCATGTTTCAGGTTTGCAGTAGCGTATCCTATCCTGCCCTGTGTGAGGTGCACTTTCTTTAGTACTGTAGGGAGTACCATGTTTCAGGTTTGCAGTAGCGTATCCTATCCTGCCCTGTGTGAGGTGAACTTTCTTTAGTACTGCAGTGAGTACCATGTTTCAGGTTTGCAGTAGTGTTTCCTGCCTGCCCTGTGTGAGGTGCACTTTCTTTAGTACTGTAGTGAGTACCATGTTTCAGGTTTGCAGTAGCGTATCCTATCCTGTCCTGAGTGAGGTGCACTTTCTTTAGTACTGTAGTGAGTACCATGTTTCAGGTTTGCAGTAGCGTATCCTATCCTGTCCTGAGTGAGGTGCACTTTCTCTAGTACTGTAGGGAGTACCATGTTTCAGGTTTGCAGTAGCGTATCCTATCCTGCACTGTGTGAGGTGAACTTTCTTTAGTACTGCAGTGAGTACCATGTTTCATGTTTGCAGTAGTGTATCCTACCCTGTTTGAGGTGCACTTTCTTTAGTACTGTAGTGAGTACCATGTTTCAGGTTTGCAGTAGCGTATCCTATCCTGTCCTGAGTGAGGTGCACTTTCTTTAGTACTGTAGTGAGTACCATGTTTCAGGTTTGCAGTAGCGTATCCTATCCTGTCCTGAGTGAGGTGCACTTTCTTTAGTACTGTAGTGAGTACCATGTTTCAGGTTTGCAGTAGCGTATCCTGCCATGCGTGAGGTGCACTTTCTTTAGTACTGTAGGGAGTACCATGTTTCAGGTTTGCAGTAGCGTATCCTGCCCTGTGTGTGGTGCACTTTCTTTAGTACTGCAGTGAGTACCATGTTTCAGGTTTGCAGTAGTGTATCCTGCCCTGTGTGAGGTGCACTTTCTTTAGTACTGTAGTGAGTACCATGTTTCAGGTTTGCAGTAGCGTATCCTATCCTGTCCTGAGTGAGGTGCACTTTCTTTAGTACTGTAGTGAGTACCATGTTTCAGGTTTGCAGTAGTGTATCCTGCCCTGTGTGAGGTGCACTTTCTTTAGTACTGTAGTGAGTACTATGTTTCAGGTTTGCAGTAGTGTATCCTGCCCTGTGTGAGGTGCACTTTCTTTAGTACTGCAGTGAGTACCATGTTTCAGGTTTGCAGTAGTGTATCCTGCCCAGTGTGAGGTGCACTTTCTTTAGTACTGTAGGGAGTACCATGTTTCAGGTTTGCAGTAGCGTATCCTATCCTGCCCTGAGTGAGCTGCACTTTCTTCAGTACTGTAGTGAGTACCATGTTTCAGGTTTGCAGTAGCGTATCCTGTCCTGTCCTGAGTGAGGTGCACTTTCTTTAGTACTGTAGTGAGTACCATGTTTCAGGTTTGCAGTAGCGTATCCTATCCTGTCCTGAGTGATGTGCACTTTCTTTAGTACTGTAGTGAGTACCATGTTTCAGGTTTGCAGTAGTGTATCCTGCCCTGTGTGAGGTGCACTTTCTTTAGTACTGTAGGGAGTACCATGTTTCAGGTTTGCAGTAGCGTATCCTATCCTGTCCTGAGTGAGGTGCACTTTCTTTAGTACTGTAGTGAGTACCATGTTTCAGGTTTGCAGTAGCGTATCCTATCCTGTCCTGAGTGAGGTGCACTTTCTTTAGTTCTGTAGTGAGTACCATGTTTCAGGTTTGCAGTTGCGTATCCTATCCTGTCCTGAGTGAGGTGCACTTTCTTTAGTACTGTAGTGAGTACCATGTTTCAGGTTTGCAGTAGCGTATTCTATCCTGCCCTGTGTGAGGGGAAACTTTCTCTAGTACTGCAGTGAGTACCATGTTTCAGGTTTGCAGTAGTGTATCTTGCCTGCCCTGTGTGAGGTGCACTTTCTTTAGTACTGTAGTGAGTATCATGTTTCAGGTTTGCAGTAGCGTATCCGATCCTGTCCTGAGTGAGGTGCACTTTCTTTAGTACTGTAGTGAGTACCATGTTTCAGGTTTGCAGTAGCGTATCCTATCCTGCCCTGTGTGAGGTGCACTTTCTTTAGTACTGTAGGGAGTACCATGTTTCAGGTTTGCAGTAGTGTATCCTACCCTGTTTGAGGTGCACTTTCTTTAGTACTGTAGTGAGTACCATGTTTCAGGTTTGTAGTAGCGTATCCTATCCTGTCCTGAGTGAGGTGCACTTTCTTTAGTACTGTAGTGAGTACCATGTTTCAGATTTGCAGTAGCGTATCCTATCCTGTCCTGAGTGAGGTGCACTTTCTTTAGTACTGTAGTGAGTACCATGTTTCAGGTTTGCAGTAGCGTATCCTGCCCTGTGTGAGGTGCACTTTCTTTAGTACTGTAGGGAGTACCATGTTTCAGGTTTGCAGTAGCGTATCCTGCCCTGTGTGTGGTGCACTTTCTTTAGTACTGCAGTGAGTACCATGTTTCAGGTTTGCAGTAGTGTATCCTGCCCTGTGTGAGGTGCACTTTCTTTAGTACTGCAGTGAGTACCATGTTTCAGGTTTGCAGTAGCGTATCCTATCCTGTCCTGAGTAAGGTGCAATTTCTTTAGTACTGTAGTGAGCACCATGTTTCAGGTTTGCAGTAGCGTATCCTATCCTGTCCTGAGTGAGGTGCACTTTCTTTAGTACTGTAGTGAGTAGCATGTTTCAGGTTTGCAGTAGCGTATCCTGCCCTGTGTGAGGTGCACTTTCTTTAGTACTGCAGTGAGTACCATGTTTCAGGTTTGCAGTAGTGTATCCTGCCCTGTTTGAGGTGCACCTTCTTTAGTACAGCAGTCAGTACCATGTTACAGGTTTGCAGTAGTGTATCCTGCCCTGTGTGAGGTGCACTTTCTTTAGTACTGTAGTGAGTACCATGTTTCAGGTTTGCAGTAGCGTATCCTATCCTGTCTTGAGTGAGGTGCACTTTCTTTAGTACTGTAGTGAGTACCATGTTTCAGGTTTGCAGTAGCGTATCCTATCCTGTCCTGAGTGAGGTGCACTTTCTTTAGTTCTGTAGTGAGTACCATGTTTCAGGTTTGCAGTTGCGTATCCTATCCTGTCCTGAGTGAGGTGCACTTTCTTTAGTACTGTAGTGAGTACCATGTTTCAGGTTTGCAGTAGCGTATCCTATCCTGTCCTGAGTGAGGTGCACTTTCTTTAGTACTGTAGTGAGTACCATGTTTCAGGTTTGCAGTAGCGTATCCTATCCTGTCCTGAGTGAGGTGCACTTTCTCTAGTACTGTAGGGAGTACCGTGTTTCAGGTTTGCAGTAGCGTATCCTATCCTGCACTGTGTGAGGTGAACTTTCTTTAGCACTGCAGTGAGTACCATGTTTCATGTTTGCAGTAGTGTATCCTACCCTGTTTGAGGTGCACTTTCTTTAGTACTGTAGTGAGTACCATGTTTCAGGTTTGCAGTAGCGTATCCTATCCTGTCCTGAGTGAGGTGCACTTTCTTTAGTACTGTAGTGAGTACCATGTTTCAGGTTTGCAGTAGCATATCCTATCCTGTCCTGAGTGAGGTGCACTTTCTTTAGTACTGCAGTGAGTACCATGTTTCAGGTTTGCAGTAGTGTTTCCTGCCTGCCCTGTGTGAGGTGCACTTTCTTTAGTACTGTAGTGAGTACCATGTTTCAGGTTTGCAGTAGCGTATCCTATCCTGTCCTGAGTGAGGTGCACTTTCTTTAGTACTGTAGTGAGTACCATGTTTCAGGTTTGCAGTAGCGTATCCTATCCTGTCCTGAGTGAGGTGCACTTTCTCTAGTACTGTAGGGAGTACCATGTTTCAGGTTTGCAGTAGCGTATCCTATCCTGCACTGTGTGAGGTGAACTTTCTTTAGTACTGCAGTGAGTACCATGTTTCATGTTTGCAGTAGTGTATCCTACCCTGTTTGAGGTGCACTTTCTTTAGTACTATAGTGAGTACCATGTTTCAGGTTTGCAGTAGCGTATCCTATCCTGTCCTGAGTGAGGTGCACTTTCTTTAGTACTGTAGTGAGTACCATGTTTCAGGTTTGCAGTAGCGTATCCTATCCTGTCCTGAGTGAGGTGCACTTTCTTTAGTACTGTAGTGAGTACCATGTTTCAGGTTTGCAGTAGCGTATCCTGCCATGCGTGAGGTGCACTTTCTTTAGTACTGTAGGGAGTACCATGTTTCAGGTTTGCAGTAGCGTATCCTGCCCTGTGTGTGGTGCACTTTCTTTAGTACTGCAGTGAGTACCATGTTTCAGGTTTGCAGTAGTGTATCCTGCCCTGTGTGAGGTGCACTTTCTTTAGTACTGTAGTGAGTACCATGTTTCAGGTTTGCAGTAGCGTATCCTATCCTGTCCTGAGTGAGGTGCACTTTCTTTAGTACTGTAGTGAGTACCATGTTTCAGGTTTGCAGTAGTGTATCCTGCCCTGTGTGAGGTGCACTTTCTTTAGTACTGTAGTGAGTACCATGTTTCAGGTTTGCAGTAGTGTATCCTGCCCTGTGTGAGGTGCACTTTCTTTAGTACTGCAGTGAGTACCATGTTTCAGGTTTGCAGTAGTGTATCCTGCCCAGTGTGAGGTGCACTTTCTTTAGTACTGTAGGGAGTACCATGTTTCAGGTTTGCAGTAGCGTATCCTATCCTGCCCTGAGTGAGCTGCACTTTCTTCAGTACTGTACTGAGTACCATGTTTCAGGTTTGCAGTAGCGTATCCTGTCCTGTCCTGAGTGAGGTGCACGTTCTTTAGTACTGTAGTGAGTACCATGTTTCAGGTTTGCAGTAGCGTATCCTATCCTGTCCTGAGTGATGTGCACTTTCTTTAGTACTGTAGTGAGTACCATGTTTCAGGTTTGCAGTAGTGTATCCTGCCCTGTGTGAGGTGCACTTTCTTTAGTACTGTAGGGAGTACCATGTTTCAGGTTTGCAGTAGCGTATCCTATCCTGTCCTGAGTGAGGTGCACTTTCTTTAGTACTGTAGTGAGTACCATGTTTCAGGTTTGCAGTTGCGTATCCTATCCTGTCCTGAGTGAGGTGCACTTTCTTTAGTACTGTAGTGAGTACCATGTTTCAGGTTTGCAGTAGCGTATTCTATCCTGCCCTGTGTGAGGGGAAACTTTCTCTAGTACTGCAGTGAGTACCATATTTCAGGTTTGCAGTAGTGTATCTTGCCTGCCCTGTGTGAGGTGCACTTTCTTTAGTACTGTAGTGAGTATCATGTTTCAGGTTTGCAGTAGCGTATCCGATCCTGTCCTGAGTGAGGTGCACTTTCTTTAGTACTGTAGTGAGTACCATGTTTCAGGTTTGCAGTAGCGTATCCTATCCTGCCCTGTGTGAGGTGCACTTTCTTTAGTACTGTAGGGAGTCCCATGTTTCAGGTTTGCAGTAGCGTATCCTATCCTGCCCTGTGTGAGGTGAACTTTCTTTAGTACTGCAGTGAGTACCATGTTTCAGGTTTGCAGTAGTGTTTCCTGCCTGCCCTGTGTGAGGTGCACTTTCTTTAGTACTGTAGTGAGTACCATGTTTCAGGTTTGCAGTAGCGTATCCTATCCTGTCCTGAGTGAGGTGCACTTTCTTTAGTACTGTAGTGAGTACCATGTTTCAGGTTTGCAGTAGCGTATCCTTTCCTGTCCTGAGTGAGGTGCACTTTCTCTAGTACTGTAGGGAGTACCATGTTTCAGGTTTGCAGTAGCGTATCCTATCCTGCACTGTGTGAGGTGAACTTTCTTTAGTACTGCAGTGAGTACCATGTTTCATGTTTGCAGTAGTGTATCCTACCCTGTTTGAGGTGCACTTTCTTTAGTACTGTAGTGAGTACCATGTTTCAGGTTTGCAGTAGCGTATCCTATCCTGTCCTGAGTGAGGTGCACTTTCTTTAGTACTGTAGTGAGTACCATGTTTCAGATTTGCAGTAGCGTATCCTATCCTGTCCTGAGTGAGGTGCACTTTCTTTAGTACTGTAGTGAGTACCATGTTTCAGGTTTGCAGTAGCGTATCCTGCCCTGTGTGAGGTGCACTTTCTTTAGTACTGTAGGGAGTACCATGTTTCAGGTTTGCAGTAGCGTATCCTGCCCTGTGTGTGGTGCACTTTCTTTAGTACTGCAGTGAGTACCATGTTTCAGGTTTGCAGTAGTGTATCCTGCCCTGTGTGAGGTGCACTTTCTTTAGTACTGCAGTGAGTACCATGTTTCAGGTTTGCAGTAGCGTATCCTATCCTGTCCTGAGTAAGGTGCAATTTCTTTAGTACTGTAGTGAGCACCATGTTTCAGGTTTGCAGTAGCGTATCCTATCCTGTCCTGAGTGAGGTGCACTTTCTTTAGTACTGTAGTGAGTAGCATGTTTCAGGTTTGCAGTAGCATATCCTGCCCTGTGTGAGGTGCACTTTCTTTAGTACTGCAGTGAGTACCATGTTTCAGGTTTGCAGTAGTGTATCCTGCCCTGTTTGAGGTGCACCTTCTTTAGTACAGCAGTGAGTACCATGTTACAGGTTTGCAGTAGTGTATCCTGCCCTGTGTGAGGTGCACTTTCTTTAGTACTGTAGTGAGTACCATGTTTCAGGTTTGCAGTAGCGTATCCTATCCTGTCTTGAGTGAGGTGCACTTTCTTTAGTACTGTAGTGAGTACCATGTTTCAGGTTTGCAGTAGCGTATCCTATCCTGTCCTGAGTGAGGTGCACTTTCTTATGTACTGTAGTGAGTACCATGTTTCAGGTTTGCAGTAGTGTATCCTGCCCTGTGTGAGGTGCACTTTCTTTAGTACTGTAGGGAGTACCATGTTTCAGATTTGCTGTAGTGTATCCTGCCATGCCTGAGGTGCACTTTCTTTAGTACTGTAGGGAGTACCATGTTTCAGGTTTGCAGTAGCGTATCCTATCCTGCCCTGTGTGAGGTGAACTTTCTTTAGTACTGCAGTGAGTACCATGTTTCAGGTTTGCAGTAGTGTATCCTGCCCTGTGTGAGGTGCACTTTCTTTAGTACTGTAGTGAGTACCATGTTTCAGGTTTGCAGTAGCGTATCCTATCCTGTCCTGAGTGAGGTGCACTTTCTTTAGTACTGTAGTGAGTACCATGTTTCAGGTTTGCAGTAGTGTATCCTGCCCTGTGTGAGGTGCACTTTCTTTAGTACTGTAGTGAGTACCATGTTTCAGGTTTGCAGTAGTGTATCCTGCCCTGTGTGAGGTGCACTTTCTTTAGTACTGCAGTGAGTACCATGTTTCAGGTTTGCAGTAGTGTATCCTGCCCAGTGTGAGGTGCACTTTCTTTAGTACTGTAGGGAGTACCATGTTTCAGGTTTGCAGTAGCGTATCCTATCCTGCCCTGAGTGAGCTGCACTTTCTTCAGTACTGTAGTGAGTACCATGTTTCAGGTTTGCAGTAGCGTATCCTATCCTGTCCTGAGTGAGGTGCACTTTCTTTAGTACTGTAGTGAGTACCATGTTTCAGGTTTGCAGTAGCGTATCCTATCCTGTCCTGAGTGATGTGCACTTTCTTTAGTACTGTAGTGAGTACCATGTTTCAGGTTTGCAGTAGTGTATCCTGCCCTGTGTGAGGTGCACTTTCTTTAGTACTGTAGGGAGTACCATGTTTCAGGTTTGCAGTAACGTATCCTATCCTGTCCTGAGTGAGGTGCACTTTCTTTAGTACTGTAGGGAGTACCATGTTTCAGGTTTGCAGTAGCGTATCCTATCCTGTCCTGAGTGAGGTGCACTTTCTTTAGTTCTGTAGTGAGTACCATGTTTCAGGTTTGCAGTAGTGTATCCTATCCTGTCCTGAGTGCGGTGCACTTTCTTTAGTACTGTAGTGAGTACCATGTTTGAGGTTTGCAGTAGCGTATTCTATCCTGCCCTGTGTGAGGGGAAACTTTCTCTAGTACTGCAGTGAGTACCATGTTTCAGGTTTGCAGTAGTGTATCTTGCCTGCCCTGTGTGAGGTGCACTTTCTTTAGTACTGTAGTGAGTATCATGTTTCAGGTTTGCAGTAGCGTATCCTATCCTGTCCTGAGTGAGGTGCACTTTCTTTAGTACTGTAGTGAGTACCATGTTTCAGGTTTGCAGTAGCGTATCCTATCCTGCCCTGTGTGAGGTGCACTTTCTTTAGTACTGTAGGGAGTACCATGTTTCAGGTTTGCAGTAGCGTATCCTATCCTGCCCTGTGTGAGGTGAACTTTCTTTAGTACTGCAGTGAGTACCATGTTTCAGGTTTGCAGTAGTGTTTCCTGCCTGCCCTGTGTGAGGTGCACTTTCTTTAGTACTGTAGTGAGTACCATGTTTCAGGTTTGCAGTAGCATATCCTATCCTGTCCTGAGTGAGGTGCACTTTCTTTAGTACTGTAGTGAGTACCATGTTTCAGGTTTGCAGTAGTGTTTCCTGCCTGCCCTGTGTGAGGTGCACTTTCTCTAGTACTGTAGGGAGTACCATGTTTCAGGTTTGCAGTAGCGTATCCTATCCTGCACTGTGTGAGGTGAACTTTCTTTAGTACTGCAGTGAGTACCATGTTTCATGTTTGCAGTAGTGTATCCTACCCTGTTTGAGGTGCACTTTCTTTAGTACTGTAGTGAGTACCATGTTTCAGGTTTGCAGTAGCGTATCCTATCCTGTCCTGAGTGAGGTGCACTTTCTTTAGTACTGTAGTGAGTACCATGTTTCAGGTTTGCAGTAGCGTATCCTATCCTGTCCTGAGTGAGGTGCACTTTCTTTAGTACTGTAGTGAGTACCATGTTTCAGGTTTGCAGTAGCGTATCCTGCCATGCGTGAGGTGCACTTTCTTTAGTACTGTAGGGAGTACCATGTTTCAGGTTTGCAGTAGCGTATCCTGCCCTGTGTGTGGTGCACTTTCTTTAGTACTGCAGTGAGTACCATGTTTCAGGTTTGCAGTAGTGTATCCTGCCCTGTGTGAGGTGCACTTTCTTTAGTACTGTAGTGAGTACCATGTTTCAGGTTTGCAGTAGCGTATCCTATCCTGTCCTGAGTGAGGTGCACTTTCTTTAGTACTGTAGTGAGTACCATGTTTCAGGTTTGCAGTAGTGTATCCTGCCCTGTGTGAGGTGCACTTTCTTTAGTACTGTAGTGAGTACCATGTTTCAGGTTTGCAGTAGTGTATCCTGCCCTGTGTGAGGTGCACTTTCTTTAGTACTGCAGTGAGTACCATGTTTCAGGTTTGCAGTAGTGTATCCTGCCCAGTGTGAGGTGCACTTTCTTTAGTACTGTAGGGAGTACCATGTTTCAGGTTTGCAGTAGCGTATCCTATCCTTCCCTGAGTGAGCTGCACTTTCTTCAGTACTGTAGTGAGTACCATGTTTCAGGTTTGCAGTAGCGTATCCTATCCTGTCCTGAGTGAGGTGCACTTTCTTTAGTACTGTAGTGAGTACCATGTTTCAGGTTTGCAGTAGCGTATCCTATCCTGTCCTGAGTAATGTGCTCTTTCATTAGTACTGTAGTGAGTACCATGTTTCAGGTTTGCAGTAGTGTATTATGCCCTGTGTGAGGTGCACTTTCTTTAGTACTGTAGGGAGTACCATGTTTCAGGTTTGCAGTAGCGTATCCTATCCTGTCCTGAGTGAGGTGCACTTTCTTTAGTACTGTAGTGAGTACCATGTTTCAGGTTTGCAGTAGCGTATCCTATCCTGTCCTGAGTGAGGTGCACTTTCTTTAGTTCTGTAGTGAGTACCATGTTTCAGGTTTGCAGTTGCGTATCCTATCCTGTCCTGAGTGAGGTGCACTTTCTTTAGTACTGTAGTGAGTACCATGTTTCAGGTTTGCAGTAGCGTATTCTATCCTGCCCTGTGTGAGGGGAAACTTTCTCTAGTACTGCAGTGAGTACCATGTTTCAGGTTTGCAGTAGTGTATCTTGCCTGCCCTGTGTGAGGTGCACTTTCTTTAGTACTGTAGTGAGTATCATGTTTCAGGTTTGCAGTAGCGTATCCGATCCTGTCCTGAGTGAGGTGCACTTTCTTTAGTACTGTAGTGAGTACCATGTTTCAGGTTTGCAGTAGCGTATCCTATCCTGCCCTGTGTGAGGTGCACTTTCTTTAGTACTGTAGGGAGTACCATGTTTCAGGTTTGCAGTAGCGTATCCTATCCTGCCCTGTGTGAGGTGAACTTTCTTTAGTACTGCAGTGAGTACCATGTTTCAGGTTTGCAGTAGTGTTTCCTGCCTGCCCTGTGTGAGGTGCACTTTCTTTAGTACTGTAGTGAGTACCATGCTTCAGGTTTGCAGTAGCGTATCCTATCCTGTCCTGAGTGAGGTGCACTTTCTTTAGTACTGTAGTGAGTACCATGTTTCAGGTTTGCAGTAGCGTATCCTATCCTGTCCTGAGTGAGGTGCACTTTCTCTAGTACTGTAGGGAGTACCATGTTTCAGGTTTGCAGTAGCGTATCCTATCCTGCACTGTGTGAGGTGAACTTTCTTTAGTACTGCAGTGAGTACCATGTTTCATGTTTGCAGTAGTGTATCCTACCCTGTTTGAGGTGCACTTTCTTTAGTACTGTAGTGAGTACCATGTTTCAGGTTTGCAGTAGCGTATCCTATCCTGTCCTGAGTGAGGTGCACTTTCTTTAGTACTGTAGTGAGTACCAAGTTTCAGATTTGCAGTAGCGTATCCTATCCTGTCCTGAGTGAGGTGCACTTTCTTTAGTACTGTAGTGAGTACCATGTTTCAGGTTTGCAGTAGCGTATCCTGCCCTGTGTGAGGTGCACTTTCTTTAGTACTGTAGGGAGTACCATGTTTCAGGTTTGCAGTAGCGTATCCTGCCCTGTGTGTGGTGCACTTTCTTTAGTACTGCAGTGAGTACCATGTTTCAGGTTTGCAGTAGTGTATCCTGCCCTGTGTGAGGTGCACTTTCTTTAGTACTGTAGTGAGTACCATGTTTCAGGTTTGCAGTAGCGTATCCTATCCTGTCCTGAGTGAGGTGCACTTTCTTTAGTACTGTAGTGAGTGCCATGTTTCAGGTTTGCAGTAGCGTATCCTATCCTGTCCTGAGTGAGGTGCACTTTCTTTAGTACTGTAGTGAGTACCATGTTTCAGGTTTGCAGTAGTGGATCCTGCCCTGTGTGAGGTGCACTTTCTTTAGTACTGTAGCGAGTACCATGTTTCAGGTTTGCAGTAGCGTATCCTATCCTTCCCTGTGTGAGGTGCACTTTCTTTAGTACTGTAGTGAGTACCATGTTTCAGGTTTGCAGTAGCGTATCCTATCCTGTCCTGAGTGAGGTGCACTTTATTTAGTACTGTAGTGAGTACCACGTTTCAGGTTTGCAGTAGTGTATCCTGCCCTGTGTGAGGTGCACTTTCTTTAGTACTGTAGTGAGTACCATGTTTCAGGTTTGCAGTAGTGTATCCTGCCCTGTGTGAGGTGCACTTTCTTTAGTACTGCAGTGAGTACCATGTTTCAGGTTTGCAGTAGTGTATCCTGCTCTGTGTGAGGTGTACTTTCTTTAGTACTGTAGTGAGTACCATGTTTCAGGTTTGCAGTAGCGTATCCTATCCTGTCCTGAGTGAGGTGCACTTTCTTTAGTACTGTAGTGAGCACCATGTTTCAGGTTTGCAGTAGCGTATCCTATCCTGTCCTGAGTGAGGTGCACTTTCTTTAGTACTGTAGTGAGTACCATGTTTCAGGTTTGCAGTAGTGTATCCTGCCCTGTGTGAGGTGCACTTTCTTTAGTACTGTGGTGAGTACCATGTTTCAGGTTTGCAGTAGCGTATCCTATCCTGCCCTGTGTGAGGTGCACTTTCTTTAGTACTGTAGGGAGTACCATGTTTCAGGTTTGCAGTAGTCTATCCTGCCCTGAGTGAGGTGCACTTTCTTTAGTACTGTAGGGAGTACCATGTTTCATGTTTGCAGTAGCGTATCCTATCCTGCCCTGTGTGAGGTGCACTTTCTTTAGTACTGTGGTGAGTACCATGTTTCAGGTTTGCAGTAGTGTATCCTGCCCCGTGTGAGGTACACTTTCTTTAGTACCGTAGGGAGTACGATGTTTCAGGTTTGCAGTAGTGTATCCTGCCCTGTGTGAGGTGCACTTTCTTTAGTACTGTGGTGAGTACGTTGTTTCAGGTTTGCAGTAGTGTATCCTGCCCTGTGTGAGGTGCACTTTCTTTAGTACTGCAGTGAGTACCATGTTTCAGGTTTGCAGTAGTGTATCCTGCCCTGTGTGAGGTGCGTACCATGTTTCAGGTTTGCAGTAGCGTATCCTATCCTGCCCTGTGTGAGGTGCACTTTCTTTAGTACTGTGGTGAGTACCATGTTTCAGGTTTGCAGTAGTGTATCCTGCCCTGTGTGAGGTGCACTTTCTTTAGTACTGTAGTGAGTACCATGTTTCAGGTTTGCAGTAGCGTATCCTATCCTGCCCTGTGTGAGGTGCACTTTCTTTAGTACTGTAGGGAGTACCATGTTTCAGGTTTGCAGTAGCGTATCCTATCCTGCCCTGTGTGAGGTGCACTTTCTTTAGTACTGTAGGGAGTACCATGTTTCAGGTTTGCAGTAGTGTATCCTGCCCTGTGTGAGGTGCACTTTCTTTAGTACTGTAGTGAGTACCATGTTTCAGGTTTGCAGTAGTGTATCCTGCCCTGTGTGAGGTGCACTCTCTTTAGTACTGTAGTGAGTACCATGTTTCAGGTTTGCAGTAGTGTATCCTGCCCTGTGTGAGGTGCACTTTCTTTAGTACTGTAGTGAGTACCATGTTTTAGGTTTGCAGTAGTGTATCCTGTCCTGAGTGAGGTGCACTTTCTTTAGTACTGTAGTGAGTACCATGTTTCAGGTTTGCAGTAGCGTATCCTATCCTGCCCTGAGTGAGGTGCACTTTCTTTAGTACTGTAGTGAGTACCATGTTTCAGGTTTGCAGTAGCGTATCCTATCCTGCCCTGAGTAAGGTGCACTTTCTTTAGTACAGTAGTGAGTACCATGTTTCAGGTTTGCAGTAGCGTATCCTATCCTGCCCTGAGTGAGGTGCACTTTCTTTAGTACTGTAGTGAGTACCATGTTTCAGGTTTGCAGTAGTGTATCCTGCCCTGTGTGAGGTGCACTTTCTTTAGTACTGTAGTGAGTACCATGTTTCAGGTTTGCAGTAGTGTATCCTGCCCTGTGTGAGGTGCACTTTCTTTAGTACTGTAGTGAGTACCATGTTTCAGGTTTGCAGTAGTGTATCCTGCCCTGTGTGAGGTGCACTTTCTTTAGTACTGTAGTGAGTACCATGTTTCAGGTTTGCAGTAGTGTATCCTGCCCTGTGTGAGGTGCACTTTCTCTAGTACTGTAGGGAGTACCATGTTTCAGGTTTGCAGTAGCGTATCCTATCCTGCACTGTGTGAGGTGAACTTTCTTTAGTACTGCAGTGAGTACCATGTTTCATGTTTGCAGTAGTGTATCCTACCCTGTTTGAGGTGCACTTTCTTTAGTACTGTAGTGAGTACCATGTTTCAGGTTTGCAGTAGCGTATCCTATCCTGTCCTGAGTGAGGTGCACTTTCTTTAGTACTGTAGTGAGTACCAAGTTTCAGATTTGCAGTAGCGTATCCTATCCTGTCCTGAGTGAGGTGCACTTTCTTTAGTACTGTAGTGAGTACCATGTTTCAGGTTTGCAGTAGCGTATCCTGCCCTGTGTGAGGTGCACTTTCTTTAGTACTGTAGGGAGTACCATGTTTCAGGTTTGCAGTAGCGTATCCTGCCCTGTGTGTGGTGCACTTTCTTTAGTACTGCAGTGAGTACCATGTTTCAGGTTTGCAGTAGTGTATCCTGCCCTGTGTGAGGTGCACTTTCTTTAGTACTGTAGTGAGTACCATGTTTCAGGTTTGCAGTAGCGTATCCTATCCTGTCCTGAGTGAGGTGCACTTTCTTTAGTACTGTAGTGAGTGCCATGTTTCAGGTTTGCAGTAGCGTATCCTATCCTGTCCTGAGTGAGGTGCACTTTCTTTAGTACTGTAGTGAGTACCATGTTTCAGGTTTGCAGTAGTGGATCCTGCCCTGTGTGAGGTGCACTTTCTTTAGTACTGTAGCGAGTACCATGTTTCAGGTTTGCAGTAGCGTATCCTATCCTTCCCTGTGTGAGGTGCACTTTCTTTAGTACTGTAGTGAGTACCATGTTTCAGGTTTGCAGTAGCGTATCCTATCCTGTCCTGAGTGAGGTGCACTTTATTTAGTACTGTAGTGAGTACCACGTTTCAGGTTTGCAGTAGTGTATCCTGCCCTGTGTGAGGTGCACTTTCTTTAGTACTGTAGTGAGTACCATGTTTCAGGTTTGCAGTAGTGTATCCTGCCCTGTGTGAGGTGCACTTTCTTTAGTACTGCAGTGAGTACCATGTTTCAGGTTTGCAGTAGTGTATCCTGCTCTGTGTGAGGTGTACTTTCTTTAGTACTGTAGTGAGTACCATGTTTCAGGTTTGCAGTAGCGTATCCTATCCTGTCCTGAGTGAGGTGCACTTTCTTTAGTACTGTAGTGAGCACCATGTTTCAGGTTTGCAGTAGCGTATCCTATCCTGTCCTGAGTGAGGTGCACTTTCTTTAGTACTGTAGTGAGTACCATGTTTCAGGTTTGCAGTAGTGTATCCTGCCCTGTGTGAGGTGCACTTTCTTTAGTACTGTGGTGAGTACCATGTTTCAGGTTTGCAGTAGCGTATCCTATCCTGCCCTGTGTGAGGTGCACTTTCTTTAGTACTGTAGGGAGTACCATGTTTCAGGTTTGCAGTAGTCTATCCTGCCCTGAGTGAGGTGCACTTTCTTTAGTACTGTAGGGAGTACCATGTTTCATGTTTGCAGTAGCGTATCCTATCCTGCCCTGTGTGAGGTGCACTTTCTTTAGTACTGTGGTGAGTACCATGTTTCAGGTTTGCAGTAGTGTATCCTGCCCCGTGTGAGGTACACTTTCTTTAGTACCGTAGGGAGTACGATGTTTCAGGTTTGCAGTAGTGTATCCTGCCCTGTGTGAGGTGCACTTTCTTTAGTACTGTGGTGAGTACGTTGTTTCAGGTTTGCAGTAGTGTATCCTGCCCTGTGTGAGGTGCACTTTCTTTAGTACTGCAGTGAGTACCATGTTTCAGGTTTGCAGTAGTGTATCCTGCCCTGTGTGAGGTGCGTACCATGTTTCAGGTTTGCAGTAGCGTATCCTATCCTGCCCTGTGTGAGGTGCACTTTCTTTAGTACTGTGGTGAGTACCATGTTTCAGGTTTGCAGTAGTGTATCCTGCCCTGTGTGAGGTGCACTTTCTTTAGTACTGTAGTGAGTACCATGTTTCAGGTTTGCAGTAGCGTATCCTATCCTGCCCTGTGTGAGGTGCACTTTCTTTAGTACTGTAGGGAGTACCATGTTTCAGGTTTGCAGTAGCGTATCCTATCCTGCCCTGTGTGAGGTGCACTTTCTTTAGTACTGTAGGGAGTACCATGTTTCAGGTTTGCAGTAGTGTATCCTGCCCTGTGTGAGGTGCACTTTCTTTAGTACTGTAGTGAGTACCATGTTTCAGGTTTGCAGTAGTGTATCCTGCCCTGTGTGAGGTGCACTCTCTTTAGTACTGTAGTGAGTACCATGTTTCAGGTTTGCAGTAGTGTATCCTGCCCTGTGTGAGGTGCACTTTCTTTAGTACTGTAGTGAGTACCATGTTTTAGGTTTGCAGTAGTGTATCCTGTCCTGAGTGAGGTGCACTTTCTTTAGTACTGTAGTGAGTACCATGTTTCAGGTTTGCAGTAGCGTATCCTATCCTGCCCTGAGTGAGGTGCACTTTCTTTAGTACTGTAGTGAGTACCATGTTTCAGGTTTGCAGTAGCGTATCCTATCCTGCCCTGAGTAAGGTGCACTTTCTTTAGTACAGTAGTGAGTACCATGTTTCAGGTTTGCAGTAGCGTATCCTATCCTGCCCTGAGTGAGGTGCACTTTCTTTAGTACTGTAGTGAGTACCATGTTTCAGGTTTGCAGTAGTGTATCCTGCCCTGTGTGAGGTGCACTTTCTTTAGTACTGTAGTGAGTACCATGTTTCAGGTTTGCAGTAGTGTATCCTGCCCTGTGTGAGGTGCACTTTCTTTAGTACTGTAGTGAGTACCATGTTTCAGGTTTGCAGTAGTGTATCCTGCCCTGTGTGAGGTGCACTTTCTTTAGTACTGTAGTGAGTACCATGTTTCAGGTTTGCAGTAGTGTATCCTGTCCTGAGTGAGGTGCACTTTCTTTAGTACTGTAGTGAGTACCATGTTTCAGGTTTGCAGTAGCGTATCCTATCCTGCCCGGAGTGAGGTGCACTTTCTTTAGTACTGTAGTGAGTACCATGTTTCAGGTTTGCAGTAGCGTATCCTATCCTGTCCTGAGTGAGGTGCACTTTCTTTAGTACTGTAGGGAGTACCATGTTTCAGGTTTGCAGTAGCGTATCCTATCCTGCCCTGTGTGAGGTGAACTTTCTTTAGTACTGCAGTGAGTACCATGTTTCAGGTTTGCAGTAGTGTTTCCTGCCTGCCCTGTGTGAGGTGCACTTTCTTTAGTACTGTAGTGAGTACCATGCTTCAGGTTTGCAGTAGCGTATCCTATCCTGTCCTGAGTGAGGTGCACTTTCTTTAGTACTGTAGTGAGTACCATGTTTCAGGTTTGCAGTAGCGTATCCTATCCTGTCCTGAGTGAGGTGCACTTTCTTTAGTTCTGTAGTGAGTACCATGTTTCAGGTTTGCAGTTGCGTATCCTATCCTGTCCTGAGTGAGGTGCACTTTCTTTAGTACTGTAGTGAGTACCATGTTTCAGGTTTGCAGTAGCGTATTCTATCCTGCCCTGTGTGAGGGGAAACTTTCTCTAGTACTGCAGTGAGTACCATGTTTCAGGTTTGCAGTAGTGTATCTTGCCTGCCCTGTGTGAGGTGCACTTTCTTTAGTACTGTAGTGAGTATCATGTTTCAGGTTTGCAGTAGCGTATCCGATCCTGTCCTGAGTGAGGTGCACTTTCTTTAGTACTGTAGTGAGTACCATGTTTCAGGTTTGCAGTAGCGTATCCTATCCTGCCCTGTGTGAGGTGCACTTTCTTTAGTACTGTAGGGAGTACCATGTTTCAGGTTTGCAGTAGCGTATCCTATCCTGCCCTGTGTGAGGTGAACTTTCTTTAGTACTGCAGTGAATACCATGTTTCAGGTTTGCAGTAGTGTTTCCTGCCTGCCCTGTGTGAGGTGCACTTTCTTTAGTACTGTAGTGAGTACCATGCTTCAGGTTTGCAGTAGCGTATCCTATCCTGTCCTGGGTGAGGTGCACTTTCTTTAGTACTGTAGTGAGTACCATGTTTCAGGTTTGCAGTAGCGTATCCTATCCTGTCCTGAGTGAGGTGCACTTTCTCTAGTACTGTAGGGAGTACCATGTTTCAGGTTTGCAGTAGCATATCCTATCCTGCACTGTGTGAGGTGAACTTTCTTTAGTACTGCAGTGAGTACCATGTTTCATGTTTGCAGTAGTGTATCCTACCCTGTTTGAGGTGCACTTTCTTTAGTACTGTAGTGAGTACCATGTTTCAGGTTTGCAGTAGCGTATCCTATCCTGTCCTGAGTGAGGTGCACTTTCTTTAGTACTGTAGTGAGTACCATGTTTCAGATTTGCAGTAGCGTATCCTATCCTGTCCTGAGTGAGGTGCACTTTCTTTAGTACTGTAGTGAGTACCATGTTTCAGGTTTGCAGTAGCGTATCCTGCCCTGTGTGAGGTGCACTTTCTTTAGTACTGTAGGGAGTACCATGTTTCAGGTTTGCAGTAGCGTATCCTGCCCTGTGTGTGGTGCACTTTCTTTAGTACTGTAGCGAGTACCATGTTTCAGGTTTGCAGTAGCGTATCCTATCCTTCCCTGTGTGAGGTGCACTTTCTTTAGTACTGTAGTGAGTACCATGTTTCAGGTTTGCAGTAGCGTATCCTATCCTGTCCTGAGTGAGGTGCACTTTATTTAGTACTGTAGTGAGTACCACGTTTCAGGTTTGCAGTAGTGTATCCTGCCCTGTGTGAGGTGCACTTTCTTTAGTACTGTAGTGAGTACCATGTTTCAGGTTTGCAGTAGTGTATCCTGCCCTGTGTGAGGTGCACTTTCTTTAGTACTGCAGTGAGTACCATGTTTCAGGTTTGCAGTAGTGTATCCTGCTCTGTGTGAGGTGTACTTTCTTTAGTACTGTAGTGAGTACCATGTTTCAGGTTTGCAGTAGCGTATCCTATCCTGTCCTGAGTGAGGTGCACTTTCTTTAGTACTGTAGTGAGCACCATGTTTCAGGTTTGCAGTAGCGTATCCTATCCTGTCCTGAGTGAGGTGCACTTTCTTTAGTACTGTAGTGAGTACCATGTTTCAGGTTTGCAGTAGTGTATCCTGCCCTGTGTGAGGTGCACTTTCTTTAGTACTGTGGTGAGTACCTTGTTTCAGGTTTGCAGTAGTGTATCCTGCCCCGTGTGAGGTACACTTTCTTTAGTACCGTAGGGAGTACGATGTTTCAGGTTTGCAGTAGTGTATCCTGCCCTGTGTGAGGTGCACTTTCTTTAGTACTGTGGTGAGTACGTTGTTTCAGGTTTGCAGTAGTGTATCCTGCCCTGTGTGAGGTGCACTTTCTTTAGTACTGCAGTGAGTACCATGTTTCAGGTTTGCAGTAGTGTATCCTGCCCTGTGTGAGGTGCGTACCATGTTTCAGGTTTGCAGTAGCGTATCCTATCCTGCCCTGTGTGAGGTGCACTTTCTTTAGTACTGTGGTGAGTACCATGTTTCAGGTTTGCAGTAGTGTATCCTGCCCTGTGTGAGGTGCACTTTCTTTAGTACTGTAGTGAGTACCATGTTTCAGGTTTGCAGTAGCGTATCCTATCCTGCCCTGTGTGAGGTGCACTTTCTTTAGTACTGTAGGGAGTACCATGTTTCAGGTTTGCAGTAGCGTATCCTATCCTGCCCTGTGTGAGGTGCACTTTCTTTAGTACTGTAGGGAGTACCATGTTTCAGGTTTGCAGTAGTGTATCCTGCCCTGTGTGAGGTGCACTTTCTTTAGTACTGTAGTGAGTACCATGTTTCAGGTTTGCAGTAGTGTATCCTGCCCTGTGTGAGGTGCACTCTCTTTAGTACTGTAGTGAGTACCATGTTTCAGGTTTGCAGTAGTGTATCCTGCCCTGTGTGAGGTGCACTTTCTTTAGTACTGTAGTGAGTACCATGTTTTAGGTTTGCAGTAGTGTATCCTGTCCTGAGTGAGGTGCACTTTCTTTAGTACTGTAGTGAGTACCATGTTTCAGGTTTGCAGTAGCGTATCCTATCCTGCCCTGAGTGAGGTGCACTTTCTTTAGTACTGTAGTGAGTACCATGTTTCAGGTTTGCAGTAGCGTATCCTATCCTGCCCTGAGTAAGGTGCACTTTCTTTAGTACAGTAGTGAGTACCATGTTTCAGGTTTGCAGTAGCGTATCCTATCCTGCCCTGAGTGAGGTGCACTTTCTTTAGTACTGTAGTGAGTACCATGTTTCAGGTTTGCAGTAGCGTATCCTATCCTGCCCTGAGTGAGGTGCACTTTCTTTAGTACTGTAGTGAGTACCATGTTTCAGGTTTGCAGTAGTGTATCCTGCCCTGTGTGAGGTGCACTTTCTTTAGTACTGTAGTGAGTACCATGTTTCAGGTTTGCAGTAGTGTATCCTGCCCTGTGTGAGGTGCACTTTCTTTAGTACTGTAGTGAGTACCATGTTTCAGGTTTGCAGTAGTGTATCCTGTCCTGAGTGAGGTGCACTTTCTTTAGTACTGTAGTGAGTACCATGTTTCAGGTTTGCAGTAGCGTATCCTATCCTGCCCTGAGTGAGGTGCACTTTCTTTAGTACTGTAGTGAGTACCATGTTTCAGGTTTGCAGTAGCGTATCCTATCCTGTCCTGAGTGAGGTGCACTTTCTTTAGTACTGTAGTGAGTACCATGTTTCAGGTTTGCAGTAGTGTATCCTGCCCTGTGTGAGGTGCACTTTCTTTAGTACTGTAGTGAGTACCATGTTTCAGGTATGCAGTAGCGTATCCTATCCTGTCCTGAGTGAGGTGCACTTTCTTTAGTACTGTAGTGAGTACCATGTTTCAGGTTTGCAGAAGTGTATTCTGCCCTGTGTGAGGTGCACTTTCTTTAGTACTGTAGTGAGTACCATGTTTCAGGTTTGCAGTAGCGTATCCTATCCTGCCCTGAGTGAGGTGCACTTTCTTTAGTACTGTAGTGAGTACCAAGTTTCAGGTTTGCAGTAGTGTATCCTTTCCTGTCCTGAGTGAGGTGCACTTTCTTTAGTACTGTAGTGAGTACCATGTTTCAGGTTTGCAGTAGCATATCATATCCTGTCCTGAGTGAGGTGCACTTTCTTTACTACTGTAGTGAGTACCATGTTTCAGGTTTGCAGTAGCGTATCCTATCCTGCCCTGAGTGAGGTGCACTTTCTTTAGTACTGTAGTGAGTACCAAGTTTCAGGTTTGCAGTAGCGTATCCTTTCCTGTCCTGAGTGAGGTGCACTTTCTTTAGTACTGTAGTGAGTACCATGTTTCAGGTTTGCAGTAGCGTATCATATCCTGTCCTGAGTGAGGTGCACTTTCTTTAGTACTGTAGTGAGTACCATGTTTCAGGTTTGCAGTAGCGTATCCTATCCTGCCCTGTGTGAGGGGAAACTTTCTCTAGTACTGCAGTGAGTACCATGTTTCAGGTTTGCAGTAGTGTATCCTGCCCTGTGTGAGGTGCACTTCCTTTAGTACTGTGGTGAGTACCATGTTTCAGGTTTGCAGTAGCGTATCCTATCCTGCCCTGTGTGAGGTGCACTTTCTTTAGTACTGTAGGGAGTACCATGTTTCAGGTTTGCAGTAGCGTATCCTATCCTGTCCTGAGTGAGGTGCACTTTCTTTAGTACTGTAGTGAGTACCATGTTTCAGGTTTGCAGTAGCGTATCCTATCCTGTCCTGAGTGATGTGCACTTTCTTTAGTACTGTAGTGAGTACCATGTTTCAGGTTTGCAGTAGTGTATTATGCCCTGTGTGAGGTGCACTTTCTTTAGTACTGTAGGGAGTACCATGTTTCAGGTTTGCAGTAGCGTATCCTATCCTGTCCTGAGTGAGGTGCACTTTCTTTAGTACTGTAGTGAGTACCATGTTTCAGGTTTGCAGTAGCGTATCCTATCCTGTCCTGAGTGAGGTGCACTTTCTTTAGTTCTGTAGTGAGTACCATGTTTCAGGTTTGCAGTTGCGTATCCTATCCTGTCCTGAGTGAGGTGCACTTTCTTTAGTACTGTAGTGAGTACCATGTTTCAGGTTTGCAGTAGCGTATTCTATCCTGCCCTGTGTGAGGGGAAACTTTCTCTAGTACTGCAGTGAGTACCATGTTTCAGGTTTGCAGTAGTGTATCTTGCCTGCCCTGTGTGAGGTGCACTTTCTTTAGTACTGTAGTGAGTATCATGTTTCAGGTTTGCAGTAGCGTATCCGATCCTGTCCTGAGTGAGGTGCACTTTCTTTAGTACTGTAGTGAGTACCATGTTTCAGGTTTGCAGTAGCGTATCCTATCCTGCCCTGTGTGAGGTGCACTTTCTTTAGTACTGTAGGGAGTACCATGTTTCAGGTTTGCAGTAGCGTATCCTATCCTGCCCTGTGTGAGGTGAACTTTCTTTAGTACTGCAGTGAGTACCATGTTTCAGGTTTGCAGTAGTGTTTCCTGCCTGCCCTGTGTGAGGTGCACTTTCTTTAGTACTGTAGTGAGTACCATGCTTCAGGTTTGCAGTAGCGTATCCTATCCTGTCCTGAGTGAGGTGCACTTTCTTTAGTACTGTAGTGAGTACCATGTTTCAGGTTTGCAGTAGCGTATCCTATCCTGTCCTGAGTGAGGTGCACTTTCTCTAGTACTGTAGGGAGTACCATGTTTCAGGTTTGCAGTAGCGTATCCTATCCTGCACTGTGTGAGGTGAACTTTCTTTAGTACTGCAGTGAGTACCATGTTTCATGTTTGCAGTAGTGTATCCTACCCTGTTTGAGGTGCACTTTCTTTAGTACTGTAGTGAGTACCATGTTTCAGGTTTGCAGTAGCGTATCCTATCCTGTCCTGAGTGAGGTGCACTTTCTTTAGTACTGTAGTGAGTACCATGTTTCAGATTTGCAGTAGCGTATCCTATCCTGTCCTGAGTGAGGTGCACTTTCTTTAGTACTGTAGTGAGTACCATGTTTCAGGTTTGCAGTAGCGTATCCTGCCCTGTGTGAGGTGCACTTTCTTTAGTACTGTAGGGAGTACCATGTTTCAGGTTTGCAGTAGCGTATCCTGCCCTGTGTGTGGTGCACTTTCTTTAGTACTGCAGTGAGTACCATGTTTCAGGTTTGCAGTAGTGTATCCTGCCCTGTGTGAGGTGCACTTTCTTTAGTACTGTAGTGAGTACCATGTTTCAGGTTTGCAGTAGCGTATCCTATCCTGTCCTGAGTGAGGTGCACTTTCTTTAGTACTGTAGTGAGTGCCATGTTTCAGGTTTGCAGTAGCGTATCCTATCCTGTCCTGAGTGAGGTGCACTTTCTTTAGTACTGTAGTGAGTACCATGTTTCAGGTTTGCAGTAGTGGATCCTGCCCTGTGTGAGGTGCACTTTCTTTAGTACTGTAGCGAGTACCATGTTTCAGGTTTGCAGTAGCGTATCCTATCCTTCCCTGTGTGAGGTGCACTTTCTTTAGTACTGTAGTGAGTACCATGTTTCAGGTTTGCAGTAGCGTATCCTATCCTGTCCTGAGTGAGGTGCACTTTATTTAGTACTGTAGTGAGTACCACGTTTCAGGTTTGCAGTAGTGTATCCTGCCCTGTGTGAGGTGCACTTTCTTTAGTACTGTAGTGAGTACCATGTTTCAGGTTTGCAGTAGTGTATCCTGCCCTGTGTGAGGTGCACTTTCTTTAGTACTGCAGTGAGTACCATGTTTCAGGTTTGCAGTAGTGTATCCTGCTCTGTGTGAGGTGTACTTTCTTTAGTACTGTAGTGAGTACCATGTTTCAGGTTTGCAGTAGCGTATCCTATCCTGTCCTGAGTGAGGTGCACTTTCTTTAGTACTGTAGTGAGCACCATGTTTCAGGTTTGCAGTAGCGTATCCTATCCTGTCCTGAGTGAGGTGCACTTTCTTTAGTACTGTAGTGAGTACCATGTTTCAGGTTTGCAGTAGTGTATCCTGCCCTGTGTGAGGTGCACTTTCTTTAGTACTGTGGTGAGTACCATGTTTCAGGTTTGCAGTAGCGTATCCTATCCTGCCCTGTGTGAGGTGCACTTTCTTTAGTACTGTAGGGAGTACCATGTTTCAGGTTTGCAGTAGTCTATCCTGCCCTGAGTGAGGTGCACTTTCTTTAGTACTGTAGGGAGTACCATGTTTCATGTTTGCAGTAGCGTATCCTATCCTGCCCTGTGTGAGGTGCACTTTCTTTAGTACTGTGGTGAGTACCATGTTTCAGGTTTGCAGTAGTGTATCCTGCCCCGTGTGAGGTACACTTTCTTTAGTACCGTAGGGAGTACGATGTTTCAGGTTTGCAGTAGTGTATCCTGCCCTGTGTGAGGTGCACTTTCTTTAGTACTGTTGTGAGTACGTTGTTTCAGGTTTGCAGTAGTGTATCCTGCCCTGTGTGAGGTGCACTTTCTTTAGTACTGCAGTGAGTACCATGTTTCAGGTTTGCAGTAGTGTATCCTGCCCTGTGTGAGGTGCGTACCATGTTTCAGGTTTGCAGTAGCGTATCCTATCCTGCCCTGTGTGAGGTGCACTTTCTTTAGTACTGTGGTGAGTACCATGTTTCAGGTTTGCAGTAGTGTATCCTGCCCTGTGTGAGGTGCACTTTCTTTAGTACTGTAGTGAGTACCATGTTTCAGGTTTGCAGTAGCGTATCCTATCCTGCCCTGTGTGAGGTGCACTTTCTTTAGTACTGTAGGGAGTACCATGTTTCAGGTTTGCAGTAGCGTATCCTATCCTGCCCTGTGTGAGGTGCACTTTCTTTAGTACTGTAGGGAGTACCATGTTTCAGGTTTGCAGTAGTGTATCCTGCCCTGTGTGAGGTGCACTTTCTTTAGTACTGTAGTGAGTACCATGTTTCAGGTTTGCAGTAGTGTATCCTGCCCTGTGTGAGGTGCACTCTCTTTAGTACTGTAGTGAGTACCATGTTTCAGGTTTGCAGTAGTGTATCCTGCCCTGTGTGAGGTGCACTTTCTTTAGTACTGTAGTGAGTACCATGTTTTAGGTTTGCAGTAGTGTATCCTGTCCTGAGTGAGGTGCACTTTCTTTAGTACTGTAGTGAGTACCATGTTTCAGGTTTGCAGTAGCGTATCCTATCCTGCCCTGAGTAAGGTGCACTTTCTTTAGTACAGTAGTGAGTACCATGTTTCAGGTTTGCAGTAGCGTATCCTATCCTGCCCTGAGTGAGGTGCACTTTCTTTAGTACTGTAGTGAGTACCATGTTTCAGGTTTGCAGTAGTGTATCCTGCCCTGTGTGAGGTGCACTTTCTTTAGTACTGTAGTGAGTACCATGTTTCAGGTTTGCAGTAGTGTACCCTGCCCTGTGTGAGGTGCACTTTCTTTAGTACTGTAGTGAGTACCATGTTTCAGGTTTGCAGTAGTGTATCCTGCCCTGTGTGAGGTGCACTTTCTTTAGTACTGTAGTGAGTACCATGTTTCAGGTTTGCAGTAGTGTATCCTGTCCTGAGTGAGGTGCACTTTCTTTAGTACTGTAGTGAGTACCATGTTTCAGGTTTGCAGTAGCCTATCCTATCCTGCCCTGAGTGAGGTGCACTTTCTTTAGTACTGTAGTGAGTACCATGTTTCAGGTTTGCAGTAGCGTATCCTATCCTGTCCTGAGTGAGGTGCACTTTCTTTAGTACTGTAGGGAGTACCATGTTTCAGGTTTGCAGTAGCGTATCCTATCCTGCCCTGTGTGAGGTGAACTTTCTTTAGTACTGCAGTGAGTACCATGTTTCAGGTTTGCAGTAGTGTTTCCTGCCTGCCCTGTGTGAGGTGCACTTTCTTTAGTACTGTAGTGAGTACCATGCTTCAGGTTTGCAGTAGCGTATCCTATCCTGTCCTGAGTGAGGTGCACTTTCTTTAGTACTGTAGTGAGTACCATGTTTCAGGTTTGCAGTAGCGTATCCTATCCTGTCCTGAGTGAGGTGCACTTTCTTTAGTTCTGTAGTGAGTACCATGTTTCAGGTTTGCAGTTGCGTATCCTATCCTGTCCTGAGTGAGGTGCACTTTCTTTAGTACTGTAGTGAGTACCATGTTTCAGGTTTGCAGTAGCGTATTCTATCCTGCCCTGTGTGAGGGGAAACTTTCTCTAGTACTGTAGTGAGTACCATGTTTCAGGTTTGCAGTAGCGTATCCTATCCTGCCCTGTGTGAGGTGCACTTTCTTTAGTACTGTAGGGAGTACCATGTTTCAGGTTTGCAGTAGCGTATCCTATCCTGCCCTGTGTGAGGTGAACTTTCTTTAGTACTGCAGTGAGTACCATGTTTCAGGTTTGCAGTAGTGTTTCCTGCCTGCCCTGTGTGAGGTGCACTTTCTTTAGTACTGTAGTGAGTACCATGCTTCAGGTTTGCAGTAGCGTATCCTATCCTGTCCTGAGTGAGGTGCACTTTCTTTAGTACTGTAGTGAGTACCATGTTTCAGGTTTGCAGTAGCGTATCCTATCCTGTCCTGAGTGAGGTGCACTTTCTCTAGTACTGTAGGGAGTACCATGTTTCAGGTTTGCAGTAGCGTATCCTATCCTGCACTGTGTGAGGTGAACTTTCTTTAGTACTGCAGTGAGTACCATGTTTCATGTTTGCAGTAGTGTATCCTACCCTGTTTGAGGTGCACTTTCTTTAGTACTGTAGTGAGTACCATGTTTCAGGTTTGCAGTAGCGTATCCTATCCTGTCCTGAGTGAGGTGCACTTTCTTTAGTACTGTAGTGAGTACCATGTTTCAGATTTGCAGTAGCGTATCCTATCCTGTCCTGAGTGAGGTGCACTTTCTTTAGTACTGTAGTGAGTACCATGTTTCAGGTTTGCAGTAGCGTATCCTGCCCTGTGTGAGGTGCACTTTCTTTAGTACTGTAGGGAGTACCATGTTTCAGGTTTGCAGTAGCGTATCCTGCCCTGTGTGTGGTGCACTTTCTTTAGTACTGCAGTGAGTACCATGTTTCAGGTTTGCAGTAGTGTATCCTGCCCTGTGTGAGGTGCACTTTCTTTAGTACTGTAGTGAGTACCATGTTTCAGGTTTGCAGTAGCGTATCCTATCCTGTCCTGAGTGAGGTGCACTTTCTTTAGTACTGTAGTGAGTGCCATGTTTCAGGTTTGCAGTAGCGTATCCTAACCTGTCCTGAGTGAGGTGCACTTTCTTTAGTACTGTAGTGAGTACCATGTTTCAGGTTTGCAGTAGTGGATCCTGCCCTGTGTGAGGTGCACTTTCTTTAGTACTGTAGCGAGTACCATGTTTCAGGTTTGCAGTAGCGTATCCTATCCTTCCCTGTGTGAGGTGCACTTTCTTTAGTACTGTAGTGAGTACCATGTTTCAGGTTTGCAGTAGCGTATCCTATCCTGTCCTGAGTGAGGTGCACTTTATTTAGTACTGTAGTGAGTACCACGTTTCAGGTTTGCAGTAGTGTATCCTGCCCTGTGTGAGGTGCACTTTCTTTAGTACTGTAGTGAGTACCATGTTTCAGGTTTGCAGTAGTGTATCCTGCCCTGTGTGAGGTGCACTTTCTTTAGTACTGCAGTGAGTACCATGTTTCAGGTTTGCAGTAGTGTATCCTGCTCTGTGTGAGGTGTACTTTCTTTAGTACTGTAGTGAGTACCATGTTTCAGGTTTGCAGTAGCGTATCCTATCCTGTCCTGAGTGAGGTGCACTTTCTTTAGTACTGTAGTGAGCACCATGTTTCAGGTTTGCAGTAGCGTATCCTATCCTGTCCTGAGTGAGGTGCACTTTCTTTAGTACTGTAGTGAGTACCATGTTTCAGGTTTGCAGTAGTGTATCCTGCCCTGTGTGAGGTGCACTTTCTTTAGTACTGTGGTGAGTACCATGTTTCAGGTTTGCCGTAGCGTATCCTATCCTGCCCTGTGTGAGGTGCACTTTCTTTAGTACTGTAGGGAGTACCATGTTTCAGGTTTGCAGTAGTCTATCCTGCCCTGAGTGAGGTGCACTTTCTTTAGTACTGTAGGGAGTACCATGTTTCATGTTTGCAGTAGCGTATCCTATCCTGCCCTGTGTGAGGTGCACTTTCTTTAGTACTGTGGTGAGTACCTTGTTTCAGGTTTGCAGTAGTGTATCCTGCCCCGTGTGAGGTACACTTTCTTTAGTACCGTAGGGAGTACGATGTTTCAGGTTTGCAGTAGTGTATCCTGCCCTGTGTGAGGTGCACTTTCTTTAGTACTGTGGTGAGTACGTTGTTTCAGGTTTGCAGTAGTGTATCCTGCCCTGTGTGAGGTGCACTTTCTTTAGTACTGCAGTGAGTACCATGTTTCAGGTTTGCAGTAGTGTATCCTGCCCTGTGTGAGGTGCGTACCATGTTTCAGGTTTGCAGTAGCGTATCCTATCCTGCCCTGTGTGAGGTGCACTTTCTTTAGTACTGTGGTGAGTACCATGTTTCAGGTTTGCAGTAGTGTATCCTGCCCTGTGTGAGGTGCACTTTCTTTAGTACTGTAGTGAGTACCATGTTTCAGGTTTGCAGTAGCGTATCCTATCCTGCCCTGTGTGAGGTGCACTTTCTTTAGTACTGTAGGGAGTACCATGTTTCAGGTTTGCAGTAGCGTATCCTATCCTGCCCTGTGCGAGGTGCACTTTCTTTAGTACTGTAGGGAGTACCATGTTTCAGGTTTGCAGTAGTGTATCCTGCCCTGTGTGAGGTGCACTCTCTTTAGTACTGTAGTGAGTACCATGTTTCAGGTTTGCAGTAGTGTATCCTGCCCTGTGTGAGGTCCACTTTCTTTAGTACTGTAGTGAGTACCATGTTTTAGGTTTGCAGTAGTGTATCCTGTCCTGAGTGAGGTGCACTTTCTTTAGTACTGTAGTGAGTACCATGTTTCAGGTTTGCAGTAGCGTATCCTATCCTGCCCTGAGTGAGGTGCACTTTCTTTAGTACTGTATTGAGTACCATGTTTCAGGTTTGCAGTAGCGTATCCTATCCTGCCCTGAGTAAGGTGCACTTTCTTTAGTACAGTAGTGAGTACCATGTTTCAGGTTTGCAGTAGCGTATCCTATCCTGCCCTGAGTGAGGTGCACTTTCTTTAGTACTGTAGTGAGTACCATGTTTCAGGTTTGCAGTAGTGTATCCTGCCCTGTGTGAGGTGCACTTTCTTTAGTACTGTAGTGAGTACCATGTTTCAGGTTTGCAGTAGTGTATCCTGCCCTGTGTGAGGTGCACTTTCTTTAGTACTGTAGTGAGTACCATGTTTCAGGTTTGCAGTAGTGTATCCTGCCCTGTGTGAGGTGCACTTTCTTTAGTACTGTAGTGAGTACCATGTTTCAGGTTTGCAGTAGTGTATCCTGTCCTGAGTGAGGTGCACTTTCTTTAGTACTGTAGTGAGTACCATGTTTCAGGTTTGCAGTAGCGTATCCTATCCTACCCTGAGTGAGGTGCACTTTCTTTAGTACTGTAGTGAGTACCATGTTTCAGGTTTGCAGTAGCGTATCCTATCCTGTCCTGAGTGAGGTGCACTTTCTTTAGTACTGTAGTGAGTACCATGTTTCAGGTTTGCAGTAGTGTATCCTGCCCTGTGTGAGGTGCACTTTCTTTAGTACTGTAGTGAGTACCATGTTTCAGGTATGCAGTAGCGTATCCTATCCTGTCCTGAGTGAGGTGCACTTTCTTTAGTACTGTAGTGAGTACCATGTTTCAGGTTTGCAGAAGTGTATTCTGCCCTGTGTGAGGTGCACTTTCTTTAGTACTGTAGTGAGTACCATGTTTCAGGTTTGCAGTAGCGTATCCTATCCTGCCCTGAGTGAGGTGCACTTTCTTTAGTACTGTAGTGAGTACCAAGTTTCAGGTTTGCAGTAGTGTATCCTTTCCTGTCCTGAGTGAGGTGCACTTTCTTTAGTACTGTAGTGAGTACCATGTTTCAGGTTTGCAGTAGCATATCATATCCTGTCCTGAGTGAGGTGCACTTTCTTTACTACTGTAGTGAGTACCATGTTTCAGGTTTGCAGTAGCGTATCCTATCCTGCCCTGAGTGAGGTGCACTTTCTTTAGTACTGTAGTGAGTACCAAGTTTCAGGTTTGCAGTAGCGTATCCTTTCCTGTCCTGAGTGAGGTGCACTTTCTTTAGTACTGTAGTGAGTACCATGTTTCAGGTTTGCAGTAGCGTATCATATCCTGTCCTGAGTGAGGTGCACTTTCTTTAGTACTGTAGTGAGTACCATGTTTCAGGTTTGCAGTAGCGTATCCTATCCTGCCCTGTGTGAGGGGAAACTTTCTCTAGTACTGCAGTGAGTACCATGTTTCAGGTTTGCAGTAGTGTATCCTGCCCTGTGTGAGGTGCACTTCCTTTAGTACTGTGGTGAGTACCATGTTTCAGGTTTGCAGTAGCGTATCCTATCCTGCCCTGTGTGAGGTGCACTTTCTTTAGTACTGTAGGGAGTACCATGTTTCAGGTTTGCAGTAGCGTATCCTATCCTGCCCTGTGTGAGGTGAACTTTCTTTAGTACTGCAGTGAGTACCATGTTTCAGGTTTGCAGTAGTGTATCCTGCCCTGTGTGAGGTGCACTTTCATTAGTACTGTAGTGAGTACCATGTTTCAGGTTTGCAGTAGCGTATCCTATCCTGTCCTGAGTGAGGTGCACTTTCTTTAGTACTGTAGTGAGTACCATGTTTCAGGTTTGCAGTAGCGTAACCTATCCTGTCCTGAGTGAGGTGCACTTTCTTTAGTACTGTAGTGAGTACCATGTTTCAGGTTTGCAGTAGTGTATCCTGCCCTGTGTGAGGTGCACTTTCTTTAGTATTGTAGGGAGTACCATGTTTCAGGTTTGCAGTAGCGTATCCTATCCTGCCCTGTGTGAGGTGAACTTTCTTTAGTACTGCAGTGAGTACCATGTTTCAGGTTTGCATAGTGTATCCTGCCCTGTGTGAGGTGCACTTTCTTTAGTACTGTAGTGAGTACCATGTTTCAGATTTGCAGTAGCGTATCCTATCCTGTCCTGAGTAAGGTGCAATTTCTTTAGTACTGTAGTGAGCACCATGTTTCAGGTTTGCAGTAGCGTATCCTATCCTGTCCTGAGTGAGGTGCACTTTCTTTAGTACTGTAGTGAGTAGCATGTTTCAGGTTTGCAGTAGCGTATCCTGCCCTGTGTGAGGTGCACTTTCTTTAGTACTGCAATGAGTACCATGTTTCAGGTTTGCAGTAGTGTATCCTGCCCTGTTTGAGGTGCACCTTCTTTAGTACAGCAGTGAGTACCATGTTACAGGTTTGCAGTAGTGTATCCTGCCCTGTGTGAGGTGCACTTTCTTTAGTACTGTAGTGAGTACCATGTTTCAGGTTTGCAGTAGCGTATCCTATCCTGTCTTGAGTAAGGTGCACTTTCTTTAGTACTGTAGTGAGTACCATGTTTCAGGTTTGCAGTAGCGTATCCTATCCTGTCCTGAGTGAGGTGCACTTTCTTATGTACTGTAGTGAGTACCATGTTTCAGGTTTGCAGTAGTGTATCCTGCCCTGTGTGAGGTGCACTTTCTTTAGTACTGTAGGGAGTACCATGTTTCAGATTTGCTGTAGTGTATCCTGCCATGCCTGAGGTGCACTTTCTTTAGTACTGTAGGGAGTACCATGTTTCAGGTTTGCAGTAGCGTATCCTATCCTGCCCTGTGTGAGGTGAACTTTCTTTAGTACTGCAGTGAGTACCATGTTTCAGGTTTGCAGTAGTGTATCCTGCCCTGTGTGAGGTGCACTTTCTTTAGTACTGTAGTGAGTACCATGTTTCAGGTTTGCAGTAGCGTATCCTATCCTGTCCTGAGTGAGGTGCACTTTCTTTAGTACTGTAGTGAGTACCATGTTTCAGGTTTGCAGTAGTGTATCCTGCCCTGTGTGAGGTGCACTTTCTTTAGTACTGTAGTGAGTACCATGTTTCAGGTTTGCAGTAGTGTATCCTGCCCTGTGTGAGGTGCACTTTCTTTAGTACTGCAGTGAGTACCATGTTTCAGGTTTGCAGTAGTGTATCCTGCCCAGTGTGAGGTGCACTTTCTTTAGTACTGTAGGGAGTACCATGTTTCAGGTTTGCAGTAGCGTATCCTATCCTGCCCTGAGTGAGCTGCACTTTCTTCAGTACTGTAGTGAGTACCATGTTTCAGGTTTGCAGTAGCGTATCCTATCCTGTCCTGAGTGAGGTGCACTTTCTTTAGTACTGTAGTGAGTACCATGTTTCAGGTTTGCAGTAGCGTATCCTATCCTGTCCTGAGTGATGTGCACTTTCTTTAGTACTGTAGTGAGTACCATGTTTCAGGTTTGCAGTAGTGTATCCTGCCCTGTGTGAGGTGCACTTTCTTTAGTACTCTAGGGAGTACCATGTTTCAGGTTTGCAGTAACGTATCCTATCCTGTCCTGAGTGAGGTGCACTTTCTTTAGTACTGTAGGGAGTACCATGTTTCAGGTTTGCAGTAGCGTATCCTATCCTGTCCTGAGTGAGGTGCACTTTCTTTAGTTCTGTAGTGAGTACCATGTTTCAGGTTTGCAGTAGCGTATCCTATCCTGTCCTGAGTGCGGTGCACTTTCTTTAGTACTGTAGTGAGTACCATGTTTCAGGTTTGCAGTAGCGTATTCTATCCTGCCCTGTGTGAGGGGAAACTTTCTCTAGTACTGCAGTGAGTACCATGTTTCAGGTTTGCAGTAGTGTATATTGCCTACCCTGTGTGAGGTGCACTTTCTTTAGTACTGTAGTGAGTATCATGTTTCAGGTTTGCAGTAGCGTATCCTATCCTGTCCTGAGTGAGGTGCACTTTCTTTAGTACTGTAGTGAGTACCATGTTTCAGGTTTGCAGTAGCGTATCCTATCCTGCCCTGTGTGAGGTGCACTTTCTTTAGTACTGTAGGGAGTACCATGTTTCAGGTTTGCAGTAGCGTATCCTATCCTGCCCTGTGTGAGGTGAACTTTCTTTAGTACTGCAGTGAGTACCATGTTTCAGGTTTGCAGTAGTGTTTCCTGCCTGCCCTGTGTGAGGTGCACTTTCTTTAGTACTGTAGTGAGTACCATGTTTCAGGTTTGCAGTAGCGTATCCTATCCTGTCCTGAGTGAGGTGCACTTTCTTTAGTACTGTAGTGAGTACCATGTTTCAGGTTTGCAGTAGCGTATCCTATCCTGTCCTGAGTGAGGTGCACTTTCTCTAGTACTGTAGGGAGTACCATGTTTCAGGTTTGCAGTAGCGTATCCTATCCTGCACTGTGTGAGGTGAACTTTCTTTAGTACTGCAGTGAGTACCATGTTTCATGTTTGCAGTAGTGTATCCTACCCTGTTTGAGGTGCACTTTCTTTAGTACTGTAGTGAGTACCATGTTTCAGGTTGGCAGTAGCGTATCCTATCCTGTCCTGAGTGAGGTGCACTTTCTTTAGTACTGTAGTGAGTACCATGTTTCAGGTTTGCAGCAGCGTATCCTATCCTGTCCTGAGTGAGGTGCACTTTCTTTAGTACTGTAGTGAGTACCATGTTTCAGTTTTGCAGTAGCGTATCCTGCCATGCGTGAGGTGCACTTTCTTTAGTACTGTAGGGAGTACCATGTTTCAGGTTTGCAGTAGCGTATCCTGCCCTGTGTGTGGTGCACTTTCTTTAGTACTGCAGTGAGTACCATGTTTCAGGTTTGCAGTAGCGTATCCTATCCTGTCCTGAGTGAGGTGCACTTTCTTTAGTACTGTAGTGAGTACCATGTTTCAGGTTTGCAGTAGTGTATCCTGCCCTGTGTGAGGTGCACTTTCTTTAGTACTGTAGTGAGTACCATGTTTCAGGTTTGCAGTAGTGTATCCTGCCCTGTGTGAGGTGCACTTTCTTTAGTACTGCAGTGAGTACCATGTTTCAGGTTTGCAGTAGTGTATCCTGCCCAGTGTGAGGTGCACTTTCTTTAGTACTGTAGGGAGTACCAAGTTTCAGGTTTGCAGTAGCGTATCCTATCCTGCCCTGAGTGAGCTGCACTTTCTTCAGTACTTTAGTGAGTACCATGTTTCAGGTTTGCAGTAGCGTATCCTATCCTGTCCTGAGTGAGGTGCACTTTCTTTAGTACTGTAGTGAGTACCATGTTTCAGGTTTGCAGTAGCGTATCCTATCCTGTCCTGAGTGATGTGCACTTTCTTTAGTACTGTAGTGAGTACCATGTTTCAGGTTTGCAGTAGTGTATCCTGCCCTGTGTGAGGTGCACTTTCTTTAGTACTGTAGGGAGTACCATGTTTCAGGTTTGCAGTAGCGTATCCTATCCTGTCCTGAGTGAGGTGCACTTTCTTTAGTACTGTAGTGAGTACCATGTTTCAGGTTTGCAGTAGCGTATCCTATCCTGTCCTGAGTGAGGTGCACTTTCTTTAGTTCTGTAGTGAGTACCATGTTTCAGGTTTGCAGTTGCGTATCCTATCCTGTCCTGAGTGAGGTGCACTTTCTTTAGTACTGTAGTGAGTACCATGTTTCAGGTTTGCAGTAGCGTATTCTATCCTGCCCTGTGTGAGGGGAAACTTTCTCTAGTACTGCAGTGAGTACCATGTTTCAGGTTTGCAGTAGTGTATCTTGCCTGCCCTGTGTGAGGTGCACTTTCTTTAGTACTGTAGTGAGTATCATGTTTCAGGTTTGCAGTAGCGTATCCGATCCTGTCCTGAGTGAGGTGCACTTTCTTTAGTACTGTAGTGAGTACCATGTTTCAGGTTTGCAGTAGCGTATCCTATCCTGCCCTGTGTGAGGTGCACTTTCTTTAGTACTGTAGGGAGTACCATGTTTCAGGTTTGCAGTAGCGTATCCTATCCTGCCCTGTGTGAGGTGAACTTTCTTTAGTACTGCAGTGAGTACCATGTTTCAGGTTTGCAGTAGTGTTTCCTGCCTGCCCTGTGTGAGGTGCACTTTCTTTAGTACTGTAGTGAGTACCATGTTTCAGGTTTGCAGTAGCGTATCCTATCCTGTCCTGAGTGAGGTGCACTTTCTTTAGTACTGTAGTGAGTACCATGTTTCAGGTTTGCAGTAGCGTATCCTATCCTGTCCTGAGTGAGGTGCACTTTCTCTAGTACTGTAGGGAGTACCATGTTTCAGGTTTGCAGTAGTGTATCCTATCCTGCACTGTGTGAGGTGAACTTTCTTTAGTACTGCAGTGAGTACCATGTTTCATGTTTGCAGTAGTGTATCCTACCCTGTTTGAGGTGCACTTTCTTTAGTACTGTAGTGAGTACCATGTTTCAGGTTTGCAGTAGCGTATCCTATCCTGTCCTGAGTGAGGTGCACTTTCTTTAGTACTGTAGTGAGTACCATGTTTCAGATTTGCAGTAGCGTATCCTATCCTGTCCTGAGTGAGGTGCACTTTCTTTAGTACTGTAGTGAGTACCATGTTTCAGGTTTGCAGTAGCGTATCCTGCCCTGTGTGAGGTGCACTTTCTTTAGTACTGTAGGGAGTACCATGTTTCAGGTTTGCAGTAGCGTATCCTGCCCTGTGTGTGGTGCACTTTCTTTAGTACTGCAGTGAGTACCATGTTTCAGGTTTGCAGTAGTGTATCCTGCCCTGTGTGAGGTGCACTTTCTTTAGTACTGTAGTGAGTACCATGTTTCAGGTTTGCAGTAGCGTATCCTATCCTGTCCTGAGTGAGGTGCACTTTCTTTAGTACTGTAGTGAGTGCCATGTTTCAGGTTTGCAGTAGCGTATCCTATCCTGTCCTGAGTGAGGTGCACTTTCTTTAGTACTGTAGTGAGTACCATGTTTCAGGTTTGCAGTAGTGGATCCTGCCCTGTGTGAGGTGCACTTTCTTTAGTACTGTAGCGAGTACCATGTTTCAGGTTTGCAGTAGCGTATCCTATCCTTCCCTGTGTGAGGTGCACTTTCTTTAGTACTGTAGTGAGTACCATGTTTCAGGTTTGCAGTAGCGTATCCTATCCTGTCCTGAGTGAGGTGCACTTTATTTAGTACTGTAGTGAGTACCATGTTTCAGGTTTGCAGTAGTGTATCCTGCCCTGAGTGAGGTGCACTTTCTTTAGTACTGTAGTGAGTACCATGTTTCAGGTTTGCAGTAGTGGATCCTGCCCTGTGTGAGGTGCACTTTCTTTAGTACTGTAGCGAGTACCATGTTTCAGGTTTGCAGTAGTGTATCCTATCCTTCCCTGTGTGAGGTGCACTTTCTTTAGTACTGCAGTGAGTACCATGTTTCAGGTTTGCAGTAGTGTATCCTACTCTGTGTGAGGTGTACTTTCTTTAGTACTGTAGTGAGTACCATGTTTCAGGTTTGCAGTAGCGTATCCTATCCAGTCCTGAGTGAGGTGCACTTTCTTTAGTACTGTAGTGAGCACCATGTTTCAGGTTTGCAGTAGCGTATCCTATCCTGTCCTGAGTGAGGTGCACTTTCTTTAGTACTGTAGTGAGTACCATGTTTCAGGTTTGCAGTAGTGTATCCTGCCCTGTGTGAGGTGCACTTTCTTTAGTACTGTGGTGAGTACCATGTTTCAGGTTTGCAGTAGCGTATCCTATCCTGCCCTGTGTGAGGTGCACTTTCTTTAGTACTGTAGGGAGTACCATGTTTCAGGTTTGCAGTAGTCTATCCTGCCCTGAGTGAGGTGCACTTTCTTTAGTACTGTAGGGAGTACCATGTTTCATGTTTGCAGTAGCGTATCCTATCCTGCCCTGTGTGAGGTGCACTTTCTTTAGTACTGTGGTGAGTACCATGTTTCAGGTTTGCAGTAGTGTATTCTCCCCCGTGTGAGGTACACTTTCTTTAGTACCGTAGGGAGTACGATGTTTCAGGTTTGCAGTAGTGTATCCTGCCCTGTGTGAGGTGCACTTTCTTTAGTACTGTGGTGAGTACGTTGTTTCAGGTTTGCAGTAGTGTATCCTGCCCTGTGTGAGGTGCACTTTCTTTAGTACTGCAGTGAGTACCATGTTTCAGGTTTGCAGTATTGTATCCTGCCCTGTGTGAGGTGCGTACCATGTTTCAGGTTTGCAGTAGCGTATCCTATCCTTCCCTGTGTGAGGTGCACTTTCTTTAGTACTGTGGTGAGTACCATGTTTCAGGTTTGCAGTAGTGTATCCTGCCCTGTGTGAGGTGCACTTTCTTTAGTACTGTAGTGAGTACCATGTTTCAGGTTTGCAGTAGCGTATCCTATCCTGCCCTGTGTGAGGTGCACTTTCTTTAGTACTGTAGGGAGTACCATGTTTCAGGTTTGCAGTAGCGTATCCTATCCTGCCCTGTGTGAGGTGCACTTTCTTTAGTACTGTAGGGAGTACCATGTTTCAGGTTTGCAGTAGCGTATCCTATCCTGCCCTGTGTGAGGTGCACTTTCTTTAGTACTGTAGGGAGTACCACGTTTCAGGTTTGCAGTAGTGTATCCTGTCCTGAGTGAGGTGCACTTTCTTTAGTACTGTAGGGAGTACCATGTTTCAGGTTTGCAGTAGTGTATCCTGCCCTGAGTGAGGTGCACTTTCTTTAGTACTGTAGGGAGTACCATGTTTCAGGTCTGCAGTAGTGTATCCTATCATGCCCTGTGTGAGGTGCACTTTCTTTAGTACTGTGGTGAGTACCATGTTTCAGGTTTCCAGTAGTGTATCCTGCCATGTGTGAGGTGCACTTTCTTTAGTACTGTAGGAAGTACCATGTTTCAGGTTTGCAGTAGTGTATCCTGCCCTGTGTGAGGTGCCCTTTCTTTAGTACTATGGTGCGTACCATGTTTCAGGTTTGCAGTAGTGTATCCTGCCCAGTGTGAGGTGCACTTTCTTTAGTACTGCAGTGAGTACAGGTTTGCAGTAGTGTATCCTGCCCTGTGTGAGGTGCACTTTCTTTAGTACTGTGAGTACCACGTTTCAGGTTTGCAGTAGTGTATCCTGCCCTGTGTGAGGTGCACTTTCTTTAGTACTGTAGGGAGTACCATGTTTCAGGTTTGCACTAGTGTATCCTGCCCTGTATGAGGTGCACTTTCTTTAGTACTGTGGTGAGTACCATGTTTCAGGTTTGCAGTAGTGAATCCTGCCCTGTGTGAGGTGCACTTTCTTTAGTACTGCAATGAGTACCATGTTTCAGGTTTGCAGTAGTGTATCCTGCCCTGTGTGAGGTGCACTTTCTTTAGTACTGCGGTGAGTACCATGTTTCAGGTTTGCAGTAGTGTATCCTGTCCTGAGTGAGGTGCACTTTCTTTAGTACTGTAGTGAGTGCCATGTTTAAGGTTTGCAGTAGCGTATCCTATCCTGTCCTGAGTGAGGTGCACTTTCTTTAGTACTGTAGTGAGTACCATGTTTCAGGTTTGCAGTAGTGGATCCTGCCCTGTGTGAGGTGCACTTTCTTTAGTACTGTAGCGAGTACCATGTTTCAGGTTTGCAGTAGCGTATCCTATCCTTCCCTGTGTGAGGTGCACTTTCTTTAGTACTGTAGTGAGTACCATGTTTCAGGTTTGCAGTAGCGTATCCTATCCTGTCCTGAGTGAGGTGCACTTTATTTAGTACTGTAGTGAGTACCACGTTTCAGGTTTGCAGTAGTGTATCCTGCCCTGTGTGAGGTGCACTTTCTTTAGTACTGTAGTGAGTACCATGTTTCAGGTTTGCAGTAGTGTATCCTGCCCTGTGTGAGGTGCACTTTCTTTAGTACTGCAGTGAGTACCATGTTTCAGGTTTGCAGTAGTGTATCCTGCTCTGTGTGAGGTGTACTTTCTTTAGTACTGTAGTGAGTACCATGTTTCAGGTTTGCAGTAGCGTATCCTATCCTGTCCTGAGTGAGGTGCACTTTCTTTAGTACTGTAGTGAGCACCATGTTTCAGGTTTGCAGTAGCGTAGCCTATCCTGTCCTGAGTGAGGTGCACTTTCTTTAGTACTGTAGTGAGTACCATGTTTCAGGTTTGCAGTAGTGTATCCTGCCCTGTGTGAGGTGCACTTTCTTTAGTACTGTGGTGAGTACCATGTTTCAGGTTTGCAGTAGCGTATCCTATCCTGCCTTGTGTGAGGTGCACTTTCTTTAGTACTGTAGGGAGTACCATGTTTCAGGTTTGCAGTAGTCTATCCTGCCCTGAGTGAGGTGCACTTTCTTTAGTACTGTAGGGAGTACCATGTTTCATGTTTGCAGTAGCGTATCCTATCCTGCCCTGTGTGAGGTGCACTTTCTTTAGTACTGTGGTGAGTACCATGTTTCAGGTTTGCAGTAGTGTATCCTGCCCCGTGTGAGGTACACTTTCTTTAGTACCGTAGGGAGTACGATGTTTCAGGTTTGCAGTAGTGTATCCTGCCCTGTGTGAGGTGCACTTTCTTTAGTACTGTGGTGAGTATGTTGTTTCAGGTTTGCAGTAGTGTATCCTGCCCTGTGTGAGGTGCACTTTCTTTAGTACTGCAGTGAGTACCATGTTTCAGGTTTGCAGTAGTGTATCCTGCCCTGTGTGAGGTGCGTACCATGTTTCAGGTTTGCAGTAGCGTATCCTATCCTGCCCTGTGTGAGGTGCACTTTCTTTAGTACTGTGGTGAGTACCATGTTTCAGGTTTGCAGTAGTGTATCCTGCCCTGTGTGAGGTGCACTTTCTTTAGTACTGTAGTGAGTACCATGTTTCAGGTTTGCAGTAGCGTATCCTATCCTGCCCTGTGTGAGGTGCACTTTCTTTAGTACTGTAGGGAGTACCATGTTTCAGGTTTGCAGTAGCGTATCCTATCCTGCCCTGTGTGAGGTGCACTTTCTTTAGTACTGTAGTGAGTACCATGTTTCAGGTTTGCAGTAGCGTATTCTATCCTGCCCTGTGTGAGGGGAAACTTTCTCTAGTACTGCAGTGAGTACCATGTTTCAGGTTTGCAGTAGTGTATCTTGCCTGCCCTGTGTGAGGTGCACTTTCTTTAGTACTGTAGTGAGTATCATGTTTCAGGTTTGCAGTAGCGTATCCTATCCTGTCCTGAGTGAGGTGCACTTTCTTTAGTACTGTAGTGAGTACCATGTTTCAGGTTTGCAGTAGCGTATCCTATCCTGCCCTGTGTGAGGTGCACTTTCTTTAGTACTGTAGGGAGTACCATGTTTCAGGTTTGCAGTAGCGTATCCTATCCTGCCCTGTGTGAGGTGAACTTTCTTTAGTACTGCAGTGAGTACCATGTTTCAGGTTTGCAGTAGTGTTTCCTGCCTGCCCTGTGTGAGGTGCACTTTCTTTAGTACTGTAGTGAGTACCATGTTTCAGGTTTGCAGTAGCGTATCCTATCCTGTCCTGAGTGAGGTGCACTTTCTTTAGTACTGTAGTGAGTACCATGTTTCAGGTTTGCAGTAGCGTATCCTATCCTGTCCTGAGTGAGGTGCACTTTCTCTAGTACTGTAGGGAGTACCATGTTTCAGGTTTGCAGTAGCGTATCCTATCCTGCACTGTGTGAGGTGAACTTTCTTTAGTACTGCAGTGAGTACCATGTTTCATGTTTGCAGTAGTGTATCCTACCCTGTTTGAGGTGCACTTTCTTTAGTACTGTAGTGAGTACCATGTTTCAGGTTTGCAGTAGCGTATCCTATCCTGTCCTGAGTGAGGTGCACTTTCTTTAGTACTGTAGTGAGTACCATGTTTCAGGTTTGCAGTAGCGTATCCTATCCTGTCCTGAGTGAGGTGCACTTTCTTTAGTACTGTAGTGAGTACCATGTTTCAGGTTTGCAGTAGCGTATCCTGCCATGCGTGAGGTGCACTTTCTTTAGTACTGTAGGGAGTACCATGTTTCAGGTTTGCAGTAGCGTATCCTGCCCTGTGTGTGGTGCACTTTCTTTAGTACTGCAGTGAGTACCATGTTTCAGGTTTGCAGTAGTGTATCCTGCCCTGTGTGAGGTGCACTTTCTTTAGTACTGTAGTGAGTACCATGTTTCAGGTTTGCAGTAGCGTATCCTATCCTGTCCTGAGTGAGGTGCACTTTCTTTAGTACTGTAGTGAGTACCATGTTTCAGGTTTGCAGTAGTGTATCCTGCCCTGTGTGAGGTGCACTTTCTTTAGTACTGTAGTGAGTACCATGTTTCAGGTTTGCAGTAGTGTATCCTGCCCTGTGTGAGGTGCACTTTCTTTAGTACTGCAGTGAGTACCATGTTTCAGGTTTGCAGTAGTGTATCCTGCCCAGTGTGAGGTGCACTTTCTTTAGTACTGTAGGGAGTACCATGTTTCAGGTTTGCAGTAGCGTATCCTATCCTGCCCTGAGTGAGCTGCACTTTCTTCAGTACTGTAGTGAGTACCATGTTTCAGGTTTGCAGTAGCGTATCCTATCCTGTCCTGAGTGAGGTGCACTTTCTTTAGTACTGTAGTGAGTACCAATTTTCAGGTTTGCAGTAGCGTATCCTATCCTGTCCTGAGTGATGTGCACTTTCTTTAGTACTGTAGTGAGTACCATGTTTCAGGTTTGCAGTAGTGTATCCTGCCCTGTGTGAGGTGCACTTTCTTTAGTACTGTAGGGAGTACCATGTTTCAGGTTTGCAGTAGCGTATCCTATCCTGTCCTGAGTGAGGTGCACTTTCTTTAGTACTGTAGTGAGCACCATGTTTCAGGTTTGCAGTAGCGTATCCTATCCTGTCCTGAGTGAGGTGCACTTTCTTTAGTTCTGTAGTGAGTACCATGTTTCAGGTTTGCAGTTGCGTATCCTATCCTGTCCTGAGTGAGGTGCACTTTCTTTAGTACTGTAGTGAGTACCATGTTTCAGGTTTGCAGTAGCATATTCTATCCTGCCCTGTGTGAGGGGAAACTTTCTCTCGTACTGCAGTGAGTACCATGTTTCAGGTTTGCAGTAGTGTATCTTGCCTGCCCTGTGTGAGGTGCACTTTCTTTAGTACTGTAGTGAGTATCATGTTTCAGGTTTGCAGTAGCGTATCTGATCCTGTCCTGAGTGAGGTGCACTTTCTTTAGTACTGTAGTGAGTACCATGTTTCAGGTTTGCAGTAGCGTATCCTATCCTGCCCTGTGTGAGGTGCACTTTCTTTAGTACTGTAGGGAGTACCATGTTTCAGGTTTGCAGTAGCGTATCCTATCCTGCCCTGTGTGAGGTGAACTTTCTTTAGTACTGCAGTGAGTACCATGTTTCAGGTTTGCAGTAGTGTTTCCTGCCTGCCCTGTGTGAGGTGCACTTTCTTTAGTACTGTTGTGAGTACCATGTTTCAGGTTTGCAGTAGCGTATCCTATCCTGTCCTGAGTGAGGTGCACTTTCTTTAGTACTGTAGTGAGTACCATGTTTCAGGTTTGCAGTAGCGTATCCTATCCTGTCCTGAGTGAGGTGCACTTTCTCTAGTACTGTAGGGAGTACCATGTTTCAGGTTTGCAGTAGCGTATCCTATCCTGCACTGTGTGAGGTGAACTTTCTTTAGTACTGCAGTGAGTACCATGTTTCATGTTTGCAGTAGTGTATCCTACCCTGTTTGAGGTGCACTTTCTTTAGTACTGTAGTGAGTACCATGTTTCAGGTTTGCAGTAGCGTATCCTATCCTGTCCTGAGTGAGGTGCACTTTCTTTAGTACTGTAGTGAGTACCATGTTTCAGATTTGCAGTAGCGTATCCTATCCTGTCCTGAGTGAGGTGCACTTTCTTTAGTACTGTAGTGAGTACCATGTTTCAGGTTTGCAGTAGCGTATCCTATCCTGTCCTGAGTGAGGTGCACTTTCTTTAGTTCTGTAGTGAGTACCATGTTTCAGGTTTGCAGTTGCGTATCCTATCCTGTCCTGAGTGAGGTGCACTTTCTTTAGTACTGTAGTGAGTACCATGTTTCAGGTTTGCAGTAGCGTATTCTATCCTGCCCTGTGTGAGGGGAAACTTTCTCTCGTACTGCAGTGAGTACCATGTTTCAGGTTTGCAGTAGTGTATCTTGCCTGCCCTGTGTGAGGTGCACTTTCTTTAGTACTGTAGTGAGTATCATGTTTCAGGTTTGCAGTAGCGTATCCGATCCTGTCCTGAGTGAGGTGCACTTTCTTTAGTACTGTAGTGAGTACCATGTTTCAGGTTTGCAGTAGCGTATCCTATCCTGCCCTGTGTGAGGTGCACTTTCTTTAGTACTGTAGGGAGTACCATGTTTCAGGTTTGCAGTAGCGTATCCTATCCTGCCCTGTGTGAGGTGAACTTTCTTTAGTACTGCAGTGAGTACCATGTTTCAGGTTTGCAGTAGTGTTTCCTGCCTGCCCTGTGTGAGGTGCACTTTCTTTAGTACTGTAGTGAGTACCATGTTTCAGGTTTGCAGTAGCGTATCCTATCCTGTCCTGAGTGAGGTGCACTTTCTTTAGTACTGTAGTGAGTACCATGTTTCAGGTTTGCAGTAGCGTATCCTATCCTGTCCTGAGTGAGGTGCACTTTCTCTAGTACTGTAGGGAGTACCATGTTTCAGGTTTGCAGTAGCGTATCCTATCCTGCACTGTGTGAGGTGAACTTTCTTTAGTACTGCAGTGAGTACCATGTTTCATGTTTGCAGTAGTGTATCCTACCCTGTTTGAGGTGCACTTTCTTTAGTACTGTAGTGAGTACCATGTTTCAGGTTTGCAGTAGCGTATCCTATCCTGTCCTGAGTGAGGTGCACTTTCTTTAGTACTGTAGTGAGTACCATGTTTCAGATTTGCAGTAGCGTATCCTATCCTGTCCTGAGTGAGGTGCACTTTCTTTAGTACTGTAGTGAGTACCATGTTTCAGGTTTGCAGTAGCGTATCCTGCCCTGTGTGAGGTGCACTTTCTTTAGTACTGTAGGGAGTACCATGTTTCAGGTTTGCAGTAGCGTATCCTGCCCTGTGTGTGGTGCACTTTCTTTAGTACTGCAGTGAGTACCATGTTTCAGGTTTGCAGTAGTGTATCCTGCCCTGTGTGAGGTGCACTTTCTTTAGTACTGTAGTGAGTACCATGTTTCAGGTTTGCAGTAGCGTATCCTATCCTGTCCTGAGTGAGGTGCACTTTCTTTAGTACTGTAGTGAGTGCCATGTTTCAGGTTTGCAGTAGCGTATCCTATCCTGTCCTGAGTGAGGTGCACTTTCTTTAGTACTGTAGTGAGTACCATGTTTCAGGTTTGCAGTAGTGTATCCTGCCCTGTGTGAGGTGCACTTTCTTTAGTACTGCAGTGAGTACCATGTTTCAGGTTTGCAGTAGTGTATCCTGCCCAGTGTGAGGTGCACTTTCTTTAGTACTGTAGGGAGTACCATGTTTCAGGTTTGCAGTAGCGTATCCTATCCTGCCCTGAGTGAGCTGCACTTTCTTCAGTACTGTAGTGAGTACCATGTTTCAGGTTTGCAGTAGCGTATCCTATCCTGTCCTGAGTGAGGTGCACTTTCTTTAGTACTGTAGTGAGTACCATGTTTCAGGTTTGCAGTAGCGTATCCTATCCTGTCCTGAGTGATGTGCACTTTCTTTAGTACTGTAGTGAGTACCATGTTTCAGGTTTGCAGTAGTGTATCCTGCCCTGTGTGAGGTGCACTTTCTTTAGTACTGTAGGGAGTACCATGTTTCAGGTTTGCAGTAGCGTATCCTATCCTGTCCTGAGTGAGGTGCACTTTCTTTAGTACTGTAGTGAGTACCATGTTTCAGGTTTGCAGTAGCGTATCCTATCCTGTCCTGAGTGAGGTGCACTTTCTTTAGTTCTGTAGTGAGTACCATGTTTCAGGTTTGCAGTTGCGTATCCTATCCTGTCCTGAGTGAGGTGCACTTTCTTTAGTACTGTAGTGAGTACCATGTTTCAGGTTTGCAGTAGCGTATTCTATCCTGCCCTGTGTGAGGGGAAACTTTCTCTAGTACTGCAGTGAGTACCATGTTTCAGGTTTGCAGTAGTGTATCTTGCCTGCCCTGTGTGAGGTGCACTTTCTTTAGTACTGTAGTGAGTATCATGTTTCAGGTTTGCAGTAGCGTATCCGATCCTGTCCTGAGTGAGGTGCACTTTCTTTAGTACTGTAGTGAGTACCATGTTTCAGGTTTGCAGTAGCGTATCCTATCCTGCCCTGTGTGAGGTGCACTTTCTTTAGTACTGTAGGGAGTACCATGTTTCAGGTTTGCAGTAGCGTATCCTATCCTGCCCTGTGTGAGGTGAACTTTCTTTAGTACTGCAGTGAGTACCATGTTTCAGGTTTGCAGTAGTGTTTCCTGCCTGCCCTGTGTGAGGTGCACTTTCTTTAGTACTGTAGTGAGTACCATGTTTCAGGTTTGCAGTAGCGTATCCTATCCTGTCCTGAGTGAGGTGCACTTTCTTTAGTACTGTAGTGAGTACCATGTTTCAGGTTTGCAGTAGCGTATCCTATCCTGTCCTGAGTGAGGTGCACTTTCTCTAGTACTGTAGGGAGTACCATGTTTCAGGTTTGCAGTAGTGTATCCTATCCTGCACTGTGTGAGGTGAACTTTCTTTAGTACTGCAGTGAGTACCATGTTTCATGTTTGCAGTAGTGTATCCTACCCTGTTTGAGGTGCACTTTCTTTAGTACTGTAGTGAGTACCATGTTTCAGGTTTGCAGTAGCGTATCCTATCCTGTCCTGAGTGAGGTGCACTTTCTTTAGTACTGTAGTGAGTACCATGTTTCAGATTTGCAGTAGCGTATCCTATCCTGTCCTGAGTGAGGTGCACTTTCTTTAGTACTGTAGTGAGTACCATGTTTCAGGTTTGCAGTAGCGTATCCTGCCCTGTGTGAGGTGCACTTTCTTTAGTACTGTAGTGAGTACCATGTTTCAGGTTTGCAGTAGCGTATCCTATCCTGTCCTGAGTGAGGTGCACTTTCTCTAGTACTGTAGGGAGTACCATGTTTCAGGTTTGCAGTAGCGTATCCTATCCTGCACTGTGTGAGGTGAACTTTCTTTAGTACTGCAGTGAGTACCATGTTTCATGTTTGCAGTAGTGTATCCTACCCTGTTTGAGGTGCACTTTCTTTAGTACTGTAGTGAGTACCATGTTTCAGGTTTGCAGTAGCGTATCCTATCCTGTCCTGAGTGAGGTGCACTTTCTTTAGTACTGTAGTGAGTACCATGTTTCAGATTTGCAGTAGCGTATCCTATCCTGTCCTGAGTGAGGTGAACTTTCTTTAGTACTGTAGTGAGTACCATGTTTCAGGTTTGCAGTAGCGTATCCTGCCCTGTGTGAGGTGCACTTTCTTTAGTACTGTAGGGAGTACCATGTTTCAGGTTTGCAGTAGCGTATCCTGCCCTGTGTGTGGTGCACTTTCTTTAGTACTGCAGTGAGTACCATGTTTCAGGTTTGCAGTAGTGTATCCTGCCCTGTGTGAGGTGCACTTTCTTTAGTACTGTAGTGAGTACCATGTTTCAGGTTTGCAGTAGCGTATCCTATCCTGTCCTGAGTGAGGTGCACTTTCTTTAGTACTGTAGTGAGTGCCATGTTTCAGGTTTGCAGTAGCGTATCCTATCCTGTCCTGAGTGAGGTGCACTTTCTTTAGTACTGTAGTGAGTACCATGTTTCAGGTTTGCAGTAGTGTATCCTGCCCTGTGTGAGGTGCACTTTCTTTAGTACTGCAGTGAGTACCATGTTTCAGGTTTGCAGTAGTGTATCCTGCCCAGTGTGAGGTGCACTTTCTTTAGTACTGTAGGGAGTACCATGTTTCAGGTTTGCAGTAGCGTATCCTATCCTGCCCTGAGTGAGCTGCACTTTCTTCAGTACTGTAGTGAGTACCATGTTTCAGGTTTGCAGTAGCGTATCCTATCCTGTCCTGAGTGAGGTGCACTTTCTTTAGTACTGTAGTGAGTACCATGTTTCAGGTTTGCAGTAGCGTATCCTATCCTGTCCTGAGTGATGTGCACTTTCTTTAGTACTGTAGTGAGTACCATGTTTCAGGTTTGCAGTAGTGTATCCTGCCCTGTGTGAGGTGCACTTTCTTTAGTACTGTAGGGAGTACCATGTTTCAGGTTTGCAGTAGCGTATCCTATCCTGTCCTGAGTGAGGTGCACTTTCTTTAGTACTGTAGTGAGTACCATGTTTCAGGTTTGCAGTAGCGTATCCTATCCTGTCCTGAGTGAGGTGCACTTTCTTTAGTTCTGTAGTGAGTACCATGTTTCAGGTTTGCAGTTGCGTATCCTATCCTGTCCTGAGTGAGGTGCACTTTCTTTAGTACTGTAGTGAGTACCATGTTTCAGGTTTGCAGTAGCGTATTCTATCCTGCCCTGTGTGAGGGGAAACTTTCTCTAGTACTGCAGTGAGTACCATGTTTCAGGTTTGCAGTAGTGTATCTTGCCTGCCCTGTGTGAGGTGCACTTTCTTTAGTACTGTAGTGAGTATCATGTTTCAGGTTTGCAGTAGCGTATCCGATCCTGTCCTGAGTGAGGTGCACTTTCTTTAGTACTGTAGTGAGTACCATGTTTCAGGTTTGCAGTAGCGTATCCTATCCTGCCCTGTGTGAGGTGCACTTTCTTTAGTACTGTAGGGAGTACCATGTTTCAGGTTTGCAGTAGCGTATCCTATCCTGCCCTGTGTGAGGTGAACTTTCTTTAGTACTGCAGTGAGTACCATGTTTCAGGTTTGCAGTAGTGTTTCCTGCCTGCCCTGTGTGAGGTGCACTTTCTTTAGTACTGTAGTGAGTACCATGTTTCAGGTTTGCAGTAGCGTATCCTATCCTGTCCTGAGTGAGGTGCACTTTCTTTAGTACTGTAGTGAGTACCATGTTTCAGGTTTGCAGTAGCGTATCCTATCCTGTCCTGAGTGAGGTGCACTTTCTCTAGTACTGTAGGGAGTACCATGTTTCAGGTTTGCAGTAGTGTATCCTATCCTGCACTGTGTGAGGTGAACTTTCTTTAGTACTGCAGTGAGTACCATGTTTCATGTTTGCAGTAGTGTATCCTACCCTGTTTGAGGTGCACTTTCTTTAGTACTGTAGTGAGTACCATGTTTCAGGTTTGCAGTAGCGTATCCTATCCTGTCCTGAGTGAGGTGCACTTTCTTTAGTACTGTAGTGAGTACCATGTTTCAGATTTGCAGTAGCGTATCCTATCCTGTCCTGAGTGAGGTGCACTTTCTTTAGTACTGTAGTGAGTACCATGTTTCAGGTTTGCAGTAGCGTATCCTGCCCTGTGTGAGGTGCACTTTCTTTAGTACTGTAGGGAGTACCATGTTTCAGGTTTGCAGTAGCGTATCCTGCCCTGTGTGTGGTGCACTTTCTTTAGTACTGCAGTGAGTACCATGTTTCAGGTTTGCAGTAGTGTATCCTGCCCTGTGTGAGGTGCACTTTCTTTAGTACTGTAGTGAGTACCATGTTTCAGGTTTGCAGTAGCGTATCCTATCCTGTCCTGAGTGAGGTGCACTTTCTTTAGTACTGTAGTGAGTGCCATGTTTCAGGTTTGCAGTAGCGTATCCTATCCTGTCCTGAGTGAGGTGCACTTTCTTTAGTACTGTAGTGAGTACCATGTTTCAGGTTTGCAGTAGTGGATCCTGCCCTGTGTGAGGTGCACTTTCTTTAGTACTGTAGCGAGTACCATGTTTCAGGTTTGCAGTAGCGTATCCTATCCTTCCCTGTGTGAGGTGCACTTTCTTTAGTACTGTAGTGAGTACCATGTTTCAGGTTTGCAGTAGCGTATCCTATCCTGTCCTGAGTGAGGTGCACTTTATTTAGTACTGTAGTGAGTACCATGTTTCAGGTTTGCAGTAGTGTATCCTGCCCTGAGTGAGGTGCACTTTCTTTAGTACTGTAGTGAGTACCATGTTTCAGGTTTGCAGTAGTGGATCCTGCCCTGTGTGAGGTGCACTTTCTTTAGTACTGTAGCGAGTACCATGTTTCAGGTTTGCAGTAGTGTATCCTATCCTTCCCTGTGTGAGGTGCACTTTCTTTAGTACTGCAGTGAGTACCATGTTTCAGGTTTGCAGTAGTGTATCCTACTCTGTGTGAGGTGTACTTTCTTTAGTACTGTAGTGAGTACCATGTTTCAGGTTTGCAGTAGCGTATCCTATCCAGTCCTGAGTGAGGTGCACTTTCTTTAGTACTGTAGTGAGCACCATGTTTCAGGTTTGCAGTAGCGTATCCTATCCTGTCCTGAGTGAGGTGCACTTTCTTTAGTACTGTAGTGAGTACCATGTTTCAGGTTTGCAGTAGTGTATCCTGCCCTGTGTGAGGTGCACTTTCTTTAGTACTGTGGTGAGTACCATGTTTCAGGTTTGCAGTAGCGTATCCTATCCTGCCCTGTGTGAGGTGCACTTTCTTTAGTACTGTAGGGAGTACCATGTTTCAGGTTTGCAGTAGTCTATCCTGCCCTGAGTGAGGTGCACTTTCTTTAGTACTGTAGGGAGTACCATGTTTCATGTTTGCAGTAGCGTATCCTATCCTGCCCTGTGTGAGGTGCACTTTCTTTAGTACTGTGGTGAGTACCATGTTTCAGGTTTGCAGTAGTGTATCCTGCCCCGTGTGAGGTACACTTTCTTTAGTACCGTAGGGAGTACGATGTTTCAGGTTTGCAGTAGTGTATCCTGCCCTGTGTGAGGTGCACTTTCTTTAGTACTGTGGTGAGTACGTTGTTTCAGGTTTGCAGTAGTGTATCCTGCCCTGTGTGAGGTGCACTTTCTTTAGTACTGCAGTGAGTACCATGTTTCAGGTTTGCAGTATTGTATCCTGCCCTGTGTGAGGTGCGTACCATGTTTCAGGTTTGCAGTAGCGTATCCTATCCTTCCCTGTGTGAGGTGCACTTTCTTTAGTACTGTGGTGAGTACCATGTTTCAGGTTTGCAGTAGTGTATCCTGCCCTGTGTGAGGTGCACTTTCTTTAGTACTGTAGTGAGTACCATGTTTCAGGTTTGCAGTAGCGTATCCTATCCTGCCCTGTGTGAGGTGCACTTTCTTTAGTACTGTAGGGAGTACCATGTTTCAGGTTTGCAGTAGCGTATCCTATCCTGCCCTGTGTGAGGTGCACTTTCTTTAGTACTGTAGGGAGTACCATGTTTCAGGTTTGCAGTAGCGTATCCTATCCTGCCCTGTGTGAGGTGCACTTTCTTTAGTACTGTAGGGAGTACCATGTTTCAGGTTTGCAGTAGTGTATCCTGTCCTGAGTGAGGTGCACTTTCTTTAGTACTGTAGGGAGTACCATGTTTCAGGTTTGCAGTAGTGTATCCTGTCCTGAGTGAGGTGCACTTTCTTTAGTACTGTAGGGAGTACCATGTTTCAGGTTTGCAGTAGTGTATCCTGCCCTGAGTGAGGTGCACTTTCTTTAGTACTGTAGGGAGTACCATGTTTCAGGTCTGCAGTAGTGTATCCTATCATGCCCTGTGTGAGGTGCACTTTCTTTAGTACTGTGGTGAGTACCATGTTTCAGGTTTCCAGTAGTGTATCCTGCCATGTGTGAGGTGCACTTTCTTTAGTACTGTAGGAAGTACCATGTTTCAGGTTTGCAGTAGTGTATCCTGCCCTGTGTGAGGTGCCCTTTCTTTAGTACTATGGTGCGTACCATGTTTCAGGTTTGCAGTAGTGTATCCTGCCCAGTGTGAGGTGCACTTTCTTTAGTACTGCAGTGAGTACAGGTTTGCAGTAGTGTATCCTGCCCTGTGTGAGGTGCACTTTCTTTAGTACTGTGAGTACCACGTTTCAGGTTTGCAGTAGTGTATCCTGCCCTGTGTGAGGTGCACTTTCTTTAGTACTGTAGGGAGTACCATGTTTCAGGTTTGCACTAGTGTATCCTGCCCTGTATGAGGTGCACTTTCTTTAGTACTGTGGTGAGTACCATGTTTCAGGTTTGCAGTAGTGAATCCTGCCCTGTGTGAGGTGCACTTTCTTTAGTACTGCAATGAGTACCATGTTTCAGGTTTGCAGTAGTGTATCCTGCCCTGTGTGAGGTGCACTTTCTTTAGTACTGCGGTGAGTACCATGTTTCAGGTTTGCAGTAGTGTATCCTGTCCTGAGTGAGGTGCACTTTCTTTAGTACTGTAGTGAGTGCCATGTTTAAGGTTTGCAGTAGCGTATCCTATCCTGTCCTGAGTGAGGTGCACTTTCTTTAGTACTGTAGTGAGTACCATGTTTCAGGTTTGCAGTAGTGGATCCTGCCCTGTGTGAGGTGCACTTTCTTTAGTACTGTAGCGAGTACCATGTTTCAGGTTTGCAGTAGCGTATCCTATCCTTCCCTGTGTGAGGTGCACTTTCTTTAGTACTGTAGTGAGTACCATGTTTCAGGTTTGCAGTAGCGTATCCTATCCTGTCCTGAGTGAGGTGCACTTTATTTAGTACTGTAGTGAGTACCACGTTTCAGGTTTGCAGTAGTGTATCCTGCCCTGTGTGAGGTGCACTTTCTTTAGTACTGTAGTGAGTACCATGTTTCAGGTTTGCAGTAGTGTATCCTGCCCTGTGTGAGGTGCACTTTCTTTAGTACTGCAGTGAGTACCATGTTTCAGGTTTGCAGTAGTGTATCCTGCTCTGTGTGAGGTGTACTTTCTTTAGTACTGTAGTGAGTACCATGTTTCAGGTTTGCAGTAGCGTATCCTATCCTGTCCTGAGTGAGGTGCACTTTCTTTAGTACTGTAGTGAGCACCATGTTTCAGGTTTGCAGTAGCGTAGCCTATCCTGTCCTGAGTGAGGTGCACTTTCTTTAGTACTGTAGTGAGTACCATGTTTCAGGTTTGCAGTAGTGTATCCTGCCCTGTGTGAGGTGCACTTTCTTTAGTACTGTGGTGAGTACCATGTTTCAGGTTTGCAGTAGCGTATCCTATCCTGCCTTGTGTGAGGTGCACTTTCTTTAGTACTGTAGGGAGTACCATGTTTCAGGTTTGCAGTAGTCTATCCTGCCCTGAGTGAGGTGCACTTTCTTTAGTACTGTAGGGAGTACCATGTTTCATGTTTGCAGTAGCGTATCCTATCCTGCCCTGTGTGAGGTGCACTTTCTTTAGTACTGTGGTGAGTACCATGTTTCAGGTTTGCAGTAGTGTATCCTGCCCCGTGTGAGGTACACTTTCTTTAGTACTGTAGGGAGTACGATGTTTCAGGTTTGCAGTAGTGTATCCTGCCCTGTGTGAGGTGCACTTTCTTTAGTACTGTGGTGAGTATGTTGTTTCAGGTTTGCAGTAGTGTATCCTGCCCTGTGTGAGGTGCACTTTCTTTAGTACTGCAGTGAGTACCATGTTTCAGGTTTGCAGTAGTGTATCCTGCCCTGTGTGAGGTGCGTACCATGTTTCAGGTTTGCAGTAGCGTATCCTATCCTGCCCTGTGTGAGGTGCACTTTCTTTAGTACTGTGGTGAGTACCATGTTTCAGGTTTGCAGTAGTGTATCCTGCCCTGTGTGAGGTGCACTTTCTTTAGTACTGTAGTGAGTACCATGTTTCAGGTTTGCAGTAGCGTATCCTATCCTGCCCTGTGTGAGGTGCACTTTCTTTAGTACTGTAGGGAGTACCATGTTTCAGGTTTGCAGTAGCGTATCCTATCCTGCCCTGTGTGAGGTGCACTTTCTTTAGTACTGTAGTGAGTACCATGTTTCAGGTTTGCAGTAGCGTATTCTATCCTGCCCTGTGTGAGGGGAAACTTTCTCTAGTACTGCAGTGAGTACCATGTTTCAGGTTTGCAGTAGTGTATCTTGCCTGCCCTGTGTGAGGTGCACTTTCTTTAGTACTGTAGTGAGTATCATGTTTCAGGTTTGCAGTAGCGTATCCTATCCTGTCCTGAGTGAGGTGCACTTTCTTTAGTACTGTAGTGAGTACCATGTTTCAGGTTTGCAGTAGCGTATCCTATCCTGCCCTGTGTGAGGTGCACTTTCTTTAGTACTGTAGGGAGTACCATGTTTCAGGTTTGCAGTAGCGTATCCTATCCTGCCCTGTGTGAGGTGAACTTTCTTTAGTACTGCAGTGAGTACCATGTTTCAGGTTTGCAGTAGTGTTTCCTGCCTGCCCTGTGTGAGGTGCACTTTCTTTAGTACTGTAGTGAGTACCATGTTTCAGGTTTGCAGTAGCGTATCCTATCCTGTCCTGAGTGAGGTGCACTTTCTTTAGTACTGTAGTGAGTACCATGTTTCAGGTTTGCAGTAGCGTATCCTATCCTGTCCTGAGTGAGGTGCACTTTCTCTAGTACTGTAGGGAGTACCATGTTTCAGGTTTGCAGTAGCGTATCCTATCCTGCACTGTGTGAGGTGAACTTTCTTTAGTACTGCAGTGAGTACCATGTTTCATGTTTGCAGTAGTGTATCCTACCCTGTTTGAGGTGCACTTTCTTTAGTACTGTAGTGAGTACCATGTTTCAGGTTTGCAGTAGCGTATCCTATCCTGTCCTGAGTGAGGTGCACTTTCTTTAGTACTGTAGTGAGTACCATGTTTCAGGTTTGCAGTAGCGTATCCTATCCTGTCCTGAGTGAGGTGCACTTTCTTTAGTACTGTAGTGAGTACCATGTTTCAGGTTTGCAGTAGCGTATCCTGCCATGCGTGAGGTGCACTTTCTTTAGTACTGTAGGGAGTACCATGTTTCAGGTTTGCAGTAGCGTATCCTGCCCTGTGTGTGGTGCACTTTCTTTAGTACTGCAGTGAGTACCATGTTTCAGGTTTGCAGTAGTGTATCCTGCCCTGTGTGAGGTGCACTTTCTTTAGTACTGTAGTGAGTACCATGTTTCAGGTTTGCAGTAGCGTATCCTATCCTGTCCTGAGTGAGGTGCACTTTCTTTAGTACTGTAGTGAGTACCATGTTTCAGGTTTGCAGTAGTGTATCCTGCCCTGTGTGAGGTGCACTTTCTTTAGTACTGTAGTGAGTACCATGTTTCAGGTTTGCAGTAGTGTATCCTGCCCTGTGTGAGGTGCACTTTCTTTAGTACTGCAGTGAGTACCATGTTTCAGGTTTGCAGTAGTGTATCCTGCCCAGTGTGAGGTGCACTTTCTTTAGTACTGTAGGGAGTACCATGTTTCAGGTTTGCAGTAGCGTATCCTATCCTGCCTGAGTGAGCTGCACTTTCTTCAGTACTGTAGTGAGTACCATGTTTCAGGTTTGCAGTAGCGTATCCTATCCTGTCCTGAGTGAGGTGCACTTTCTTAAGTACTGTAGTGAGTACCAATTTTCAGGTTTGCAGTAGCGTATCCTATCCTGTCCTGAGTGATGTGCACTTTCTTTAGTACTGTAGTGAGTACCATGTTTCAGGTTTGCAGTAGTGTATCCTGCCCTGTGTGAGGTGCACTTTCTTTAGTACTGTAGGGAGTACCATGTTTCAGGTTTGCAGTAGCGTATCCTATCCTGTCCTGAGTGAGGTGCACTTTCTTTAGTACTGTAGTGAGCACCATGTTTCAGGTTTGCAGTAGCGTATCCTATCCTGTCCTGAGTGAGGTGCACTTTCTTTAGTTCTGTAGTGAGTACCATGTTTCAGGTTTGCAGTTGCGTATCCTATCCTGTCCTGAGTGAGGTGCACTTTCTTTAGTACTGTAGTGAGTACCATGTTTCAGGTTTGCAGTAGCATATTCTATCCTGCCCTGTGTGAGGGGAAACTTTCTCTCGTACTGCAGTGAGTACCATGTTTCAGGTTTGCAGTAGTGTATCTTGCCTGCCCTGTGTGAGGTGCACTTTCTTTAGTACTGTAGTGAGTATCATGTTTCAGGTTTGCAGTAGCGTATCCGATCCTGTCCTGAGTGAGGTGCACTTTCTTTAGTACTGTAGTGAGTACCATGTTTCAGGTTTGCAGTAGCGTATCCTATCCTGCCCTGTGTGAGGTGCACTTTCTTTAGTACTGTAGGGAGTACCATGTTTCAGGTTTGCAGTAGCGTATCCTATCCTGCCCTGTGTGAGGTGAACTTTCTTTAGTACTGCAGTGAGTACCATGTTTCAGGTTTGCAGTAGTGTTTCCTGCCTGCCCTGTGTGAGGTGCACTTTCTTTAGTACTGTAGTGAGTACCATGTTTCAGGTTTGCAGTAGCGTATCCTATCCTGTCCTGAGTGAGGTGCACTTTCTTTAGTACTGTAGTGAGTACCATGTTTCAGGTTTGCAGTAGCGTATCCTATCCTGTCCTGAGTGAGGTGCACTTTCTCTAGTACTGTAGGGAGTACCATGTTTCAGGTTTGCAGTAGCGTATCCTATCCTGCACTGTGTGAGGTGAACTTTCTTTAGTACTGCAGTGAGTACCATGTTTCATGTTTGCAGTAGTGTATCCTACCCTGTTTGAGGTGCACTTTCTTTAGTACTGTAGTGAGTACCATGTTTCAGGTTTGCAGTAGCGTATCCTATCCTGTCCTGAGTGAGGTGCACTTTCTTTAGTACTGTAGTGAGTACCATGTTTCAGATTTGCAGTAGCGTATCCTATCCTGTCCTGAGTGAGGTGCACTTTCTTTAGTACTGTAGTGAGTACCATGTTTCAGGTTTGCAGTAGCGTATCCTATCCTGTGCTGAGTGAGGTGCACTTTCTTTAGTTCTGTAGTGAGTACCATGTTTCAGGTTTGCAGTTGCGTATCCTATCCTGTCCTGAGTGAGGTGCACTTTCTTTAGTACTGTAGTGAGTACCATGTTTCAGGTTTGCAGTAGCGTATTCTATCCTGCCCTGTGTGAGGGGAAACTTTCTCTCGTACTGCAGTGAGTACCATGTTTCAGGTTTGCAGTAGTGTATCTTGCCTGCCCTGTGTGAGGTGCACTTTCTTTAGTACTGTAGTGAGTATCATGTTTCAGGTTTGCAGTAGCGTATCCGATCCTGTCCTGAGTGAGGTGCACTTTCTTTAGTACTGTAGTGAGTACCATGTTTCAGGTTTGCAGTAGCGTATCCTATCCTGCCCTGTGTGAGGTGCACTTTCTTTAGTACTGTAGGGAGTACCATGTTTCAGGTTTGCAGTAGCGTATCCTATCCTGCCCTGTGTGAGGTGAACTTTCTTTAGTACTGCAGTGAGTACCATGTTTCAGGTTTGCAGTAGTGTTTCCTGCCTGCCCTGTGTGAGGTGCACTTTCTTTAGTACTGTAGTGAGTACCATGTTTCAGGTTTGCAGTAGCGTATCCTATCCTGTCCTGAGTGAGGTGCACTTTCTTTAGTACTGTAGTGAGTACCATGTTTCAGGTTTGCAGTAGTGTATCCTGCCCTGTGTGAGGTGCACTTTCTTTAGTACTGTAGTGAGTACCATGTTTCAGGTTTGCAGTAGTGTATCCTGCCCTGTGTGAGGTGCACTTTCTTTAGTACTGCAGTGAGTACCATGTTTCAGGTTTGCAGTAGTGTATCCTGCCCAGTGTGAGGTGCACTTTCTTTAGTACTGTAGGGAGTACCATGTTTCAGGTTTGCAGTAGCGTATCCTATCCTGCCTGAGTGAGCTGCACTTTCTTCAGTACTGTAGTGAGTACCATGTTTCAGGTTTGCAGTAGTGTATCCTGCCCTGTGTGAGGTGCACTTTCTTTAGTACTGTAGTGAGTACCATGTTTCAGGTTTGCAGTAGTGTATCCTGCCCTGTGTGAGGTGCACTTTCTTTAGTACTGCAGTGAGTACCATGTTTCAGGTTTGCAGTAGTGTATCCTGCCCAGTGTGAGGTGCACTTTCTTTAGTACTGTAGGGAGTACCATGTTTCAGGTTTGCAGTAGCGTATCCTATCCTGCCTGAGTGAGCTGCACTTTCTTCAGTACTGTAGTGAGTACCATGTTTCAGGTTTGCAGTAGCGTATCCTATCCTGTCCTGAGTGAGGTGCACTTTCTTTAGTACTGTAGTGAGTACCAATTTTCAGGTTTGCAGTAGCGTATCCTATCCTGTCCTGAGTGATGTGCACTTTCTTTAGTACTGTAGTGAGTACCATGTTTCAGGTTTGCAGTAGTGTATCCTGCCCTGTGTGAGGTGCACTTTCTTTAGTACTGTAGGGAGTACCATGTTTCAGGTTTGCAGTAGCGTATCCTATCCTGTCCTGAGTGAGGTGCACTTTCTTTAGTACTGTAGTGAGCACCATGTTTCAGGTTTGCAGTAGCGTATCCTATCCTGTCCTGAGTGAGGTGCACTTTCTTTAGTTCTGTAGTGAGTACCATGTTTCAGGTTTGCAGTTGCGTATCCTATCCTGTCCTGAGTGAGGTGCACTTTCTTTAGTACTGTAGTGAGTACCATGTTTCAGGTTTGCAGTAGCATATTCTATCCTGCCCTGTGTGAGGGGAAACTTTCTCTCGTACTGCAGTGAGTACCATGTTTCAGGTTTGCAGTAGTGTATCTTGCCTGCCCTGTGTGAGGTGCACTTTCTTTAGTACTGTAGTGAGTATCATGTTTCAGGTTTGCAGTAGCGTATCCGATCCTGTCCTGAGTGAGGTGCACTTTCTTTAGTACTGTAGTGAGTACCATGTTTCAGGTTTGCAGTAGCGTATCCTATCCTGCCCTGTGTGAGGTGCACTTTCTTTAGTACTGTAGGGAGTACCATGTTTCAGGTTTGCAGTAGCGTATCCTATCCTGCCCTGTGTGAGGTGAACTTTCTTTAGTACTGCAGTGAGTACCATGTTTCAGGTTTGCAGTAGTGTTTCCTGCCTGCCCTGTGTGAGGTGCACTTTCTTTAGTACTGTAGTGAGTACCATGTTTCAGGTTTGCAGTAGCGTATCCTATCCTGTCCTGAGTGAGGTGCACTTTCTTTAGTACTGTAGTGAGTACCATGTTTCAGGTTTGCAGTAGCGTATCCTATCCTGTCCTGAGTGAGGTGCACTTTCTCTAGTACTGTAGGGAGTACCATGTTTCAGGTTTGCAGTAGCGTATCCTATCCTGCACTGTGTGAGGTGAACTTTCTTTAGTACTGCAGTGAGTACCATGTTTCATGTTTGCAGTAGTGTATCCTACCCTGTTTGAGGTGCACTTTCTTTAGTACTGTAGTGAGTACCATGTTTCAGGTTTGCAGTAGCGTATCCTATCCTGTCCTGAGTGAGGTGCACTTTCTTTAGTACTGTAGTGAGTACCATGTTTCAGATTTGCAGTAGCGTATCCTATCCTGTCCTGAGTGAGGTGCACTTTCTTTAGTACTGTAGTGAGTACCATGTTTCAGGTTTGCAGTAGCGTATCCTATCCTGTCCTGAGTGAGGTGCACTTTCTTTAGTTCTGTAGTGAGTACCATGTTTCAGGTTTGCAGTTGCGTATCCTATCCTGTCCTGAGTGAGGTGCACTTTCTTTAGTACTGTAGTGAGTACCATGTTTCAGGTTTGCAGTAGCGTATTCTATCCTGCCCTGTGTGAGGGGAAACTTTCTCTCGTACTGCAGTGAGTACCATGTTTCAGGTTTGCAGTAGTGTATCTTGCCTGCCCTGTGTGAGGTGCACTTTCTTTAGTACTGTAGTGAGTATCATGTTTCAGGTTTGCAGTAGCGTATCCGATCCTGTCCTGAGTGAGGTGCACTTTCTTTAGTACTGTAGTGAGTACCATGTTTCAGGTTTGCAGTAGCGTATCCTATCCTGCCCTGTGTGAGGTGCACTTTCTTTAGTACTGTAGGGAGTACCATGTTTCAGGTTTGCAGTAGCGTATCCTATCCTGCCCTGTGTGAGGTGAACTTTCTTTAGTACTGCAGTGAGTACCATGTTTCAGGTTTGCAGTAGTGTTTCCTGCCTGCCCTGTGTGAGGTGCACTTTCTTTAGTACTGTAGTGAGTACCATGTTTCAGGTTTGCAGTAGCGTATCCTATCCTGTCCTGAGTGAGGTGCACTTTCTTTAGTACTGTAGTGAGTACCATGTTTCAGGTTTGCAGTAGCGTATCCTATCCTGTCCTGAGTGAGGTGCACTTTCTCTAGTACTGTAGGGAGTACCATGTTTCAGGTTTGCAGTAGCGTATCCTATCCTGCACTGTGTGAGGTGAACTTTCTTTAGTACTGCAGTGAGTACCATGTTTCATGTTTGCAGTAGTGTATCCTACCCTGTTTGAGGTGCACTTTCTTTAGTACTGTAGTGAGTACCATGTTTCAGGTTTGCAGTAGCGTATCCTATCCTGTCCTGAGTGAGGTGCACTTTCTTTAGTACTGTAGTGAGTACCATGTTTCAGATTTGCAGTAGCGTATCCTATCCTGTCCTGAGTGAGGTGCACTTTCTTTAGTACTGTAGTGACTACCATGTTTCAGGTTTGCAGTAGCGTATCCTGCCCTGTGTGAGGTGCACTTTCTTTAGTACTGTAGGGAGTACCATGTTTCAGGTTTGCAGTAGCGTATCCTACCCTGTGTGTGGTGCACTTTCTTTAGTACTGCAGTGAGTACCATGTTTCAGGTTTGCAGTAGTGTATCCTGCCCTGTGTGAGGTGCACTTTCTTTAGTACTGTAGTGAGTACCATTTTTCAGGTTTGCAGTAGCGTATCCTATCCTGTCCTGAGTGAGGTGCACTTTCTTTAGTACTGTAGTGAGTGCCATGTTTCAGGTTTGCAGTAGCGTATCCTATCCTGTCCTGAGTGAGGTGCACTTTCTTTAGTACTGTAGTGAGTACCATGTTTCAGGTTTGCAGTAGTGGATCCTGCCCTGTGTGAGGTGCACTTTCTTTAGTACTGTAGCGAGTACCATGTTTCAGGTTTGCAGTAGCGTATCCTATCCTTCCCTGTGTGAGGTGCACTTTCTTTAGTACTGTAGTGAGTACCATGTTTCAGGTTTGCAGTAGCGTATCCTATCCTGTCCTGAGTGAGGTGCACTTTATTTAGTACTGTAGTGAGTACCACGTTTCAGGTTTGCAGTAGTGTATCCTGCCCTGTGTGAGGTGCACTTTCTTTAGTACTGTAGTGAGTACCATGTTTCAGGTTTGCAGTAGTGTATCCTGCCCTGTGTGAGGTGCACTTTCTTTAGTACTGCAGTGAGTACCATGTTTCAGGTTTGCAGTAGTGTATCCTGCTCTGTGTGAGGTGTACTTTCTTTAGTACTGTAGTGAGTACCATGTTTCAGGTTTGCAGTAGCGTATCCTATCCTGTCCTGAGTGAGGTGCACTTTCTTTAGTACTGTAGTGAGCACCATGTTTCAGGTTTGCAGTAGCGTATCCTATCCTGTCCTGAGTGAGGTGCACTTTCTTTAGTACTGTAGTGAGTACCATGTTTCAGGTTTGCAGTAGTGTATCCTGCCCTGTGTGAGGTGCACTTTCTTTAGTACTGTGGTGAGTACCATGTTTCAGGTTTGCAGTAGCGTATCCTATCCTGCCCTGTGTGAGGTGCACTTTCTTTAGTACTGTAGGGAGTACCATGTTTCCGGTTTGCAGTAGTCTATCCTGCCCTGAGTGAGGTGCACTTTCTTTAGTACTGTAGGGAGTACCATGTTTCATGTTTGCAGTAGCGTATCCTATCCTGCCCTGTGTGAGGTGCACTTTCTTTAGTACTGTGGTGAGTACCATGTTTCAGGTTTGCAGTAGTGTATCCTGCCCCGTGTGAGGTACACTTTCTTTAGTACCGTAGGGAGTACGATGTTTCAGGTTTGCAGTAGTGTATCCTGCCCTGTGTGAGGTGCACTTTCTTTAGTACTGTGATGAGTACGTTGTTTCAAGTTTGCAGTAGTGTATCCTGCCCTGTGTGAGGTGCACTTTCTTTAGTACTGCAGTGAGTACCATGTTTCAGGTTTGCAGTAGTGTATCCTGCCCTGTGTGAGGTGCGTACCATGTTTCAGGTTTGCAGTAGCGTATCCTATCCTGCCCTGTGTGAGGTGCACTTTCTTTAGTACTGTGGTGAGTACCATGTTTCAGGTTTGCAGTAGTGTATCCTGCCCTGTGTGAGGTGCACTTTCTTTAGTACTGTAGTGAGTACCATGTTTCAGGTTTGCAGTAGCGTATCCTATCCTGCCCTGTGTGAGGTGCACTTTCTTTAGTACTGTAGGGAGTACCATGTTTCAGGTTTGCAGTAGCGTATCCTATCCTGCCCTGTGTGAGGTGCACTTTCTTTAGTACTGTAGGTGTAAAGACTGGTGGGGGGGTCTGTACTTCTGCTCTCTATATGGTAGAGGAGAGGCACAGAGGACCCCAGCCAAGATTCTCTAATTCAGTAGCTATGGGCGAGCAATCAAGGCCTAGCTTCTCAGGAGGTGATGCAGGCTGGTTCTTAAGTACAGTGTATCCCCAACCCCCCACAAAGGAATGTCCACACACTGTATTACTGAAAACACAGTCTTTATATAATTAATATTCAAGGGTTATGTACACTTATCACAATAACGCACTTTGTGCTCAGGAAGATCAATAATGGTAAATATCTACAATTCTAAAGTGGTACCACTAATATTAGACCTCATTAAAGTGCATTCACAATACTGTAGAAATGGCACACAGATCAATAAGAAGGAAACCAGCAATAGAGAGAGGAGAGATAAAAGATGGTTGAAACAATAGGCAGAATACTGCCCCTACCACTGGACACAGTTCTGTGTGGAGATCCCCCCACCTGGGCAACCTGTAAAATAAAGAGATATAACACAAGCCCAGTCCATATATTGTTCAATAGTCTTATTCTCTCCTACAATGTTTTTACCCCCCCAATGTACCTGGTGGAGTCGAGTTCCTCGAAGAGGCGTCGACAGATCCTTCTTGAATGACCCCCTTTAAAGTAGGAGTCACGGATCGTCGAGAGGCGTCGAGAAGCGTCGAAGAACTCGGTGTTCGGTGTCGGGGAATCGACGGCCCTTCTTGAATGCCTTCCCTTTCAAGCGGGAGACACGGGGCGTCGAACGTCCGACAACAAACAAGGTAGAATGGCGTCGATGAGGCGGCAGGCTTCGATCCGAGCGGTGCTCGTCGGCGTCGAGACGTCGGCGTCCTGCGAGGAAGAGGCGTGCGGGGCACCTCGGCGACACTAGTTCTGGACCGCAAAGATTGTGGATGACGGTGGCCCAGCAAGGGCGTCGAGTCGCTCGAGTCTTTGGGGTCGTGAGGTGGCGGGAAACCCACCGGTGGATTCTCCTCGGCGCGTTGGTCGTCCTCGACTTTCTCCGGCAGGACAAAAGCGGTCGACGGTGCGGACGAGGGAGTCCTTCGAGTCAAATGTTCTTAGGCAAGGAGCGGACGGCTCCGGTCGTCGGCGGCACAGCGTCAAGTGGTTCCCACGGCTGGGCAACACAACTTCGACGGGCCTCCAGCGGTTACACAGACCTGCGAACCCTGGTCGACGGCAATGGACTTCGACAGCGTCGATGTCCGGGTGCTTCACTTCGATCTCCTCGGCGGTCCCGTCTCGGGTCGGCAGCCTTTCGAGGGTCTGACTTCCAGGGCGCTTCGGCGAAGATTCAGCGGTGCTCGATGGTCCCTCGGAGCACGGGAAGAGGGCGCCTAGCCAGGTCCTCTCTCGGGTCAGTCCTCGACGATTTCGACAACCTTCAGTTCTGTCGAAGCAAATGCCACAGCAAGTCTTCTTCTTCCAGCTGGACGTCGAGGATCAGCAAATCCAGTTACTCTTGAGTGGAGACTCAGCTTCTGAATGCTTCTGAACAATTTCCAGTGGTGAGAGGTCCCCAGATATACTATTCTGTCTCTCATCCACACTGCTGGCACACACACAGCAGCCAATCACACAGAAGGGCATTCATGCAGTCAGTCAGGCAATCAGGCACACAGTGCATTCAGGCCACACTCCTCCCTTTCAGACACTCACAACAAGGAATGTGGATTGGGACAAGTACCCAGCCATTCAACACTACACACTGCATTCAGGCCAGTTTCGGGCAGGGCTGTCTCAGTCTTTGTCTCACATGCCAGAAACCAGACAACCACAACAAGAAGTGTATATTGGTCACACACTCCATTCACCCAGGTCCCACCCACAGGAGGTACCCACAACATACAGTCAAAGGGAAGGCTCCAGTCAGTCTAGCTGGGCCTTCACAACAACACCATATATGGAACTTCCACCCAACAGCCAGTCAGGGGGAAGGGACAGAGTCAGGGCTTCCCAGGACTTTGGGAAAAACAAGACAACAGGCAATAGAAAGCAAGAGGCCACAGGGGCCATCTTGTTTTCTATCAGGAATCAACGGATCCCAATGGCAGGGCCTGGGTATCCCAAAATGGAGGACACCCAGAGCACCTGTCCAATTCAGCATGGAGCTGCCACCAGCCCATACCCTGCTCTGTGGGCCACCCACAGGTGCCCAAAAACATACACTAGGGGCACAGGGTTGTACCCCTACCCAGGGGTGCCATAAGGGTATCCCATGGGTCTGTTCACCAAACCAAAAGAGAGAGCTGCACTGCCAGGAGTCCCAAATGGACTCCTGGGCAGAAAACATAACAGAACACACGATAAAAGGCAGAAAAGGACAAGGATTCAGAGGCCCTGTCCCTCTGATGCATTTCCAGCATCACAGTCGCCCCCCCCAGACTGAGGTGGAGGGTGTCTAATCTCCCACGGGATAGACACCCTCATCCAGACGGTCAACATACCTTCTGGAAAGGCCATCCGCATTATCGTGACTCTTCCCTGGTCTGTGCTCTATGGTGAAGTCTAGCCCTTGCAGGCTAATGGACCACCTGAGCAATTTCGGATTCTCACCCTTCATCTGCATAAGCCACTTCAGGGGCTTATGATCTGTTTGGACCTTGAAGGTAGACCCCGTAAGGTAGGGCCTAAAACGCCTAAGGCTCCAAACTATGCTAAAACACTCCTTTTCAACAGTAGCCCACCTAAGTTCTCTACCCTTGAGTTGTCTACTGATGAATATGATAGGGTGTTCTCTCCCTTTGTCATCTAACTGGGACAAGACAGCTCCAATTCCGGTGTCGCAGGCATCCGTCTGGACGATAAAGGGTCGGCTGTAGTCAGGCGCACACAACACAGGTGCCCTACACAGACTTTCTTTCAAGCCATTGAAGGCCCTCTGACAGTCTTCGGTCCAATTAACCTTCCTAGGCTGTTTGGGCGAAGTTAGAGCTGTCAGGGGTGCAGCTATGGTTCCATAGTCTGCCATGAAATTGCGATAGTACCCAGTGAGGCCCAAAAAGGCTCTCACCTGGGTTTGAGTAGTGGGAGTCTCCCAGTTCTGTACGTCCTGTACTTTACTGGAGAGAGGTTGGATTTGACCCCCTCCTACCTCATGACCAAGATAGGTAACTTTCCCCTGAGCTATCTGGCACTTGGTGGCCTTGATAGTGAGGTTAGCCCTTTTCAAGGCCTGCAACACCTTATCCAGATGTGTCAAATGCTCTTCCCAGCCAGGTGGAACTGTAGACGGCAATGTCGTCTAAGTAAGCCACACAAAAGGCTTCCAGTCCACTGAGCGCATGGTTGACCAATCTCTGGAAGGTGGCAGGGGCATTCTTCAACCCAAAGGGCATGACCCTAAACTGGTAGAGTCCCTCAGGGGTGGAGAACGCCGTCTTTTCCTTGGCATGGTCCGTCAGAGCTATTTGCCAATAGCCTGAGGTAAGGTCAAAGGTGCTCCCAAATTTGGCAGCACCTATGGTGTCCACGAGCTCATCAGCCCTGGGCAATGGGTGCGCGTCAGTTTTGGTGACGGCATTGACTCCTCGGTAGTCCACACAGAACCTCCAATCCTTGGTACCCGCCTGGGAACTTGCCTTGGGGACAAGGACCACTGGACTGGACCAGGGACTGGTTGAGGGTTCAATAACACCCAGATCCAACATCTTGGCGACCTCAGCCTGGATGTGGTTTTTGACGGTATCTGACATACGATAGCTCCTGCTCTTGACAGGCACGCTGTCACCAGTGTCACTTTCGTGCTTACACCACGGTGTAAGGCCCGGTGTCAGTGAAAACAGAGAGGCATACTGCTGGAGCAAAGCCCTGCAGGCCCTCTGCTGCTCTGTTGTCAAATCGGGAGAGAGTTGTACTCCCTCCACTGAGCCATCCTGAGGGTTGCTATGCAGCAAATCAGGAAGGGGCTCACTCTCATCCTCTTCTTGCCCTGAAGCTAGCAAGAGACATGAGACCTCTGCTCGCCTGTGGAAAGGCTTGAGCCGGTTGACATGGAATACCTGGGGGGCTACCCCAGAGGCTCCCATGTCAACCAGATAATTGACTTCGCCCATCTTGGAGATGATCCTGAAGGGTCCAGTCCACTTGTCTGCCAAAGCTCTAGGCTTGGTAGGCTCCATCACAAGGATTTCCTGTCCCGGAGTCCAATCCACTTGCGAAGCTTTAAGGTCATGCCAGTACTTGTTCAATTCCTGGCTGGCCTTGAGATTTGCTGTTGCCTGACCCATCATTTGTGTCATCCTCCGCCTGAGGCCTAACACATAGTCCCCCACTTGCTTGGCGGGACCTGGAGGGGTGGCTTCCAAGCCTTCTCGGATCAAGGCGAGGGGCCCCCTCACGGGATGTCCAAAGAGTAACTCAAAGGGGCTGAAACTAACACCCTCTTGAGGTACCTCTCTGTAAGCAAACAGCAGGCATGGCAGGAGGAGATCCCATTTCCTCCTTAGGGGCTCTTCCAAAGCACCTAGCATGCCCTTGAGAGTTTTATTAAATCTCTCAACCAGACCATTGGTCTGGGGGTGGTAAGAGGTGGAGAACTTGTAGGTTACCCCGCACTCTTTCCACATGGTTTTCATGTAACTAGACATGAAGTTGGATCCTCTGTCAGAGACAACCTCCTTGGGGAATCCAACACGGGTGAAAATGCCCAGGAGAGCCCTGGCAACCACCTTGGCAGTAACAGTCCGAAGGGGTATTGCCTCAGGGTACCTGGTGGCATGATCTACCAAGACCAGGATGAACCGATGTCCACCTGAAGTGGGAGGGTCAAGGGGACCGACGATGTCGATGCCCACCCTCTCAAATGGTGTGCCAACCACTGGTAATGGCTGCAGTGGGGCAATGATCCTGCCTCCAGTCTTGCCAGACAACTGACAAGTGGGGCAGGTCCTGCAGTGGGACTCCACCTCTACCCCCATCCTTGGCCAGTAGAAATGGGCAGAGAGCCTCTGCTTAGTCTTCTTAGTCCCAAGATGACCAGCCAAGGGCACCTCATGCGCCAACTGCAGTAGGAAGGGCCTGTAAACCTGGGGTACCACCAACCTCTTGCGGGCACCAGGTTCAGGCTTAGTGGGCTCACTAACAAGGAGCTCACCCTCCCAATAAATCTTGAATGTCCTAGGCACTTCACCTTGTGCCTGGGACAGGGCCTGTTTCCTCAGACCCTCGAGAGAGTGGCACTCTCTCTGTCCTTTACAGAAGTCTGCCCGGGAGGGTCCCCCTTCAGCTAACAAGCATTGAAGGTCGGGGTGCTCCTCCGGGTTAAGAACCTCTCCCACAGGAGAGTCTTCTGCCTCTTCTCCCACAGGAGTTGAGTTTGGGTTTTCCACGGGACCCAGCCCGTCCGGAGCATGGATCCCAATGGGTGCTGTCGGAACAGCAGGAAGAGAAGGTGTTCCCTCCACAGAGGTGGCCTTCTTGGTCTTCCTTCTTCTTGCCTTAGGCCTCGCCTTTGGCTCGGGTACCTGACTCACAGCCAGACCCGGTGTCACCTGTGACCTAGTGACCGCAGCAGCAGTCAGGGGAAGACCATCCGAGATCAACCCCAACTCCACTAGATCATTACCTAACAGAATGTTAGCAGGGACATTGTCCTGAACCAGGACAGGAAGCTTTGCTGTCTTGTCTCCAATCATGAGTGTGACTAAGGCTACAGGTGATAATTTGGGAGGCCCACCAGCTAATCTGGTGGTTTGCAGAGGAGCACCTTCATAGTCCTCTGGCTTGAGCAGGGTCCTGTCCACCACTGTCATGCTTGCCCCAGTGTCTCTCAAACCAGTAGAAGGCTGGCCATTCAAGAGGACACTTCTCAAAAACCTACGGGTGTTCTGTGGGATAGTCGCCAGTACTTCTGCGTACTGGTCCCAGGCCCCAAGGGACACTAAGGAAATCTCTACCGGAGCACCAAAGGTGATTCCGGTAGAGGAGGGGAGGACAGTGGCCTCCACCTCAGACACGGGGTAAGGGTAGGTCAGGCTGACAGCCTGTACTCCAAGTGCCTTACCTTTACACTTGGGGTCACCCCTTTTGTGATCCAGAGCCCCACAATCCCAACAAGTGCCAGGAGTGCGGGGTACGGTACTGGAACCACTGGGAACCTGCTCTGCAGCAGGTGGACCACTACTCTTATTCCCACCCACAGAGGACTTATCCCCACTAGATTTTTGGGTCTTAGGAGAGGAAGGTTTTGGTTTACCCGACTGTGACTGCTTTTGGGACTCCTCAGCTTTCTGAGAGGCCCCCTTTTCTTTGTCCTTGTCCTTCCCACTGGAGTCCTTAGGGGACACCCGATGGGAGACCCACTTGTCAGCCAAGCTAGCCAGCTTAAAGGGGTCCAAAATGTTCTGGTCAGCCACATACTGACGCAGCTCTGGTGAACAGGCTTCAGAAAAATGCTCAAAAAACAAGAGGTGGGACAACTCAACAAAAGTTTTCACCTTGTATCCATCAATCCACCCCATCATGTTCATGTGCGCAGTACTCACCCAGTCAACCCAAGACACATTCTCTCTTTTCTTAAATTCCCTGAACCTTTTAAGGTATTGGGTAGGTGTCTTGCCAAACTTGGAAATCAAAGCGGACTTCATACACTCATACTGACCCCTTTCTTCCACACCCAGCTTCAGAATACAGTCATATCCAGTTTGAGGCACTCTGCTTAACAAACACTTAGCCCAATCTCTTTTATCTACATCATGAATTGCACAAGCCATTTCAAACGCTTCAATCCATTGGAGGATATCTGAACCCTCCACAAACACACCAACCAAATCTTTCATAAACTTGGTGGCTGGGGACCTGCCACTCTCAATTGGTCTAGCTGAAGTCTCCACTCGAGCTTTCTCTAACTGGATTCTCTGACATTCAGTGTCCTTTTCTTTGAGCGCAAGATCCCTATTCTTGAGTTCCACTTGCTGTGCCAGCTCCTCTTTCTTAAGCTCAGCTTCTATTTCCAACTTGCGATATTCAAAGGCTAACTTCATCCTTAATAACTCAAGTTCCATGGAATTGCTGGGGTTTGGAACAGAGGCAGCAGGAATGGTGGCATTCCCAGAAACAGATTCAGCGACAACCCCAGGGGCAGAGGCCTCACTGGTTGCATCCCCCCCTTCCTCAAGAGTTTCACCATCAGTCTGGTAATCCACCAGGGCAGCTATCAGCTCAGCCCTAGACTTATCCACAAAGTCTAACTCCCTGGCTTCACAAGCACTCTGGAGAGCCTCTAAGCTCATCCGAGTCAATTTACCATTTGCAATGGACTCCATTGCTTGTAATGCAGTTATTTGGAACACACCAGAACCTTAATCTAATAAAAGTGCGGATATTTTGTAAGTGGCACGGTTATACACTGAGTCTTAAAACCATAAGCATCCCACCGCTGGCCACCAGACTTTGTAAAGACTGGTGGGGGGGTCTGTACTTCTGCTCTCTATATGGTAGAGGAGAGGCACAGAGGACCCCAGCCAAGATTCTCTAATTCGGTAGCTATGGGCGAGCAATCAAGGCCTAGCTTCTCAGGAGGTGATGCAGGCTGGTTCTTAAGTACAGTGTATCCCCAAACCCCCACAAAGGAATGTCCACACACTGTATTACTGAAAACACAGTCTTTATATAATTAATATTCAAGGGTTATGTACACTTATCACAATAACGCACTTTGTGCTCAGGAAGATCAATAATGGTAAATATCTACAATTCTAAAGTGGTACCACTAATATTAGACCTCATTAAAGTGCATTCACAATACTGTAGAAATGGCACACAGATCAATAAGAAGGAAACCAGCAATAGAGAGAGGAGAGATAAAAGATGGTTGAAACAATAGGCAGAATACTGGCCCCTACCACTGGACACAGTTCTGTGTGGAGATCCCCCACCTGGGCAACCTGTAAAATAAAGAGATATAACACAAGCCCAGTCCATATATTGTTCAATAGTCTTATTCTCTCCTACAATGTTTTTACCCCCCCAATGTACCTGGTGGAGTCGAGTTCCTCGAAGAGGCGTCGACAGATCCTTCTTGAATGACCCCCTTTAAAGTAGGAGTCACGGATCGTCGAGAGGCGTCGAGAAGCGTCGAAGAACTCGGTGTTCGGTGTCGGGGAATCGACGGCCCTTCTTGAATGCCTTCCCTTTCAAGCGGGAGACACGGGGCGTCGAACGTCCGACAACAAACAAGGTAGAACGGCGTCGATGAGGCGGCAGGCTTCGATCCGAGCGGTGCTCGTCGGCGTCGAGACGTCGGCGTCCTGCGAGGAAGAGGCGTGCGGGGCACCTCGGCGACACTAGTTCTGGACCGCAAAGATTGTGGATGACGGTGGCCCAGCAAGGGCGTCGAGTCGCTCGAGTCTTTGGGGTCGTGAGGTGGCGGGAAACCCACCGGTGGATTCTCCTCGGCGCGTTGGTCGTCCTCGACTTTCTCCGGCAGGACAAAAGCGGTCGACGGTGCGGACGAGGGAGTCCTTCGAGTCAAATGTTCTTAGGCAAGGAGCGGACGGCTCCGGTCGTCGGCGGCACGGCGTCAAGTGGTTCCCACGGCTGGGCAACACAACTTCGACGGGCCTCCAGCGGTTACACAGACCTGCGAACCCTGGTCGACGGCAATGGACTTCGACAGCGTCGATGTCCGGGTGCTTCACTTCGATCTCCTCGGCGGTCCCGTCTCGGGTCGGCAGCCTTTCGAGGGTCTGACTTCCAGGGCGCTTCGGCGAAGATTCAGCGGTGCTCGATGGTCCCTCGGAGCACGGGAAGAGGGCGCCTAGCCAGGTCCTCTCTCGGGTCAGTCCTCGACGATTTCGACAACCTTCAGTTCTGTCGAAGCAAATGCCACAGCAAGTCTTCTTCTTCCAGCTGGACGTCGAGGATCAGCAAATCCAGTTACTCTTGAGTGGAGACTCAGCTTCTGAATGCTTCTGAACAATTTCCAGTGGTGAGAGGTCCCCAGATATACTATTCTGTCTCTCATCCACACTGCTGGCACACACACAGCAGCCAATCACACAGAAGGGCATTCATGCAGTCAGTCAGCCAATCAGGCACACAGTGCATTCAGGCCACACTCCTCCCTTTCAGACACTCACAACAAGGAATGTGGATTGGGACAAGTACCCAGCCATTCAACACTACACACTGCATTCAGGCCAGTTTCGGGCAGGGCTGTCTCAGTCTTTGTCTCACATGCCAGAAACCAGACAACCACAACAAGAAGTGTATATTGGTCACACACTCCATTCACCCAGGTCCCACCCACAGGAGGTACCCACAACATACAGTCAAAGGGAAGGCTCCAGTCAGTTTAGCTGGGCCTTCACAACAACACCATATATGGAACTTCCACCCAACAGCCAGTCAGGGGGAAGGGACAGAGTCAGGGCTTCCCAGGACTTTGGGAAAAACAAGACAACAGGCAATAGAAAGCAAGAGGCCACAGGGGCCATCTTGTTTTCTATCAGGAATCAACGGATCCCAATGGCAGGGCCTGGGTATCCCAAAATGGAGGACACCCAGAGCACCTGTCCAATTCAGCATGGAGCTGCCACCAGCCCATACCCTGCTCTGTGGGCCACCCACAGGTGCCCAAAAACATACACTAGGGGCACAGGGTTGTACCCCTACCCAGGGGTGCCATAAGGGTATCCCATGGGTCTGTTCACCAAACCAAAAGAGAGAGCTGCACTGCCAGGAGTCCCAAATGGACTCCTGGGCAGAAAACATAACAGAACACACGATAAAAGGCAGAAAGGGACAAGGATTCAGAGGCCCTGTCCCTCTGATGCATTTCCAGCATCACAGTAGGGAGTACCATGTTTCAGGTTTGCAGTAGCGTATCCTATCCTGCCCTGTGTGAGGTGCACTTTCTTTAGTACTGTAGGGAGTACCATGTTTCAGGTTTGCAGTAGTGTATCCTGTCCTGAGTGAGGTGCACTTTCTTTAGTACTGTAGGGAGTACCATGTTTCAGGTTTGCAGTAGTGTATCCTGCCCTGAGTGAGGTGCACTTTCTTTAGTACTGTAGGGAGTACCATGTTTCAGGTCTGCAGTAGCGTATCCTATCATGCCCTGTGTGAGGTGCACTTTCTTTAGTACTGTGGTGAGTACCATGTTTCAGGTTTGCAGTAGTGTATCCTGCCATGTGTGAGGTGCACTTTCTTTAGTACTGTAGGAAGTACCATGTTTCAGGTTTGCAGTAGTGTATCCTGCCCTGTGTGAGGTGCCCTTTCTTTAGTACTATGGTGAGTACCATGTTTCAGGTTTGCAGTAGTGTATCCTGCCCAGTGTGAGGTGCACTTTCTTTAGTACTGCAGTGAGTACAGGTTTGCAGTAGTGTATCCTGCCCTGTGTGAGGTGCACTTTCTTTAGTACTGTGAGTACCACGTTTCAGGTTTGCAGTAGTGTATCCTGCCCTGTGTGAGGTGCACTTTCTTTAGTACTGTAGGGAGTACCATGTTTCAGGTTTGCACTAGTGTATCCTGCCCTGTGTGAGGTGCACTTTCTTTAGTACTGTGGTGAGTACCATGTTTCAGGTTTGCAGTAGTGAATCCTGCCCTGTGTGAGGTGCACTTTCTTTAGTACTGCAATGAGTACCATGTTTCAGGTTTGCAGTAGTGTATCCTGCCCTGTGTGAGGTGCACTTTCTTTAGTACTGCGGTGAGTACCATGTTTCAGGTTTGCAGTAGTGTATCCTGTCCTGAGTGAGGTGCACTTTCTTTAGTACTGTAGTGAGTGCCATGTTTCAGGTTTGCAGTAGCGTATCCTATCCTGTCCTGAGTGAGGTGCACTTTCTTTAGTACTGTAGTGAGTACCATGTTTCAGGTTTGCAGTAGTGGATCCTGCCCTGTGTGAGGTGCACTTTCTTTAGTACTGTAGCGAGTACCATGTTTCAGGTTTGCAGTAGCGTATCCTATCCTTCCCTGTGTGAGGTGCACTTTCTTTAGTACTGTAGTGAGTACCATGTTTCAGGTTTGCAGTAGCGTATCCTATCCTGTCCTGAGTGAGGTGCACTTTATTTAGTACTGTAGTGAGTACCACGTTTCAGGTTTGCAGTAGTGTATCCTGCCCTGTGTGAGGTGCACTTTCTTTAGTACTGTAGTGAGTACCATGTTTCAGGTTTGCAGTAGTGTATCCTGCCCTGTGTGAGGTGCACTTTCTTTAGTACTGCAGTGAGTACCATGTTTCAGGTTTGCAGTAGTGTATCCTGCTCTGTGTGAGGTGTACTTTCTTTAGTACTGTAGTGAGTACCATGTTTCAGGTTTGCAGTAGCGTATCCTATCCTGTCCTGAGTGAGGTGCACTTTCTTTAGTACTGTAGTGAGCACCATGTTTCAGGTTTGCAGTAGCGTATCCTATCCTGTCCTGAGTGAGGTGCACTTTCTTTAGTACTGTAGTGAGTACCATGTTTCAGGTTTGCAGTAGTGTATCCTGCCCTGTGTGAGGTGCACTTTCTTTAGTACTGTAGGGAGTACCATGTTTCATGTTTGCAGTAGCGTATCCTATCCTGCCCTGTGTGAGGTGCACTTTCTTTAGTACTGTGGTGAGTACCATGTTTCAGGTTTGCAGTAGTGTATCCTGCCCCGTGTGAGGTACACTTTCTTTAGTACCGTAGGGAGTACGATGTTTCAGGTTTGCAGTAGTGTATCCTGCCCTGTGTGAGGTGCACTTTCTTTAGTACTGTGGTGAGTACGTTGTTTCAGGTTTGCAGTAGTGTATCCTGCCCTGTGTGAGGTGCACTTTCTTTAGTACTGCAGTGAGTACCATGTTTCAGGTTTGCAGTAGTGTATCCTGCCCTGTGTGAGGTGCGTACCATGTTTCAGGTTTGCAGTAGCGTATCCTATCCTGCCCTGTGTGAGGTGCACTTTCTTTAGTACTGTGGTGAGTACCATGTTTCAGGTTTGCAGTAGTGTATCCTGCCCTGTGTGAGGTGCACTTTCTTTAGTACTGTAGTGAGTACCATGTTTCAGGTTTGCAGTAGCGTATCCTATCCTGCCCTGTGTGAGGTGCACTTTCTTTAGTACTGTAGGGAGTACCATGTTTCAGGTTTGCAGTAGCGTATCCTATCCTGCCCTGTGTGAGGTGCACTTTCTTTAATACTGTAGGGAGTACCATGTTTCAGGTTTGCAGTAGCGTATCCTATCCTGCCCTGTGTGAGGTGCACTTTCTTTAGTACTGTAGGGAGTACCATGTTTCAGGTTTGCAGTAGTGTATCCTGTCCTGAGTGAGGTGCACTTTCTTTAGTACTGTAGGGAGTACCATGTTTCAGGTTTGCAGTAGTGTATCCTGCCCTGAGTGAGGTGCACTTTCTTTAGTACTGTAGGGAGTACCATGTTTCAGGTCTGCAGTAGCGTATCCTATCATGCCCTGTGTGAGGTGCACTTTCTTTAGTACTGTGGTGAGTACCATGTTTCAGGTTTGCAGTAGTGTATCCTGCCATGTGTGAGGTGCACTTTCTTTAGTACTGTGGTGAGTACCATGTTTCAGGTTTGCAGTAGCATATCCTATCCTGCCCTGTGTGAGTTGCACTTTCTTTAGTACTGTAGGGAGTACCATGTTTCAGGTTTGCAATCGTGTATCCTGCCCTGAGTGAGGTGCACTTTCTTTAGTACTGTAGGGAGTACCATGTTTCAGATTTGCAGTAGCGTATCCTATCCTGCCCTGTGTGAGGTGCACTTTCTTTAGTACTGTGGTGAGTACCATGTTTCAGGTTTGCAGTAGTGTATCCTGCCCAGTGTGAGGTGCACTTTCTTTAGTACTGCAGTGAGTACAGGTTTGCAGTAGTGTATCCTGCCCTGTGTGAGGTGCACTTTCTTTAGTACTGTGAGTACCACGTTTCAGGTTTGCAGTAGTGTATCCTGCCCTGTGTGAGGTGCACTTTCTTTAGTACTGTAGGGAGTACCATGTTTCACATTTGCACTAGTGTATCCTGCCCTGTGTGAGGTGAACTTTCTTTAGTACTGTGGTGAGTACCATGTTTCAGGTTTGCAGTAGTGAATCCTGCCCTGTGTGAGGTGCACTTTCTTTAGTACTGCAATGAGTACCATGTTTCAGGTTTGCAGTAGTGTATCCTGCCCTGTGTGAGGTGCACTTTCTTTAGTACTGCGGTGAGTACCATGTTTCAGGTTTGCAGTAGTGTATCCTGTCCTGAGTGAGGTGCACTTTCTTTAGTACTGTAGTGAGTGCCATGTTTCAGGTTTGCAGTAGCGTATCCTATCCTGTCCTGAGTGAGGTGCACTTTCTTTAGTACTGTAGCGAGTACCATGTTTCAGGTTTGCAGTAGCGTATCCTATCCTTCCCTGTGTGAGGTGCACTTTCTTTAGTACTGTAGTGAGTACCATGTTTCAGGTTTGCAGTAGCGTATCCTATCCTGTCCTGAGTGAGGTGCACTTTATTTAGTACTGTAGTGAGTACCACGTTTCAGGTTTGCAGTAGTGTATCCTGCCCTGTGTGAGGTGCACTTTCTTTAGTACTGTAGTGAGTACCATGTTTCAGGTTTGCAGTAGTGTATCCTGCCCTGTGTGAGGTGCACTTTCTTTAGTACTGCAGTGAGTACCATGTTTCAGGTTTGCAGTAGTGTATCCTGCTCTGTGTGAGGTGTACTTTCTTTAGTACTGTAGTGAGTACCATGTTTCAGGTTTGCAGTAGCGTATCCTATCCTGTCCTGAGTGAGGTGCACTTTCTTTAGTACTGTAGTGAGCACCATGTTTCAGGTTTGCAGTAGCGTATCCTATCCTGTCCTGAGTGAGGTGCACTTTCTTTAGTACTGTAGTGAGTACCATGTTTCAGGTTTGCAGTAGTGTATCCTGCCCTGTGTGAGGTGCACTTTCTTTAGTACTGTAGGGAGTACCATGTTTCATGTTTGCAGTAGCGTATCCTATCCTGCCCTGTGTGAGGTGCACTTTCTTTAGTACTGTGGTGAGTACCATGTTTCAGGTTTGCAGTAGTGTATCCTGCCCCGTGTGAGGTACACTTTCTTTAGTACCGTAGGGAGTACGATGTTTCAGGTTTGCAGTAGTGTATCCTGCCCTGTGTGAGGTGCACTTTCTTTAGTACTGTGGTGAGTACGTTGTTTCAGGTTTGCAGTAGTGTATCCTGCCCTGTGTGAGGTGCACTTTCTTTAGTACTGCAGTGAGTACCATGTTTCAGGTTTGCAGTAGTGTATCCTGCCCTGTGTGAGGTGCGTACCATGTTTCAGGTTTGCAGTAGCGTATCCTATCCTGCCCTGTGTGAGGTGCACTTTCTTTAGTACTGTGGTGAGTACCATGTTTCAGGTTTGCAGTAGTGTATCCTGCCCTGTGTGAGGTGCACTTTCTTTAGTACTGTAGTGAGTACCATGTTTCAGGTTTGCAGTAGCGTATCCTATCCTGCCCTGTGTGAGGTGCACTTTCTTTAGTACTGTAGGGAGTACCATGTTTCAGGTTTGCAGTAGCGTATCCTATCCTGCCCTGTGTGAGGTGCACTTTCTTTAATACTGTAGGGAGTACCATGTTTCAGGTTTGCAGTAGCGTATCCTATCCTGCCCTGTGTGAGGTGCACTTTCTTTAGTACTGTAGGGAGTACCATGTTTCAGGTTTGCAGTAGTGTATCCTGTCCTGAGTGAGGTGCACTTTCTTTAGTACTGTAGGGAGTACCATGTTTCAGGTTTGCAGTAGTGTATCCTGCCCTGAGTGAGGTGCACTTTCTTTAGTACTGTAGGGAGTACCATGTTTCAGGTCTGCAGTAGCGTATCCTATCATGCCCTGTGTGAGGTGCACTTTCTTTAGTACTGTGGTGAGTACCATGTTTCAGGTTTGCAGTAGTGTATCCTGCCATGTGTGAGGTGCACTTTCTTTAGTACTGTAGGAAGTACCATGTTTCAGGTTTGCAGTAGTGTATCCTGCCCTGTGTGAGGTGCCCTTTCTTTAGTACTATGGTGAGTACCATGTTTCAGGTTTGCAGGAGTGTATCCTGCCCAGTGTGAGGTGCACTTTCTTTAGTACTGCAGTGAGTACAGGTTTGCAGTAGTGTATCCTGCCCTGTGTGAGGTGCACTTTCTTTAGTACTGTGAGTACCACGTTTCAGGTTTGCAGTAGTGTATCCTGCCCTGTGTGAGGTGCACTTTCTTTAGTACTGTAGGGAGTACCATGTTTCAGGTTTGCACTAGTGTATCCTGCCCTGTGTGAGGTGCACTTTCTTTAGTACTGTGGTGAGTACCATGTTTCAGGTTTGCAGTAGTGAATCCTGCCCTGTGTGAGGTGCACTTTCTTTAGTACTGCAATGAGTACCATGTTTCAGGTTTGCAGTAGTGTATCCTGCCCTGTGTGAGGTGCACTTTCTTTAGTACTGCGGTGAGTACCATGTTTCAGGTTTGCAGTAGTGTATCCTGCCCTGTGTGAGGTGCACTTTCTTTAGTACTGTGGTGAGTACCATGTTTCAGGTTTGCAGTAGCGTATCCTATCCTGCCCTGTGTGAGGTGCACTTTCTTTAGTACTGTAGGGAGTACCATGTTTCAGGTTTGCAGTAGTGTATCCTGCCCTGAGTGAGGTGCACTTTCTTTAGTACTGTAGGGAGCACCATGTTTCAGATTTGCAGTAGCGTATCCTATCCTGCCCTGTGTGAGGAGCACTTTCCTTAGTACTGTGGTGAGTACCATGTTTCAGGTTTGCAGTAGTGTATCCTGCCCTGTGTGAGGTGCACTTTCTTTAGTACTGTGGTGAATACCATGTTTCAGGTTTGCAGTAGTGTAGCCTGCCCTGTGTGAGGTGCACTTTCTTTAGTACTGTGGTGAGTACCATGTTTCAGGTTTGCAGTAGCGTATCCTATCCTGCCCTCTGTGAGGTGCACTTTCATTGGTACTGTGGTGAGTACCATGTTTCAGGTTTGCAGTAGTGTATCCTGCCCTGTGTGAGGTGCACTTTCTTTAGTACTGTAGTGAGTACCATGTTTCAGGTTTGCAGTAGCGTATCCTATCCTGTTCTGAGTGAGGTGCACTTTCTTTAGTACTGTAGTGAGTACCATGTTTCAGGTTTGCAGTAGCGTATCCTGTCCTGTCCTGAGTGAGGTGCACTTTCTTTAGTACTGTAGTGAGTACCATGTTTCAGGTTTGCAGTAGTGTATTCTGCCCTGTGTGAGGTGCACTTTCTTTAGTACTGTAGGGAGTAGCATGTTTCAGGTTTGCAGTAGCGTATCCTATCCTGCCCTGAGTGAGCTGCACTTTCTTCAGTACTGTAGTGAGTACCATGTTTCAGGTTTGCAGTAGCGTATCCTATCCTGTCCTGAGTGAGGTGCACTTTCTTTAGTACTGTAGTGAGTACCATGTTTCAGGTTTGCAGTAGCGTATCCTATCCTGTCCTGAGTGATGTGCACTTTATTTAGTACTGTAGTGAGTACCATGTTTCAGGTTTGCAGTAGTGTATCCTGCCCTGTGTGAGGTGCACTTTCTTAAGTACTGTAGGGAGTACCGTGTTTCAGGTTTGCAGTAGCGTATCCTATCCTGCCCTGAGTGAGGTGCACTTTCTTCAGTACTGTAGTGAGTACCATGTTTCAGGTTTGCAGTAGCGTATCCTATCCTGTCCTGAGTGAGGTGCACTTTCTTTAGTACTGTAGTGAGTACCATGTTTCAGGTTTGCAGTAGCGTATCCTATCCTGTCCTGAGTGAGGTGCACTTTCTTTAGTACTGTAGTGAGTACCATGTTTCAGGTTTGCAGTAGCGTATCCTATCCTGTCCTGAGTGAGGTGCACTTTCTTTAGTACTGTTGTGAGTACCATGTTTCAGGTTTGCAGTAGCGTATTCTATCCTGCCCTGTGTGAGGGGAAACTTTCTCTAGTACTGCAGTGAGTACCATGTTTCAGGTTTGCAGTAGCGTATCCTATCCTGTCCTGAGTGAGGTGCACTTTCTTTAGTACTGTAGTGAGTACCATGTTTCAGGTTTGCAGTAGCGTATCCTATCCTGCCCTGTGTGAGGTGCACTTTCTTTAGTACTGTAGGGAGTACCATGTTTCAGGTTTGCAGTAGCGTATCCTATCCTGTCCTGATTGAGGTGCACTTTCTTTACTACTGTAGTGAGTACCATGTTTCAGGTTTGCAGTAGGGTATCCTATCCTGTCCTGAGTGAGGTGCACTTTCTTTAGTACTGTAGTGAGTACCATGTTTCAGGTTTGCAGTAGTGTATCCTGCCCTGTGTGAGGTGCACTTTCTTTAGTACTGTAGTGAGTACCATGTTTCAGGTTTGCAGTAGTGTATCCTGCCCTGTGTGAGGTGCACTTTCTTAAGTACTGGAGTGAGTACCATTGTTCAGGTTTGCAGTAGTGTATCCTGCCCTGTGTGAGGTGCACTTTCTTTAGTACTGTAGTGAGTACCATGTTTCAGGTTTGCAGTAGCGTATCCTATCCTGTCTTGAGTGAGGTGCACTTTCTTTAGTACTGTAGTGAGTACCATGTTTCAGGTTTGCAGTAGCCTATCCTATCCTGTCCTGAGTGAGGTGCACTTTCTTTAGTACTGTAGTGAGTATCATGTTTCAGGTTTGCAGTAGTGTATCCTGCCCAGTGTGAGGTGCACTTTCTTTAGTACTGCAGTGAGTACAGGTTTGCAGTAGTGTATCCTGCCCTGTGTGAGGTGCACTTTCTTTAGTACTGTGAGTACCACGTTTCAGGTTTGCAGTAGTGTATCCTGCCCTGTGTGAGGTGCACTTTCTTTAGTACTGTAGGGAGTACCATGTTTCACATTTGCACTAGTGTATCCTGCCCTGTGTGAGGTGCACTTTCTTTAGTACTGTGGTGAGTACCATGTTTCAGGTTTGCAGTAGTGAATCCTGCCCTGTGTGAGGTGCACTTTCTTTAGTACTGCAATGAGTACCATGTTTCAGGTTTGCAGTAGTGTATCCTGCCCTGTGTGAGGTGCACTTTCTTTAGTACTGCGGTGAGTACCATGTTTCAGGTTTGCAGTAGTGTATCCTGTCCTGAGTGAGGTGCACTTTCTTTAGTACTGTAGTGAGTGCCATGTTTCAGGTTTGCAGTAGCGTATCCTATCCTGTCCTGAGTGAGGTGCACTTTCTTTAGTACTGTAGCGAGTACCATGTTTCAGGTTTGCAGTAGCGTATCCTATCCTTCCCTGTGTGAGGTGCACTTTCTTTAGTACTGTAGTGAGTACCATGTTTCAGGTTTGCAGTAGCGTATCCTATCCTGTCCTGAGTGAGGTGCACTTTATTTAGTACTGTAGTGAGTACCACGTTTCAGGTTTGCAGTAGTGTATCCTGCCCTGTGTGAGGTGCACTTTCTTTAGTACTGTAGTGAGTACCATGTTTCAGGTTTGCAGTAGTGTATCCTGCCCTGTGTGAGGTGCACTTTCTTTAGTACTGCAGTGAGTACCATGTTTCAGGTTTGCAGTAGTGTATCCTGCTCTGTGTGAGGTGTACTTACTTTAGTACTGTAGTGAGTACCATGTTTCAGGTTTGCAGTAGCGTATCCTATCCTGTCCTGAGTGAGGTGCACTTTCTTTAGTACTGTAGTGAGCACCATGTTTCAGGTTTGCAGTAGCGTATCCTATCCTGTCCTGAGTGAGGTGCACTTTCTTTAGTACTGTAGTGAGTACCATGTTTCAGGTTTGCAGTAGTGTATCCTGCCCTGTGTGAGGTGCACTTTCTTTAGTACTGTAGGGAGTACCATGTTTCATGTTTGCAGTAGTGTATCCTATCCTGCCCTGTGTGAGGTGCACTTTCTTTAGTACTGTGGTGAGTACCATGTTTCAGGTTTGCAGTAGTGTATCCTGCCCCGTGTGAGGTACACTTTCTTTAGTACCGTAGGGAGTACGATGTTTCAGGTTTGCAGTAGTGTATCCTGCCCTGTGTGAGGTGCACTTTCTTTAGTACTGTGGTGAGTACGTTGTTTCAGGTTTGCAGTAGTGTATCCTGCCCTGTGTGAGGTGCACTTTCTTTAGTACTGCAGTGAGTACCATGTTTCAGGTTTGCAGTAGTGTATCCTGCCCTGTGTGAGGTGCGTACCATGTTTCAGGTTTGCAGTAGCGTATCCTATCCTGCCCTGTGTGAGGTGCACTTTCTTTAGTACTGTGGTGAGTACCATGTTTCAGGTTTGCAGTAGTGTATCCTGCCCTGTGTGAGGTGCACTTTCTTTAGTACTGTAGTGAGTACCATGTTTCAGGTTTGCAGTAGCGTATCCTATCCTGCCCTGTGTGAGGTGCACTTTCTTTAGTACTGTAGGGAGTACCATGTTTCAGGTTTGCAGTAGCGTATCCTATCCTGCCCTGTGTGAGGTGCACTTTCTTTAATACTGTAGGGAGTACCATGTTTCAGGTTTGCAGTAGCGTATCCTATCCTGCCCTGTGTGAGGTGCACTTTCTTTAGTACTGTAGGGAGTACCATGTTTCAGGTTTGCAGTAGTGTATCCTGTCCTGAGTGAGGTGCACTTTCTTTAGTACTGTAGGGAGTACCATGTTTCAGGTTTGCAGTAGTGTATCCTGCCCTGAGTGAGGTGCACTTTCTTTAGTACTGTAGGGAGTACCATGTTTCAGGTCTGCAGTAGCGTATCCTATCATGCCCTGTGTGAGGTGCACTTTCTTTAGTACTGTGGTGAGTACCATGTTTCAGGTTTGCAGTAGTGTATCCTGCCATGTGTGAGGTGCACTTTCTTTAGTACTGTAGGAAGTACCATGTTTCAGGTTTGCAGTAGTGTATCCTGCCCTGTGTGAGGTGCCCTTTCTTTAGTACTATGGTGAGTACCATGTTTCAGGTTTGCAGGAGTGTATCCTGCCCAGTGTGAGGTGCACTTTCTTTAGTACTGCAGTGAGTACAGGTTTGCAGTAGTGTATCCTGCCCTGTGTGAGGTGCACTTTCTTTAGTACTGTGAGTACCACGTTTCAGGTTTGCAGTAGTGTATCCTTCCCTGTGTGAGGTGCACTTTCTTTAGTACTGTAGGGAGTACCATGTTTCAGGTTTGCACTAGTGTATCCTGCCCTGTGTGAGGTGCACTTTTTTTAGTACTGTGGTGAGTACCATGTTTCAGGTTTGCAGTAGTGAATCCTGCCCTGTGTGAGGTGCACTTTCTTTAGTACTGCAATGAGTACCATGTTTCAGGTTTGCAGTAGTGTATCCTGCCCTGTGTGAGGTGCACTTTCTTTAGTACTGCGGTGAGTACCATGTTTCAGGTTTGCAGTAGTGTATCCTGCCCTGTGTGAGGTGCACTTTCTTTAGTACTGTGGTGAGTACCATGTTTCAGGTTTGCAGTAGCGTATCCTATCCTGCCCTGTGTGAGGTGCACTTTCTTTAGTACTGTAGGGAGTACCATGTTTCAGGTTTGCAGTAGTGTATCCTGCCCTGAGTGAGGTGCACTTTCTTTAGTACTGTAGGGAGCACCATGTTTCAGATTTGCAGTAGCGTATCCTATCCTGCCCTGTGTGAGGAGCACTTTCCTTAGTACTGTGGTGAGTACCATGTTTCAGGTTTGCAGTAGTGTATCCTGCCCTGTGTGAGGTGCACTTTCTTTAGTACTGTGGTGAATACCATGTTTCAGGTTTGCAGTAGTGTAGCCTGCCCTGTGTGAGGTGCACTTTCTTTAGTACTGTGGTGAGTACCATGTTTCAGGTTTGCAGTAGCGTATCCTATCCTGCCCTCTGTGAGGTGCACTTTCATTGGTACTGTGGTGAGTACCATGTTTCAGGTTTGCAGTAGTGTATCCTGCCCTGTGTGAGGTGCACTTTCTTTAGTACTGTAGTGAGTACCATGTTTCAGGTTTGCAGTAGCGTATCCTATCCTGTTCTGAGTGAGGTGCACTTTCTTTAGTACTGTAGTGAGTACCATGTTTCAGGTTTGCAGTAGCGTATCCTGTCCTGAGTGAGGTGCACTTTCTTTAGTACTGTAGTGAGTACCATGTTTCAGGTTTGCAGTAGTGTATTCTGCCCTGTGTGAGGTGCACTTTCTTTAGTACTGTAGGGAGTAGCATGTTTCAGGTTTGCAGTAGCGTATCCTATCCTGCCCTGAGTGAGCTGCACTTTCTTCAGTACTGTAGTGAGTACCATGTTTCAGGTTTGCAGTAGCGTATCCTATCCTGTCCTGAGTGAGGTGCACTTTCTTTAGTACTGTAGTGAGTACCATGTTTCAGGTTTGCAGTAGCGTATCCTATCCTGTCCTGAGTGATGTGCACTTTATTTAGTACTGTAGTGAGTACCATGTTTCAGGTTTGCAGTAGTGTATCCTGCCCTGTGTGAGGTGCACTTTCTTAAGTACTGTAGGGAGTACCGTGTTTCAGGTTTGCAGTAGCGTATCCTATCCTGCCCTGAGTGAGGTGCACTTTCTTCAGTACTGTAGTGAGTACCATGTTTCAGGTTTGCAGTAGCGTATCCTATCCTGTCCTGAGTGAGGTGCACTTTCTTTAGTACTGTAGTGAGTACCATGTTTCAGGTTTGCAGTAGCGTATCCTATCCTGTCCTGAGTGAGGTGCACTTTCTTTAGTACTGTAGTGAGTACCATGTTTCAGGTTTGCAGTAGCGTATCCTATCCTGTCCTGAGTGAGGTGCACTTTCTTTAGTACTGTTGTGAGTACCATGTTTCAGGTTTGCAGTAGCGTATTCTATCCTGCCCTGTGTGAGGGGAAAAATTCTCTAGTACTGCAGTGAGTACCATGTTTCAGGTTTGCAGTAGCGTATCCTATCCTGTCCTGAGTGAGGTGCACTTTCTTTAGTACTGTAGTGAGTACCATGTTTCAGGTTTGCAGTAGCGTATCCTATCCTGCCCTGTGTGAGGTGCACTTTCTTTAGTACTGTAGGGAGTACCATGTTTCAGGTTTGCAGTAGCGTATCCTATCCTGTCCTGATTGAGGTGCACTTTCTTTAGTACTGTAGTGAGTACCATGTTTCAGGTTTGCAGTAGGGTATCCTATCCTGTCCTGAGTGAGGTGCACTTTCTTTAGTACTGTAGTGAGTACCATGTTTCAGGTTTGCAGTAGTGTATCCTGCCCTGTGTGAGGTGCACTTTCTTTAGTACTGTAGTGAGTACCATGTTTCAGGTTTGCAGTAGTGTATCCTGCCCTGTGTGAGGTGCACTTTCTTAAGTACTGGAGTGAGTACCATTGTTCAGGTTTGCAGTAGTGTATCCTGCCCTGTGTGAGGTGCACTTTCTTTAGTACTGTAGTGAGTACCATGTTTCAGGTTTGCAGTAGCGTATCCTATCCTGTCTTGAGTGAGGTGCACTTTCTTTAGTACTGTAGTGAGTACCATGTTTCAGGTTTGCAGTAGCCTATCCTATCCTGTCCTGAGTGAGGTGCACTTTCTTTAGTACTGTAGTGAGTATCATGTTTCAGGTTTGCAGTAGTGTATCCTGCTCTGTGTGAGGTGCACTTTTTTTAGTACTGTAGGGAGTACCATGTTTCAGGTTTGCAGTAGCGTATCCTGCCCTGTGTGAGGTGCACTTTCTTTAGTACTGTAGGGAGTACCATGTTTCAGGTTTGCAGTAGCGTATCCTGCCCTGTGTGAGGTGCACTTTCTTTAGTACTGTAGGGAGTACCATGTTTCAGGTTTGCAGTAGCGTATCCTGCCCTGAGTGAGGTGCACTTTCTTTAGTACTGTAGGGAGTACTATGTTTCAGGTTTGCAGTAGCGTATCCTATCCTGCCCTGTGTGAGGTGCACTTTCTTTAGTACTGTGGTGAGTACCATGTTTCAGGTTTGCAGTAGCGTAACCTGCCCTGAGTGAGGTGCACTTTCTTTAGTACTGTAGGGAGTACCGTGTTTCAGGTTTGCAGTAGCATATCCTATCCTGCCCTGTGCGAGGGGCACTTTCTTTAGTACTGTGGTGAGTACCATGTTTCAGGGTTGCAGTAGCGTATCCTTCCCTGAGTGAGGTGTACTTTCTTTAGTACTGTAGGGAGTACCATGTTTCAGGTTTGCAATAGCGTATCCTATCCTGCCCTGTGTGAGGTGCACTTTCTTTAGTACTGTAGGGAGTACTATGTTTCAGGTTTGCAGTAGTGTATCCTATCCTGCCCTGTGTGAGGTGCACTTTCTTTAGTACTGTACGGAGTACCATGTTTCAGGTTTGCAGTAGTGTATCCTGTCCTGAGTGAGGTGCACTTTCTTTAGTACTGTAGGGAGTACCATGTTTCAGGTTTGCAGTAGTGTATCCTGCCCTGAGTGAGGTGTACTTTCTTTAGTACTGTAGGGAGTACCATGTTTCAGGTTTTCAGTAGCGTATCCTATCCTGCCCTGTGTGAGGTGCACTTTCTTTAGTACTGTGGTGAGTACCATGTTTCAGGTTTGCAGTAGTGTATCCTGCCCTGTGTGAGGTGCACTTTCTTTAGTACTGTAGGGAGTACCATGTTTCAGGTTTGCAGTAGTGTATCCTGCCCTGTGTGAGGTGCACTTTCTTTAGTACTGTGGTGAGTACCATGTTTCAGGTTTGCAGTAGTGTATCCTGCCCTGTGTGAGGTGCACTTTCTTTAGTACTGCAGTGAGTACCATGTTTCAGGTTTGCAGTAGTGTATCCTGCCCTGTGTGAAGTGCACTTTCTTTAGTACTGTGGTGAGTACCATGTTTCAGGTTTGCAGTAGTGTATCCTGCCTTGTGTGAGGTGCACTTTCTTTAGTACTGTGGTGAGTACCATGTTTCAGGTTTGCAGTAGCGTATCCTATCCTGCCCTGTGTGAGGTGCACTTTCTTTAGTACTGTAGGGAGTACCATGTTTCAGGTTTGCAGTAGTGTATCCTGCCCTGAGTGAGGTGCACTTTCTTTAGTACTGTAGGGAGTACCTTGTTTCATGTTTGCAGTAGCGTATCCTATCCTGCCCTGTGTGAGGTGCACTTTCTTTAGTACTGTGGTGAGTACCATGTTTCAGGTGTGCAGTAGTGTATCCTGCCCTGTGTGAGGTACACTTTCTTTAGTACCGTAGGGAGTACGATGTTTCAGGTTTGCAGTAGTGTATCCTGCCCTGTGTGAGGTGCACTTTCTTTAGTACTGTGGTGAGTACCATGTTTCAGGTTTGCAGTAGTGTATCCTGCCCTGTGTGAGGTGCACTTTCTTTAGTACTGCAGTGAGTACCATGTTTCAGGTTTGCAGTAGTGTATCCTGCCCTGTGTGAGGTGCGTACCATGTTTCAGGTTTGCAGTAGCGTATCCTATCCTGCCCTGTGTGAGGTGCACTTTCTTTAGTACTGTGGTGAGTACCATGTTTCAGGTTTGCAGTAGTGTATCCTGCCCTGTGTGAGGTGCACTTTATTTAGTACTGTAGTGAGTACCATGTTTCAGGTTTGCAGTAGTGTATCCTATCCTGCCCTGTGTGAGGTGCACTTTCTTTAGTACTGTAGGGAGTACCATGTTTCAGGTTTGCAGTAGCATATCCTATCCTGCCCTGCGTGAGGTGCACTTTCTTTAGTACTGTAGGGAGTACCATGTTTCAGGTTTGCAGTAGTGTATCCTGTCCTGAGTGAGGTGCACTCTCTTTAGTACTGTAGGGAGTACCATGTTTCAGGTTTGCAGTAGTGTATCCTGCCCTGAGTGAGGTGCACTTTCTTTATTACTGTAGGGAGTACCATGTTTCAGGTCTGCAGTAGCGTATCCTATCATGCCCTGTGTGAGGTGCACTTTCTTTAGTACTGTGGTGAGTACCATGTTTCAGGTTTGCAGTAGTGTATCCTGCCCTGAGTGAGGTGCACTTTCTTTAGTACTGTAGGAATTACCATGTTTCAGGTTTGCAGTAGTGTATCCTGCCCTGTGTGAGGTGCACTTTCTTTAATACTATGGTGAGTACCATGTTTCAGGTTTGCAGTAGTGTATCCTGCCCTGTGTGAGGTGCACTTTCTTTAGTACTGCAGTGAGTACAGGTTTGCAGTAGTGTATCCTGCCCTGTGTGAGGTGCACTTTCTTTAGTACTGTGAGTACCACGTTTCAGGTTTGCAGTAGTGTATCCTGCCTTGTTTGAGGTGCAATTTCTTTAGTACTGCAGTGAGTACAGGTTTGCAGTAGTGTATCCTGCCCTGTGTGAGGTGCACTTTCTTTAGTACTGTGAGTACCACGTTTCAGGTTTGCAGTAGTGTATCCTGCCTTGTGTGAGGTGCACTTTCTTTAGTACTGTAGGGAGTACCATGTTTCAGGTTTGCAGTAGTGTATCCTGCCCTGTGTGAGGTGCACTTTCTTTAGTACTGTGGTGAGTACCATGTTTCAGGTTTGCAGTAGTGTATCCTGCCCTGTGTGAGGTGCACTTTCTTTAGTACTGTGGTGAGTACCATGTTTCAGGTTTGCAGTAGCATATCCTATCCTGCCCTGTGTGAGTTGCACTTTCTTTAGTACTGTAGGGAGTACCATGTTTCAGGTTTGCAATAGTGTATCCTGCCCTGAGTGAGGTGCACTTTCTTTAGTACTGTAGGGAGTACCATGTTTCAGATTTGCAGTAGCGTATCCTATCCTGCCCTGTGTGAGGTGCACTTTCTTTAGTACTGTGGTGAGTACCATGTTTCAGGTTTGCAGTAGTGTATCCTGCCCTGTGTGAGGTGCACTTTATTTAGTACTGTGGTGAATACCATGTTTCAGGTTTGCAGTAGTGTAGCCTGCCCTGTGTGAGGTGCACTTTCTTTAGTACTGTGGTGAGTACCATGTTTCAGGTTTGCAGTAGCGTATCCTATCCTGCCCTGTGTGAGTTGCACTTTCTTTGGTACTGTGGTGAATACCATGTTTCAGGTTTGCAGTAGTGTATCCTGCCCTGTGTGAGGTGCACTTTCGTTAGTACTGTAGTGAGTACCATGTTTCAGGTTTGCAGTAGCGTATCCTATCCTGCCCTGTGTCAGGTGCACTTTCTTTAGTACTGTAGGGAGTACCATGTTTCAGGTTTGCAGTAGCGTATCCTATCCTGCCCTGTGTGAGGTGCACTTTCTTTAGTACTGTGGTGAGTACCATGTTTCAGGTTTGTAGTAGTGTATCCTGCCCTGTGTGAGGTGCACTTTCTTTAGTTTTGTAGTGAGTACCATGTTTCAGGTTTGCAGTAGCGTATCCTATCCTGTCCTGAGTGAGGTGCACTTTCTTTAGTACTGTAGTGAGTACCATGTTTCAGGTTTGCAGTAGCGTATCCTGTCCTGTCCTGAGTGAGGTGCACTTTCTTTAGTACTGTAGTGAGTACCATGTTTCAGGTTTGCAGTAGTGTATTCTGCCCGGTGTGAGGTGCACTTTCTTTAGTACTGTAGGGAGTACCATGTTTCAGGTTTGCAGTAGCGTATCCTATCCTGCCCTGAGTGAGCTGCACTTTCTTCAGTACTGTAGTGAGTACCATGTTTCAGGTTTGCAGTAGCGTATCCTATCCTGTCCTGAGTGAGGTGCACTTTCTTTAGTACTGTAGTGAGTACCATGTTTCAGGTTTGCAGTAGCGTATCCTATCCTGTCCTGAGTGATGTGCACTTTCTTTAGTACTGTAGTGAGTACCATGTTTCAGGTTTGCAGTAGTGTATCCTGCCCTGTGTGAAGTGCACTTTCTTTAGTACTGTAGGGAGTACCATGTTTCAGGTTTGCAGTAGCGTATCCTATCCTGTCCTGAGTGAGGTGCACTTTCTTTAGTACTGTAGTGAGTACCATGTTTCAGGTTTGCAGTAGCGTATCCTATCCTGTCCTGAGTGAGGTGCACTTTCTTTAGTTCTGTAGTGAGTACCATGTTTCAGGTTTGCAGTAGCGTATCCTATCCTGTCCTGAGTGAGGTGCACTTTCTTTAGTACTGTAGTGAGTACCATGTTTCAGGTTTGCAGTAGCGTATTCTATCCTGCCCTGTGTGAGGGGAAACTTTCTCTAGTACTGCAGTGAGTACCATGTTTCAGGTTTGCAGTAGTGTATCCTGCCTGCCCTGTGTGAGGTGCACTTTCTTTAGTACTGTAGTGAGTACCATGTTTCAGGTTTGCAGTAGCGTATCCTATCCTGTCCTGAGTGAGGTGCACTTTCTTTAGTACTGTAGGAATTACCATGTTTCAGGTTTGCAGTAGTGTATCCTGCCCTGTGTGAGGTGCACTTTCTTTAATACTATGGTGAGTACCATGTTTCAGGTTTGCAGTAGTGTATCCTGCCCTGTGTGAGGTGCACTTTCTTTAGTACTGCAGTGAGTACAGGTTTGCAGTAGTGTATCCTGCCCTGTGTGAGGTGCACTTTCTTTAGTACTGTGAGTACCACGTTTCAGGTTTGCAGTAGTGTATCCTGCCTTGTGTGAGGTGCACTTTCTTTAGTACTGCAGTGAGTACAGGTTTGCAGTAGTGTATCCTGCCCTGTGTGAGGTGCACTTTCTTTAGTACTGTGAGTACCACGTTTCAGGTTTGCAGTAGTGTATCCTGCCTTATGTGAGGTGCACTTTCTTTAGTACTGTAGGGAGTACCATGTTTCAGGTTTGCAGTAGTGTATCCTGCCCTGTGTGAGGTGCACTTTCTTTAGTACTGTGGTGAGTACCATGTTTCAGGTTTGCAGTAGTGTATCCTGCCCTGTGTGAGGTGCACTTTCTTTAGTACTGTGGTAAGTACCATGTTTCAGGTTTGCAGTAGCATATCCTATCCTGCCCTGTGTGAGGTGCACTTTCTTTAGTACTGTAGGGAGTACCATGTTTCAGGTTTGCAATAGTGTATCTTGCCCTGAGTGAGGTGCACTTTCTTTAGTACCTTAGGGAGTACCATGTTTCAGATTTGCAGTAGCGTATCCTATCCTGCCCTGTGTGAGGTGCACTTTCTTTAGTACTGTGGTGAGTACCATGTTTCAGGTTTGCAGTAGTGTATCCTGCCCTGTGTGAGGTGCACTTTATTTAGTACTGTGGTGAATACCATGTTTCAGG